>NC_087459.1:23272706-23968956 GCF_036321535.1 Camelus dromedarius | reverse complement strand
GGTAGGTCGCTGTTCTTATGTGTGGTCAGTGCTTCATGGACTTAGAAGACTCCTGTTAGTGAGATTTCCAGGAGAGGTTGTATCTTGGAATCCAAATCCTTAATTGGCCTCCTAGGTTTCCAAAGGGGCCTCTAGGCAGATAATGTACAGATGTGATTAACAAGCTCCAGTCTAAGCTCCTACTGGACTGTGAGTCAACCTCAGTGGCCCCAGAATAGAAGGCCTGGACTAGAATCTGCCTCAGTGGCCCACTCTCCTCTGAACCCTCTGAGATAAAAAGAAGTAGGTCAGAGAGGGAACCAGCAGATCCGGGAAGCTGCCTCGCTCAGCTCTGCTGTGACCCCTCGTTCCTCCCACTGCAACTTTCATTCTTTGTCCTTGAAGATCCCCATTTTTACTTTGGCCCATGTCACCACTTCCATTTGGTGGGTGAAGGAGGGACACTGTGGAACTTGAACAGTTGATTTGCACATCAGGGCTGTCAGGGCACACACTTCCAGTCCTCACTGGTGACTGTGAGCTGCGCCTTCCAGGGCGCTCCCATGAAGTGCCTTTCAGCCACACTGCCACGCAGCAGCTCTCCACACTTCATGGAGAGAAACGACGTTTTAGAAGGATGACAAAAAAACCACGCAGTCCTTTTCCTTTAGGTTGTCCCTTTCTGAACTGCCTCCTGGAATGCTCGTCCCATGAGGTATTAACAGGTGTCCCTGGGGTAAAGGATTTTGCTTCGAATTACTGGGTGAGATCAAATTAAGCAAATTTATATACATGGGTCAGAGTGGACGTGGGAAGAGTGTGCTGTGTTTACCAGACAGGTCTGACCACAGAGCAACTACTGGCATTTCATAGGTCCCTCAAACTGCAGCTGGGGAAGTACTTCTCCAAAGCATCCAGGGTAAGACCCAGCCAGAGAAGCCCAGTGTCATCCTTCCCCGAGTTCTGCCTCTGAACAGCTCCAGGAGCCCTGCACAGGGGCTCTGACAGCGTGTGACTCTCGTGGCTGGGACTCCTCAGTGAAAGAGGGGCAAATATTATTTAGTACATTGCTTGTTGTTTTCTTCTGGTAGACCTCGGGAGACGTAACACTCTGCTTGTAGAGTCAGGAAGAGGTGAACTTCTTCTGAACAGTTGCTTTCCCTTTACGTGGTGGCCCGTGAACTGATCAGGTTTCCCTCATCACAGTGGCTGCTAGAAGTTGACAGCCAGCTTTGTGGCCCACCTGTTGTAAATAAGTGGCAAGTAAGTGGCAGGCAAACCTCATTCTTACCTCCACTAGACCTCCAACAAGGCATACCTACCTCATTTCTTTTTCCTTCTCATCCACCGATAATTATTAAACTGTTTTTCTTTTCATTAACTTTCAAAGCCTTAAAGCTTTTTTGGTCCGGGGCAGGGTAAGTGATAACGCCATGTTACCTATTACTGGCCTAGCTGCCTAACTGATGAATTGATACTGACTTGTCAGAGACAATCGGCACCTCGGGCTTAACAACAAGGTTGCCACGCGGGGTGATACACAGCCCCAGCTGTGGGGAGACTGACGTAATCTGAGGCCTGCGTTTTTGGCTCTGGAGACTCTCAGGTATGGCAGTCCTTGTTTTTCTGTTTGTCCAGACGTTGGAGCCATGAAAACAATTTATGAAGCCACGTGTTTCATTTTCTCCCCCGTGTGGAAAGCTCATAAAACATCATTGTCCATATATGTTTTGTCCTCAGTAGACTCCTAGTAGGATATGAAAATAATTTACAGACAACGTCCTAGAAATCTGAAGCTAAATAGGGCCTTAAAGCTCATCGAGGCTAGGCTGGCAGATAAGTTTCACTTGTGCTATCTCTAGTCTGTTAGGTGGCTGCCTGGAGAATCGGGTTGAGGATTCTGGGCCACGGAGGAGTAAAAGGCTGGATTGATTAGTGATGTCTGCCATGAGTATGGCACGAAGGAGAGGAAATAGGGGCACTGCACATTTTCTCTCCCTGATCTCTCCCTTTTGACAGATGAAGTTACCGGAGATGGAGGTGGCACTAGAAATCAAGTGTCCTTACTCTGAGTCCAGGACTCTTTTTACCTCATCTTGCTAAAGTAATTCTTTTTCTTCCAAATACAAAGTTAGTAAACTAGAACACTGAAAGATTAAGCTACTTCTACATTTGCCATTGACTTAATTATAAATTTTAAGAAAACAGAACCCTCTTCTTTATTCCCTTTCCCAATTTCTGATAAAGTTAAGAAATAAGGCTGTTCCATAGTCAGACTTAACCAAATTGTTCTTATCTGTAATTAACCTGATTCTATTTTTTTTTTTAAATAAAGCCTGTCTGTTTTATTGAGACATACCTCCAGTAAGTTATGTTCCCCCAGGTACTGATTTGGTCAAGGATGTTGCTAGCCAGTGCCAAACCAACAAATTTAAGACTCCTGTGGTATATTCTCTTTTCCAAAACAAGAGAGAGGAGGAACATTTTTGAAAAATCAGACTTGGTAACTTTGCTATCTCAATATGAAATGCTGATAAAGATTGCATTAGCAAATATTAATTTTTCAAATAATAATCCACATGCAATTGAGATGAACAGTTTGGCTCTGAAGGACTTTTTTTTTCCCTTGGGAAAATGGAATTCTTTTCCCTAGGCAATTTCCTAATGAAAAGTCAGTGCTGTCTTGTTTCTTCTTTGCCTTAGTTCATCAGAAATCGAGTTAGTGGTCTTATTCACATATTTACTGATGGAACCTTCCACCACATCTTCATAAGTGCTGGAGACATGAGTTTCAGGTGTCGGGATAGGAGAGAACAGGTGCAATTAATGCACCACTTTTTTCAAGCTCTTCTTCCAGGGGTCTGAAGACTGCTTTCTCCTGACGTCAGTCAAGCCCTGTAATGTCATGGAATCCATCTTGTAGGGCTCTCTGTTCAGGCTAAGTGATTAGAGCCACAGTTCCACTGATTTAGTGCCTCACTTGTCACTTGGTCGAGGAGAGGTGTTTGGACCCGTTTAGTTGAGAGATTGGCTGGATTGGGAACTGGGCAAACCTGCTCCAAAGCCACCCTTTCTTTCCTCTTCAATCATGATTCGTAATCAGCCTAGAAGCAGCAGGAAGGTAATAGGGGATGACCAGCTGCTCTGAAAAGCGGGCTTCCCTGAAGTCAATTGCTAGCAGGACAGACTCTGAGGTGCCTTCCACACCAGGACTAAGGGTTTTACTGATTCGGGCGTTCACAACATAGGACCTTTGGAAATAACCAGCGGTGGCTCAGTGGAACCATGCTTCCCTAAAATGTACCGGGCCTCAAAGCCAATTTCCATCTTTCAGCCGCCAGCAGCCCAGTGCCAGAGTGGACGCTTGTAACAGTTTCACTCTCGCAACCCCTGGAACAGTGGAGTTTCAGAGCTGGAGAGCTGGAAGCCGGGCTGGTTTCACGTTGACCTTCAGCTATGCAGATCCGCTGGCTGTTGCTGAGTGGGGGTGGGGTGGGCGGGCTGCCCCCCTCCCCCCTCATTGACATTCCAGGAGGCTGCTTCCTGCCTGTCCCCTCACCAGGTGCCACATGGCCTATTAGTTCTCCAGGAAGGAAAGCAGGTCAGAAAGGTGGATGAGGTAGGTCAGAAAGAGGGCAGTCTCTAATGGGGTGGGGGATGCCTGCTTATTCACTGGGAGGAATTGTCTCCTATGGAGAAAGGTTCTAAATTAAGCCTGGGACACAAGCCCTCCCCCGAAGGTACTTAGGCTACCAGGGCCACAACTGCAGGGCTTCTGTCTGTCGACCTCTTGCTCTCCTCCGGCCAAACACTCCAGACACCCTGTAGAATTCCATGGGTGTGCAGGGAGAATCGGGTTATTTTTTTAATTGAAAAATTTCTTCTTGAGAAAATGGGAGCACCAAGACCTTCAAGGCAAGTGCGAGCATTAATAGGTGTTCCAGAATCAAGGCCTAAAACAGGGGGTTTTATCTGTGATTAATCCATCACTACAGGATCTGTGAAAAAGCTTCAAGGAGCCCAGGAACCCCCTGAAAATGTATTTAAAGTTGTGTTCGTTTGTGTACTTGTACATTTGCCTCAGAAAAAGTCCAGATGCTCTGGGCAGGCAAAGACTAAACATCACAAGTCGTCTTTTAAGATGCCCCCTGTTTGTTACCCACCACAGATACGTGCACCACCCTGAACCCCTCCCCACCGAACCAGAGCCTCAGCAAAAGTAGACCCTGCGTCCCAAGGAGCCATATTTTCACTCAGCAAAGGTTTGGGGAGACATCCACGTCTATAAAAGGCACTTTACAATCGCTTTTCTTCCATCTTTTCTTCTGGCAACTTTCTGCGATGGTGTGGTTGATTTTTTTTAAGCCCTTATGTTTTATAGTGTTCATATGGTGTGTGTCTGTTTTAAAGTTCTCCATTCTAATTTTTCATCACTTGGTCAAAGGCGCCGCCAAAATCGAGCTTGGGCCTGTGTATAGCAGCGCTGGCTTTCACCCAGCATAAAGGAATCGGAATTTCAGCGCTTCTCCTACCCAGCTCGCTCCTTGTGCCACGGAAGCCCACAAACGTTAGGCGGTTTTCCCAAGGTCACACATCTCATTGGTAGTAGAAGTAATGAGTTATTTATTCTTTGTTCTTACTGAAAAAAGGAAGTTACAGAATTTTACAAATTTGGGTGGGGGCTTTCTTTATAATTACCATTAAAGGAAGGCATAGAGTGGCTATATGATAACCTTACAAAAGCCCACCTTCTGGGCCTTTTTCAGATCAGTATCCTTTCCTCGTCCCCTTCCTCCCCTTCTCCCTGCCCCACCCCCTTCCTAATCACACGGGGCTACAAGGGAGCGTGGGCTCGCGGATGCCCGTGGCTGCACGGAGTAGGGGCGTGATTTGTCCACGTGCTCTTGCTTTAAATGATCCAGTCTCCCCACCGGGCCGCCAGAGGGAATAGGAAGGTCGGGAGAAGGGGAAAGGAAAACTCCCTGGGGCGTCTCCCCCGAGGAAACCCAGGACTTGCCACTTCCCAGGATTCCAGGTACACATGCGTCTTTTGATCTGGCAGTGTGTACACAGAATGGCAGGTTTTGTTCGTGAATTCCTGTTCGGTTTTCTTCTTTATCGTCCTTAGTGGCTTTTAGAAACTGTCTGCTCTTGACTTGAGTCTTCTATGGGGCCAGAGGTGTTTCCACAGAGAGCCCCTTTCTTCCATGTAAGAACAACTTTCACCTTTGTTCAGATTGTCCTGCCATGTTGCTGCCTTAAAAAAAATAAGTGTTGCATATATAACCTAGATTATGTCCCTATAAAGCCAATTCGTAACGACTCCCTTGTGAGCTTGGCACAAGTATGTCTAGACAATTTTTTCTAGCCTTCCCTCCCAAAACTCTTTGGGTTAAAAATAGGGAAGGATTTGTTTTAATACAGTATAGTATTGTATCTTTAACCTTTTGTCCAAATGCACATTGCCTGTTGAAGTTTCATTTAGAGAAAATGGGCAGCCCATGAACTCGCTCCCGCGGCCCTGGAGGCCGCCCCGGCTGGCCTTCCTGCTGCCCGCGGATTAGCCGCGTCTGCAGAAGTGTTTTACAGGAAGCTTAGACGGAGGGAAGCACTTAATAATTATCCAAATTTTTCCCTTTAGTTAAGTCTTACGGTAAGATATCCCAGAGATTATATTTTTAGCAACCACTTTAAAGAGACTGGGGAGATTAATTTAAAATTGATAATCTCATGGCAGCACCACAGCCTAACAAGCTCAAGGTCTGCCTCGTGGAGCTGGCTGCTCTCGGGGGACTCGGGTTCAATTCTCTTTGCTGCCAGTTGAAATCAGAAATCACAACTGCAATGATTAGCAGTGAATTCCCTGATCTCCCTGCCCCAGGCACAGGGAGAGGGGGCCTGTTTTCTTGGTAGCCAGTGGTTAACCCTTTCGGGGGAGGGCTGAGAGGCAAAGGAAATGATTCATGGGTATGAGGTGGGGCCTGGTGATCTGTCGCTTTACAAGAACTGCCCAGGTCACTCTGAGCATCGTCAGAAAGGGAAGCCACTGCTTTGGGGGGAGTGATGGGGAGCAGTGGAAGAAAGCACCTCTCTGGCCCAGCCACAGCCGCCCTGTGGCCACCTTGAGCACTGGCACCTGTACCTGCCTCGCTCAGAGGCTCCCACAGGCCCCTCTTCCGTGGCTGCCGAGAGCTCTGTCGAGCTGGGAGAGCCTTTCTTTGTAGAAGGAAGCAGAAAAGCCTGCTTTCTGCCCCTCTTCCAGCTTGCTTTTTTAAAAAATGGCCTCTGGCTACCAAGTGGACAATTATGGATAGATTCGTGGAGCAGCAGTAAGCAGTGTTAATGAGCTGCAGGATATCAGACACAAAAAAGAAAATATTTTCCCTGCGGGCCAAACAAAATTAATTTTAAAAATTAATGTAAACCACTAATGCTGCAAGTGTCTCCATTAAATTATGGGACTGTGACACATACAATGCTATATTTTTGCCATTGAATTTGTTATCTAAGAGGTGTTCATTGTTTGTTACGGTGTGAAAAGCTGTTTTCCTCCAGATAAGCTTGTTCATTAGTAAACTGGATCCCTGCCACCACCCCAGTTCTTCGCACTGAAGTAATGCCTTGTAGCATAAATGCAGACAGCCGCTCTGCATTTAATATCAGAAATGTAAATCAAAAGCGTCCAGTCTGGTTTTAAATGGCTTCAGTCTTTCCCAGGATGAAATCTGGGGGGAAAAAAATTCTTTCTGCTGCTTCTGACACCACTGCTTCGGCAGACAGGCCCTAAAAGAGGCTGATAATTATTAAACATAGTATCTTGTTTCCCACTGAGGTCTCCAGATCGCTCTGTCATTAGACTGGATTTATTTCTAGGGTTTCATTCATGCTGTGACAGCCTGGAATTGATAAGTTCTGTGTTTTAATTTCAGGCAGAAATGAAACTGGTCAAATGCAATTTGGGAGGGGAACGGAGCTTGCTAAGATGGCTGTGCATCCTCAATGCTTCTGCACAGGGTCAGGATGAGGAAGGAATCTGGGGCGGCAGGCTGAGCCTTCGGCCGAAGCAGACAGTCCACCAAAGCCAGACTTGCAGGCAGTACAGAGGCGGCTGGGAAAACCGTGTTCCATGTAGGCACCCCTCAGTGACACGCTCCCGGATCTGGGTTCGGGAGCACGAGGGGCAAGGCGTGCGCCGTGGTGGTGACAGTGGGGGGCTTTGCTCCTCCCTGGGCTCTGCTGATCTCGTTCCACAAGGTGTAACACTGGCCTGGCCCGCCCTGTAGCATGTGTCAGTACTCACTATGCCTCCACACTCAGCCTCTCAAGGTGTTGAATCAGCTCAGGGTCTGAGTTTTTCTTTTTCAAAGGGAAGCCAGAATTACTGACTCCTCAGATGCTCTTTTTTGGCTCCTGTTTACTTAGCAAATACCAGATTCAGCACTATTGCCCACCTGAGGGGCGCATCAGTAACCAGGGGAGAGCAGAGAGAAAACCTGGTTAGCAATAAGCTCATTTCCACAGAAACAGGATAATTAAGATGCTGTGCGGGAAAGTGCTGGAGAGCCCTGACTGGTCAGCTTCTGGGGTTCCTGCAGGGCACCTGTCCCTGCCCTGATGTGGAAACAGCTGGACTGCCTGACACACGGGACGGGTGCTTGCGTCGTCTGCGGGGATCCATGGCCTCCCATGGGGCTGCTGGGACCGCACTGTGCTCGGAGCACCGCACAACCCAGGCCCTTAACAGAGCAGCAGCTGGGAGGGTGGTTAGAACGAAACCCTGCCTCCTCTTCTAAACTCTCCCTTTCACTGAGGGAACTGGGGTCCTTGTTAATGTCTTGCTGCTAAAAAAGGCACAAACTGACTTACTCAAAGAGGTCCATCAGGTATGTGCGCCAAAAGGCTTCTAACCGGTCACGCTAATCACATGTATTACAGCAGCAACTGATCTGCCGTTGCTAAGACAACCGTATGTCCTGCTTTGCCTGGGACAGTCCCAATTTCTGCATGGTGTTGTTTTAACAGCACCCCCTCTCCCTCTTAAAAGCATCCTACTTTGAGTGTTACGCAGTAAGCTCACCCTAGCTATCACCCAAACCTAGCCAGATTCCTCAAGGCAAGTCACAAACCCAGTGGGCCCCGCGAATCAGAACCTCTTGCTTACAAGTTGTACAAGGATACATACGGAACAAAATCGATGAAAGAAAGTTTAAGAATACTGCACAATGTTTGTATTTGTTTATATATATAGCTAAAGTATAAATACCGTACTATGCATAATAAATATCAAATGCGTGATAGTATCTCCCTGTGAGGAGCTATTTGAAATATATATTTCTTAAGCGGATGGTGGCTATATAGGTTTTCCTTACATAAGTATTCTTATATTATCCTCTACTTTTTTATAGGCAAAAATAGTTCATAATTTGAAAATAAGTTTAAAAAGCTTTCGAGATAAGTATGATTAGATCAGTGGAGAATGATTGCGTTAGCGTATGAGAGTGTGTGTGTAGTGAAGGGGGATTATATTTAGGGTCAAGCATCTCAAGAATAGCTCTTGGCCATGAGCGATGATGTTACTGGGAGCAGGACTACAGCTGGGCATTTTATCTCAAGGAGGGCACTGTGGACAGGGTCTCCAGGAAGAGGCAAGGTGTGACCGGCACAGGATGCCTGCCCGGTACCCAGTGTTGACGTTCCTAGTGCTCAGACTAAGGGCTGAATCCCGGAATCTGGCATGAGAAAGCTGGCTGTTTGCATTCCAGGCGGATTCGCCTCCATCAGCTGTGCTGTTCATTCACATCCAGTTCGCAGGGTGACATTTACTGTTATGTCCTTGAGGCCAGAACTTGCCTATAGATTTTTCATACTTCTTCTGTTTCCTTCTCACTCCAACTGTCTCAGTAACTCGGTTCCTTTCTCCCCACCACTTAGCAAGAGGAAGGAGCACAGAGAGAAACGTGCAGTCTTAGGGGAAGGCTTCAGGTGATGGGCCAGGGGCCACGGGCAACTCCGTACCGGCCCTTGGAGAACTCGGTGCTGAACCAAAGAGTCGTGCTGAAATCTGAAGGAATCCTTCTGGAATAAGTGAATCTTGAGCAAATTTTACTTCTGCCCAGGAGACTGTATTTTTAGGCTTGTAGCTTCCTGGCAAATACCATAACTGCGTCTGATTCCGAGCTCGGAACTGCCTGGCTTCCAGAGACTGGGTCTCAGCAAAGAAAGGACCCACACAGCATCCCCCCCTTATTTTCACATCTTTCCAGTTTCTGTGTGTTTTCAAGCATATTTCTGGCATCTCTGACTGAGTTGATGTAGGTATCAATCCAGTCACATGGACTAGCTTATGAGAGCAGCCAGGAGTAGACAGGATGGCCCCAGAGGGAGACGGGAACATTCCACGTGGGAATGGGTTTTTGAGAATTGAGACACAACATGGAGTCATGAGAACTTGAGTCTGGATGAGCCCACATCTTTCTCTGTCTGTTATGATGTTGCTTAGCACCCTTTCACCCACGCAGGTGGTCTTTGGCTAGCCAGCGACTATTTGAGTTGGGTATTTTACTTTTGGGTGCTTGGTACAGTGACCCGCAGTACAGTGACCACGGTACGACAGGCGATTGGCATGAGCTTCTTGACGAGAACAGCAATAGCTTAACCTTCACTGAGCACACACTGTACCAGGAACTTTGATAAAGCACTTTATCCTGGCTTTTTGCTCTTATTCCTCACAATCACCCTTTGAATTAGGTACTTGGATGAGCCATATGGAATTGCCATTTTTGTAGGTCAGAAACAATCAAATATCGGCAATTTTATGTGGTACAATCTCGTAATCTTATTGTATTAAAAAAAAAAGCAGTCGGGGGAAGGTATAGCTCAGTGGTAGAGTGTGTACTTGCATACACAAGGTCTTGGGTTCAATCCCCAGTACCTCCAGTAAGATAAATAACTAAATAAACCCAATTACCCCCCCCAAAAAAACAAACAAAAAACCTCAAACAATAAAAAAAAATCAAATATCAGCAACTTGATATTTCAATCTAATAATCTTCTCTATTTGTTTTCCAAGTTCAGACACTGAAACCCACTCTAAGTCAGTCCAGTTAGCAGGCAGTGGAGCTGGAATCGGAACCAGGCGGCCCAGCTCCAGACCTTCGCCTGCACAGCTGCGTCAGGCTTCCTCTGTCTCTTCCTTGGGTGAGAGACAAAGGCGTGTTTTTGTGGCCTGCGTGCTCACATAGTTCTTCCACACCTTGGCCAACCTTGCGATCAAAGATGGCTGGTCAAATGAATCAAATGTTTCCTGGGGCCTTGGGTTACACCCGTGAGGCTCCGTTTAAAGAGAACAATATGATGTAGTGAGCACACCAGAAATGCAGAAGATGGAAAATCTCTCTTTCAGGTCTCTGCTCCTCTCTCCAGCAAAGAAAGAAATCGGTGTGATGCCAGCAGAGGTGTTCTCAGCAGGCCCTGGCCCATTAAATGAAAGACTTCCATGCTGAGCCAATCAAGAGAGACCTGGACAGAAATCAGACTCTTTCCTGCCCTGGAAGCCCATGCCTTGAATCCGTAATTCATCTGTTAAATCAAGTGTGCAGCCGGTGGTTTAGCACAGAGGGGGACTACAGGGAAGGGAAGCGAGAGGGGCAGGAGCTGCAGCACTTGGATTTCCAGCATCAGAGTCAAGTTAGGAAAAAGAAACAGGGCTGTGATAGCTTCTTGGACCTTATGTTTCCAGCAAAGAGAAACCAGCAGGAAAGATTTTTGAAAACTGATGAGCTGGTGGAAGGCGTTAGAACAATGGCGGATGAGGCAGGGACCCCAGGGGCGGAATAAAACACAGTTTCGCTGTTGCCTTTCAACAAGACTGAATAAAGTTGAGGATTTTTTTTGTATGGGACTTGTAGCCATTTTTAAACTTTCATTTTTCATAATGTCACGGATAATCTTTTTATCTATTATCCACTGGCTCTTTTCTGAGAGGCATTTGCATCAAATAGTGCCGTGCAGATCAGGACTGTCTCTAGTGGGGAGACCGGCTGGAAATGAAAGGTTATTCACTCCCTCTGCTTTCGCTGGCTTTGTTCTTGATTCTCTCCCATTTTTTTTTAACATCTGAATTCAGGTATTTCTGGAGTTTTTCTTTAGAAACCCTTCCATTCTGAGATCTAAGCATATTCAGACTCCAATCTGTATATCAGGGGTTACAAAAGCTTATGTTCACTGAAAGTGAGGCATCTACTTTGAAACGTTTGTCAGGCACCCCGTGTCCTCCAAAACCCCTTCAGAGCCCCTCATGCAGAGGCAGCAACCAGAACAAGGTGGGCACTCGCGCGGTGGGGGGCCCTCTCCCGGATGCTGGCCCCCGGTGGTGGTGGAGCCATGGCCTTTTTAAGCATGCACTGCTGGACATGAGCTGGGCCACCCACCCCTTCCAGCAGCGAGGATGGTGGGTCTGGGGCTGGCTTTCCCTCCACCCCTTCTCCCATGTGGGGACTAATAGACCTGGGCTTGCCCAGCGAGGAGAAGTGGGGCTGCGTGGACAACGTGGTTGGGAACCAAGGAGTCACCTGGGCTCCCAGGGAGAGGAAGCAAAAGCCAGCCCGGTGTATGCAAAACCCCACTGAAAAAAAGTGACCTAAAAGCCATGGGGCTATGACTGATGGTTTCTGCTCAGCGTCTGTGACTTAGCTCATCTCCCCAGGCTGTCAGAGGACTGGTTGGGTGAGGGGTGGCCAGAATTGTTCTCAGGCCTACATGACAAAGTCTGTCATAAAAGCATCCTCTTCCCTTCCAGCCGCCTCCTCCACCGTTCCCCACCAGAATGCTGCCACCATAACCTCGCACAGAGCCAAAAAGCATCTCTCCCTCCCAGCAAGGACTGAGAGCAGCCTGCAGAGGCAAGGCCCGGGGGGCCAGTATGATTTACGTGTTCAAACTGTGCGCTGAACTTGGTCCCCGACAGCTGCTCTCAGGTCAACAGTGACCTCACAGAACAGAGGCCAGGGACCTGTTTTTACATTTGTGTATCTAAAGAGTTCCTAAAACAAGGGAATATTGGCCCAAAGAATTACTGACAACCCCCTCTGGCTGGAGGGCCCTGCTTTGGGGCGCTGGCCGCACTGCCCCTCCAAGGCCTGCGGGAGGCGATGCCGCTCTCATTCATCACACTGGAGGGAAGGCCAGGGAGGCTGAAGTGATCGCCAGGTTCGCGGGGCTGGTGGCTGAGTGGGCCTCAGAGCTCAGATCTTTCTGAGTCTAAATTCCTTGTTCCTACCATCTCCCGCCTCCCTAAGTTGTCAGAACTTCTTCCGGGCACACCAGTCCTTTATTTTAGGGACTCTTTAGATCCACCACAGTGATGGCGGCTGCTGTGAGGATTTGCTCTGAAGAGAGAGGCAGCATTGTTGGAGGAAAGTAGTAAGGTAATTTCCTTGTCCCTAAGCTCGTCTCCCCAGACCTTTGAGCCAGTCATCATACTTTTATACTTTTATGACTGAAAAGAAATTTCTGTGAAGTCATAAATACACTAGAAGCCCTTGTAACTAAACACATGAAAGGACTCTCTCCTTGGGTGTGGGAATCTCCCAGCAACGTGGCCGGGATGTAGACACCGGTTTCTGAGCTGTCAACCAAACAGAACAGATTTCCCAGTTGGAACAAACATCCACTGTGGATGTGTAGCTGTGGCTGTACAACTCTCCTGTTAAACAGAGTGTAATTTTGTACCTTGTGGTTTTCCTCCTTTACGTAGCTTCTCTGTGAGAGCTGGGTGAGCTTGGTTTCATTGTATAGATAATTTATAACACTTGGAGTAGGTAGAGTGCTTGCTAAATCATTTCTGTTTAACTTGCCTCAGAGTTAAAGGGAATTGTAGTTAATGTTTCATCATTCAGATTTACAAATTTACCTGGATTGGCAATATGAAGTGGCAAAAAAAAAAGAAAAACACTGAACTAAGACTCAGGAGCTGTTGATTCCAGTCCTGGCCTGCCCATAACCCTGGACTGGTAAGAGTTCCAAAGCAAATGAGAAAGATTGGGTGCTGCCCGATGTGACCTTGGGCCAGGGTTCACCTGATGCGTATGATGAACTCAGTTTGCTGGTATCCACTTAGAAGTTTTGGGTTCGTAGAACATGCTGTCCCCCTTTGCTGGAGGGAAAAAAAGTAGCTGAGATCCACACCAGCCTACTCTGACGGGAATTGGTACCAGGATTACATCCTGTCTCGTAAGATGCCCCATGCCTCATTCATGCTTCCCCACCTGCCACCCGCTTTGTGGTCCACACACTTCTCTCACCTGATCTGGCCGCCAAGTAGATAATCCACTACCCCTCAGCTTGGCTGGTACTGTAGTTGGCACAGCTCTCAAAACTGTGCAGCCACCTGACATGCAGAAAGAAACCTCTAGCCTCTGGAGAGGTTCAGGGATCACCTCGTGGCTGAGCCCCCAACAGAGATTACAGTCTGTAAAAAATAATAACAATTAAAAACTATGGGGGTTTCACATGTAATGTATGCTCCCTGATAACATTTAGAAAATCCAACACACATTAAGAAAAAACGTTCACATAGGTCATCAATACATTTTACAAGTTTGTGTCGATGGTTCGGTCCAAAAGTCCAAAATAAGGGCAGAATCTTCTTTTTCTTCTGTTAACTTTTTGTCGGGGGGAGTAGTGTTAAATTTATTAGGGCCTTGGGCTCCAGAGCCAAAGCACCTGGGTCTGAATCCAGCTCTGCCACTCGCTAGCTCTTTGACCTTGGCTAGGATTTTTGACATGTTTATAATTCCATTTTCTCATCGTACATTAGGGATAACAGTACCTACTTCAGAGGGTTGTTTTGAGAGATTAACCTAAGTAAAGCACTAAGAATAATGCCTCCCGGCATGTGGTGAGCACTCAGTAATCTAAGTTGGTAATATTCCTTTAAAAAAAAAAAAAGTGATGTATTAAATGAGAACATAGTATTTTAAAAATCAAGCACCTGTGATTCTATGCTCTGCTCCCTGCCTCAGTCACTTAGAGACTGAAGACTGAGACCAGAGCAACATCCCCCTCCATGACCCCTCCCCTCCATCCTCGTCCACCTCAGGAGAGCAGACACCACCCAGGGGATCTGCATTTCCACTCTGTTCAAGGCCAGGTGACCTGCCTTACCATTTGCATCAAGGCCAGATCTTAGTGTGGTGAATATGGAATCAGAGATGGGTGTTACTACCATTTGTGGCACATCCCTTAGTTAATGGAGATTATTTGGGAGCGGGTCAACAAGCCCTATATATTTTCAGTAGTGCTTTGTTTTTTTTCCCCAGAACACAAAGTGCTGTTTAGTCCCCATAACACCTAGGAAAGCGAAGGAGGGACTGTTCTTCCCATTGGGCAGATGGGGAAGCTGAGTCCCCTGGGTGGGATTAGAGTGCAGGCCCATTGCCACCAAGGTAAGAACCCCATTGCATGTATTTGCTCCCCTCAGGCTGTCCTGATCGCTCCATGGTAAAGAGTGGCTGCTTTAAAAGCTCCCCACACAATTCTATGGCAAAGTAGCAGAGCCCCGGCTCCTGAGAGAAGGCCTGAGTCTGAAGGCCAGCAGCCCAGGTGCCATGTCAGCACCACGGCCGGCCCAGGCAGCCTTCCATGCTGTGACCTCTAGTGTGGAGACAAAAGGAGGATGGGGTCAGGCCCATGATCCTTATAGTTAAAAGAGAAAAGGAATCCCATGCCCCCGTTCTACTTCTCTCCTTTCTGAACCCTCCCTGGCTGGGCTCTGACTGTGGCTGGAGGGAAGCAGAGAGGCGCTTCTTTACGCACAGTGCCAACATCTCTATTTTGACCCTGGCCTCTGTTCCATCCTCACTCACATGACCATGGGAAGAAGCTCTTTGGAGCAGTAGTTCTCAAACTTGAATGTGTGCCAGAATCACCTGGAGGGCCTGAAAACACACAGCTTGCTGGGTCCCATCCCTGGAGTGTCTGACTCAGTAGACCTGGGACTGGGCCCAAGAATGTACCTGTCCAACAAGTTCCTGGATGGAGCTGGTCCAGGGACCACACTCTGAGAACCTGTCCTTAGACAGTCCTGGTGAGCAGGCCTTGATCCCTGCTCTGGAACCGATATGCTGAGCTCTGCAAACTCAAAGTCCAAACACAAGACCACCAGGCAAGAGCCCTTCTTGACCCTGTGCATTCAGGGACCACAGAGACAAGCTTAGTAGCTCTCCAGTCCTGGTCCAGGAAAGCTCTCTGCAGCTCACTGCTTCTGTGGATGGAGGTTGCAAAGGCTGAGACAGTGAGTGAGAAGGGTGGGTGATGTCCAGAACCACCAAAATGGGGCAGACAATAAGAATTATTTCTTGCTGCTTTGTGGGCAGAGGTGCAAAGCCAGCATTGAAGCAGCCCCTCTTAGGGGCCAAGGGCCATTTGCAAGAATGCCATCTTGGTCACTTTTTTCTAGCTGGCCCTCCAGGAATCCTCCCTCTTCAACATATTGCCTTGGTTAAGGAGCATTGAAGTGTTGTGGCTGAAACTTGGGAATCAAAAGCTTGGGTTTACATGCCCACTCTGTCACTTACTAGCTCAGGGTCAAGGCTTCTGAATCATTCCAAGCCTCAGTTTCTTAATATATAAGATGGAGATAATATTCTCTAATTTGTCAACCTCTTAGGTTTTGGGGTGGACCTGTTGGCATCATTCAGTGTTGTGCTGTGCGTTCCTGGGAATGTCCCTGAGGTTGGTGCTCTCTGCAAGAAAGGCAGCCACAGGGCAGCCCTGGTGCTCTTTGGAAATACTAGGAGGGGAGGAGACCTGAGGCTGGGCCTGGCTTCTCCACGCACTCACCTTCACAAGACACTCCATCCTTTCATCTTCAGTTTCCTCCTCTGTACCATGAAATTGGAGTAAATTCAGAACCTCTTCTGGCTTTAAAGGCTTTGAGCCTGTTGTCAACTGTTAGACTCAAGTAGAAGCTGTAAAGGCTAAACCCCAAACGGCAAGGAGCGTTTCTTACAAACCACCGGTCTGGATGGGTGGGGCAGTTTTGTGGTTCCAGGCACCGACAGCCAACCTGTCACGCCGCCCCAGCGTCAGGTTGCTTCAGGGCGGCCCTGACACCCGGGCCCTGCCCCGCTCGTCTCTCCCTCCCGGCCGGCAGGGATGCAGAGTCGGCAGAAAGTGCACGCGCTCTGCCTGGGGGCCGCCAGACCCGCGCCGCGCGCCGGGCCCGCCGCAGCCAATCGGCGCGCGCACCGCGGGTGACCTCCCCCGGGCCCGGAATAAATCGGCAAGTTGCCCCGCCGCGGGTCTCAGTCTTCTGGGCTAATTAGCGGAGACGGTCATGAGCAGCGCGGAGGGCCAGGGCGTTCCGCGGGCCGGGGAGGGGCGCGAGCGGGCGGCGCGCTTCTCCGGGGCCGAGGCCTCCGCGCGCCGCGGGTAGACGGCTGGCGCCGCCGCCGCCCGGAGCGCTCCCGGAACCGCTGCCCGGGCCGCGGCGACCTCGGCGCGTCGGCACCCACGTCCCGGAGAAGAGGGTTAGGCTGGCCCGGACCGGGGCGCCGCGCGGCTGCCACCGTCTCCGCTCGGGCCCTCGGCGCTGCTCTCCCGTGGCCGAGATGCAGCAGATGCCCAGCCTGCCGTCTGCCCGCGGGCCGCAGGTGCGCCTTTCCTGGAGACTCTGAACTTCTGGAAACCCCGAGACCGCGTTGGAGGTTTTGTGTTTGCGTCGTCGTCAGCTCGGCTTTGGCTTTGGGATTCTCTGGCTACCTGGATACGCCTTTCCGTTGAGGGTAAGTCTCCTGTGGATCGCAGCACCTGCAACCAACCCCGGGGAACATCCGCCTTTAAAATCCCCAGCCTGGAGGCACCTGGGGCTGGAGAAGAGGACTCCACTCCTGACCACGTAAGGGCTCTCAGATTCCACCTTTCCTCTGGTGGGGAGAAACAGCATTTCATGGCAGAATTTTCTTTAAGCACCTTTTCTGATAGGATTGGCAATTACTAACCAGGAAAATGAGTAGCAATTAGGAGTTCAGTAATAAATGAAAGTCTATTGTCCTAATTGAGTGGAATTACTGACGGGTAATGGCAACACTGAATTCTTCAGTTTAATTAAGAGTTGATATAATTATAGTGCACTTTTTATTTCTTGGGGGAGCCATGAGGTAGGAATTAAATAACCAGTGTGATGGGTAAGAAACCCACTTAATGCATAAGTAACTGGTGGGGTGAAGTAAATGTGGGTGCCTTTACTCAAATGATGGGAACTTAGATGAAGTCCTAGTAAAGGGATGTGCCGGCTTGGGCCAAGTAGGACTTTCGGCTGATCTTGTCTGATCCAAATCTGCGTGGCTTAGAAATCATTAGGTAATCTCTGACACTGGCACACTGATGTCGGCTGTTGCAAAGACAGTGAAACCCAGCGTTCCCCCTGTCTGTGCTCCCTGCAACTGTGTTTTCCACATTCCCCAAGAATGAAATGAGAAGGTCATTTGAGAATATTCTGCCGTCTCGGGTGCCTGTATCAAAAATCTTGTAATTGTGCTGTTCAGCTGTAAATGTTGATAGCTGAAGGGGCTGGCGAGCGTCACTGGAGCCCCACAGTCTCAAAGCGGAGTGAGTGTGTAGGTGTGGAATTTGTGGGAGAACTAATCTGTAATTATGAAGATGTGATTTTCCTCTTTGGTGGTGTATTGTTTCCTTTACTATTATGCTCTCATGAAATTGTTCCCCTCGTGGGAAGCAGTGAAACTGGAGAGCAATCCTTTCTCAGAGGATAATTTTCTTGTATTTTTTGGTGTAGGTTCTGGGACTCCTTTTAACCCTGCATTGGGATGCATGTGTTTATTTCTGCTAGAAGCTCCAGCAGATTTGGAAACCACTAGGTTTCGAGTATACCAGGAAGTAATCAATACTTCAGATTATAATATTTATTTGTACCTTGGCTGCTGCTTCTCATGTACACAAGGCCTAGATTCTTCAACAGGATGAGCAGGGGCTGCCTTCTCCAGAGAGCTCCCCTATCACAGAGTGGGCTCGGGGAGCACCTGTAAACTTGGATTTCACACCAGGAGAGACAGCAGGTGGCAGGGATGGAGCAGTGCGTCTTTAAGGCTGCGTGGGTTTTAAGGTTTGCATGATTCTTCATGGTTAATGAGAGAAAGCAGGTATAGAGGGTGTTTGCTGGAGGCCCGCCTCCCAGCCTCAGCTCTTCCAGCTGCGTTGCAGGTGCCTGGGGACGGAGCAGGGAAGGAACCTGAGGCTGTGCCAGGGTTACTGTCTAGAATTTTAAGGACTTACCTACTCTGGTTTTTCCTCTGTCCCCCAGCCCTGTTTTGTCATTACTGCCCTGAAAGTAGTTGTTGAAAACAGCCACACTTGTCCTTTCAGAGCCATGGCTTCTTTGCACAGAGTTACTTTTTTGGTTTGCTGCTCATTTTTTGTGTTCTGCCACGGTACAGCAGACTCCTGTATGGCAGGTGGATTCTTGTACACACAACACAGATGGAAATTTGAGACTTATAGTATTCAGGAGTGACATATGCCATGTTTCATAACTTTTCATAAGAGGTGATTATTAAAGATCACAACTTCCCATTGTCCCTTTTCTTCCTAAGCACTCACAGTTCTTCCCACACTTGCCTGTTGGCTGTTTAAAAAGCTCCATGGCGTAAGAAGACAGTCAAGGATGTCCATTCTCGCTGAGACGCTGCCCTGGCTGGCCTACCCCGGGATTCACGTTCTGACTGGTGAGGGTTTGGTGCGATGGTGTGAAAGTTTCCTTCCGCGGTAACATCTTTAAGATTTGGTTCCAAATTCCCTTTCTTCTTTTTATAATCTGTGAGGAGCCTGTCATCCCTGCATTTATCAAAAATCCAGCCTGAACTAATAGAAAAACTGAGAGATAGATTATGGAGCTCCCGGCAAGTCGGAAGCAGATTCAGGTCAAAGGCAGATTCCAGACTCTTAATGAAATGATCCAACTTGGAAACCAGACACAAACCGGCCCGTAGGCTCTTCGGATACCCCGTTAGGTTGACGGTGAAAGCACTGGAAAGCTGGCAGTCACAACCCCTGCTTCTGCATTTTCTTACCTTCCTTCCCACTCAGTCTTGGGTTCCCTGGATAGGCCACGTCGTGGGTGTCAGTCACCCTGGTGTGCTGGCTGCACGTGCAGATGCCTGCGGTCTGCCCAGGCAGTGCCCCGCCGCCCTGCTGTGACAATAGAGCACAGATGACAGTAACACTTGTGTTGGTCTTGGGCCCCGTCCGAGGGGATTATCTACTGGAAGCACCTGAAAGGCCTTGTTGAAACATGCTCACCTGTAAGCCAGTTCCTTGGCCTAGATCTCAAGGGCAGGCTAACGTCAGTGCCATTTTGTCACCTCTAAAGTGCCGTCCTTCTCTGTGTGCACCCGACCTGCTGGCTCAGAGAGTCTTCCTGCCCTGAAATTAGAAAGGTGCTTCGAGGTCACATGGGCCCTTGCATGGCATCACTTAGGAGTTTGTTAGAAGCGCTGAGCCTCAGATCGGACCCCTGGTTTTTTGAATCAGAATCTGCATTTTAACAAGATCCCCGGATGATGTGTGTGCGCTGTGACACGTTGACTTGTCCCGTGACGCAGTCCCTGAGAGGGTTTGGCAGGCAGAGTGTTTACTCAGGAGTGCCCTGAGGATCCACACCTGTGGGATGGAGGTAGAGGGAGAGGTGCAGCTGTCGTAAG
This sequence comes from Camelus dromedarius, assembly GCF_036321535.1. NCBI lineage: Eukaryota > Metazoa > Chordata > Mammalia > Artiodactyla > Camelidae > Camelus > Camelus dromedarius. Next base: position 23,949,259 of record NC_087459.1, on the reverse strand, counting down.
GCCTGGGGGCAGGCTTCCCCGACCACATGGGCCTGTATCCGCCCTGCTGATGGCCTTCCTCACAGCTGGGCTGCAAGTCCTGCGCTGGACTGTGCCCACACACATAGGAGTTTGGATGTACTGCTCTAGGCCAGGTGTGCTCAAAACACCCCCAGAGCAGCCAGATCTTCAGCCCAGGCCTCATTAGAGACCCAGATTCCTGAGCCCTGCTCCAGACCCTCACAGTCAGCCTGAGGGGTGGTGCTGGCATCCTGGGATGAAACAGGTCCTCCAGGGGACAGCTGTGTGCTCACGGTGAGAGCCACCGCTCTCAGGCAGCCTTTTTTGGTCTGTTTTGGTTTTTGATGACAGCTTTATTGAGATGAAATTCACGTTCTATCTCAATAATAAAATTCACCATTTCAAAGTGTACAAGTCAATAATTTTTAGTGTTTTCACAAGATCGTGCAGCCGTCACCACTCATTCCAGCACAGTGTCATCACCCCCCAAAGAAACCCCATAACCATTTGCCGTCACTCTCCACACCCTTCTCCCAGGTCTGGCCACCACTCATCTACTTCCTGTCACTGTGCGTTTGACTGTTCGGGACAGTTCATGGAAATGGAACCCCACAATATGTGACCTGTTGTGTGTTTTCTTTCACTTGGCATCATGTTTCTGAGATTCATTCGTGTTGTGGCGGGTATCGGCACTCCTGCTTAACTAGGTAAACACCGTCGCACTGTATGGGTATACCACATTTCACTGGTCAGTTGATGAACGTCCACACTGTTTCCACTTCAGGGCTCTTGTGAATAAGGCTACTGTGAACATTCATGTACAAGTTTTTGTGTGGACATATTTTTTTCATTTCCGTTTGGTGAATCCCCAGGAGGTGAATTGCTGGGTTGTTATTGGTAATTCTGTGTTTAGCTTTTTGAGGAGCTTCCAGACTGTTTTCCAGAGTGGCTCCACCATTTTACATTACCATCAGCAATGTGTCAGAATTCTAGTTTATCCACAACCTCTCCAGTGCTTGTTATTGTCTGTCTTTTTATTAAAGCCTTCGCAGTGGGTGTGCAGTGGGATCTCACTGTGGGTTGGGTTTACATTTCCTGGTGACAGATGGTGTTCAGCACCTTTTCACGTGCTCATTGGCCAACTTTATATCTGCTTTGGAGATGTCTCTATTCACATCCTCTGTAGGACAGACTTCTACTCCTTGAGGAATCTCTTAGGATGTCTGATTTGTGTCTAGACCTATGAAGTTGCTTTAGGATTTATTAAGAGAGCCTAGGACATGGCCTTTAACCACTTGAAAGGTCTAATTAGATGTGGGACATGGAAAGAAGAGGTCAAAGGCCAACCTGGAGAGATTCACATTGTTTTTTCAAATTTTTAAAAAATTTTATAACACCTTTATTGTGGTATGATTCCTGTACAGTAAACTACACATATTTTGGATGTACAATTTGATGAATTCTGACAGATATATACACCAGTGAAACCGCCACCACAATCAGTATAGCTAACAGTTCCATCACTCCCCTAGAGGTAAATTTAGAGTTCCCAATTTATCCCTTCCCACCCCCTTCACCCTGCTGATAACCATAAGTTTGTTCTCTTTGTCTGCGAGTCTATTTCTGTTTTGTAGGTAAGTTCATTTGTGTCCTTTTTTTTTTTTTTTTTTGATTCCACATACAAATGTTATCATATGGTATTTTTCTTGCTCTTCTGGCTTACTTCACTTAGAATGACAATCTCCAGGTCCATCCACATTGCTGCAAATGGCATTGTTTTATTCCTTTTTTACAGCTGAGTAGTATTCCATTGCATAAATATACCACATTTTCTTTATCCAGTTATCTGTTGATGGATGTTTGGGTTGTTTCCATGTCTTAGCTATTGTAAATAGTGCTGCTATGAACATTGGGGTGCATGTATCTTTCTGAGTTACATTTTTCTCCAGATAAATGCCCAGCAGTGGAATTGCTGGATCATGTAGTAACTCTGTTTTTAGTTTTTTTGAGGAATCTCCATACTATTTTCCATAATGGCTACACAAATTTACATTCCCACCAACAGTGTAGGAGGGTTCCCTTTTCTCCACACCCTCTCTAGTATTTATCATTTGTGGACCTTTGAATGATGGCCATTCTGACTGATGTGTGGTGATATCTCATTGTAGTTTTGATCTGCACACATTGTTTTGCAATTCGTGTTACAGAAAGACACTGTGTGGGTTGCTGGGACCAAGTGTGCGTTAGGGTTGTGGAAAGGTTCTGTGGAGGCTCGAGGCTGCTGGTAAGACAGGAAGTGTGGAGAGGACAAAGAACACGTAGAGGAGGATGGAAGTCCTCAGTGGGCATCCCCAGCACTCTTATTTTATGGGTTACCCCCCCCCCCCGAGTAAGAGGGGAACTCAGAAGCCCAGGATTCCTTTTAAGAGTGTGCTCCCCCCCTGGCCTCAGAAACGCAAAGTGATTCCTCTGCTCCCTTGTTGTCTGGGAGAGGAGCACTGGCCTCTGCTACTTGTCTGTGTTGTGAAGATGGTTCTCATCCTCTGGGAGTGCTTGGAGAGTGTGAGTCACTCTGTGCCACAGGTGAGGAAGAAGGTTGCAGGTGTCCCTAAAAAGTCTCTGATTCCCCAGGAGCAGGTCCTGTGGTGGCGGTGCCAGGCCTCTCCTGGGCACCTGAGACTGAGGCGAGCCCTGAGGGCTTCCAGGCAGCTTCTCTTCATGGTTACAGCACAGCTTGAAGGTGGAATATTGGAGCAAGAGAATTTCAGAGCAGATGTATTTAAAGCCAAACCTTTGTCATGCTCTCACCCAGCAAGGGCCTCTGCCCCTGTCATGACAAGCCCTGCGACCTGACACTTGTGCCAGGCCATCTGACTTACAGAGTGCCCTCCCACACTTGCAGGGGAGGAAACCCAAGCTCCAAGATGTGACTTGGTCAGTGTCACAGATTAGATGGTGGCATGACCTGGACTTGACCCCTGGTCCATCAGCACCTGGCCCAGTGTCCTTCTCGGGGAGTTTTACTTTACAGGTTGCTAAGGATTAACAATGGGATGTTTTGGTTCTTGGCCTATAAGTGGATCCTCTCCCAGGTGGTTCAGAGTCTCATGACACTGCGCATTCGTGTTTGTTTGGTGCTGGCACTGTGTGTGTTCCACTGGGGTGATATGTTCCAAACGCTCTGAGATCACCTTTGGTCTCATGGAAGAAAAGTGTTTCAAAAGTATGCCGAGAGGTTGGAGCATTAAGATAGTTCCTGAATGCACTTCAGTTCTCAGTTTTTTTCCAGGAGCCCTTCAGTTGGCTGGGTAGTTATGAGATTATTAGAGCCACTATTTCTTGAACACAGTCAACGCAAAACCCTGGCACCAGAGAGTTCAGAGTGGGTCAGAAGGTTTGTGTCCTGGACAGCCCACACAATTTTCTTTCGTCTGTCCCCAGCTGAGCACTCTCAGATGTGCCTTCTTTTAGATAAGGGTGTGTCCTAAAAAGTCATGTGTCACTCAGGTCTGAGTCGTTTGAGCCCAAGTTTAAATTCACAAGGGGGTGCGTGCTCAGAAAAAGCAAATCCTCCGAGTAAGCCAGGAATTGTGCTGTGAAGCTGGTTATTCTGCCTCTAAGTGGTCGTCTGTCAGTCAGGACGTTTACACACTTACTTCTTTAAAGCTAGCTGTATCTGTATGGACTATTTCTATACACATCTCTGTTTTGTTTTGGAAATGTGTAGAAGCTCTTTGGAATCACAGACAACAGACTGAAGTGAGAAGATGGGCAAAAGTAGCATTTTACCCCCATTTTCTTTCTTTTTACAAATTCCTTTTTTTAATGTCAAGCAGGTGGGAGAGATGAGATCTGCAGGTTTCTCAGTCTTCTTGGGGGTAAGAGTTCTGCAGTGAAAATCTCTTCCCTGTACTCCTTCCCGTGTCTGTGTGCCAGGTACCCAGTCACCTTTGGTCAATAAACCTGATGGATTCAACTCTGGGCAGAGCCACACATTTGAAGAGGCTGGTTAGCCAATGAACACATCAGGGGAAGCACCTCACTTTAGGAAACGGCCCCAGCGAAGGCCCCTGCAGCTCCCCTGGGGTTGGGTGCTTGGCCTCCGTGACGTGCCCTCCCGCGGCCCGCTCCCTCCCCGGGCTTAGAAAGGCCAAGTCATTGGTTGGGGGGCAGGCACTTCCGAGAGGGGAGCCGCTATCCCTGTGAAAAATTACCCAGCAATCTCAGCCAGTGCCTTCCAGGTAGCACACATACGAGGCCCCGGTCCCGTAGGAGGGGCCTGCCAATGTCAGTCCTCCTGCCAATAAAAGAGGAAGAGCAAGAGAGGAACAGTTTCCCGTTAGGGAAGTGATCTTGCCAGTAGTTAACCCACTGCTTTCTTCTCTTAATGAAGATACATGCACTTAATGATACCCAGCCCTCCCCCGGCGCCGCTGAAGCCAAGACGATGATACTGAATACGTACTGAGGACTGGTAGACGGGGGCTGTAGCATTTCTGTATATGCTTTCACGACAACGCCGTGGGGCAGGCCTGCATGATGACCCTAAAGCTTGGCGAGGTTGTTTTGTCCAGGTTTGAACCGGGGCCCTGTGGCACAGTGGGTCAAATGTCCCTGCCACATGACGGGAACTCCCTGCGGGAAGGTGGACGTATGTTTCCTAGAACTCACCGAAGCCCTAACCAGTAAGTATGTAAGTATTGGTTTAACCTCTTGGGGCAGTTTTGTTCCTTTGGATGGTCGTTTTAGATGGTGTGTACTCCTCCCACCCCCCCACCCCCCAATGGCATGTATCGCTTACCTTCTTACACTTGCACAGAGTAAAGTATATTGTGACTATCGCTCAGTCCAGGTTCATGCTCCGCCCCAGGCTGGTGATGGGGGGCGGGAGGGGCCAGAGCAAAGTGTCAGCACCACCAGGTGCGTCCTCATGACTAGGAAGCTGATGGATCTCCCACGCTGTGTACTTGTAATCTTTTTGGGGTGATGTTTTAGGGCAGTCCCCTCGAGCAGGGCATTGGTCCAGGTGACGTTTTGTAAGGGCTCCTCCTGCTCTAAGTCTTCATCTTCAAATCACGTGAAGAAATTGGCAGAACATTTTCCATTTTTCTCTAAGGCTAAACTTACTGACGGTGACATACACACTTTGAAACGGCATAAAACAGCATTTTCCGTTGCACTATGTTCAGTCTTACGTCCCTTGGAAACACTGGAAAAGCATTGCCTCTGCTTGGTTTTTGACATTGGCTGAGCACCTATTGCTGAATGAGATGAGTTGAAACCACGACCTGAGAACTGGGATGATATGGATCTGATGTTCACAGGCTGAGGACGCCCGCAGATCCTAGAAAAGGCGCCTCACACACGGGATAGATCTTCCGCAGCACCAGCACCGTAATCAGGTCCCGTGTGCATCCCGGTGCTCCTGGCGTTGGGCACCGCGAGGAGCAGCTCATCCTTGTTTCCTTCTCCTTTCTCTCTTTCCTTCCTTCCTCTCTCTCTCCCTTTTTCATTCCTTCTTTCATTTTTCTTTCACGTAAACATAAAAACCCTCACTGAAATTTACTTCCTGTACCATATCTGGAACATTTCTAGTAAATAGCGGAAAATTAGAGTTTGTTTGAAGTCAGTTTTCTCATAAAAGCTTGTTGGGCACTGGATAAGATCAGGTCTGCAGAGGTGCGTCTCACCTAGATCTGATCGCTGTCAAGAGAAGGTTCTACCTGCAGCCTATGGGATTAGCTTGATTTAGGATTTAGGAGAGTCCCTGCCACTCCAGTCATCTCTGATTCTTAAAATTGTTTCTGTAGCCTATGAATAATTATGTTTGTGACATCATCCTTGGTTCTTGCTTTTGAAGCTTCATTCATGCATTCAGTCAACAGACATTTACTGGGCACCTTCTACGTGCAGGTAATATGTGGGGAACTGAGGCCATAGTGAGGAGGATCATTGACACAGCCTCCACCCTCACGGAGTTTATCTTACGTAGTGCAGCATGCATAAGCTTTTTAAAATCGTTTACTTCCATAGGCTTTGCTGGGCAACTTGGCATTGCTGTATCCTTGTACGTGGATACTTGCTGTTCTCGGCGAGGTCCAGGGACCCATCTGCAGGTGGCCTACTTCTTCACCCAGGCAAGCGCTGCTCTCAGCAATGCTCTGCAGGGAGGCAGAGGGAGGTTGCTGGGCTTAGAGTTCCCTTAGTAGCCGCATGGAGTTTGCCACACATCAGAAGACCGTGCGGTGTCATCATCGAATCTGCAATGCTGACGGGAGCTCTGTCTTTTTAAAATATGTGTTTCTCTGTGTTGGGATGTATGATCAATTGAATCCTTTGGGCAGAATCCATTGGAGAAAACAAACCAGCGGAGGGGCCTGATGTGGCCGACATGCAGCAGTGAGGTGCCAGGGGTTGGAAGAGCCAAGTCTGCACAAGACGCAAGACAACTCAAAGTAGAGACGATGTGAAGGGAGAGTCTGGGGAACTGTGGGAGACGAAGCCTTAGAAATGGTGAATGTTGGGTGATTTTTGCCTGTGAGCCCAATCATCAGAGGCCCCTGGTATCATGCAGGCCCCACGCCGTCTCCTCTGGCCTTGGCTGTGATCAGCCGACACGGCAGTATTATACGCCCTGCTGTGAGTGACCTGGAGGTGAACTTGACACGTGGTGTTGAGCTCGCGTGAAGACGTATACAGTTGTTCTTTTAACAGATGCGTTGATTCCCGCACCAGATATTTATATTGAGAGGGAGAAAGGAACTATCTCAAGGAAAGTTGCTTGTGAATTGAAGAAATAAGTTTGTAGGAGGTCCTCTGCTAGCTGCATTCACTTAGTGAGTTAATCACTAGCAGGGAAGAATTCCACATGTGAAATGTTGGTGGTGACTGTGTTATGCTAAGAAATGAAAACTCTTTGTTTTTACAAGTAGTTACATAACAGGACTTTCCAGGAAGAGTGAGTAAGAACGCTCCCCTGCTGCCAGCACGGCAGACAAGGATGCCCAGCTCACCGACCCTTGCCCACTCCTGGCTCTCCTTCTGTTAATTATTCTTTGACAATTTGACAGACAAAAACCAGTGTCCCATTGCTTTGTCTGGGAAGTTTTAAAATGCTGCTTCCCATAGTATGGAAATGCCTCTCTGAGTCTGTACGGGCTTTTCTAGAAGAACAGACGCTAGAAGAACTTTCCGGTTCCTTGCTGGGATCGCTTTTTCAGAGGGACCTCCTTGGGAAAATGAGAAGTCACCACGAAGCATCCCCAGGGGGGATACTCTGATGAAAGCAGGAGATCTTAGAGCTTCCCAGCCCTGCCCCCACACGCTGTATGTAGGACAGGGACCTCTGGTTCTGGTCCCCACAGTAACGAGACAGCTCCCTGAGTGTTGCTTAGTGGGAAAGTGGATGTGGCAAAATACTGGTTGTCTTCTAATATGCATTCTCCCCTTCTTTATTAATAAAACTACTGATTTTTAATTGGACAAATGGGCCAACTAAATAGAGTAAAGATGACACTTCATGGCCTCCCCTGCAGCAAGGTACTGTCCTAGAACTCAGTTCTGGCTGATGGGTATTAATGAATTAATGAAATGCTGCTTAAAGGGCCAGGGCCTGGCCCGGCTAGAATGTGTACATGATGGCTGGGGCTGCAGGCACTGTCCTGGGCCATGATGTGGCTTGGCACGTGGAAGGCGGTAAAGGCAGGACCCTCAGTGTACGTGGAGAGACCCGATGTCCCGGACATCGTGGAGGGCCACACCAGCCCCAGACTGCCTAGAAGTCCAGACTTGGACTTTGAGGGAGAGAACTCTTGCTTAAACCACTGTTATTTTAGGGTAACTGTCACTTGCAGCCAAAGTTAATCCTAACTGACCCAGTGGGGAAATGGCTTTAAAAGGAGCTATCATTCACCGTCCTAAGGTTCTCACGTTTGGAAGTCATTTCTTAACATCCAGTCTTTTTGTTACAAATGTACAGTCACAATAGATAACTACCTGTGTTTCCGTGGAGTGTGCAAAGATGCTGGAAGGACAGAGGAATAAAAATCTCGCACTCTGGGAGGGTACAGCTCAGTGGTAGAGCCTGATATGTACAAGATCCTGGGTTCAACCTCCAGTACCTCCATGAAAAAAAAACAAAAAAAATAAATAAACCTAATTACCTCCCTCCCACACACAGACAAAAAAAAAAACCTCACACTCACTCACTAGAATGTGCTCTAACCAGCATTCACCAAAATGCCCCTCACAGCCTTGTGCATAATAAAATAAGTAGTTATGAATTAGTCTGTCATGTGGGCAGCCCAGCCCTGCTTGTATGGTGACTTAGTGATGTACTGAGAGTCACACTCATTACAGCAGTAGTATTTTGTACAAAGGGACTCTTATAAGTGGACTTCCAGCATTGCCCCAAATATACAGAGAATAAATTGGAAACCCTCTGGAGAATATGTGTGTGTGTTTGTGTATATACGTATGTACGTATTGGTTATTATACTTAAAGTAGCAGAAGATGTCTGTTCCTGACTATTACCAGGGGACAGATGACCCCAGGAGATGAGCTGCTAACAGACTTGCGTAGTTTGGGGAAAATGGGGAAGGCACCCCAGGCTTCTTAATTCTACATAGAGTGCAAAATCAGACCATTCCTGTGTTTGAAACATCTCAGCATCAGAATTGACTATGCAGTTTAATAATTATTTTTTTAATTGATATAAAACATTGGAAGGCGTCTCCCAGGAGCCACTGTAAAGAGAGCTGCTTGCTACATCTAACCTCTGGCACTGTGGTTACTCAGACCCGTGGTCCAGGAAGGGCAGCGGTCAGCCTTTTCCCCAGCAGAGGAGAAATCAGATCTCCTAACAGTCTTAGTCAGAGTGTTTTACCAAAGAACACGACTCCTGGAGATAATCTGGTCTTGCCCTTTAGGTTGGGGAAACTCAGGCCCAGGGATTCTTAACAAGATCTTCCTAAGGTGACATGGGCCCGGGCAGCACAGACTGGAACCCAGACCTCACAGTTCTCTGCCCATTGTTCTCAGACAACGCGGCCTTCTGTTTCAAGGACTAGCAAACCACCAAGTTTGGCAATGTACCTATCTTCATTTTTGTTTAAGAGGTTAAAAAACAAACAAAATGAAATGGTGTCATGAATAAGCCTCTTCTAGGCAGGGCAGGATTTATTTCTTCATTTACATATAATCTTTTTTTCAACAGAGGGTATATCCCCAAGCCTAAGAACTAAAGGGACAGATTGCTTGGCCCCTCGTGACTCTGCCCTGGTGGTGGATCATTAATGGTGTAGAAAATGAGGGCAGTGTGCAGCAGTCCTGGGTGGGGTGCGTGCCTCTTTAAGAGATTTATGTGGAGGCCTGAAGTGGGGAGACAGCGCAGTGGTACATCATCATGCAGGCGACATCAGAGACTTTCTTCTTCGCTTGGGTGCATTATCATAAAAAGTGATTTAGACTGGAGCTGATTGATGCAAATGGCCCTATGTTCTTTCCTATCATTAGCGGCCTCTTTCAGTGGCCAGAGGCAGTGATTAAAGCTGTCATTTGGAGCTGCTCATTAAAGACAGGCCCCAGAATAGCAAGAGGAAAAGAGGTTGCAGAGGCACAGATACACATATATATCTATGTACGTATATGTGTGTGCGTGTATTTTTTTTCCTGCCTTAAATGTGCGTCATCCCTTTCCAGATTGAACCACTGAAATCAAGGCTATAGAGACGTCTCCACCGAGAATATAGAATGCTCTTTTGCAAGTAATATTAGATTTTCGGGAGTGTCACAGTAGATTCTGATGACAGCTTGCCTACATATTATGAAAGGAGATGAGGAGGGTATTGTGTTAGGTGTGTTTTGTTAGGGATTGACCCTGGTGAGAACTCATTAAGTCTCCCTCCTCCCAGGCTGGGGACTTCAGAGGCAGGCCACGGGAGAGCAGAGGGGAGGGTGGCCGAGGGTGGTTGGCCTCAGTAAGTCCCATTGTGACAGGGGTGACCCGGGGGAGGGAGAGGAGGAGGACAGCAGGAGGGGGCTCTTTGCTGAGCCCAGAGGCTGTGGACGCCTGGATGTCAATCACAGAGGGGTGGGCACCAGCAGACCCCCCAAACAGGGCGGAAGGGGAACGAAGGGAGGGAACAAAGCAAAGATCCATAAGTGCGAGAGGAGAGACTCATCTCAAGGAGGGGGATCTCTTTGGCTCCTCGAAATGGTCCTGTTGGCAGACACGGCTGGTTAATCACCCTGGGAGTAAAATTGGGCTTGGCTGGGCTACTGCCTGTGGTTCTGTAAATGTGCATTCATAGCCGTGAATGTGCTGGTTTTAGGTTGGTGTCCAAATGGTGCTGAGAGGTGACAGAAATTCTTCAAAGTCTTTTTACCCAGGATCCAAATGAGCGACATTACACCTAAAAAGACAGCCGGGATGGTAGGTGGTGGCCTGAATATGGGAACCAAGGGTATGGAAGGGGAAGTAGGCAAGAGGCCGTCTCTGATGCTTGAAATCAGCCAGTTTCAAGTCAAAGATGCAACTGGCCAGAGAGGCCTGCATACCTGCCCTGGCCAGGTGACAGTATACTGCCAAAATCCCACCAAACCTTTGTGGAAGCCAATTACCGGAGCTCCTCAGAAATCCCTCTGGGAGAAAAAAAATAAGAACTTATCAATTTAATTTCTCAGTCTAATGAACTGGTCTTATACATAAAAATTTAAATTACTTTTTTCTCTCTCTCTTTCTTTTTTTTTTTTTTTTTAATGCAAGTGGAGACCAGCATCCGTTACGCCAGCACCACGGTCTCCATGACAACCCCTTGGCGGTGGTGGCTCATGTGACTTCACAGTCACAGGTTCTTGAAATGAAACAGAGGAAAGTTTTAGTTTCTCTTCTGTCATTTGGTGGACTCGGGGGTGCCCATGACGGGGCTCCGTGGAGGTGTGGACAGCAGAGAGCGGGGATGTGCTGTAACTGTCCCCTCAGGCCGCCAGGCAGGGCTTGGACTCTGCTGCAGGGACTGCTTTGCAGGCAGGTTCCGAGCCAGCAGTGGGCCTCGAAGGGGTGGCCTTCGCCTTCTTGTCCGCTGCGCGCCACCGCCCTCCCCCTGGCGCCAGCCTTCTCAGCCTGGGGCTGGCACATCAGGGCCTGTTAGTCCCGATGCCGGGTTGTGATGTCCCTCTCCTCGGGGAGCCAGCAAGCAGAACTGAACAAAGTCCCTGGTAATCTGTGCTTACAGCCTCCCCCCGGGGAGAAGGCCCAGCCAGCTGGCACTCTTGTGCTGAGCACATTCCCTTCCGCTGGCAGCCCGACAGCCGGGCAGGGGCCCAGAGGCCAGCCAGCCGCAGGGCCGGCCCGCACCAGTCCCCCAGGCCGCCGGGCCCTGCCCCATGCGCTGCGCGCCGCCTTCCAGCCAGGATACTGGCTGGACTCACAGCTTAGATGGGGCAGCTCATCGGCCTGGGCCTTTCCTCCAGTGTGGCTCTCTAGAAATAATGAACGTGAGTTGGCACATCTGCCTTGGCTGATGGGGTGGGTGATGGGCAGCAGGGATGAGGGAGGTGGACTAGGGAGACTAGGACTAGGACTGTGGGAATCTTGGATGTGTATGTACATGTCAGAAAATAAATACCTGGAGGGAAAAAAGAAACAGGCCAAAACCTGTTTGGATCTCAAATGTGATGGGTTTCCTCCCCAAGCAGCCCTTCCCAGCACAGTCATTGCTGGATATAACTTAGTGTGAAGTAAGAATTCCCCTCACTCGAACCAGAATCCAGCAGCAAGAGGCAGGGTCCAGAGACCCTCCCCTCGGGAAAACGGCCCCTTCATGCACTGCCCTGCTCGCTAAGGCGCACAAAGACTCCAAAGTCTTCCCAGTTGATACGACTTAGGATTGTTTTTAGGATTTTCCTGCCCAGCCTACACAAAATATTCCTGCGAGGTTTGACCTGTGAAACGCATCTAGTCTACTTAGGAGCCATCTGGACACTAAAGTGTGTGTGGCCCCCCCGGGGCATAGGGAGAGGTCATGTAGGCAGTTTTAACCAGATATACAGTTATCCTGACAGGAGACTGGGGTCAAGGCAAAGAGACAGTGTGTTCTGTTCTTAAAGTTTTATTTTACCAGGAGGTATTTAATGAAGAGGGATTTCCCCAGAGAGAAAAAGAACAAAGACCTGAATGAAATGGCTTTTGTCCATCTTCTTCAAACTCTCCCTTGTTCTGTTAATCTGAGTCCACTAGGAAGGGATGTGGACAGCAACAGTGATCATCGCTGATCTTCAGCAGGCAAGTCCTCACATTCTCTGTGCCAGAAGCCACGCTGAACTCTCGACACAGGTGTCTCGTGTCATCTGAAGACAGTGCAGGGACAGAGGTAACAGCCTCAGCCCTGGTTGGCAGGTGAGGACACTGGCCTCAGAACCTTCTTAGCATCAGGTAGCTACCACATGGAGGAGCCAGGGTCTGACCCCAGGTGTCAGCCTGAAGATCACACTGTCACCCAAGAGTGATCAGTGAGGTACCACTTGGCTCTAACAGCTGATGGGGCTGGTGTGGCTGCCCAGGGGTGCCAGGGGCTCAGGGAGGTGTGGGGACTGCAGATCTGACTTTACGTTTATGATGGGCCAACCTGATGACTCTGAGCTCCACTAGGGCAGGATCATATCTGGCTTTGCATCCCATCAAGTCCGTAGTGTCTGACCTGGTGCCGTGCGTGCTACGTATGTTCAAAGCATAGTTGCCACAGGAAAAAGTGAACGAATAAATGGTCGGGGTTAAAATTGCATGTCTTTAGAGGAAGTAAACATGCTTTCCGAACCCAAAGATACTTTCCTCAAAATAAGATGTAAAATGAAATTTTTTTAAGATTGGAGAAACTCGAGCATGTTTTTAGGTTGAGCAGTAGGAATTACTGGAGAGGGAATAGGGGATTATTGACGGAACAGGGTCCCAGAGGGGGTCTCTAGGGACAGGGTTAAGAACAGAGAGAACTTTTATTAGTAGAAGGAGGCCACTTCCTCCTTAGAGACCAGAGGTGAAGAGGGAAAAAAAGGATCCAGTCAGTAGTCCTGGCCCTTGTACCACTGAGGAGTGTATTCAGCTGCAAGTAAGAGAGCTTGACTAGCAGTGTCTGAGACAAGTAAGGATTTATTTTTCTCACTTGGTTGTGAGAAAGCCTCAGATAGGTAGAGGTTGTCATTGGTTCAGTGGCTCAGCAATAAGGACCAATACCTGCATGACTTTCTAGGCCTTTCCCCTCACGGCCACACTCTGGCTGCTGCAACTCCTGGCATCACGCCTGCATTCAAGGAAGAATCCTTGTTATCCTTTTTTTTAATCTGCAATATAGGAGCATCCCTGCCAACTTCTGCTTTAATCTCTCTTGTGAAATCAACTTTTGCTGAAATTTATCTCCTATTCTTGGCCCTCTCCTGTCTCCATAACCACCTCCAGAGGAAATTTAACCCTGACATGTAACACAGAGGATTTGCCTCAGTGGAAGCAGCTACTTTTGTCCAGTATCTCCATTTCAAATGATTGTTTTCCAGCTTCAGATCTCTAGAAAATGTATTCCCTCTCACAACTTGACTTGGAAACAAACCGAAGCCAGAATAACCCCACCTAAGGGTTGTGAAGAACCTTCCAAAGAAACTCTGAGATAAAGGAGTTTGCCTCCTTCCCCCCGCCTCTCAGAGCAGCTCTTTAACACCGACCAACCCACTCATTTACCAGTTCCAGTTCCAGTTCCATCCTCATGGGTGGAGAGAATGGGGCATTGACTAGTCTGGCGGTGATGGGGGCTGGGCCCAGGAGACCTCTGGAGAAGCCAGGCTGTGGCCGTGTTTTGCTCCCTCTCTGGGGCAAGTCACCTTACCTCTGGGGGCCGTACAGGGAGGCCTGGCCAATCCTCTCTAACTTTCTGTGATTCCAGCAACCTTGATGGACAGCCGAGGTGGCCCTGGTCCCACTCCTGCAGCACCTCCCCAGAGGGGTCAGCCTCCCAGGTTGTACTGAGTCCCAGTTTGTTCCTTCATTCTCTCCTGACCCTCATTAACCAAAAGGAAGAACCAGTTCCAAAAAGAACTGTTCCCCCCATATTGTCTATTTCATATCCACAGAGCACGCTGTGCCCTATTAAGAATTAAACTGCGATCACTAAACTCATCTCCTTTGTGCCAGGGGCCTTGTTCAAAACCTGCTTTCCCAGCAAAGCAGGGCCAGTGGATTAGTCCCCCCCACTCCACGCTCAGTGGAGTGGTTCTCATCTATTTTTAATGCCTTTGGCAAGGGACAGAGATAGGGAGAGACAAGGAAAGACGGAGAGAGAGAGAGTGCAAGAAAAAAAGAAAAACACAAAAGAACCAGAGTGGAAGGAAGGGGCTCTAACAGCAGCGCTGCGTTTTGTCAGAACACTGGCGCTGCCTTTATCGGGATCCCCGCGGGGAGCGCGGGGTTTGATCCTGTTCTCCGCTGGGAGGGGAAAAGGCTTTCTGGTACCTTTTTTAACATCTCACAGTTAGATCAGAACAACGCACCGTGTGTGTGCGCGCACATACCATGTGCATGTGCCTGAGGACCGTCTTCTCCTTGGGACACACCCTGTTTTCAAAGCCCTGCTGATCAGGTGGACCCGAGGCTTTCTTAGAAAGGCCAGATACCAAGGACACTGGGCTCTCTAGGGGTCTCCCTTTCTCGCAGGCTTTTTTTTTTCCCCCTGGCCCTGACTTGGATCAGCGGGATTCACTCCTGTCAAACAAATTACAGCATCTATGAAATGGGGATATCGACATGTGTGACTTGATCTGTTTTAATAGGGACCCTGTGGGAGTTTCCTCCCTGCCCCACAGCGCTTTGTGTTCTTTCTGGAACGGCAGGCAGGGCGCTGGAGGATGCTGTGGGCTTTAACCCTTCGCTGACAGCAGGCTGCCAGCCCCCTGTGTGTGCGCTGCTGCCTTTTTGTCCCTGGCCATTGTCTGGGGAGTGCATGCGGCCCGCCATCCACTTCACGCTTATTATCTCGCAGGAGACAGGCTCACCCCAGGAGAGGAAGAGAGAGCTGTGTTTTGAAACAGATCTTTTGATTTCCCATCTTCCCTCTTCCCTCTAAAATAATTAGAAGTGCTGGTCAAGGTAAAAAAAAAAAAAAAAAAACAAAAAAAAAAAACAGCCAAGAGGGTGAAAAAATAATACTGTGTAATCCCGGCATTTTGTTTTTAAGAGGTTATTGTCCTGGCTGCCGTTTGACCCTTAAGAGTAATTAGCATCTGAGAAGTTGGTGAGGGGGACAGCCTGTCTGGAGGACCACCTTCTCCCCTTTCCTCTTCCTCAGACTGAGTTGCTCAGGGAGGAGCCTCCGGTGGGCTCCCCACCAGGACCCATTAACCCTGTCGGGTCATTGTGTCCCAGCTGCAGAGCTGAAAGAAAGGGGTGACGTTGAAGGCAGTGGCCAAGGCCCTCACATGGTGATGGCACCGAGAAGTACTTAGCCCCCTGCCCGCCTCTCCGCCGGTTCCTGCGGGGATGCGGGGTGCCCACCACTGACCCTGTAGACGGAGCGCCCAGGGCCAAGCAAGGGCAGGGGCTGTGGCCTCCTTTGAGCCTTCTTCCTGTCCCCTTCTCTGTTGCTCCTCAGCACCCGGGACTGTGCGCCACAGTTTCTGGAGGAGACCCGCCCCAAAAAAGTTGCATGAGGATGGAATTTTGGGCAGATGCAATCCTGTGTTCCATAGAGGTACATTGTTTGGGGTCAGTCAGAATGAAGCTGAAAGCATCACAATATCCCTTTACTTACTGGTCGAGGGAGCTGGGCTCAGAGCCCTTTGATAAAGTGAGAAACCCTGTGACATAGCGCACCCCCACCCCTGATCTCCCTGCCCAAGGAACCCGGGGCCCAAGAATGCACCTCTGGTGGTCGAGGCCCTGAGCTCCTGAGAGGACGACCGCGCCCTGCCTGCTTCCCACTGACTGCCCCAACCTTGACCCTCTACGCCCCCAGGTCACTGTGCTGTTTGGATTGGTGATTTCATTAGGCTTCTCCAGCCTTTTCATTCATTCTGTTTAGGCCCCAGGCAGAACTTCTGGGAGCCAGTGGATAGTGCATCTGTCTTCAGTTTTCCTTTCGGGAGAAGAATTCCACTGGGCGGCGTCTCCCCCATGCATTGCTTGCTAGCACTGCCTGCTTCATGGCCACTGTGCTGTTTTTGTTTTTTGCTACTTGGCCCTCCCAGCACTGGGCACAGGGGCAGGGAGGGAACCGGTGAAAGCTGGGGGCGTCTTGCCCGCAGCGGCCTCTGCAGGGCCCGGGTGTCTGGGCGGCCTCCTCCTCCCTCGCCCGGGAGCCCGCCTTTCTCCCGCATCTCAGGCGATCGGTCGCTGTCAAATGATTATCACCTGGAGGAGCTGTCGTGCCACCTGCACCATCTTGAAGTCCTCTTCTGAATGCTGAGCCCAGTTTTTTCCAAATCATACCCATCAATTTTCTCCTCATTTTACAGTCTCTCTGGATTAACCTGAAGTGTAACCCAAAGTACAACCCCTTCCTTCCTCAGAATTACAGAGCTGTTAGTTTTCCAGACTGTGTTTTCCATCTTCTGCCAGGTTTGGTTTTCAGAAGTGGAGGGGGAGGGACTGCTTGTTCCTCACGTCGGGATATTCGACTGAGAAACCCAGACCAGCAGAACCATTGAGCTCTGATTCTGTTTCAGTAGATGGTTACGTCAGAAGTGGATCAGAACCACAGCAGAGGTTGAGGAAGAAGGGCCAGCACCAGCGGTGGCAGACACGGTGGACGGGTTCAGAGGTGTGCGAAGTGTTGCTTGAGGCTGACTTTAGCGCAGGCTTTGTTAAAGACGTGCTCAGACCAAGTTGCTCCGGCTACCTTGGAGCAGAGGCAGTCAAGCAACTTCATTTCTGTGTGGTCTCTTGTGAAATCCCTTTTCTCCAAGTGCTTTTTAAGCTCCCCTTTGACCTGTATCCCCTGGTGCCCGAGGGGCCGCCGTGGTCCTCTGTCCCTGACTTCTCACCCCATCTCACCTAGCATTTGTTTGGGTTGATACTCTGGTTGTTCTTCAAACAGCACATTCTTGCCAAGCAGAACGTGGTGTTCAGCCAGCTCCCAGGGCCCCCGGCACCCCCACGGCTACAGCTCGGGCCCTCGGTCCTGCTGCCCTCCCGCTAACTCCCAGACTCCCTGCAATCAAAACTCCCTCCAGTTCAATCACCAGCCTTCTATTCCATAATCCCTTCCTTCGCTCTTGCCAAGAATGTTCTTTAGTAATCCAAAGTTATATTTGTTATTATATATGAGACTAGAAAAAGGTTCGTGATTTTTTTTCCCTGAAATCAGCTTTAATGCATTATGACAAAACTGAACTCATGTTTCTAAACATTTTATGTAATGGCTGTGCTCGTTCAACGTATGGAAAAATAGACCCAGAACTGTTGGCAGCTTTCATACATCTGTCACTGGCCTTTTTCTGTGTGGACTGAAGTCAGCTCACAGCCAGACTTAACCAAAATCATTGGCCATTGATACTCTTGTGAAGGCTGAGTTTTATTACCACTGCACGAGTCAGGGGCAGGCCAAAATGATATCCAGACATGTCAGATCTTAATCACAAGTGTTGAAAACAGAGATGTGTTTTATTCTAGACCATTAAGGTGGGAGTTAATTACCACATTCAGATGAACTCTCTTCGTGCCCTCCTGCCGTAGCAGTTAGGAAGAGAGCCGGTGTGCTTGCTGGTGTTTTACGACCTTGGATTATGTGGGAATTAAGGATGGCTTGGGGAAGCATTTGGGCCTCATCCTGACCCAACACCAGGATGGCCAACCCCAGATTTGTCAAAACCTCAACTGTTGTGTTTGGCAGACCTTCTCCAAAATGTGTCAATACTAAATAGTTTCATTTAGCAGACTGGTTTACTCAAGTGTCTGGGAGGAGTCTTCGGGTTCTGATTTATCCTGTGAGGCCCTCAAGAGCATCACTGAGGTTTACCCACGGCCGACCTGGGTTATGAGTAATGTCTGTTATGAAACCTTGCAAACCAAAGAGACCTTCGCTCAGTTTCAAGAGGTGGATCTTCAGGGTTGCTCGGTCTAATACAGTGGCCACTAGCCATGTGTGGCTATTTAAATTAGTTAACATTAAATAAAATCAAATGCTGGTTCCTCAGTGACATACATTTCAAGAACCCCATAGCCACCTGTGACCAGTGGCTGCTGTACTGGACAGCTCAGACAGAGACCATTGTCATCGCCACGGAGACTTCTGTTGGCCATCGGTGCTCTCAAGTCTCGACATATCACCTGTGCAGGGGTCAGTGGATCCAGAGTCACACCTTGAGGCACACCTAGGCTCTCCTGAAGGCACTCTAGTGACTTGTCACCATGTGGGCAAGGACAGCCTTCAGTCTGGCCAGAGGGCAGATGGGCCTCTCAGTGCTGTCTCTGGTCAGAATGTCCACTGTCCTGGGCATCCAGACCGTGAGGGTCAGCATTCAAGCACCATCCAGGGTGTTTCCTAGTACTGCTGTCCTCCAGCTCTTCCCTGAAATTGAGGAAGAAAAATGTTGTTCACTGAAGATCAGCCATGGGACATGCTCCCTACCCTGGGTAGTCCTGCTCTCTTCTTCCATCAGGCTGGGTCACTAGGAAGGCACATGCTTGAAGGCGAGTGGCTGATCTTCCTCAGCTGAGTTCTCTTTGATAGATCCTATGTTAATGTTTACACCTTGGGTTTATTGATAATGAAAAAAACCAATAACTTGCATCTGTGGTTAAGATGGGGACCACTCGTGCAAGATGTTGGAACAGTCAGGATGGTATTGTCTCTGCAGGGAAACCGCGGAGCTGTCTTCCGCTGGGGAGTGTGGTTACCTGACCTGGTCTTTCCCTTCTGCCCATCTTCTGGAAATGCCAGCTTAAATTCAGTGCTCAGTCCCATGGTTCCGTGTTTTGCTTTCTCTTCCTTAATCAAGTTTGGGTGTTCTAGTTCAATTTTAATACCTTTGTTTTATGTATCTGTGTATTTTAACTCTCCTTCAGTTCTTTGCTGAAAGAGGTCAAGTATAAACAAGTGAATGCAAACTCTTCGTTACCTGGTCCTCACCCTGATATTTCCTGTTTTCAGGTGTTCCCTATGCAAGCCCCAGCCCCTAGGCCTTGGAGGACCTTGACATATCTCGTTTTTCTCACGCCCCCCCTCCCGGTATCTAGCACACTGCTGAGCATGTGCTGATTTGAGTGATGTGAAGCAGAGAAACACTGCACCAGGCGTGGGAAGACATTACAGAATAAACTGAGGAAGGAGGGTCACCTCTCAAATTTAGTCAGACGACAAAAGGCAGCACTGGCCTCCCTGGGGTGTAGAGATAGGGAAGAATTTGAATAATTATCATCATTATCATCACCACATTCATTAAACCCCATCTGCGCATGGCACTGTGTAAGTCCCTACAGGTTATTTCTCTGCCAGCAAGAGAGAATTTTGTCCAGCAGGGAGGATAAGCTGAGCTCTCCTCTGCTCACCAGCTTCCTTCCGAGGCTGTTCCTGACACTCCACTTGGAAGCCAGCAACTTGGTTTCCCACTGAACTGAGCACATGACCGCCTATGTTCTTGGGACGTAGATCTCTGTGGTCTTTGACCTATAAGCAGCTTTCACATCCTAGGACATATTAATTTCAATAAATAGAAGGAATGAATGAATGAGTATCCAGTTTGACTTTAGAGTTACTTCCTGACTTACAGCTGTTGGAGGTGTGATTTCCCCAATAAATCCAGCATCTTGGGATTCACAGAATACTTGACCATCACACCTTTGCCTTGAGGGACATTGTTTCACAAAGCACCTACCACCAGCACTCATATGACACTCTATCAGGTACAGGCTTGTGGGTGTTCTTTTACTATCAAGTTTTATTGTGATTTTGACCTAAAATATCGTAAGCTTCTTGAGGATAAGTACTAAGTCTTACTTTTGTGTATTTCCAGTGAGTGTATCAAACACTCACGAAACATTTGTTGGCTGAACCTGTGAGGTGGTGGGGGACTTGTTCTGTCCCTCTGCATGGACACTTAACAATGGGTGCTTATTTTGTAATGGGTGAATGACAGAAATGGACCATGGACAGTATTGGCTGCAGATAGGTGGATAACTGTGACCAGATCCAAATGTAAGTAAAAACACTTTAAATGGCAGTTTTAGATTACTATGGGGTTGTTTTTCAACTCAAGAATCATCTGGAGAGCTTCTTAAAAGTATGGATGACTAGATCCTACCACATAAAAAAGTAATCTCTGGGACTAGATACCAGGCAACGAAATCTGTTTTTTAAAGTACTTTTGATGGTTTTAATGTGCAAACATAGTTGAGAACTACTGACCTCGTCTTCTGGTGTGGATCAGCACGAGCTCATTATCCCATTCCTGCCAACAGTCAGTCACAACGTGTTCTATTTGGTAACTGCACTGGTTCAGAGAGAGCAGAGCTGGCATTTTATGGTGTAGGAGTGGCTCCCATTCCAAGCACAGCGTCAGGCCTAAGTGTCCAGCCTCAGCAGGGGTCCCATGTGGGAAAAAGGATGCTTTGATCTCAGACTTGCTTACTCACTCATTAGACATGTATTTAGCATCTACTGTGTACTCAGTGGTGAAAAGACAGCTCATTTCTGTGCAGCCCAGGCTGGGGGAAAAGTGGTCAAGATGTCACAGGAGCTTCTAAGGAAGGGTACTGACTCCTGCCTGAAGTCATCGGAAGAGGCTTCCTGGAGGAGATGGTATTAGAGCTGAGTTCTACAAGTTGCGTAGACTTTTGCCCGGGCACTCTTTCCCTGTGCTTTGCCTGGCTGATGGAAGAGCATGTGCACAGAGGTGGAGTGGGTGAGAGAAGGCAGCCCATCCATCTAGCTGTACCTGGTTGTTGTGGCTGAAGCACAGGGCAGGGGTGAGGGTAACAGCGCACTAGGGGTTGGGTGGTGTGGTGTTGAGAGGCAACCTGAAGAGTTAGACCAGGGCCAGATCACAGACTACCTGCTTGTGTTCTGTGTTGGGGCGGATCTACCAAGAGGCATAGAAACTTAACCTGTAGGACCTCTCACTGCCCAGGCCCCTTCTGAGCTGTTGCCAGGCCTCTGGCAGTGTCTTCACATGGCCACATGTTGGCTTTGTTGGGTTTTGTTTCTTTATTAAAATTTGCAAAAATATATTTAAGATAAATTTTTATAATAATTTTATATTTTGTATTAAACCAGGAACCCCAAATTATATAAGCTTGGAACCCTGGACCTGAAGCTTAAGGACCTTAGAGTTTTCCTGAAATTTGTAGGAGTTGTTGAAGAAGGGGATGCCATGGATTTTAACTAGGATTATAACGCATCATCCTAACTGGGGCACTTTGAGAGTGAAAAGGTATACTAGTAATAGTTATCTGCACCCCCCCACCCCACCCCCCGCCAATAATTCAATAATCAGAACCTTCCTGGGCAAAAAGTAGTGCATGAAAACTCTCACTTTAGTCCCCTTGGTCAGTCATCTTGAGAAGCAGTTAGTGGAGGTCTAGGTGGAGCAGGGAGACCAGGTAGGATGCTGTAACATCCAGATGAGGTTGTGGGGGATGGGGTCTAAGATGTGGCAGAGACAGTGGACACCAGAAGGTGGGTCCTTCAGGATGGGGAGCAGGGATGAAGGAGGAGGCAGAGGAGTCCGGGCATAGTGCCCAGATTTCTGAGCTAGACCCAGGGGGCCCAGGAGGGAGGGCAGGTGCTGGGGAGCCGAGGTCCCAGTGGCAGTTGACATCTGTCATGAGGAAGTCAGGTTGGCTGGGATCCCATAGACATCAGCCTCTGCAGACAGCAGTTCCAGACGGAGACTCCCCAATGTGAAAAAGAGGTCCAGCTGTAGTGTGGGTGGCTCCGTATAAAACAGCCCCTCTTCTAAAACATGGCTAAAAACCTGCCCTAGTCTCCTCAGAGCAGCCAAAGCAGACTGTGTGCCACCCCCTCAGTAGTCTGAGCAGAAACTGGCACCTCGCACATCCTGGCAGCTGGTAGCTGGCAGGGCTCCCAGGGCCACTGTGTGCCCCTGACCCATGAGCTGACCCTCGATTCCCCTGAAGTTGATTTTAATCACCATCAGCTTCTCTGTCTCACCAGCCCCACCAAATTCCAGATCTGCTAAGGGTTCTTTTATTTGTTTGTTTTTTAAGCTGTAGGTCTGTATGTTGGACAGGAAATGGTCCTTTTAGGTCCTGTTCTCATACTTAAATAAAAATGCTCTCGTGTTCTCCTTGATATATTTGCTTATTGGATTTGTTTAATGAAATATGGATTTATCCCATAAATATTGGAGTTGGTGTAGTCCATATTTCAATTAAGGGATCATTTGTATGTCATGCTAACTTTGTAATTACTGAAATGTAGAAATATAGTGGATTGAAATGAGTTTCTGGTCTTCTTGGCATTCCTGCATCCAACCTTGTCTGAGCAGCTTGGATCCGTGAAAAGGGAAGATTGATACATGGGGTTTTCAAAGGGGAGGGGCAGGGGCTCGGGAAGGAGGGCTTCCTCCCCGTGTGCTGTTAAAGATTCGTGCTGCACGGCACCCCCCGGGTCCCCGTACACAACGCTGCCCTGCTGTCCTCGGGGGAGCAGGGTGGGGGCTCGGGCCCGGGCGCCTGGCCGTCAGTCTGCGTCCGGACCTTCGTCATCATTTACTCTCAGTTGTAAAGCACAGCCTGTGCCCCTCTTTGCCAAATCTTTGTCCTAAAGGGCCCTAAATACACATAAATATAGATTTCTCACTGAGCCTACTTCCAGGAATCAGCTGGAAACCTTCCCCAGGCCCTCGAGACAGGAGCCGAGTAAATCGTGTTCTACAGCCCCGTGGAACGGGCCTGTCGCTTTAACTGCCTCCTTCCTCAGCCGGTGGGTGCCGCCCTGAGGACTCCCTGGTGAACACTTCTCTCCTCTCTCTCTCTTCCTCTCTCTTCCATTCTCTCTCTCTCTCTCTCTCTCTCTCTCTCTCTCTCTCTCCAGCTCTCTCCTGCCTGCCGTTTGCTGACCAGAAAAATCTGGCTAGAGAGGCCCGTGCAGTGAGCGCGCAGCACATCCATAATTCTATCAGAATATCTCCAAGGGTGGGGAATCATTGTTCTCGGCACTGGCTGAGCTGAAGCCCGAGCAGAAATCCTGAAGTCAGCCGTGCCTTTGAGCTGCCTCTAACAGCGCCCTTTGGAGACCCATTTCATACAAAATTTGAAGCCTGTGTTTATTGCCCATTAAAGCAACCTTTATTTTATGGCAAATGTTGCAGTAATTGCCTTTTACGAAGAGCACTTTGTAACACACATGCACAGTTGAAAGAAAACCACTCTGGTATTGTCTATCGGGACTTAATGGCGCAATTAATTTTACTCCATCTGTTCCTGAGACTTTAAAGGAAAATGGATTTTTTTTTTGAGCGCACTTTAATGAAGAAGATAAAGCGGCCCGGCTGGTGTCCCACAGGCTCTGCGCAGTAAGTTCAGATTATTGCTCAGTCTGTCAGAATGGGCTGCTTCCCTCAGCAGCAGCCACAGCCAGCAACCCGCTCTGGCCCCTCGCCGCGCCATTCCTGATGACAAACTGCCAGCCGGCTCCCACAAAAGCACGATTAAAATGTCAGCACAGAATGACGAAGGGGCCAAGAGGGTCCTCGGAGACAAACTGTGTTCAGTATGAGTTAATACTTTACAGCAGGACTGGGCCGGCTGGCTGCGGGCTGCTGGCGGCCTGGCCTGGGAGAGAGAGCGGGGCGCCTGGCCCGCCCTCAGCCGCCTGTGCCCTGGGGAGGCCCGGCTCTGCGGACAGGGACCAACGGGGCCTTAGATCAGGCACCCTCAGCCATATCTCAACCCTGAGACGGGGAGGGGGGCACAAACCTGGAATGTGGGATGCAGGATGCTGGACCAGCCGGGCCCCCCCAGCGCCACAGGTTCTGTCCCCAATGTCCAGGGCACCGTTTCAGGGGTAACACAGGCAGCCGTGAAAATGCCCAAGCCGCAGAAAATCACTCCTCACTGACACAGGGTTGTGCAGGGAATCCAGTCGGCACCGCTGCGTCCCGTGTCCTGAGCCTCAGCCTTTGTACATCTGGCGGGTCCGCAGCGAGGAGGCCAGCAGCACAATGTCTCTTCATCAGCGCTGCTGCTCGCCGACATCTGGTAAACCCCTGGACCCGTGTTTGCTGATTACTGGGGGGCAGGGCACACCCTGGCTCTGTGGCTCAGTCTCCCACGCCCTTTGGTTGGGTGGTGTCCCTGTTGGGAGTGCCTGGGAGTGAAGCTGTGATGAAAAGGACGAGGAGATTTGCATCTCTGGCCTCCTGTGGAGACCCGATCTGCCGTCCTAGGGGCAGCAGGTGCGAGCGCCTGCCATTGTCCCTAATGGTTATTACCAGCGATAAGCGGGACAAATGTGAGGTCATCTCTCCTGCTGGCAGGTCAGAGGGGGCTGGATTTAGAGCCCCTAGGAGACTAGGAAATTAGATGGTTGGTATCCACAGTGGAGGTTGTCACCAACTCTGGGCTCCAGTGATACTGGAAAGGGGGTGGAGGGGGGCGGGAGGAGCCTAGGTACATGTGATTCAAAATGTCTAGTCATACTTGGGCGCAGTCAAGAATATCCGCTGTCAGCATGGTGACAAGGCAGCAATGTGGGCAGAGCACCAGCAGAGGGACAGAAGGCAGGAGGAGGCCCCAGGGAGGACCAGAGCCAAGGGATTTGAGTTTCTCTTGGTCCATAAGGATGGACCGAGATTGCACAGCAGAGAAATGGGGGAAGCCCAGCTGGTTTCTAATTAATCCCTTCTGCCTGTGTCCCCTACCCTGGGACCCAGTGGAGCAGACTTCCTGGTCTCCCGAGTCTGCTCTCTGACATCCTCGGACCATCCTGCCCTCTTCCCTCGTAGTGTTCTGGGACCACTGCTGCCTGGCACGTCTGCCTCCCATCAATCCGGGTCAGTTTCATTGGTCCCTGTCAATCTGAGGTTCTGACTTCCTCCTGCCCGGTCCCCATGTTTAGCTTGTTCTCTTCCCTCCTTACATGTCTCTCCCTCCCTTCATCCCCCTATTCCATCCATCATCCCTCTTCTCTCCTAAGAGTGCTCTCTAAATCCTATTGCCTTTTTATGTCTCTCTTGGGATGTTCCTCCTGCCCTCTCCTGGAGCACAGTTTTCCTGCGTTTTGAGCATCCCACAGCTCATGCCAGTAATAGCATCCTAATAGCCATGATTGGCCTTTATGGAGCAAACGGCTTTCTGTGAGCTACCAGGGACACACAGCCCCACTGGTGACCCAGAACACACCTCCCTCATGCCACACTGTCCCCCTGCCCCTGCAGTTTCCAACAGCCAGGCCACAGTTCAGCCCTTTGTGTTTATATTTTAAGATGTGAGCCAACAGCAGCAGAGAAAGCCCTATGCCTTGAGAGAGAAAAATCAGTATTGAGGGATAATGGAAACTCAAGAGGGGTGAGGGCTTCAGAAACAGCCTCTCTCCCCCAAGGGGTGGGTGGCAAGAAAATGACAGTCCAGGAACCTCTGTGCAGGGCGGGCGGTGAAACACAGCCTGTGTGAATGTGTTGGGGGACCCGATGTTCAAGAAGGAGGCGTGGAGCAAACTCAGGATGAGGTCCCACCAGCTACCCCCGGACCATCCACAGGTCTCCCCCCCCCCCCACCAGGCATCCTCCAGCAGGAAGCGACTGAGCTGCTCCAGACTAAGGGAGGCTAAAGAGACATGCTCATTGAGTGGGCCCCAGGTCTACATGTTAAAAAGCTTATTTTAAGGGATATTTTAGGGGCATGTGGGGAAATTTGAATGTGGACTATGTATAATATATCAATTGGAATTTCTGGTGTGGTAAGGTTCTTATTCTTATGAAATACTTATTTTCCTTAATTTTAAAATGGTTTACCACAAAGTAATACATGTGTGTTTATATAGTGTGCATATTTATATATGTGTATGTACGTATATATACACACACACTCACAAACACGGACACACATACAGAGAGATGAAGCAAATGCGGGAAAGTATAAATAGTTACTGAACCTGGGTGAGGGGTAATGGGCGTTCACTGTGTTCTTTCTATTCTTCTGTAGGTTTGATTTTTTTTCAAGGTGAAATGTATGGGGAAGGAAGATATTTACGAAGTGTTTGCGGAGCGCCGGGGTCATTCTGGGTGCTAGACTTATCATCAGTGCACACAACAGGCAGAGGGTCCCCACCCTCCTGGAGCTCACCTCCTAGTGGTGGGAGACAGCGTGTTAGTAGGTGGGGAGGGGGAATTGGGAGCTCTGGAGTGGGAGCCATTTTAACTGGAGGTCGGGGTAGACCCCCCCCCCCAGAAGGGGACAGGGGACAGTGAGATAGGAAGGACCCCGAGTTGGTGAGGGATGGAGCCCTGCAGAGCACGGGGCCGAGGGTACAGCCAGTGCCAGATACCTGAGGTCACTGTCTGCTCGGCCACCACGTGGATATTTTGATCCAGTGTTGAATGTCCCATGAATTCCACTTTCCACAGATCCACCTCCCATCCGTCCCCTCCTGTGTGCTGGGGGTTTAAGTCAGGACCCGTGGCTATCCTGTGATCTGTAAAGTGTGAGCATTTCAGAGCTAACTGGTGGCCTGGCCCCATCTCCTTTGTCATCTGGTGTGTCATTCTGTCCACACACATTGTCACACCTGCCCTGTTGTCAAGGGGGGTAACCATGGCGAGGGGACAGGACACCAGGCCGCGAATAAGACCAGGTGGGTTTGATCCATGGCATCTATTCTCCCATCTCATTTAGCCTGGGGACCTCAGCCACCTCTGGGCTTTACTGAGCCTCAGTCTCCTTCATCTGTGAAATGGGAACATGTGCAGCTTCCTCCTTGAGCGGTGAAGAGGATAGTGAGAGGAACGTCTGTGAGGGCAGGTTGTGAGCTGCACATTGGAGAAGCTCTGTTCACCCTTGAGACTCTCCGGGTCTGCCTACTTGGTGCCTGGTTGCTGTTCTGCTGCCCAGTCGCTGCGCCCTCCAGTGGGTCCTGAACCTCACCCCCTCCCTCCACTCCTGCAGAGAGGGCATTAAGAGTCAGTGACCTCTGCAGGTGCATCAGCTCTGAGTCTCCAGCATGGAGAGTATTGGGCGCCTTAGTTGGGAATCCCACTTTCCAGAGATGTGAACAGTGCCCTGGTGGCTTTCACGCTGTGGGAGAGGCTGGCTCCTGCTGTGTGCTGACCAGGCACTGCTGGCGTGAGCTCCCTTCACATCTGTACTGTGAGGACCTGGCCCTTTCCAAGGACGCGGCAGCTGGATGTGAATCCACCCAACTTTGTGACTTCTTGGCTGCTAGTGAGGCCTTCTGAATGTTGTGAAGACAGAGGGTTTCATGGGGACCGAGCTTCTTAAGAAACCACGCTGTCTTTTCAACAAGGTGGCTCCCTCCTGCACATCCTGAGGGCCGTGGTGAGAGACCAGCCCCTACCCCAGCCACGCCTCCGGCCTCCAGGGGCGTTTCATCTCAGACTTGAAGGCCTGGGTCTCTGAGCTCTCCCAGAGCGCACTTGGCAAGGCACACATAGAGAGGGAGATGAAATTGGTCTCAGAAGCTCTTAGCCGGTCTTCCTCTTCCCTGAGCTGGGGCTCAAATGCAGGAAAAGGGTCACAGTGAATCCTGTGTGTGCGCACACTCTGTGCACCTGGGAGAGGGGGCGGGGAGGGAAAGCGATGCGGGGAGGTGGGGGATGCAGAAGAGCCTTGTTTTCCTTTTAGGCTCCTTTGGAGGACTCCGGCTGGAGGGTGTTTAGGAATCCTTTGGAAAGGAGGATTTATGTCCGTTCAGTATTGGCAGGTTCAAATTTCCCTGCCTGAAATGACTGAGGACAGAAGGGCCTGTCCATGCTCTCAAGTGACTCTAGGCCCAAGGGGGACCCTAGGAGCAACTTCTGAGGAGTGGGTCACGGTGTGCCAGTTGGTGGAAGTCAAAATGCAGAGCACACATGTACTTTCAGCCAGTTGGTGTGAAATGCCATGCAGGAAGCAGAGGTCCAGGCCAAACTGGCTTCATTCCTGTGTTTGCCTCTGGAGCAGAGTCAGGCTGGGGTGCTCCCTGCAGCAATGGTGCTAGGGCACTGGCAGCCCTCAGGAGGAAGGAGTGATTTGGCCAAGCAGACTTAGGTCGGTTATGCCCCTGCGGCTCCTCAGACTCGAGGAAGAGACCAAATGATGAGCTGTGGCCTGGCCACTGGGCCACACCATCGTGGAGAGGCGTGGGTGAGGCCCCATCACAAGCAGCTGGCGCAGCAGGGACGTGAAAGCGCCACCCCCTTTCACACCCCAGGGCGGCGTGTTGTCCAAGTGGTCCCACACCAGCGGCAGCGACTTCACCTGGGAACTTGTTAACATGAAGATTCTCAGGCCCCACCCCAGACCTACTGAACAGCCACTCTTGTTGGGGGGTGGGGGGCAGTGCCCAGCCATCTGTGTTTTCACCTGCCCTCTAGGTGATATGCTCTAAGCGGACCTTCCTGTTGACTGTCGCGAACATGGCTCACGGCCACTGACAGCGTGGTTAATTCCGGCAGCCGTGTGAGGCAGAAGCTGTAGGCATCAGGAGAGCTGGGTTCACCTCCTCCTCTTCCATTTATGTCTTGTGGGACTTTGCAGAAGCAATGACTTCTTTTGCCCCAGTTTCCTCATCCATAAAGTGAGAAGAGTCATACATCCTCTTGATGGTTTTTGTGGGGATGAAATGAAATTGATGCCTACACAAGGACTTTGTTAACCTACAGTGTTGCGTGCTGTAGGCAGGGTCCTTGTTTTCAATTCGCGGAAAGTGCAGGAAGAAAAGGATGGCTTACATTTACTGAGCACCGGCCATTTTCCAGACAGCAGTTAGTGATGGCTATGCTACGTGCGGTATTCTCTCATTATCCCAGTTTGACACAGGAGAAAGCGGAGTGTTTAAATACCTTGGCTGAGCAGGACATCGAACCTAGTTCAGCCTGATTCCGCAGTGGCTTTGAAGTTTCACTGGGAGGCCATGTTCTTCATGATTACTTACGCTTCGTGCAGGTTCCCCAACATCTCCTACAGAGCTTTCGGAAATACTGAGCTTAGAATGGTCGCTGGAAGTTGAGACACGTCAGATGTAAATGAGTGACACAGAGCTTTGGCATATCATGGACACTCAATAAATGCTTATCAGGTGTGTGAATGGAATTGTGTGTTTTTAAAGTAGCATTCACTGAAGTATTAATAATTCAGATAGCAGGTGTTCACTTGAGAAACGTTGGAGAGGATAGGAAACTGGAGGAAAACAATGTTCCCCATAATTCCAGAGCCCCTCTCTGCGAGTCCTTAGGAGGTAGGAAGAGGTAGGTGTTGTCCCCCACATCAGAGGGAGGCAAGCAGACCCCAGGGAGGCTAAGCAATTGCCCTAAGTAGGGGTACTTGGGGGGCTGGTTTATATAGGTGGTGGGCAGGGGACTAATGATGTAAATTTCGTACTTTGAGCTTTTGGGTAGAAAGGCAGATTCTGAAACCATTGTGTTGTGTCTGCTGATTACGACAAAGGAGCAGATTCTGGCTCTTTGTTAACTCCCTGGCAGGCAGAGTGCTTCCAAGTGCATTTCCCCTCCCTCCCTGCTCTAGAAATTACCTTGAGCTGAGCTATAAGTCGGCCCAGGTTGGCAGGCAGGCGTTTTCCACTCCGAAGGGACAGGACGAGCAGCGGCTATGACACTTGTCACCTGCATTCTCTCTTCTGGGGTCCGTAGAATTAACAGTAAAGGCACAAAAGTCTCACGAGTAGCGCTTTCCCGGATGAAGGGTTTGGGGGGGGGCACCTGAGGGCCTTCCATACCGAGGTGCCCCATCTTTCTCCCAAAACCCAGAGTCACATGAGCCTCGATCACCTTCATGCTGCGAAGCGAGATAATCCCCCAGCCCTGCCCACACCACGGAACCCTGCAGCCTTCACTGTGTCCCATCATGCAACCACTTTCCCATGACTTCCCCAGCAGTAAACGCCTGCTTGGGGACCGAGGAACGGAGCTTTCCGTCTTTAATGGACTGCAGCTGAAGCAAGTTCAAAAGTGCGAGGACCGTAAACTTCAGAGCAACTCTGCGCATGCCGCACCCCATGGCGGAATGATTCAGGAGGCCACACTTTGCCTCATCAAGTCAGAGAATTTTCTGCAAATGAACTTTTCAAGAATTATGCCGTCGTTGGCATTACAGTATTACACACATGCCTGTTCCCGATCACTCACTGGAACTTATTTTGTAGTTAACCTCCATAAAGGACTGTGTGAGCGAGCCCAGGCCTGTCACACACACATTATTTAGAAGCCCTTATTATTATTTTATTGCCAGTCCTTGACAGCTGAGGAAAAGCCAAGCACTTTAATCTTTTTTTCCCTTTAGTTTACAGTGTAAGAGCTGCATGTAAGATGGATTTGATTAATATGTAACAGAGATGCAATTCTCTGTAAAATGTGCTGTACTTTAGCACCCTGGAAAACAAACTGCATCACAATGGCTTAAATCTCAGTCCATTGTATTATATAGACATCATAAATAATAGAGAGCAGGCAGATATTGCTGCAGGCTTCATCTGCATAACACATCTGAGCTCTCTATAATGTGTTCAACTTGTCACTTTTAGTACAGAAGAGAGGCAATAAAGCTAACAGCTGACTAACACGCATCGGCCCCACTTCTCCTTCCAGGGGGGTGAATGCTCATTAAGCCATCTTAGCCCTGACTTTTAGAATCCATAACTCTTACAAATGTAAAAAAGTTGCCACAAAAGATTAAGCGCATAATATATGTCAAAGGATAATTTTTCATGCGTCTCCCCCGACTACCGCTCCCTGCTGCCGCCGCCACCAACCACACCAAAATCCTGGTTTCTTTTATAGCCCTTTCACTGGAGGAAAGAAAATAAAAAATCTGGTTTTCAGATAAAACCAAATGAAATATAATCTTCTCAGCGTCGATAAGGGACTGCGTAATTGCTTTTGAGTTTGGAGCGAATGAGCTGACCCTGGGAGAATTTAAACGTTTCTCCCTCTCCCTCTAGGACCAGCTCAGAGAGGTATGTGGAATCAGTCATCCCCGGTCGGACCTTGCCCACTGGCTGTTAGGTCAGTCTCCGCGGCCTTGATGGGGGCCTTCCACTTCCGTGCCTCTGTTTCCCTCCCAGAACCGGGAAGGGAGGAAAGCCTGCCGCTGCGTTTCTGGTGGGGCTGCCAGGCGAAGCTCGGCAGTGCTTGTGCCCTTACGTCTGGCGGAGGTTGTGGCGCTTCCCTGGTGCTCCTCTGGTTGGTTTGCTTGTGACTTTGAGCAAAACTTGGCAACATTACAGTATGTCCTCTTTGGTAATGGTGGCTGAGCCTTTTGAAAGGGTTTGAGGCTGTTAGGCCAAAAAAAATGAGAAGACAAAAACGATATTAATACTCTAACTTGGAGCAGATTTAATCCCATGGGATGCATTTCGGTGGCTCGGGGAGCATTGTGGTCTCTTTCCTGGGGAGGCTGTGATGTAAATAGGACGTGGACGTACATGTCTCATGACATTCATCTCTTTGGAAAATACACTTTAAAACATTTTTCCAGGTGCCCGTAAGAAAAATAAATGGTTGCTGGTGGCCCAGATGGTAGGAAGACAGGTTAGGATGAAACAGGAAATTTTTCCTAGCGGTCGTAGTTCTCTCAAGGGGGAAAGTTAGGGCCCCAACACTCGAATCATTTAGAATAAGCTAGAACAACCTCTGGAAAATAAACACACGCACTCACGCACACACCCCATCCTTCATTAGGTAGGGGGACTGGCACATGTCCCTAACAGAAGTTGGAAGTAGGTGCAGAAGTTCCATGATGCTCTAGATGAAACACTATTTACTCCTCTGATTAGTACAGAGCTGTGTGTGTGTGTGTGTGTGTGTGTGTAAGTAAGTGAGACATTAACTGAGACAGAGAGGCTTTCACTGACAGACCAGTGGCTGTGGGTGGGGACTGAAAGAAGGCTTGGTCTCCTTGGCCGGGAGTGTGGGCCTAGAACAGGAGAACCCTTTTCCACAGCCACAAAGACAACCTGTGTTCGGAGAAAGTCCTCATTAAGCCCTAATGTGGGCCGCAGCACTGCTACCTCAGAGTTTTGTAGAGGCCACCAGGCAGGCCTCGCAAGTTGGCTCCAATTGCAGGAGCCCGAGTCACCGTCATTTCCTGCCCAGGCTCCTGCCGCCCCTCCCAGACCGCAGCCCGTGTGGCCGCATCGCTCCTGGCTGCAGCCACGCTAGTCCCTGAGGGGTTCCGGTCATCCCCAGGACGCCCCCCCCCCCACCTCTATTCAGGCCGTTTCCCTGCTCAGGACATTGAACCTCTGTGAATCGAAGTCCTGTCCTTGTCCTTCAAGAAGCAACACGAACCCCACCGCCTCAGGAAGCCTTTTCAGACCCTGCTTGAAATGCCTCTGTCCCATAAATCTGTTTTGATTATTTTATTTAAAAATATACAAATAGGAGCTTCAGGACCAGAGGATTCAATGACTTTTACTCCTCAGTTCTGAGCTCGCTGTCGGCCTGGGTCTGCGAGGCCTCCCTTCATCTGTTCCCGTGAGCTCGGTCTGCTCACCTCCAGCCCGGACACCAGCCAGTGTGCCGACACGTAGCCTCGTCAGCTAGGCAGTGTGCCTCTGTGCCTTGTTTCACTTACATCAGTGGTCGTGTGCTGTCAGTCTTAGTCTGTTTCTCGTCATTTTGCACGACGTTTTTAAGACCTGCCCCTGCTGCTGGGTACGCACAGGTTGTTTCATCTCAGCACTGCCGAGCTTCCCATAGCACACGTGCTCCTGGTGGAGGGTGTCTGAGGTTGCCTTCAACTCCCCCCAGGACAGACACTTCCTCCAAAATCATCCTCATGGTGTGTCTGTTTATGGAACCTGCAGTCATTTCTCTGCAGCACAGCCCAGGAGTCATTGCTGGCTCATGACACGTATGCTAAGTAATTTCAGGAAATATCACAGACTGTTCTTCAGAATTGCTGTGGACGCACCTGCACGCCTCAGAGCTCCCACCTCCACGTGTCCTCACCAGCACTTGCTGTTACCCGCCTTTCTACCTGTGCCTTTTGAGGGTATAAAGCATTGTAGTGAGTGACCAGTTTTCTGAGTTTCTGGCTCCTTGTTGATTTGCAGGAGTTTCTGTGTGTCCTGACTATGGGTCATCTGTTATTTTTAGACACTTAAGTATCTTTTTCTAATTTACTACCTATTAACTATCGGTAGAGACCTTTGTTGAACTATAGTTTTCTCTCCTTTGCCAAGTTCTGTTTTACCCCGTGAAAGATTGGCCCCACCTGTCCTTTTCTTTCTATCACAACAGCCTCCCTCTGCCATGACTTCCTGACTGGTCTCCCTGTCTCAACTGTCCTCTGATTCGGTGCTTCTCAAACTTAAGTGTGCATCAGTCACCCGGAGAGTTTATTAAGACACAGGTCGCCAGGCACCACCCGGCATTTCAGAAGTCGAGCCTGAACATGTGCTGTCCTAACCGGTTCCCAGGTGATGCTGAGGCTCTGGTCAGGATGCACCTGGAGGACCACAGCTTCAGTCCATCTCCCATCCACCCATCTACCCCTGGCTTGTCCAGCAAGTGGTTACCCAGTACCAGTGCCAGGCTTTACTCCACATGCTGGCATTCAACAGCAAAAAAAATAAATAAATAAAATCTCTCAGGGAAAAAGAAGTGGGGAGGAGGTGGACAGTGAATAAAATAATGTTTACTACGATGGCTAGAATAACAAATCCCGAGAAACAAGCGAAGGAGGTTGACAGGATAGAAGAGGGGATGGGATGGGGGTGCTTAGGAAGGCAGGTACCTGAAGGAAGGAGGGTTTCAAACAGAGGGAGCTTCAGGTCCTTCTGGTTCCTTGTCCAGAAACGCCGTCCTGACCACGTCACTCCCATTACAGAACAGAAGGCCGCCGTGTCTGGTAGCAACTCTGGGCTCCCCACAAGCTGTCTCCCACTCAACCTTCCCCTCATCCGTTTCACACCCAGGATGACCCCACTTCTCCCAGGTCCCTCTGTTGACCTGCCCCATTACCTCCGGGGCAGTCACGCTGCTGTTCCTCCACCTAGAAGGCCCTTCCCCTTGGTTTTGCTTCGTTTCCACATCCTGTGATTTATTCAAGATTTACTTCTTGCCGCCTCCTCCATGAAATTTCCCCCAGTTCTCTTTAAAAGCCTCGTCTTCCTCCTCATTCCAGGAACATTAATCCCAAATTACATAACCTTGTGACATCCTTCCTTGGTATATTCCTTGCCTGACTCAATTCTGGATTCCAGTGAGGGTGCAGTAGACTTTGGTTGAACGATGGACAAAAAGCCTTTCTCTTGCTCCTTGACCTCTCCGAGAGACAGGTCCCTTGTGTTTTCTAAAGGCTGGGGGTTTCAGTAATAGTCGAAGGAGAAAGTGAAGGCTGTGGCCTCCAGCGGGGTATCTGAATTCCCTGGATGTCTCCGTTTGCCCCGAGTCCTCTGTGTGCGTTACCAAGATAATTGAGTTAAGTATTTGCATTGCCTTCATCTTCTTTCCTTCAAGCTCACGAGTGTTCTTCACCCAAAGGGAGGGAGATTAAGTGACTTCTTTTATCTTCCATTTAAATGAGGCTTTCATGCGAATCAGCACCCCCCCTTCAGCCCTCCCCCCCCCCTTTGTTAGGGGCTGGACATGAGAAGGGGGGCACCTCCAACTCTGCAGAGCCCCACAATCTCCCCAAGTTCCTCTCTTCTCCCTTTCCTTCCAAACATCTCTGACCTAGCAGGACAGCAGTTCAAGTGGGAGATGTCCCGGGGCAGGCGGCGAGGCAGATCCACCCAGAAGCCGCACCAGCCACTGAACTCTCCACGCACCGCCAGATGGCCTGGTGCAGCAACAGCCTTTCAGAATTAATAACTCTCCCTCCAGAGGGCCAGCTTCATTCAGGAACCGTTTCACATTTTCCAGCTAAGTGTGTTTTTTTTCCCATAGTGTGTTCTGGCCTCTCCGTTCTGGGTAGACTGTGGGGCCTGTTCACGAAGGCAAGGGAGATGTCTCTTGCTCCCTCCACCTTTCTTTGCCTTTGGCTTCTGACAGTGCAGCTTTTAATCTAGAAATTATGGTAACTTGTATGTGCATTTTGAGAGTATATCATTGCTGCATTTAATTAACGGTTATTAGCGTTAGCGTACTGCGCTGTATTCTGTGTCACAAATCATCAAGTCTCCCAGAGCAGTTATAGCAATTAAGAACTCCATCACACCTTCTGTATAGTCATTTGGTACTTTTCCAGGTCTTTTCAAAACTGGAAATTACTAATCAAATCATTTCTGCTCTGTGCCTCGGTATCGTTTATTCCATTCCTAATGATGTGCGACTTTTTTTTCTTTGGCCGTTAACAGAGGCATCCGTGCGTCTAACCCATTTCACACCACCGTCATGCTTTAGCGAGGCGATAATGAACTTGCAGGAGGAAATGCAGGCTTTGGTTCCCTTTTCGGAGCAGTGTCTCTCCTCTCCTGCTGTTGGGTGATTGAATTTTGAAACTGTAAAATGCATCGACAGACCTACAAACCTGACTTGCCAGGGCCACAGCCATCACAGTTTAGCTTCAATTCAGAGCTCAGTGCGACTCCTGCCTGATCAATTTGTCATCCCTCTAAATGGAAACTAATTACTTCCCAGGGAAAGATTGCAGGCAAATAACAGCCTTTGCATCCGCAGCCCTCCATGGTGAGGTAAAGTCAGAGTCCACGGGGTTTCACCAAAGGGGCTGTTTCCCTCTCTGCCGAAATCATGTCAGGAAGGGTTTTTATTCTTCAGAGCAGCTGTGAGCTTGCCGTCACGTCCGCTAAGGTCAGCCGTCAAGAGTGCATCTCACTTCATAGGTCACCTGGATGGCCCGGGGTCAAGTGTCCGGGGCCATTCAACTACCAGGTTCCAACAAAAATGCCCTGGCCAGCTTCCGATGGTGCGGAGCGCCCTGGCCCCCGAGGGGATTCTTTCTTCCCCATGCCCGACAACACTGCCCTGGAAGCAGCCCCGGAATGACTGAACCGCTGCCATCCGTGCAGCATCAAACAGACTGTGCCGCTGACAGCTGTCGGCAGGATTGACTCAGATGCGGCACCAGGACATCCCGGCCACCCGAGGCCAAGCTCGAGGCCCGCGTTCGTACAGAGGCCCTGGCTCGGGGCAGCGGGGCCGACTGGGGCTGGGCCAGACCGGCCTGCTCAGAGGAGCAGGCTGAGCAGAGGAGGTCTCGCCAGGTCGCTCCCTCTGCCCGGGCCGGTTGCGGTCTGCGCTGGCCCTGCTAAGCAGTCAGGTGGCCGCGCCCACTGGGGCCAGGGGCTGATCCTGCCACCTCTGTTTCTGGGCTGAGCCACACAGTCTTAAGCCTAGTCCTCGCACTGCCCAGGCTTGGACGTCCTCCTAGCAGAAGTCAGGCAAGGTCCAGGGCAGAGGTTGGTTGGGTTCAGCAGCTGACTGGACCCCCACCTATTTGACATGGGTTCCATGTGGGGGGACGTGTTCGGGTCCCCCTGAGCTTATGTGGAAGATCACGAACCCCATCACTGCCCGCTCCAAAGCCCCCTTCCGCTTCCGGACAGCGAGCATTCCCCTCCTTCTTAGCACGTAGCTGTGAAGCAGTCAAGGTCTCTGGGCGGCTGTGTGGACGCAGGGGTGCGGAGAGGACACCGACTTCTCTGGGCCTCCCCGGGCTTCTCTCTGCAACCACTAAATAGACTTGGACAAGAGGACCTCAAAAGGCCATTCCAGCTCTCCACGCCTACATCCACAGTCCTTGTGAAGAGTGGTTTGCTTTGAAATACAATAAAAACCCAGAAAAAGAGTGACCTCAGCTTGGCCAGCCCTCACTTAAGGTACTGCTTTCATGATGCCTCCTCCCTTCTCCCTCCAAACTTAAGACGTGGCATCTTGGGTCACACCCTGCCTCTTGTCCTCTGTGGCGTTTTCTAGGACTTACACTTTGGGAAGCAGGCAGGGCCTACCAGTTGGGAGGGAGGCTGATTTTCTCTCTCATACGCTCTCTCTCAACCCCTCTCCTGCCTGCCCACCCCCCATCTTCCCTGCTGTCAGCCTGCTGGCAGTCAGGTGACACCAGTGATGTAAGCCGCATACACTTAGGAATGAAACATGGCCTCTCTTTGGAACTCAGACCATGCTATGTGCCCGAGCTACAGTCTTGTGCAGGAAGTCAGGATTTGGGAAATCATTGCACTTACTAGTTTTATCACAATTCACGTCACAGACCCCACTCCCCGAACAGTGGCCCTTCAGGAAATGTCCCCCCATGACCAGGTGGAGCATCAGGGGACCAGTGACGCTGAGTGATGATTGCATGTGCACTGAGCAGTGGTTAGCCTTTCCTTGTCTCGGTTTTCTCATTTATAATCCAGGAGTAACCATAGTACCTGGCTCCTCCAGGGCTCTGGTGAGAGCTGAGTAAACTCCAACACACGGGGTCCCGCTCTGCCCTAGGCCAGGCCAGGACTAATGCGCATTCCTGTTGTGAACTGAATAGGCCTTAGCATCGCCGTAATCACTGCCCCCAAACCGCCAGGGTTCTGCTCTCCGTGATGCCACCAGCCCCCGGGTCACCTTCACCAAGGCGTTTCATTTCTCCAGACCTCAGGTTCCTCACCTGTAGCGTGAGGACGAGGGATTGGGCTTGGCCTGGCCCCCGTGCCTTCTGGTCTGACAGCCCTGAAGTGTGTGTGACGCGGCGCAGGTTAATGTTGTCTGTGTGCGCGCCAGTAAGTGCTGAGATCGTGAATAGAGTTCATATACTCAGATCATTAGACATGAGCATAGTTGAATGTTTAGATTAGAGGCATGATACACAAACGAGGAAATCGTCAAAAGGAATGGAAGGAACATTTGGGAAGAATCAATAGTAACGCGGTGCTAACGTGAGTTTTTTCTTTTAAAAAACCCACTGGATGAAGGATTAGAAAGCCTCTTTTGAGGAAAATGGAGAATTTAGATATGGTTTGAAATTAGGAGGCACCTTTTTCTACTGACCTAAATCTCTGCTCATGTGTATATCTACCCTCAGCTTCCAAAAAAAAAAAAAAAGCCAACATGTGAGATGAATAAACATTGGTCACATAAAAACATAAATGGTGGTCTCCGGGGTCGCAGGCCCACCAGGTACAACATTTACTCTAGGAATGTCCCAGAGGGGGCTTTGTGAGTTGATAGAGATCATCTGTGTGTCAGGTTTCCATAGCTTAACAATGTGACTCGACCGTGTGGTGCTTTAGCGTGTTGACAGTAGGGAACTTTTCAGCCATAAGTAAGAGAACTAAAATGACTTAAACAATATGAGGAGTTATTAATTGCCAAAACAGGCTCATTGTTCCAGCTGGCGGAGTATATTGTGGCCCTGGACTGACTTCTCTGCCATTCTCTCAGCTTTCTCTTCGTAGTTTCAGAATGGCACTGCAGTTATCAGTCACCATTTCCTCAAGAAGCCATATTCACAGACAGGAAACAAAGGGATTTTTTTCCCCCTCACGTATCCCTCTTTTTATCAGGAGGAAAGCCTTTTCCAGAAGCCCCAAAGCAGATGTCCCGTCAGATCTTATTGGCCAGAACTGGGTCCTCCTCCTGGTCCTAACACAATCACTGTCAAAGGCCAGTGGATTTCCAGGGTTGGACTGATGCCCCCGTAACAGGGAAAGGCTGCCTGCCCAGAACACAGTGCCATATGGTATCCAAACAAAACCTGGGTTCAGTGAACCCAAAGGGTTTGGAATGGGGCAATCAACAGGGTCTGCCTGGGACCTTAGAGGTCACCGATTCTGACCCACCACTTTGCAGATCAGGGATCTGGACGGGTTAACCACTCCGAACCTCAAAGGATGTGAAGTGCTTAGTGGCAGAGATAGAACTACAGTGTCCCCTTATTCTTTCATCCCCTCTCAAGCCTCCTGCTGGCGTTATGTTCTGTTTCAAATGCTGAATGTCGAACAAATAATAATTGCACATTTCAGCCGATACGACTGCCCTAATAACTACCTCACCGATTGCTGCCAAGAATATTGTTTAAAAAATGAGAACCTTGAACATTCACACCTAGATTCATAGAAGCTAGAACCCCATCTGGCTTCTCTGATCATGAATCAACAATTTTATCGGATTCATTCTACTTGAAAAGCAAACACACATGGAAGTCCTTGTTCCCAAGAAGTTTTCAGTCTAGATAAGAAAACTCTTCCTGTACCCATGATGGTTACACAGAAATTAATGGTGCCAGCTGATTGACAGATGGACTGGGTTCTGATCAGGGGAAGGAGGGATCATGCCTGGTGGCTGGCTGAGGCCTGAGGAAGGGATTTCAGAGAGGAAGGAGGAGGAAGTCCAAGTGGGATGATTACAATGATGATGGCCATAATGACAACATTTACTGAGTCCTTAACTGTTTCCAAGACAAAATTCTGAGCACTTTACATGTTTTGACTTATTTCATCCTCACAAAACAACCCTGTGAGATGAGGCTTATTGTTTTCTTAGTTCACTTTGTGTATAAGGATGATGAGATGGAGAGAGCTGAACTAACATAGCAAGGCCATTCAGTTAGGAAGTGGTGACTCTCAGCCCGGGGAGGATGACTCACAGTCTTCATTTATGCTCAGCCTCCCTTGTAAGCCAACTCATGAAATAGGAAAGGTCAAGGCTTTGTGAGGGGACGGCCTATATATTGATTTAGCTGAAGGGAGGATTTATAGCAAGATATCATGGAAGATAAGGTAGGGGACAGTTTCACTGAGTTCATGGGTGCTTAGAATTTGGTCTGGCCATCTGCATCTCAGAAAACACTAGCAGACACGTAGACACTGAGAACACAAGCGCTATCAAATATGGCTTCTCCCTCATACTTCCATGCCTCCATTTTGTATGTGCAAGATGTTTACGTGTATCTGTAAACATGGACAGCATTGCCAGATTATTATGGTCACATAATACATTGCATGTGCCATCGTAATTGCACATTGCTCGGATCCCGGGTGAATCACTGTGATCAGATGTATATTGGGAGAGCTTCAAGGTCCATGTATTTATGATTGTCCAAGTGGTGGTAGACTGCCTTCACCATGTCCTGCAGTGTTTCAATAAGCAGGAATCAATGCAGGATAATAGGAACCAGTACACTGAACCACCTCTATTTTGACGAATGCTGAAGGCTGCTAGTTATTTGCACTGTACTAAATAGAATTAAGTCACAGCACGTATGCTGACTTCTTCCTCCTCTATTTTTTTTTTAAACGTAAACAATTTGTACCATTTAAGATGTTAAAATGGAATTCACCTGGCAGCTAAAGGGAAGGAGATTAATATTATCCAAACACAAGGAGTGAATGAATATAAGGTCTTAGGTCATCATTTCTGTTAACGATCAAGGGTCTAAGTTAGTAAATAGAAAAAGACTACACTGAGGAAGACATCCCCAGGACATCTCTTTTGGAAAATGAGCCAAGTCATAGAAAATCAAGGTAGCCCCAAATTTCAAGGATGGTTTCACTGGTGGTGTCTTCATTGCTGTAAGCTAAGGGTGGGCTCTGGTTTACTCTTGGGTATTCAGATCTTTTTTATCCATTGACAGTGGTGGGAGTTTTTGTGGGTTGACTGTTTTTTTCTGGCCTGATATTCAGTTTCCTTTACCTAGTATAGTTTATAGAACAACCTTCCCCTGTTATCTAAATAAAATGTTAAAAAATACAAGAATAACATTATCTCTCATTTTTCTATTTCTTTGGAAACCTAACTGATCAGCCTACCTGGTGAATGGCTTGTGAAAAGTGCTTCACATTGGAGACCTGAGTTCTAATCCTAATCCTGGTACTTAACTTTATGAGTTTGGGTGAAGAATGTTAAGCTCTGTGACTCCCAGATTCCTCTAGACTCCCCACCTCCGAGTGGTTCTGACACCATGACCAGTTAAAATTGCACCCCTTCCTCAAGGCCTAGTTCAAATGCTACTACGTCTTAACCTTCTCCTTGATATCACTTCCTCCTCACTTCCCTCAAACAATCAATAATCCATTGACGTTACTTCCTGTCCTCTTGAAGCGCATGCTCTTTGGGAGCCAAGGTCGTATCTGGTGTCTTTCGTCGTCTTTGCACTCCGGGATGCTTAGCACAGAGTTTGCTCGCCAAAAGTACTCAAACGTTGAAGGGATGAAGAAGTAACTCAATCCTGAAATCATTGATTGTATTTGTTTCTTTTAAATCAGTGGTTCTCAACCACGGTGTTGGGCCCACTGGGGCGCTGCAATCAATTATAAGTGTGTGGTAGCAATTGGTTATCAATAATTGTTAGGGCTTAGAAATTTGCAAGCTATTTACTGCTTTTATAAATTAGAATGCTTCCTGTCAGTAATCTCCTTTAATGACGGTGGTAACATCATCATCCTTCAGTGTTAATACTTCAGTATGACTCTCCCTGGCCCTGTGATTTGTGTCTTGAAGAGAAAGGGTGGAATTAGAGTCAGGACCCAGGAAATTGTATGGAATCCACGGACTGTCTCTTCAGTGCCACAGCCCACAGAAAGCTAGAAATCACTGTTAATGATTATGTAACTATGGAATTACAGTAGTGCTCTTCCACTCTGCTTGATTTGGGGGGTTTGGTCAAAATGAAAATTATCTGTCAATTTAGGACAAGAATAACCATTATCCTAAACCAGGGTCAGCAAACTTTTTCAGTAAAGGTTAGATAGTAAATATTTTGGGTTTTAAGGGCCATGCTGTCTCAGCAGCTACCCAACTCTGCTGATACAGCGCAAAAGCAGGCAGACACAGTACATGAGTGGATGTTGCTGTGTTCCAATAAAACTTTATTTGCAAAAGCAGGTGTTGGTCAAGGTCTGGCCCAGAGGTCTGCTCTAAGCGATAGAGCTTACATGGGCGTGGAAATGATGCTGGCTACTTTTTAATTGTATTAATCACATTCATTCTACTTCCTTCGTAATAGCTAAGGAGTTCCTGCAAAGACAGAAAAGCTCTGGGATGGTAAACTTGTTTATTTAGTTGCAAGAATACATAGTATTATATATTTCAGGACAAACAATCTCTATAGACTTCCTCAGCATACGAAATGAGCCAATTCTGTTCATGGTTTACATACAGCCACTGAGGCCAGTGCATTAAAGGAAGGTGAGTGTGATATGAAAAAGTACTCTGTCTGCCAAGAAGCTTGCTTTTGTGGCGCCTT
Organism: Camelus dromedarius; assembly: GCF_036321535.1. Lineage (NCBI taxonomy): Eukaryota > Metazoa > Chordata > Mammalia > Artiodactyla > Camelidae > Camelus > Camelus dromedarius. The sequence goes on along the minus strand of NC_087459.1, from coordinate 23,906,948 downwards.
GTTTTCCATCTTGGTAGTTTCTCTCAGTAGGAGACTCAGGCTCTACCTTCCTGTTTGGCATTTTTGCTGATAATTTGCTTGAAAAATTGTCACTTTTCTTTTAAAATGACTGCATGAAATAATAGCCTTTCTTCTTGACAGTCAATGGGCCAATAAAGGCAACCGTGTGAAGTAGATTTTTCAAACAATGTGTGTCGAGAACTCAGATTCAAAACTGAAAGCTGTCCCAGTCTGTGGTGGGACCCACAGAGCAGCAGGGTCCCGTGCTCTTGGGACATCCCGCGCTGTAGGATTAGTTGAGCGGGGCCCATAAGTAGTGGCTCCGGCCCACCTCTCACAGCCAAGCACCACGACAGCCCCCTCCAGTTTCAGGCCCTTACCAGTGCTCCCTGACAGGAGGGTCATTAGCTCTGGGTAGAATGAACCCCACTCCAGCCCAGGCCCGGACCATCGCCAGCTCTGGAGGCTCTTCTGAGTCACATGCCAAGTCTCTGTCAGTCAGACCCAAGTTGGGGGACCCAGGAAGGGAGCTGGTACATTCTCACCGTGTCACAGCACCTCCTCTCCTCTCGTGCCGACACAGGACTAGCAACTGGCATCTCAGTTGGCCACTTCGGCCAACTAGGGCTCGCTGTTGTATCAGCAAGTACCAGAAAACCTAACTCAATGTGGCTTAAAGAATAAAGAGACATACTTGTCCCCTCTTACCAGCCTGTGTTAGAGGCTCAGTGTTGTCACAGAGGACACTTTCCGTCTTCTCACCCTGCCATCTCAGTGTTTAAGGAATTACTTCCCTCCAGATGCAGGATGGCTGCCGAAACGCCAAGCGTGCTGTCATACCCGCATGCAGCACCGTGCCATGCAGGAAGGCAGGAAGGGGGTAAAAATCGGGGGCTGGTCCTCAGGCCCTTCTCTCTGAGCAGGGAGAATCTCCCCGGAAGCCTCCAGTGGTTTTCCTTCTGGGGTACCAGCGGTCGCAGCATCACCTGCCTCCTAGCGTAGGGGAACGAGACCGGGATCACTGGCATCGACAGTCACGGTTTCCCCGGTGCTGGACACGCACCACAGTTAGGGCGCCATTGGCAGAGAGGAAAGGGGGATGGCTACTGGGTAAGCAGCTGTGTCTACTGCCCCCACCTAACCCCCCAGTTGGTGGCCTGAACACCTTTTCCTTTGACCCACAAATCAGAGCCTTGCCAAGAGTCTGCTGTCTGTGGACGGTTCTCTGGAATCATTGCCAGCGGTCTTTCCTGGTCACCAGCGGACATCTGGATTCCCTATCAGCGCTGTCTCTACCTGGCAGGGTTTCCGGTACCTGTTAGGATCTGAGCTCACTGAGTCTTGTGGATCTTCTGTCTTATCCACCTGGCCAACTCTTTTTGGTCTTCTGCACCTTCATCTCTCCCTTCTGAGGTAGATATAAGCCACTTTGGGACCCTCAATGCCTTTTTTAAAAAAGTAATTTCATTTTTCATTGTAAAATCACACCACGTCTGCATTATTGCCATTGCAGCACAAAAATAAGTGATTGGTAACCCTTTAATAGACTACTTTTGCTTATTACTTTTAAATAACAGATAAGATTTTGAAAATCCAAATAAATTTGAAGGATTCTCTTCTGCCAATCTTAATTTCATGGGATGCTTTAAACTGTTAATTCCATGATCTAAACTACTGGCTCTTGGTTTTTTGATATTATATATATATAAAACTGTAGGAAGTTGTTTAAGAACTGTAAGAATTAATTTAATCTGTGAGAGGCCAAACAGAGCTAACTCTTAAGTACCATCTATTTTTAAAGAGATTGATAACTTACAAAGCACTTCCATACGTATTAGTTTAATACCTTCCAAAACCGTGGTCCCCATCTTCCAGATGAAGAAATGAGGCTGTAAGAAGCAATGAGACGCAGACAGGTTCTACCTCTCTTCACGCCTTTGCTACTGAAACGAGCCCTTCTGAGTCCACCTGTGAGGCACTGTCCTTTTTCAGCCCCAGAAGGTCCAGTAGCCAGGCTCTGCTGTCTGCTCATGTCAGCCTGTCCTGCTGTGCCCAGACTTTTGCAGAAGTTTCCTTTCTTTTCTCGGGTGGAATTTCCACCACGAACAGTAAATACAAAGCAGGTGTAATAGGTTCAGCTGTAAGTGACCAAGACCTGAAAACAGCAGTGGCTTGAGGAAGCAGTTTCCTTGTCATGTTAAAGTGTGGAAGTGAGCGGGGCAGAGCCCTCTGGTCCCCAGTCTCCTTCCACGTATGTGCTCCTTACGGCCTCTCCTCATGTCCGGCGTGGAACTTCAGCCAGGCCTTTCCATCGACCTTTCCAAGCAGCAGGACAGGGACAAAGGAGGAAGAGGGTGCTGGAAGCAAGGCTCAAAAGTCAGGTGCCTAGAGTTGCCAGGATCCTGCCATGCAGGCCCTCCTGGCTTCAAAGAAGCCTAGGAAATGTCATTTTGTTTTGGTTTGCCACAGCAGACAAAACTTCTAGTATCGTGAGAGAAAAGGAGAACCAGGTAATAGGGATCCGCCACACGAGCTTGTAGAGAAAATGTGGAAAAGAAGCCAAAAACGTGGACCAAACAGACATCAGGAAATCATGATGACTATCGTTGGTATCCTTTGTGAGGGGCATCTGAAATGATGACTGACTCATTCATCCTTTCAGTAGTATTTCTTCCATACTCACTCTGTATCGGTCACTGTTGTAGATAATAGGGATTAACTGGAGGAAAATACTGAGGCAAAGGCATGGGGAGCTGCTCTTGGAGTGTCACAGAAGGAGGCTCTCAGGGCTCACAGCTGGGCAGCTGAAGGATGTGAATGGCCACAGGAAGATCTGGAGTGAGAGATGGTCGAGGTAGGGGGAGCAGCAAGTGAAAAGGCCCTGAGGTGCAAACAGACTTGATGCATTTATGATCTGTGGGTCCATTCGAAGAGGCAGACCCTGAGGCTGCAGCAGGAGGTCGAGGGCAAAGCTGTAGACGTGGTCAAAGTGGGCCCCGTGGGGCGTGGCAGAGCGTGGTAAGGAGGTTGGAATTCACTCTCAGCGCTGTGGGAAGCAATCGGGTGGCTTTGATCAGGGGCACATCCTGGGAACATTCGGATACACCAGTCATTAGGCAACCTTTTGTCACAGATCTGGTGGCCTGATCGTTGAAGGTTTTAAGTAGAAATCCTGACCTCTCTGGGGAGTTTGGCCATGCCTGCCAGTGACCCCACTCGGTTCTCACATCAGGACAACCTACAACCTGGAGCCTCTGCTCTGATAGCATTTCAGATGAGACGTACCCCTACCCACGTGCTGAGGTTCGAGACCCAGATTTCATTTCTGTCCTATAAGCAGGTGTGTGGTCCATGCTGGGACGAGGTCGTATCTGTATTTAAAAATCCAGGAAGACCCCAGGAATGTGCCTGGGGACGAGGGACATGGAGACAGAATACCAGATGCTGCTGATGACCCTTCTCCAGGACCCCTGGGTGCTCCTCATACTCCCTCTCATGGTTTCTCTGTGGGTTCCTGATGGCATTCTGTGGTCTGCCCAAATGTCCCTTGTGGTTTTCTGATGTCAGGACAAAGCCCAGGGGTGAGCAGGATGTGGTTACCAGTCGGCTTCCGTCGCAGGCATCCTCCGCGTGTGCAGGCTGGAGTTATCCCACAGTCTCGCCGTCTGCCTCCCAGCTTTGCAGGCGAGGATACGTTATGCAGGAAAATGCCATCGAGCTCATGTACAACTAAAATCAGCTTTTTTTTTTTTTCCAAAGAGGTAGGGAAGCTGCTGCTTAGCCGAGTGAGCTACAGATGCTCTCCAGAATGCAAAGCACCGACCTTTGTATTAGAAGTGAAATATTTAGATAGAGATCATGCCGGAGCTCTTCTTACAGCCAGGCAGGCCGGATACACAGAGAGAGAGCGGGGAAGGGAAGCACAAAGGAGGTAATAATATCTGATTAGCTAAGCAGCTGGATAACCGAAGGAGAATTTGTTAAAAACCTATCAAGACATCAAAGCTAGATGTGAGTTGCTCTGTCAGCCCAGGCCACTTGCGGAGCCGCTCTGGAGTATCACCCAGTGTCTAATGTGTTGCTATGTTCTCCCTCGCACCACTTCGCTAAGGGATCTGGGCAGGGTAACCTAACCCCTCGCTGTCATCGGGGCTGTTTTCCATGCTGTCGTGGCCAGGGATCCCGGGACAGAGTAGCTAAGCTGGTATTCCAACCATCCGGGTCATACTTGACCACGTGCGAACAAGAAACCTCGTGTTGCAGGGACAGGTGGGAGGGAACTGGAGAACTTGATCCCCTGGAGGCCCTGGGAGGATTGTTTCCACAGAGCCCTGGGTTTGGCCAGTGACTAGTTTCCCGATACAGGGCACACCGACCCAGCCTCTTTGGTTTTCTCTCTCCCTCTCTCCCAGGTAGATTTGAAGCACTGTACTCGCTCTGCCCAAGAGGGGAAGAAGGGTGTGAAAGTCCCACTTCTTAAAATCTCGGCTTCTGCTAAAGCAGAGAGAAGAATGGTTTGGCTCTAATGAGAGCCTTCCCTCTGCCTCGACGCTTCTGGTCCTGCAGCCGCCCGGGCAGCAGGACACTGTCTAGCTTGCTGGGCGCCTACCATGGGCGTGGTGGGTGGGGCTCCTTTGAAAGCAGTGGCGCATACTTGACCGGTGTGTCTCAGCCTCCAGCCTGAGGATGATCATCCTGATCGTGGAGACCCTGGGGATCCAGCTGGGGCCCTGCGGGCCCCGTGCTGGGGGTGGTGGACCTCCCACCTCCCCCCGCCCCAGCGCGTGCTTGCCGGGGCTCTTCAGATGAGGGCTTCAAAGCTCGGCTGCCACCATGGTGCTGGCTTCTGCCACCTAGAAGAGCCTTTGATCCATCTCTCCACCGAACCCAGCCTCTCGTGGGGCTGGTTCGCTTTGAACCCAGGGCCAACAGGCCCTCTCTGACTCTCTCTGAGCTGCCTCATGCAACCAAGAGCTCGGGCCTCTGGGAGGCCCCTTTTCATTTTCCGTACATTGTGAGAGGTGCTCACTTCAGTGTTATCCTGTAGGATTCGTGACAGCGCCCTGGGAGATGTTTCAGGGCTGAAAGGCGAAGAATTGCAAACAGGAGCCCAGTGTCTGGGCAGCTTCCTCTGTTGTTTAGTGTGGATAAACCACATGCAGATAGGAAATAGGAAGAAAAGGAAATTCATCGTAAGGCCGTGTGTTTTCTTATTCTAGGTGTAAGAGGAGTGGAGAAATCTGTCATGTATAAAATCCAACTTTAATGACAGTCTGAAGCCCTGAAGCACAGACATATTGCAGAGCTAATGTAGTATTTGTTTTTGTTTATTCTGCAGAAATAGGGAAATTTCATTTTTTAGTGGAATTACAAACTCCCTTTTTATTATTCACAGGCCCTAACATGCATGGCAGCCTGAGCCAGAGAGCCCTCAGCGATTTTAATACCAGCTCCTCTGCGAATCTAAACTGGTTTTCCAGTCCACTCCCTGGTGGGCCGTGGGCGCTGTTGCAGTGGTGGCAGACAGACTGAAAGCTGCTTAGGGCAGCCGGGCTGCTGGGTGTCTGCAGGGGAGACCGGGAGGCTTGCTGTGCGATTTACCTTAGCATGGAGCGGGAAGGCTGGGGATTAGCAGGGATTAGCAGTGGGAGGTAGGCAGGGACATGGAGGAAGGGTCACTGTCAGCTTTGCTAGTGGTCTTCATGGAGGTTTTGCTCCTGGCCACCCCAGCTGCAACCAGCATTGCCTCCTCTGAATTCCTGCAGCATTGCTGGAGATCACTGACAAGTCTGATGCTTCTCATCCTGGCTTGCACACTGGGATCAACTGGGAAGCTTTAGAAGTTCTAACCCCTGGGTCCCACTCCGCCCTGCTCCTGCCTCCTGGGCCTCTTCCTGTTCCAGGGCCCGGCTGACTCTGACCATCCCTTCTCCCCGGGGCCTTTCCCTCTGCCACCTCCTCTGCCTACAGAGGTTTCCCTGCAGCAGAGACACAGCTCATCCTCATCCTTGGGCTCCCATGAAAACGCCTCCTCCCTGACCACCCACTTTCTCAGTTTGGTGCTCACAACACACACCAGCCCACAGTGACCTTGTTGCTTTACATGTTGACTTGTATTTCTCCTTCTGTGCTATGAGATGCCAGTACAGAGCACACACCCTCTCTTCTTGTTCAGGGCTAGCATTTGGCCCCAGGTCGGCTGGCCCCGGGCTCACCACTGGCTCACCACCTCATAACCTGGCGGGGCAATAAGGGTGGAAATCAGAGAGATCAGGCAGAATCAGGCAGGAGGTAGGGTGTGCCACACGAGAACCACAAACTCCACCTGACATGCCCAAGTCCGCTTCCTCCGGGGGAGGTTTCCTGGACTGGCCTTGCAGTGTGTGTGTGGGCGGGGTGGGGGGTCATCATGTGGAATTCGGTCGCGGGGACCAGGGAAAGGCATTGCATTGGAAAATGCACACGGGAGGGAGGTGGACATGGAGGAAGGAGCTGGGGAGGGTTTGAGGAGCGAGTGGAGAATGGTTCCGTTTGCTGCACTTGGGGTAGAAGGAGGCAGCAGAATAAGGAGGCCGTGGAGTGCACCCTCGTTTTGCGGGAAGGACCCAGATCTCGGTTTGAGCTGATGAGTCTGTGACCTTGGGCAACTTCCTTAACTTCATCTGGAAAATGGGAGTAATGACATCTTCCCTCCGGTGAGACTCAAATGAGACACGACTCCATATCCACCAAGACGTGGATGAATGCTGGCCTCGGGCAGTTCTGAGGAATGAGGCTCTGCTGCAGGGCCGCCCGTGGACGGGTCCAGGCATCAGCTCAAGGGTTAACCCGTGATCTGAGGTGCACGAGTGGCTTTTCAGAGACTGTTGTTTGACATTTTTCTCTCATAAATAAAACTTGGAGTGCTAACAACTGCCCAGAAAGCCAGTCCTGTCTCTGCCAAAAAACACCTTCATTTCCTGGAATAAAAGGTTAGAACCTTCTCTTGGGGGTTCCACCAAAGGTTTGCCTTGTGAGCCAGACTGTGAGTGGGGGAGGGACGCCTGGAGCAGGACGTGTGAGCCCGGCGGGGCCACCGGCCCTTCCGATGCGCCCTCGAGGCTCTGTGACAGCTGTCCCTTTGAACGTGGTCCCTTTGACACAGCACTTTCTGTTCATCGCTGGGGCTGTGTGGGGGGCTGTGTCCCAGGCCTCCTTGGAAAAGTGGGTGGGCTCTAAGAAAGGCCTTATCCGGGAATCGGCACCCCAGCCCAGCCTGTCCCGGAGCCAGGCTGCGGACTTGGGTCCTCAAGAGGCAGAGCAGTCTTAAAGGAAGGAAAGGGAAATCCTAATTACTGCCTGGGAACCAGCGGGTCCCCCGGCGGGTAACGTGGGCAGTGATTCATGGAGAGCGGTCGTCCCTGATGCTGCAGCGAGGTTCGACCGCGTCTCAGGGCTGGGAGAGAGAAGCGGGACTTCATGAGTCACTCCTCCAGCACCGTTGCCCGCATACCTAAGCCTGTAGCAGTTTATCCCAAATGAGGAAATAAATAATGTCGTTTTCCACCAGCTTTTCCCTAGGAGAAAGTTGTGTGATGGAGGGTGGCCAGGTGTTGAAAAGAATGTCTCTGGGTTGTACCTTGTTCCCAGGTTGGTGTAAGCCAGCTGGTCCACCTCCTGCCACACCTCTGCCCTCGCCTGTCAGCAGCAGGGAGGGATTCAGCAGTGAGGGGCCATAAGGAGCAAGAACTTAGACTGGGCTCTCAGCTTCTTCAGTTGGTGGTTTTGGATAAAGTAAATTCACGGTGGATTTTTTTTTCCCTCAGAAGTGAGTCCTGAGCCCAGTTACGGAAGACAGGGTGGCTGTTTTTTGCTACTTTCACTTGCTCTTCCTTGCTGCTTTTCATCTGCAGGGCTTTAGTAATTTTCAAACAGATATCCTCATTGTACAGACAGAGGGTAGTAAGTTCTGTGGAACAGTCAAGGGCTTTTTTCCAGAGTAACTAGAGGTTCTATCTATGCATTAAAGTCAAGTCAGCTGCTGTTGCAAGTGGGCCCAGAATGAACAGAGGCTGAAGTATAATAGATGTTTATTTCTCATCCAACAGCCTTGGCTTGGATATTCCCAGTGGCACATGACTCCCCTCCACGCAGTGATGCAGGGACCCAGCTCTTTTTCTCATGTGGCTTTGCCGTCTCCTAAGTCTCCTACTCTTCTCATCCACCCAGCCAAGGGAGAGGAGTCCAGCATTGACACATATCTCCTCCACACACGGGCCGTTGCCAAGAATTGGTCATATGGCCTTAACTAGTTGCATAGGGTGTGAGGGTGACCAGGAAATGTAGTCCTTTGCTGGGCAGTTGCTTCCTTGTGAGAACTCTGTGCCGTAGAAGAAAGATCATGAGTTTGGTGAATAATTAGTGGCTAATAATTATTCACTACCACATCTCAGTGAGTGTCACTATTTACCAATAGAGACATGGTCTTGGCTTAAGTCACATTGTCAATTGTGAGGCCTGGACTTAAACCGACATACCCAGGCTGTTTTCCTTTGACTGCACTGAGGTAGAAATGAAATTGCTGGGTCTGAGGACAGGTAGACAGGGGCTGGCTGAAGCAGGATGGACAGACTGACCTTCTGTCTTTACCGATGCTTTTGGTCCATGCAATAGACTAGATCGCAGAAATCTCTTCGGTTTATAAGACAGAGATCTCTTAATGCTAGTTGTCTTTTCATAATTCCAGACCTGCCTCGGCCCTTCAGTCATTTGCACTTGTACCTGTAAAGCTAACACACGGTTTTGCATTAAATTATTATGTGGCCAACCGTGTGATACACAGATTCATAAAAACCTGTATTTAAGGTGGCCGTTCATGCTGCCCTGGCCCTGGAGTAAATGACAGCTGTCGGACTCCATGCGGTATTTTGTGTTGTAGTTGAACTTGTAAAGTGATAAACCTCATAATTTTCCTCCCCTTTTAGTCTGCTCTGTGTCTGAGCAGCTGTCCTGAAGTTTGTCAAGCATGCCCATTAGCTTTCAATTGTAAAGATAGCCTTTTTACGTTCAAATCTTAGTGGTATATTATTTAATCATTAGGCAGTTTACTAAGTGTGTATTTGTGGCCATTGTTACTTCTGAATGCCTAATCACCAAAGGAAAACATTGGGAAGCAAATGCTTTCTTCCAGAAACCGCGGTTTCTAGTAGAGGGAGTGAGCCATGTGCCTTGCTGCTGGGAGCATCCTGCTCGGGGAGGCGGGGAAGCGGTCAGTGGTGCGGGGGAGGGATGACGTAGACGCTGCCGCTGGACCCGCCGACCCCACCCGGAGGCCTAGCCAAGGACACACTGGACTACGTGAAGTTGCCGTAGTCAACCATTTTGTCCTTCAAAACAACAGTTTCATCAGATTCAAACTAACCACAACCTGAGTTTCTGATAACGTGTTTGTCCCCAAGGCTGGAGGGTACCATTCCCCACCCCTACTTCCGATGTGCCGAGTCCTGTGACATAGTCGGGTAGGGGCTCCCAAGAATCAGCAGAATCACAGATCTTTCCTGTGGTGCCATGACGTCCAGCTGCAGAAGCGCTTGATCGGGTGACTACAGACCATGAACAGACCGGCACGGCCGGGGTGCCGGGATGCATGTGGCCGATGAGGGAGAGAGTCAGTGTCAAGAAGGTCTCCACAGGGGGCAGATGGCGTCTGGGCACGAGCTGCTCACAAGTGGGAGACGCCCCAGTTGATAGAAGGTGCCAGGAAGGGCATCTCACCAGAGGCTAGGGAGGCAGCACTGTGAGCTGGTGAAGGGCCAGGGACCCTGAAATCAGGCTCACATCCTCAATCTGCCTCTTCCTAGGCTGTGTGAGCTTAGGTCAGTTACTCAACTTCTCTGTGCACCAGTTTCTTCATCTGCAAGATGAGAGGAATAATACCAGTATTGAAGTTTATTGACAGAATAGAATGAGTTCATCTGTGTAAGGTACTTATCAGCACGGTGCCCGGCACCTTCCTCAGTGACATGTAAGTGTGGCTGGTCTTGTGCAGCGCTCACAGGCATTGAACATGCTTGACAAACAGTGAGGAGTTCAGCCCGACATTGGGGATGGGGGAGAGGCAAGTTCTGGAAGGTGAGACTGAGATCACAGGACAGAGAGTTGAGTGTGTTTCCCACTGCTGAAAGAAACCCACAATTTGGCCAAGCCCCTGCCTATGGAAGGGCTCCCAGAGCACAGAAGGTCCCGAGACCCCACCAGCCTTGTCATCCCATGGTCCCCCTCTCCATGCTTTCCTCTGCCCTAGTCCTGTCTGACAGTCTGTGGGCCTTTGATTTGTAGGAAATGTACAAGGGGTCTCCTCATACTGTTTATGCGTGTGTGTGGCTGTAGGGAATTCCTCTGCATCTCGGAGGGTACTGGATCTCCTTCCCCTTCCAGCTGGGTGTGTGCTGGGGGGTGGTCTGAGCCCATCAGCAGCCCCTCCTGTGCATCTGTTTTTGCTGTGCTCTTTTTGACGGTGTGAGACATACCCTGGGGCTGATTGTGTTCCTGGGAGTTAGGAGCTTTCACTGGAGAGTTAAATCAGCAACAGGAGAGCCACACTTCCAGCAACCTCAGAAAGAATAGGGAATGATGTTCTTGAAGGGAACGGGGAGCTGCTTGCTTCTGCTGAGTTCCAGGACTATCTTCTTTTAAAAAAAAAAAAAAAAAAAAAAGAAAGTTCCCCTACCCCCCTTCTTGCTGCCTTCCCACAACACACCTTGTACTGAATACATTTTTCAGACCTGACTTTGTGCAAACACAATGTTGTTCTGCAAGCATTAAAAGGCAATTTAGTACTCAAAGGATTAAAAGCTCATGTTAAATTGAAGACTACACTTGGCATAAACATTAAAAATTGACAGAACACCCTGCACATTAACTGCACCAGGGCTTCGTAATTAGCATTTAAAAGTAAAACATCATTTCCTTACTGTTTCCTACTTACTCATTTATAATGCATTTATTATAATACAGATGTGAGCAGGAGGCTTTCTACCATCGTCAGTGAATGAAAAATATACCTGTGCTGAGAAAGAAACCAGGGTTTATTAATCCAGCCTAAAAAGCAAAACCAATACAGACGTCCCTTGCTGGGCTGGTTTGAAAGCCTCACACCTCCCTTTGGAAGATTGACACGGGGCCCCCGAAGAAATCACCTCCAGGTTTCTTTTCCTTTTTTAGCCTCTCCCTAACAAATGCTGGGCGGAAAATCCAACCAAGGCTTAGGCCGGGCACAAACTGGCATCTGAAATCAGCGAGCTGGCAGGTCACCAGAGGAATGTGGAAAGAGCTCGTTGGCTCTTTGCTGAGGCTTCTTTAAAAGTTTGGGAAGCCTGGAATCCGATCTTCCAGTTTGAGGTGAAATTCCGCTGACTTAGCACAGATGGCTGGATTTGTAAAGGAGGATACCCGTTCAGGACCTCTTTGTGCTCCTGGTTAAATGGGGGGGTTTGTATTCGGCATGATCAAATCTGTAAGACCGCACACGGTCCAAATCCGGTCTTGCTTTCTTCTTCCTTAGTTCTAAAGGTGCTGCTGGGGCTGCTCTCACACACCCTCCCCTCTCCGCCCCTCTCAGTGTGCTCGGGAGTAGTTCTCAAACTTGAGCAACCACCACCATCACTAGGAGGGCAGGGGTCTCACCAAAATGCAGATGCCGACTGAGCAGGTCCAGGGTGGGGCCTGAGAGTCTGCATTTCTAACTCGCTCTGAGGCGATGCCTGGTCCGCACTTGGAGTAGCAGGGCTGTACAGAGACTCTGAAATCAGTTTTCTGTGGTCGAGTTCAGATCGGCAGGTGCACAGGACCCACAGAGAGTGCCAAGTCCCAGTGGTAAATCCACGGAGAGTACAAAGATCACCAAACATGGTTCTTGCCCTCAGTGAACTGACTCTAGAAATGTCTGAGAACTCATTATCTGTCTCAGGCCTCTCCTGCCAGATCTCATTTGGGATGCAGTTGAGATCACCTTGCCTTGATGTTCTCGCGAGATCTGACAAGCGTGTTCTGCTGAAGCAGACCTCCCTGGCTGTCCCCACATGGCCTCCCATTCCTTGGCTGGGACAGTACAAGTTTATGGGGTTAGCCAGTGGACAGGACAAATATAATTTCTGGGCTGCAAGGCCAGTCTGGGTGAAGGCGTGACATGAGGGTGTTAAAAGTGGAGGAGATTTCTGAAAATAGATTTCCCTCGTGTCAGAACAGTTCCAGGGGCTGGCCCAGCCCACAGAAAGCCTCACCCCTGGAGGATTCGGGCAGTGAAACACACTTCCCTGGGGAGGGCGGAGTAGCTTGGGAGAGCAAGGGGCTCCTCCGGAGCCAGGTTCCCAAGGAACCAATTTGGCACCTGCTCTGTGGTCATGTCTTGAAGGCAGAGAGAAGAGGAGGCTTTCGTACAGACGTGGGAATATTCTGATACAAGCAGACCCTTTAGAGGCTCTTTTCATCGTTTTAATGATTTTGAAAATTCCAGAAATGTATGCATGCCCCTACATGACTTGAAAATGCTCCTCTCTCGTGAAGAGCCGTGGGCTAGAACACACCGTAACGGCAGGCAGGAGCGAGGCTGGCTGGCTGAGAGGTGAGGACAGGAGCCCGGATCCTGAGTCAGGCTCGTGTCTCAGCCCGGCAGGGCCGGGAAGGCCATGGTGTGCGGTTTGCAGGTTTGTTAATTACCGTCGTGTTTTTATGGGAAGATCCTTGGGTGTGTTTGTGGGAACAGAACCCTGATTTTAATTGCATCCCTTCTGGTCATTCAGATTATATACTTCTAAGGATCTGGTTTCTCTGGCTTTCGTCTACCCTGCAGAGGTAGAGAGAGTTCAGCAGAGAAAACGCCTGCGTGCTGTGTTGACATGGACACAGGAGCAGAGCATTTGAGAGCTGGAAGGGACTTAACAGAGCCAGTCCAGCCCCTCCATCTGTGGGTGAGGGAGCTGCAGCTCAGAGAAACTAAGTGACTTGCCCAAGGTCACACAACTAGGGCTAAAACCCAGGTGCCCAGGGTCCCTACTGTGTACATCGTGCTGATTTGCAGGTGACACGTTCTTTTCAGATTCTGAGTAACAGTTGCGATCAGAATGAGACGGTTCCTTGTCCCTCCTTTGAGTGTTGGGGTCCTGGTTTGAAGAACTGTCATTACAGCATCTTCCGTGTGATTCTGACTTCAGTTTTCTTTGGAACAAGAGCGCTGAGAATGCATCAGCACTGACCTGGTCAGGAGGGCAAACACAATCAGCAGATTCAAGTAGAATCTCACGCTGGTTAATCGGAGATGCGCCTTTTTGAAGCAAAGCAGGCAGGGCCCAGGACACGGAAGAACTAGAAATAGGAAATGAAGATGAGTTGCCCCCTTGTTGGGTGGCCAAGGGGAGCCTTATTTTTTACTTTTCAACAAAACACAGGTTTTGCACTGAGCAACAAGGTAGCATTCACTGCAGGCGTGCGTCCTCCCTGCCTGGCGGCCGACTTCCTGCTCTCTCTACATCCCGTTATTATTGTCTGAAGACCTCCTCTCACAAATACTTATTTAATAATGGCATTTGGCTTTTTAATATTTTATTTGATTTCTGTTTTATGGTATTTTTAATTGAACCTTGCTTTAATTGCCTTTTGTGCACACCAAGAGCCTTAGGCGGGGAAGGAAGTCTTTATAAATGAAATGATGATTGTTATTACTTCCTTTCTTTCTGCTCTGTCTTAATCAAATTATAATTGATTCCATCCACGTATCAGCCCTGATCTCGTGTGCATGTATCAGGAAACAGCACGTGTTGAGTAAGGAGGCTGAAAAAGTCCATCTAACAGAGAGTAAGATTTGTCACCATTATTAGGGAGTGAGGAAAGGAAACTGGGGCTAAGTTCTTGCTGTCAAGTTTAGTCATCAGAGGTGAGGGAAGCTTTTCAGACCCATCTACTCAGAGTATTTGATTCCAAGTCCACAGGTTGACAAGGTTTCCTAGAACCAAAAGCTAGAAGTGACCACGGAGAGACTTTCGGCCCCTCCCTGGGTCCGGTCCCAGCCCAGGGCAGACACAGTTTATCGTGTGCACACTTGGCTGTGGCCTCCAGAAATTGGGGCACTTCCTTTATAGCTTTTCAGATTCTCAAGGGTGGTTATTGAGTTGCCCTGAGGATAAGAAAATAAACAGCCTTCTTTCCCTTAAACTTCTGCCCCTCCTCCACCCTTGGCCACCCCAATCGTGTGTACAATTTTTGACCTATTTGTTCTATGCCCAGCCATTGATTGCAGAGTGATTGCAGCCCCCCTGAAGGGGTCTCAGTAGAGAATCACAAAACAAATCTGGCTCACGCAGAGATGACTTCTAGCCTTGCTGGGTCTGCTTCCTTCCCAGCCGGGTGGTCAGTGGGCAGCCTTCCATCAGGCTTGATAGAACAACTTAGATGTGATGGTCCAAGGGCAAGATTGTCAGTCCTGGTGACTGCTTGAAGGAAGGAAAATACCCTTTAAAAGGATGGTCCCGGCCCTGAGTAACACTTCCTCTCCTTGGGGCTTGTTAACATAGAGCTCCTTATTTCAAAGGTAATACAAATATTTGAGTTCCTACTACATACAGTATACTGGGCAAAGCCCTGCCGGCCAAGCGAGACAAATAGAATTTCCTTTGTTCCCTCTTCCCCTTCATTTCAGCAAAGATACCAGCGTATTTCAAGGCTCTGTTTTGTACCAGAGCATAGACCCCGCTTCCCCCCATTAGCCTGAGGTGCAGCAAGTAATCATCCCCCTGTGACTGAAGAGGGAACTGTATTCAAAGAGGTGAAATACTTTGTCCAAGATCCATGCAGTGGTGGTGGAGTGAGGGGGAATTTGAAAGCCAGTCTCTGTCTAACCTGTCCTGAGTATTGTCAGCCTGGGAGGAGTACCAGTGGTTTGATACGGAGCTCTGTCCTCAGGCCTGGCCTGCCTGAAGCCTTTACTTGGGTGAAAAGTGAGAATGGAAGACATCAGGCTGGGAAGGGACCATCCGTGTACCAGAACTGTGCCAGCGGGCTGCGGACCTGATGGGAAGCCCCACAGTGAGGGTGGAAGGGAGGAATGGCAGCACCCAGAGGACTCGGCGAGCTGGGTGCGGAGTTGGGAGGAAGGATGGACTGGGTTTGACAACCATCAACAGGAGAAGATGCCTACGAGTTCATTTTTAGAAATGCTGATTTTCGAAGTACTGTTGGGACTTCAATGCCACCATCCAACCAAGGAGCGCAGGAAACAGGTCTGGAAAGCAAGAGGAATATGGAGCTGGAGACTTGGGAGTCACCTGCTTGGAATTTATGGTAGAAGCCAACGAATTGGTAAGAGAGAGTCTCCGACTTCCTTCTTTCTGGACGTTGAAGGAGAACCTTAAAGAATCCCACTATTAAAGGCTAAGAGAACCAAGAGAAGGCGGCAGAAATAAGAAGACTGTAAGAGTTCTGTGTCAGTGAAGCTCAGTTGAAAAAAAAAAAAAAAGGAGGAACGGCAACTTCTGCAGAAAGAGAGACAGAAAGGGCCACTGAATTTGTTAATGAGAAGGTCCTAGTCCAGAGACCTGTTAAACCTCAGAAATGTTCAAGGCCTGTGTCGCTCTTTTCTTTTGGTGGAACAGCTTTAGGGAAGGTGAAGAGATAACAGTCTGACTTACTGAAAAGAGTGGGCCATGCAGGGCAGGGGAAGTTCCCACATCAGTAAGCACAACCCTACTCTGGCATGTCTAGGACACTGAAGAAGTCAGACAGGAGCTCCGTTGGCGGCTCTAGCCTCGCCGCATAGAAAGGCCAGGGCTTGGCGGGGTCAGTCCAGCCCAGACACTCAGAGGAGGTCATGCTACTCAGACTCCAGGGAAACCGACTACAGTGGGACACGAATCTTTCTGTTTACAATGAGGAGTATAACCACCAGCCCCAAACAGAATGCCTTACGCGCACTAGCTGGCACGCTTTCCCGTGAAGAATGATCCCCGAGGAAGCCAGACTGTAATCCGAGGGTGACTCGGTGAACAGAGGCTGTAGAACTGGCCCCCAGCCGTGTGAACGCCCAGCGCTGTGCACTGGCTTCTGTTACTGTACCTTGTTATCCTTTTTCGTTATATCCATTTTCCAGGACTGGCCTGTGGGCTCTGAGAGTCTGTGTCTTACTTATCTTTCTTCCCTGGTGCCAAGTGCTCTGTGTTTGTCACATGTTCGTCGTCGAGTAGATGTGTTTCATGGACGGATGCATGGGTGGATGATGGTTGGATGATTAGACAGAAGATCATATGGAAAGGTGGGCGGATGGACCGATGAGAGGATAATTCGATTCGATTTTGGCTTTCTGAGTCCTAATCACACTTGGATCATGACCCCCCCTGAGATTACCATTGGGTGACTTGGGTTGAATTAGGGTTAAGCTAAGATCTCTTCAGTCATGAATTTATGGCAGTTTCTTGGACTACTTCAGTAATCAGGCAGTCTCATTCTCTGCATTTTAATTATTTTTAATCATAATCTGTCTCTTATAAAGTAGCCTTCTCTCAGATTCTGGGGACATCTTTTGAACACAGTGATGACAGAAACACGCAACATTCTGATACACAAATACAGGCCAGATGTATACTAGTTTACAGACACGTACATGGACGCCAGTACTCCTTATGGAGTTAGTGCAGTGCTTTTAAAATACCGAATCCTCATCACAGAAATCCCGAGAGGGGCCGGTACCCCAAAGCCTGCTTCACTGGTGAAGGTCAGAGGAGCGACAGGCTTGGTCAGAACACAGACCAGACCGTGACTCCGAGGCCCTATTTGTGGGGCCCTCACGCAGCGCTGCTGTGTCTCTGCTGTCCCCTCGGCCGACATGGGTGCAAGCGGCCTGCTCACCTGCTCTCTTGACCCGTTTTCCTTGGGAACAAATTCTTAGTTAACAAATGTGGAGCAGTTCCCTACAGGCCGTGTTTTTTCAAGGAGGTTTTCCATTATTTGGACCTTTTTTCATTCATTTTTGCTAAAACCAGAAGTCTGTTGTCTTTCCTCCAGGGCTGTGTTGTATTTCCATCCTCAGGCTGAACCACCCCCTCCTTCAGGGCTCATCACTGCCCAGCAACCACAGTGCTGGGTGAGGGGTGAGGGGCTGGGGAAGGAGGTGGAGGAACTTTGTGTTCCCCCCCTGTGGACTGTGTGGGGTCATTGCTGCCTGAGTGTGGACCCTTCACCCTCCCAGCCCGTCCTTCCAGGTGCCGTCACGTTGGCCATCAGTGTGCTTCTGCCTGCTTCCTTATCTATAGGCTGTAAAGCCAGGAAGACAGACTATAGAGAGAGGAGAGAAATAAATAACAGTTGGCTTTCGGAGAGGTGCCTATTTTTCAAGGAACAAAACTTACAGTATCTAAGAAGTGGGTGAAAATGATTCAGTCAGTTTAGTCTTCCTTTTCCCCCCCCCGTCCCTTTGTTCTCTGATCCCCATGCAGTAACGCTAAGCCCACCTACCCAGTAACAGGCCCTGGAAGATGGGCTCAATGCAGAGTGGGCCTGAGATGAGGAGGGGGCTGTGGTTTGGTTTGGTTTTGGCGGAGGGGGTGGAGGAGTTGAGGTGCGTGACCCGGAAGCTCATCTCCTAGGGAGGGGTGTACTCCTGGAGGGGTCCTTTCTGGATCTATTTTCAGGCTCAGGGACTCTAGAATATGTGGTCAAGCCTTTGTGTGATCTTGAAAACCGAAGAACAAAGGAGACGAGCCTAGCTTTGCTCATGGGGCGGTTCCATCAGTGTTGATCTTCTGTGCTCTCAGGAAAGAAGCCCAAACACCTGACCCACTCGTGCCCTTTGGTAAAGATAGAGACCTTTTCATTTTCCCTTCACAAGTCTCTGCCACCCCGAGTGAAAAGAAAAAAACTTGCACTGCTGACACCTCTTGATGCACAGGCGTCCATTAAGGCAAGATGTTAGAAAATATAGACCTCCTTTTATTCGATCAAACAGTTGTACTGACTGGGTTCACCGCAGAGTGACCTGTGACTTCCCCACCCCCAGCCCTCAAAAAAACCAAACAAAAAACCAAACCTGTACATACATCCCCCTTGACAGATGCCTTAGTAATAGAGTGAAGAATCTACTTTCAGCTTATAAACAAAGGGGTGGTGGTGTATCTCAGGTCTTTAACACAGTTTAGGAGCAAAATGCGTAAGAGACTGAGTTTGAAGTAGTTGCACGGTGCCGTTGTAATATCATTCTTCTGGCGGTCGCTGTGAAAACCACCATGCAGTTCTGCAACACCTCCGGGAGGGTGTTCCAGGAGAGTGGGGTACAGCTCATGTTCCTCCTGCTCCTGCAGTGCAGGGTTGGAATCATCTACTTTTCTAGAAGGACATTAGCGGAAATAAGAGGAGTCAGTGCTTCTGTGGGTTGGATGGCTGCCCTAGATAAAGAGGACCTCATCTTCACAACTAAGAGACACCCCGAGTCGCGGCCTGCAGATAGGATCCCCAGGTGCAGGGATGAAGGAGCTTGTGGGATCAACCCAGCCTCGACCAGGCTGGACAGGGATCTGAACCCAGTCTGTCTCGTGCCAGAGCGCACGCCCTTGCCACCGGCCCACACTACCTGAAACCCTGGCTGCCGGTTCCCCAGGCCCCTTGGTTGGGAAGCCCCCATCGCCCCTCTGTGGATGGTCCACGTGCCTGAAGGGAGGGGAGCGCCTGAGAAGGGGGTGTTCGTGCCTCAGTTGAAATGGGTGTCCTCGCCTCTTGTCTCCCCTTCGTAGTCACAAATGTTCACTGCTTTCTTTCTCTCTCTTTTTTATTCTTCCCAGGGATGATGACTGACAGATTAATATATGTCTAACTACATGTCTCAGAAATCAAAAGGAAGGTGCTGTCAGAATCACTTGTCAGAAAATGAGATTAGGCGCACTTGTCATTTGCTGAGGATTGCAGTCTTTCAGAGATAAGGTTTCATTTAATGAGGGTAAAAAGCCTCCTTTTAGAAAAAAAAAAAGAAGAAGAAGAAGAGGGAGCCGGGGGAGCGAGGGTGGGGCAGAGGAGGAGTGATGATTCTTTTTTCCGGTGTCAGCCAAGTGTTTTATCACCTGACGCGATCCCGGGGCACCTGGTAGCCCCTGATAAGGGCGGCCAGGCCCTCTCCACCTTGTCTGCACAGAGCCGCTTCCGAAGCAGCCGCCGTGACCTGCTTTTACCTCTCTTTGGAAGCTGAAGTGCCTTCTCCTATGGGAAGGTGGAGCAAAGCATGTCCTCTAGGTTTAAAAGCAGGCTCAAGAAAGCACGTCGTGTAAAGGAAATGTACAGTCACATTCCCCAGCAAACTGTAAAGCATCCAGCGTGGGTTTCGGTGAGATGGGGAGCTTGTCTGACAAGTGAAGGGTGACTGATGAGGAACAGAGCAGGGTCCCTTTGCAACCAATTGTGTTTTGTTATGGAAGATATTTATCAAGTCTTGTCTTTTGGTTTTTGGTTTTGGGGTTTTTTTTTGGGGGGTGTTTGTAGACTCTCCTAAAAGTGACATAGTAAGAGCTCCCAGTATGTGACTTGACACCCCCTGCACCCCACGATTCAGACTGGCGCTTTCTAGACGGTTCTCTGAGGAGCGTCTCGCCGCAGGTGCGGCCCATGCTGCGGAAGTATTTCCAGTGAGTCCCCCTCCTGCCCCCACCCTAGTCATGGAAGCCGCTGAAGTGAACAGCTTGGTTGTGGGAAGCAAGAAACCCACACTCCAGGCCCATTCGTTCCAATCACCTGCCCCAGAACTTAGCGGTGTGAGTCGGCAAGCCCTTCCCCGCTGGCAGAGTCAGCGCATCGGGACTGCAGACAGGACCCAGCAGGAGCGGCTTGTCTCTGCTCCAGGATATCTGGGTGGCATAAATGGCTGGGGGCTAGAAGCTTCTGGACGTGGCTTCGCTCACGTATGCTGTGCCTGGGCATCAGTGATTCGGCTGAGCATGGCTGGGCTGGGCCGCCCCCCAGAGCGCCTGCACGGGTTCTCCCATGTGGCCAGGCCCCTACTTGGGATGGCAGCTGGCTCCTAGGAGGGCACTGCCAGAAAGCGAGCGTTCCAGGGGATGGAGGGCTCCTTGTGACCTCGCCTTGGACATGGCGCCACCATTGCCACTGAGTCAAAGCCGTCTCAAGTCCGGCAGATTGAAGAGAAGGGATGGAGACCCCACCTCTTGATGGGAGAGTGTCCAAGGATTTGCAGCCACCTTTTAAAACTCCCATAATGAGTTTCTTTCTCCTTGTGCTTTCATTTATTTCTTGTGGACAAAATGGTCTATGAATGTCAAGTATATGACATTCAGATATTTTAATACCAATTTGGCATTAAGTGACTCCTCTTTATTAAAAAAATATGCAATATATATGGAAAATCATACATATAGATATAGAAATATCCCTGGTCCGGGACACAGATACACATACACCATCAGCGCAAGGGGGAGCTCGTGAAGTCGCACGCGGCAGCTTGAAGGGTGACGTGCCGGAGCCCCGCCCGCCTCTCCATACAGCGGAAAGCAGGCTCACGGCCTAAATGTGCACTTCTCTGTTTCTTCCCAGTCCTTCTCTGTGACACTTCTCAAAAACAGCCTGTACTTACTGCCTGTTTTCTTACCACTTCGTTTACTTACTAACTTTTAATATGTAATCTAGCTCCTGTTTCATTCCCCTGCCGTTTTCCTGGTGTCCACTAAAGACCTCCTCGATTACCGTCCATCTGTCTTCCCTCCGACCGTGTCCTGCAGGATCTCTAAGCATCGGCCATCTCTGAGTCCTGCCCCACTCTCCACCCGACTTTCTGGGAGTCTTGCCCTTCCTTGGTGCTCCAGTGATACTTTCCTGATTCCCCCTTTCACATCCTCCCTCCCTGACCCAGGAAGCATGGACACTGTCTGCCTGTTGTCCTCACCTCTGTCTTCCTCCCGCTCCACAGTCTTGCCCTTGGCAGTCACATCCCCTCATCTCTTGGTAGGGGACACCCTCCCCTCGTCTGTGATCCTCAGCCCCCTCTCTTATGTTCCAGTCCCGGATCTCTGACCACCTCTGGGGTGTTTTCCGCAGTATTTTAGATTCATCTTGTCCACAGCAGTTACTTTACGGCCCCCGGCAGCCCCCTCCTGTGTCTGTGTTCCTGATTTTAACTAGTTCCCCAAGCTGTAAATCCCAGCATCTCCCGCCTTTATCTTGCTTCCTTTCCTCTTCAATCCTTTTTCTCACCTACCTTCACCTCGTTTCACCTCCTTCCCTTGTTGGGGGAACCTTTCCCCCAGGTCGCTTTTCTTGACGCCCCTGGGACACCTACCCCGTTCTGCCTTCTAGTTAGGCATGCGTTTGTCTTCTCTCCTTTCCTAAATTGTAAGTCCACAAAGGCAAATAATGTTTTGTTCTCTTTGGGGGGCACATCATTTACACTCAGTAAAAGTGTCCTTACTGGATGAATGACTCTTAGTGTACTGTTCAAAAATTAATCGTACAGTACACCACAAACTTTTGGAGCTGAGGAAAGGTTTTGATGAGATAAAGAGGATAACGTGGACAAACGTATGTCCCGATCTTTCCTTGCCTGTCAGCCCTCCTTCGAGGCGTATCTGAGGGAGCAAGACATGAGGACCAGTCATAACAGAATTCATAATCGATATCTGTTGTGTGCTTACTAGGTGCTAGGTTTAATCCTCAATAATTCTGAGGTAGGGATATTGTACTTTCCATCCTATAGTTGAAGAAACAATGAAAGAAAAAGTCAAATACTCCTTTATTATTAGTTGAATGAATAACTTACACCCCGAACAAAGCTCCTCTGTGCAGTCTATGGGAGCAAGTAAGTGCCTTATGCTCCCCACGAAAGCAGAGTTCTCCTCCCTTAGCCCAATGTTACTGCTGATCGACCACCAAGCCCAAAGCAACTGCCAGCCCCACCCCTACCAGCTGAGCTTAGTCGTCATGAGTCCTGGAGGCAGAAAGAAGAACCAAGCATGTGCAGACTTTTAAACACGTGCGGCTTTCAACCACAGGGATGCTGTCTGCCAGTCAACGTGGCCCCATCTGCATTAGATGCTGCCGTTAGGTGTTAACCACTCAGATTAGCAACCCCGGGGAGAGCACCAGAAGGAAGGTAGGGAGAGATGGCCTTTCCCCTGATCAAACACTGAACGAGTGAATAGCCATTGGATAGTCCATGGTGGGTGTCTCAATACAGTTCAAGGGTAACAAGAGATAAAGTCGATGTGGCGACATGTTACCAATCAAGGAACACCACAGAAGGGGTTCGGGTTATTCATACCATCCTTTCATCTTTTCTGTAAGTTTGAAAATTTTCAAAATAAAAAGTCAGTAAGTATTTTAAAAGAGAGCTTTAAAAAAAAGAAAGAAAGAAAGAAAGAAAAAGAGTAATTCTAAGGGTGGGAGTCAACAGTAAATACACAGGGAAATGGTCTAAAGCCAGGAATTTTCTGGTCCCTCAACGGTGATGTGCCAGGAGAGAAGGAAAGACGTAGAATTGGAGACATCTGGTGCTTCTTAGGGGGAATGCTCGGGCTGCCCGGGAGGCTAATTTAAAACTAAATCTTATCCCTGGATCCCACAGCCCTTAATGTGACCCAAACTTTCCATTACCAAATTCTGAGGACTTAAATCCTGATACTGTGTGCTTGAATCTGGAATCTGTCTCATCAGTTAAAGATCCATCCTATTGAGGCCACATGTGTCTGCGCAATAAGTTCTTTTCAAGCCAAACTTTCATGTTAAAAAAAAAAATCCTGAGAGGAAATACATGTGGTCCTTTTCCCCCTTCAAGCCCAGTTCAAGCTATTTATTGTTTTATTTGATTGTTGAGAAGTCAGAAATGACTAAATTGGTTCCCAATGTGGTCTGCACATTGCCTTGGCTCAGAATGGTCTGAGGAGGACAAAGCCCAGCTTCCAATTGAGCGGTGTTCTGGTGTGTGTGCGTGTGTGCGTGTGTGTGTGTGCGTGTGTGTGTGTGTGCATGCTCAGAAGTTTAAGGAGAGGGTGTGTGTACTTTTCTCCCCCTTTCTTTCTGAAGGCCTTTCCCTATGGATTTTAGATTAAAGAGAACGTGATGACACATTAACCCTTTGGTTTTGCTTTTAAAACTCAAAGCTGACAGATGTGTTTAATGAGTGCGTGGTACCAAGTGACAGAGTCAGGGGGGCTGGAGAGGCCTACTTGCACTCTGTTTTGATGAGGAAGTTAAATGGTACCTACTAGTTGGAAGGATGAAACGCAAACCGTAGCATGCTTCTAACATTTCACTGATTTATCAGAAAATTCCAAGAGAGTGGGGCGCCCCAGAAAACATAAGTCAAACAGTGTGTCCTTCGTGAAATCAATAATGTAACCTCCAAGAAAATGGAAAGAGGAAAATGTTATTTTCTGGCACAGAGATTGTTCTCTGTTTAAAATCTAGATATTAGATCACGTACAATCGCAAGACCTCATATATGGAAAAGAGTGAGAGACAGATGATGGTCTGCAGTAGCCCTGCAACCAGTTTTGAAACCTCCCCAGAGCCTGCCGCCAACGATGATCAGGTCATCTCTCGAATCCTCATAGAGGCTAGTTATTTGCAGTCGTTTCCCTGGCCTTATGTTGTACCTTTAAACCCACCAGTCATTTCACAAGCTGCAAGCGGTAAGCGAGCATGGATAACAGAGAGAAAACCATCCATCACCACTAGTGGGAGTGGAGAAACAGCTCCAAGCACACAGCCCAGCTGAATGTTGTTTGCAGCTTGATCTTTGTATAAGAAGGACAACGTCATAAATTAGAGTAAAAGCTACCAGCCAGCACCTATGTTCCCACCAGCCTCCGCTTCGCCAAGAAGTCTCAGCGCTGGGAAAATCCATTGCATTCTTTACCAGCAGCACAAAGGAAAGTCTTGTTACTTCTAGGCGAGTGGCTATTCGAAAGCCTGGCTACAATTTTCCTGTTTTACTAACACTTATAATTAAATCCGTCAACTCCCTCGAAGATTCTGTGTAAATACCAGATGCTCACTACATTTTTTTTTCTCCCGGAGAATATGAAAAGTTGTACAGGAACAGTAGAGGAATTTCAAAGGGGGCGCCAAGCCGGGTGAAGGAGGGCCCCTCAAGGGCCACCCTGGCCTCCCGTAAGTTTCTCCGCCCACACGCTTGGACCCCGCAGGCCCCTTCCCCATCTCTTGCCTTGGTGGGATGTTAACACCTCTGTCCTGGTTCAGGAGCAGAAGGCTTGGAGTGGGGTGTGGTGGACGGAGGACCCTGCGGGCCTGGCAGGAGGTGAGTGAGGAAGGAGAAGCCGCGCCTCCCGCCCCCCGCCCGGCTGCAGCCTGCTTTTCATGTGCCGTGGACGCGGTCCCGCCAGCTGTCACTTGAATTCCCTGCAGTTGATCATAGGGGGATCAGAGGAGGAAGTTCAGGATGGCTCTGGGCAAATCCACCCTCTCTACTCGGGGTGAGAAAATCCTCCTCCAGCATATGTGTTCCCCAGGGGAGTTAGTCACATGCTATCTTCCCCCTTCCCTACACAAAGAAGTGTAACTTTTTGTCCTGGAGGTGATGGTATTTCAGCAGTAGGCAAAGCAACCCCCCTTGGGTTTTCCAGAATTAAAGATAGTTGCTTAGAGCTGTTATTACCTACGGAGAAAGCCGAGAGGGTGTTAAGTGAATCATGAAGGAGAATCAACATACCTGCTGGCGCTGAGATTTTAGTGTGTGGGTTTCTTGGCATTTGAAATGCAAAAACCAGGAAAGGGTGCTGTACCCTCGCCCTCCCCAGCCACCTCAGTCCTGGCAGATTCTCTCTGCTTCGTGTGAGTTTACGTGAAACATATTTAGCACTCCTAAAAGTATCAGCAAAATATTCATATTAAATATGGGCCACCCCCTGCCTCCTTACTTATAAACCATCCTTGGCTTTGGGTTTCCCCCCGGCTAGTTTTGTTGGGTGAGTTGCCTCACAGGGGACTCGTTTCATAACAAAAGGTTTTAGGTAGACCCCGAGACTCCCTTGAATGTATGAGTATGTGGACGGAGGAGGGCTGAGAGCCTGGAGCCCGTGGCCCAGGCCACCTCCGCTACTTTCAGTTTCTATTTGAAACCACAATCACACAAGAGCTGTCAGATGGCAGCTGTGCATTTGGTGGAAATGAGAATTCCAGATTTTATGCTAATTCGGTTTCAGGTTCCTTTGAACCTGCAGTTTCATGAGGCTGTGCTTAAAACTGCAATCTGTTTCAGATAAAAGAAGGGATTACTAAAGACTTTTTAGTTCTGCAAACATTCGCAGCCTCCAAAAGGAACGGGGGAGATCAGATTTATTCTGCCATTAACATTGTCATGTTGAGTTTTCTTCTACTTTATCAAACAGAAAACTTTTGCTTATTTTGGCAGGGATTTTTCCTGTTTCAGGATTTCTTGGTTGCCATTATTTACCTTCATTTCAGAAGTGTTCTTTCTCTTAACTTCAGGGTCCTTGTCATTCCCTTGCAGAGGCCAGAAAGCAAAGGTGACCCTCACGTTATGTCTCACGGGTTCACGTTCTTCCCTATTCTGAATGTCAGAGCTGACCTAGACGGTTGTGTCAGTTACCTACCGCTCTGCGACAAGCTACAGATTCGGTAGCTTAAACCACAATAGTCATTTATTTGCTCACAGTTGTTTGCAGTCTGGGCTGGGCTCTGCGGAGACAATCTCTCTCTGCTGCACTTGGCATCAGCGAAGGCAGGCTCCGCTGGGGCTGGAGGAGCCCCACCCGTGGTGCTCATTCACATGGCTGGCGAGTTGTTACTGGCTATTGGCTGGAACTCAACCAGGTCTCTGGTCCCGTGGCTTTCATTCTGCATGTGTGCCTGCTTGTGCTTCCTCACAACATGGTGTCCTGGTTCCAAGAGGAAAGAATCAGAAACTCCCGGCCCTTCTTAACACCTTACCAAGCACTGAAGTTCCAGAACATCACTTCTTCCATGTTCTATTGGTCAAAACACTTAACAGGGCCAGCCCAGATTCCAGGGTAGACAGCCTGAGCTCCAGCTTCCCATGGGAGACTGGCACGCCCATGTGCAGGGACTGCAGGCCACGTTCACAGAGTAGCCACCCCAAGGGTTGACGTGATATTGTAAGTAGTAATCTGCTTTCAAGAGAATTTGCATGTGCTGTGTTGTTAGCTTATGATGATGGGTTTCTGTATTCTATGAAATTTTACACTGGTGGCAACTTGTGGAAAGGACTTCACAGTTTAGTTTTGAGATATCTTCATTCTCTTCTGTTTTAGTTGGCAGAGATATGGTCATGCATTCATCACCACGTTGATCTCACTCTGTTTATTGACCATCTATTACGTCTAAGGCATGAGAGTACTGTTCTAGATGTTAACAAGAATGATGATGCGGTGGGGGAAGGGAGGAGGGGGAAGTAAGGGTGCAGTCCCGGCCCTCCACTGATTGAGTCTTTTCTCTCCAAAGCCGTGTCCTGTTCCCACTAAGGACAGTTAAATGCCCCTAAAGGAATGACAGGGTCCAGCCAAGAAACAGGCCATACTTATCAGATATGGTCTTGCATCTGTTTCCCTAAGGAAACTTTCCAGATAGGCCGGAGTTTGCCGCAGATGAAATTGCTGGTTTAATTCATTTGTAGTAAAGGTCTGGTAATGGGGATTGTCCAGGACCGGAGAGGCATAGCAGGCCTCTGCAGGTGTGTGGGCTTGCCCTCACCCTGTGTAGCTGCAGTGCATGATCATGGCAAGTGGCATTTGGTGGCAGTTGACTGCTTGCAAAGCATGCTCATTTGATTCCTGAAGCCACAGAGATGGAGTCTATGGTAATGGCCACGTTAGAGCCTCCGACTCCATGCTGATAGTGCGGAAGGGACAGGGAGAAAATGAAGACCAGAACACGGGTGAAAAGGCAGAAATGTTGGTCAGTAAGAATGCTTTCAGGAAATCTAAACTAAGGGAATTCTTTGACCTTATAGCTGCCCACCTAGTACTCCAGCAACTGTATGAGTCACCAAAACAGTAGAAGCAAATGTTTCGCTCTTACCCAAAAGAATTTCTGCAAGTAAATATTTGGACCATCAGGATATGCCACAATGAAGCTCAAGTGAAAACACAGAGAAGCTTTGTTAGGTCCACGTGTATCAGTCTAGATGGAGGAAGAGAATTTCTGATGCCCTAAAGATTATTAATACTTTCAGGTAACATGTTTCCAGGAAAAGATAGCAAACCCTTTGAGAGCAGGCTGCAGGGAAAGATGTGCTGACAGGCAGCTGGCCCCCATTTCTCTTGTTACTTTCGCAAATTACCTTAACGTGGGATGTAAGCAGACATTCAAACGAAAACCTGTGAGGGTAAACCGCTCACGTAGCCTGGCAGTATTCACACAGCTTTTACAGCTTTACCGTGACCCTGGGATCTTGACGCTGCTCTAGATTTTAGATATCAGAATCTATTTAGACTTAGCTCCAGAACTAACATTTCAGCACTGGGAGTACGTGGAAGTCCAGGCTTGGCCAAAGGAGTGAGAAACCAAGATTCACTCAGTGGTGCTGATGGTAGAGCCTGGTAGAGGGGAGAAGGGGCTGGACATGCCTGTCAGAACCCAGCTGGCATCGTGGCTCCTCCACTTCCAAAGGGCATACTCAGACTCTTTGCATCAGGTGCCTGGTCTGGAATATGGAAGAAAATAGCCATTTTTTTTCTGTTCACCTTACAGGGCTGATGTGAGAGCAGATGACATAATAATTGTAAAGATTTTTGAAAAATATGTTACACAGGCATGTATGGCAGCATCTTATGAGAGGCTGAGTCTTAGAGTGGCGTGGTGGTGTGTAATTTCTGGCCTATGTCTCTTCCTGGTTTAGGGGTCACTGGTTGGTTGGTTTCTCCCTCCCTTTCATTTCAAGGCCCTGAAATGAAGATTTAGGATCATATTTTGAGCCTGACCCAGACCTAGTATAGCAACAGCCTTTGCCTGACTCAGTGAAGCTAGAAATGAGGGCCCTCAAATCAGGTGCAGAAAAGTAGCTTCCCCTCAGTGCAGAACTTAACTGAAATTATGGTGACACCCCGGTATGACTTGTGTAATGGTGAACATGGCTGGGGAGGCCAGATGCGGTCCCAGCTCAGTGTTCATGTGGCTCATTCAGACGTCCACCTGCGGACGATCTCGGGCGGCTTTAAGGGCCCCTTTCTCTCCCAGGAACTGTGGAAAATTTAGGGGGGCGCACTCAGTCCAAAGTGACTCAGATGCCTCTCACATAGAGAACTGGGGAACGTGGTCGGTTCGCTAGCAGCCCTGATTTTGCATAACAGCCTTTTCTAAGGAGGCTGAAACACAGACAGTTGCACCCCTACGGGTGACGACAGGGACTGCGTTCCCTGCTGGGCCCCCTCCCCCAAGGGCGCGCCTGTGCCTGCCTGGGAGCCCGAGGCTACAGCTCTTAATTTACAGGTGAGTGAAGTACAGCCAGTGTCCTGAGGGAGCCTAGGCCCGTCCCCTCGGGCGTCCATGGGGCCAGCAGAGAGGACGGCCTTTTTTCCTTTCCCCCAAAGGAGTGGGTGCTTGACCACCTGCATTTTTGAAACTCAGAGAAGCCAGTGTCAGTCACTCCTCCCCAAACTGAGACGACCTACTCCCTGATGCCTTGTAGCTCACGAAGACAAGGTGCTGCTCCACATGCCTTCACTCAGTCACTCGTTTAACCCTCAGCGGCTGCTGTAATCACAGGAGGTGCTGTCGTGGCCCTTTTTTACAGAAGAGGAAACCGAGGCACAGAGAGGTGGAGCAATCTGTCCACCCTCACAAGGCTAAGACACGGGAGTGGAGGAGGAGCCAGGGGGTTGACCCAGCAGTTCCATCCTCAGTAGCTACGCTTTTCACCACTAGACCAACTCCTCAGATGCCTCCAGAGAAAGGGCTGGCTCCGGTTTAAACACCCTCCTCACCAGTCTTCCTGGGATAAAAAACACAACAAGTTGCATCGTATGTCATTAATTAATGTTTTCAACAATAGTCTATAAGGGCTGAATTCTATTACTAGCTCCATTTTACAGATGAGGAAAGTGAGGCTTAGGAAAAGTTAAGTCAGTCATGACTCAGGATAAACCAGCTATCTTGACGGAGACTGGATTCAAACATACACCCTTCTAACTTCCACCCCACACCCCTAACCACCGAGCCAGGGACCACGAATTATAAAATCCAGTAAGCCTGCTTAAGAATCAAATCCTGGGATAATTTAGGCAAAGGCAACTAAGGGAAAAGCCTCACCAAAAGCATCTTCTTTTCAACCGAACATGTCACTTTCTTCAGTGTATCATTGTCATGGACTTTATTACTTACGTACTTTGTTCTACCCATCCTTTTAGCTCATGCAGACATTTTGGGGACATTTCTCATTTTAATTACGCCTGGTCCCCCACCCCACCTCCATTTCTGTATGGAAACAGTGAGAGGAGCCACGATTGGAGAGTCGAGCAGGTAACTAGGGCAGGTGAGTCCCTGCCCTCCAGGGGCCTGGACTCGATATCGAATGCATGTCTCTAGACCCCAAATCACAAACACCCATCAGCGCTAAATGGTATGACGGAGGTGTGAGCAGTGCGCGGGTGAGCACCAGGAAGGTGCGACGACCCCACGGTCCTGCTCCCATACACTTGGGTGGGGAGTAAGATGCGACTGGGAGACGCCCACAGAGAGTGAATGTTTTGTTTGGGTTTTTTTCTTATTTTTCATTGCCTTTCTTTGTGGGATTGTCAGATTCTGAATATTAATACTTTAATGTAGGTTTGTTGGTAAAGTAAGAGATATTTTATGGCTTTGATACTTTTTCCCCCTTTGTAGTTTATAGTACACGGTGAAGTTTGAAAGTGAAATTCTTTTTCTTGACTTCTGCACTTGGAAAATATTTATTCCCTACCACGTCTCAATAGTATGCATCATAAACTAACCCAGTTCGGTTTATTTACTTCTCTCTCGTTGCAGCCCCATGATCAATGGTCGCAACACAGGCATATAATGGTGGAGACTTTGCTTTATAACAGTAAGAGTGTGAGCTATTGCAGTCTCCTCTCAGAGTGATAAGTAACAAGGCTTCCATGTAAAAAAGGCCTGTTCTGAAGGGATAGGGGCACAGAGCAGAGGGGTTCGAGGCCACTGACGTTGACTAGCTGTGCATCACTAGAGAAAGAGATTACCATCTCTAGTTCAAAATGAACTGGCCTACCCAGGACAAATCCCTAGGATCCTGAAAGAGTTTTAATTTCCTAGGCTGGACGGCGTGGAAGGTGGAAGGTCAGGAACTCGCAGAGGTGGAAGCTCCTGGACACACTTGGCAGTGGGGGAATCTCCTGCTTCCTGGGGGCCAGCCACCTCTTGACTCAGTTCTCCGGGCGAGGCTCTTGGTCACTGGCCACAAGGAGCTGCAGTCAAACTGCAGGCCCCTCTAGGTTTCTCAGCAGTGGTCTCCTGTCCTGAGTGTCCCTTCACTTTATCAGGTACCCAGACACTGGTCAGGCAGCCCCAGCCTGCCAGCAAGGACCTCAGCCACCCATTCCTTCTCATTGTGCATCTTCTGAGGTCGGCCTCCTAGAACTGTGCTGGGTACATGACGCGTAAACACATTCCAAGATGTGAGTTACATCTGCGAGAAGCCAGGTAGGTTCAGGAAGAAGGCCTGTCACGGGGAACAGGCTCGCGTATATCCTCACGGTTAGATAATAAAGTGCTGGCTTCGGTCTCCAGACATGTCCATTCCTTATACCACTGTCATGGCTGTGGCGTGAATGGAGACGCCAAGACACAGTCGAATTTAAAATCAGATTGATGGAGCGGGTATCCCGCATCGAGAAAAGGAACAAAACACGCTTCTGCACCAGTAAGAAACCATTTGTCTGCTCATAGACAAAACTGTGGGCCTATTTAAACCAGAAATTAGTTTATCACGTCAAAATGATGTCGCTGGGCTGCCTGTATTGTACGTTTTAAGAAACTGAAGCTCTCATTGTGAGGAGGTTGAGCACGCCTTTAAAGCCTTTAAAGCCTTGCAAAAGCTGGTAACACTTTGCTTGGGTCAAGATTGGGCGTCATAATCTGTAAACAAGGCCCACGTTCCTCGGATCCCCACAGCCTCGCAACGTGACTCAGGCTGTGCGATGTCCAGTTCCGACCTCGTCTGGAGGAATTGTGGGCAGTCGTGCCTGTGTGAAGGGGGGCTCTTTACCCTCTAGTACTGTCACCACTTCTGGGGGTTGGTGTCGCTTTTGATGTTCTTGCGGTTATTTTCCTCATCACTGGAGCGGTCTCCAGTAAGAATCCCATAGACGGACCTCGCAGCCATCCCAGAATGTACTCCTGTTTTGTTGGTCTCCACCGCAATCAAATTAAGGGCGTCGTCTTTAATCATTGTAGCCAACACCTGTATCCCACTTGCTGAGTGCCAGGTGCTGTGACTAACCACAGCCCTATGAAGTGTTAGCACTGTTGTCATCTCTTTTTACAGATGAGGAAACTGAGGTAGGAGAGCGAAGAGATTGGCCTGAGGTCTCCTGATTCAGAGATGACAGGGCCATAGTGGCAACCAGATGCTGGCTTTTAATCTTTACCAGAAGAACAAATAGAAACTTGTATTTTCAAAGCTTGAAGAACTTTAGAATTTGAAAAGATCAACCCTCCAGATCAAGCCTCCAGGAGACAGAGAAACAAGCCAGGTGGCTTCCCCAAGGCTAGCAGGAGACAGAACCCTTGTGTTATCACTCCCCTTTCCTGGTCTTTTCAGACTCCGTAATTTAACATAGAAAACCTGGAGGAAATCTTTGTAAAGACTTCCTCTTCCTTTAAACCACCCCCAAGAATCACCCAGCCTGCGTTCTATTAGAGAGTGCCTGGAGTTTGTTATATTTATGAGGGAGAATACCTTGAAATTAATGAACTTTTTCTGTGTAAGGTACTTGACAGAAGACCAGAATTTTTAAGAAATATTTTACCAAAGGATGTTTAGCCTCAGTTGGGTAATTTGTGATACAAATTGAATCAAATAATCACATTTTAAGCTTTGAAACTCTGCCGTTATATGTAGATTGATTAAGAACTTCCATTAGTTTTTAAACCTAGTTTAAAATGTATTTTGAGAATTGAGGAAGGCTCCGTATTTTAATTTAGCTTTTTTTTTTTAAGTTTAGCTAGCTAATAATAAACTTGCCTAAGGTCTTTGACCACATATTAAAAATTGTTTTTGTTTCTGAAGTAATTGATCTAACACTGGAAGGATCATTGAATCCATATTCTTCTTACCTGCTTCTTGTTAGGGGCTCCCTTTTATAAGATTTGCTCTTCTGAGATCTGGTTCAGAGGCTGAAGGTGATACTAAGAAGCCATTAGTACGAAGTATGTTAAACCTTCTAAATATAACAGACACGATGGCGGCCAGTCTTTGACTTTATAATCTTTAAATTAAAATTCCAATAAAAGGAAGCTAAGTTTCTCAAAGAAGGAAAAAAAACCATAATAAATCTTGATTCTTGCAAGTCAGATCTCTGAGCAGGATCCAATCACCCAGTGTGTAGATAATCCATTTTTTCTTTCTTCCTTCTATGCTGTCCTATAGCCACGCCCTTCCAATTTTGACATTGATTCCCTCCCTTGTAGAAAGGAGGGGGAATAGAGCAACTTGGAACCCAATCAGAACAGACTCATTCGTGTGTCTGGCAAGAAGCTGAGAAATGAAGCAGAGTGGTGGTGGGGGAGCAGGGACAGGGCGAGGGGCGCCGGCAGGGCACAGGGGGGCAGACTATGGATGCAGTAGTGCAGGGGCTGAGTCTGGGTTCTCTGGAGGCTCAGTTATGGGCAGTTCTGCATTCCTCCCAATGACAGATAATCAAGATACAGAGACACGTGCAGATCAGTCCCAGGCTCTCATCTGAGGTCTAATCCCTGATAAGCAGAGATGACAATTTAATGCAAGGCGTGGTAAGTATCAGAAACGCTGCCTGATGAAAGCACTTCAGAGGGCTAAGTGGTGGTTTGAGTTGGTCCTCTAAGTTGCCTGTGTTTTTGTGTCTCAGTTTACCTGCAGGGGACCCAGTAAAAGCTCTGGCAATTTCTTCCTTGAAAATATTGATTTTATTAGCAAACAAGACAAGAATTGCTCCAAAAGAAACATTTTAATGTCTTTTCTTGAAAATGCAATGTTTGCTTTTGAACTATCTTGGTATTGTAGAAACAGCTTCAGAATGAGTGCCCCCGCTTGAGGGCCTCGGTTGGTTTTTGACACATCTCGTAAGCAACTGGAAAATCCAACTCCAAACTTAACACCTTCCAGGGCAGCTTTTCTTCTGATTTCTCTGGGAGTCAGGGTAGAGAAAAATCTCTATTACCTATCTGGAAAAAAAAAAGTGGTTTTTTTTTTTTAGAAACACCACATGATGCTATCATTTGTGAAGGGGTGGGGTGTTGTGAAGCTGGAGGGAGAGAGCCTCTTATTTCCAAAATGAATTGTATTTGAAAGTTAAAGGGAAAAAAATTATGCCCTACGGCAAGCACCCACTTTTATTCCCTTGAGAGGTTTTTCAAGAGTGCCATGAAATCAAAGAGTGATAGGTGTTGAACTTCAAAGAAGTGAGGAATGGACATTATTGCTTTAAAGCAGCCTCCATGTCATTTGTATGAGAGCCCCGTCCCTTTGCTCTCTTCCCTGCTGCACTCCAGGTACCAGTGGCACAGAAGGGAAAGCAGGAGCTGTAAGCTTCCCTCTCACCCACCTCAGTGTGCTGCTCCCTGCCAGAACCCTTCCAGTGGTAGCCTAGCCCTTGCTTCCCGTGTTCCCTTGTGCTGAGAAAAATCTCAGCAACTTTTCCTGGGCACCAAGGCGGGACCTTGCCAAGCTGCAGGGGTGGAATGAACTCTTCAGATGTTTCCAGAGGGTCTCCTCACCCTCATGTATGGCCTGGTACTCTTCCAGGGCCTCTGTGGTTGGGACTGTGAGTCAGGAGGCCAGGATTCTGCCAGGGGCCCACCAGACTGGATGGAAGGGAGCTGTGGCGCTCTGGTGGGAGTGTGTTGCTCAGGGGACTCCACCAGGGGTCACGTTTGTGGCCATTCAGCACACACCCCCTCCCCCCCAAGGCCCTATACTGGGTGCTAGAGAATAAAACGATAAATGTCAGGATGATAGCACATTTAGTGAGGCAGTGTGGTTGCAACCATCTCTACTGTTGTGTGTGGGAGGTATATAAATGTCAGTGGATTTGAAGACTGCAGGGAGCGGGAACCTGTAAATGGCCAGTTCATACACTACCCTTGAGACCTAACAAACTGCCTTCGGCCTTTGATCATGGTGGGGATGAGGTTGGATTAAAACCTTTTTCCCTAATACTAGACTCTGACCAACCCACCCATCTACATTTTCAACAATGTACCTATTACTCTTTTGTATTGAGCACCTACTATGTGCCAGGCGGTTTACATGCATCACTTTCTTAATGAGCCCTCACAACTGCCCAGAGATCCCGAGATGTGACTGGCCTAGTGGCAATTCGACCTCAGCCTGCAGGCCTAGTGGCCTTTCCCTGCCGCGGCGCAATCTTGGAAGCGGCAACTGCGGGGAGGGTGCAGAGCGTGGCAGTTCCCGCCTCGCCTGCCCGCCGGGAAGGCAGCCGTGGGGACCCAGGGCCCAAGCCGCGGGGGGAGCGACAGCTGTCGATGTCGCGCCCGGGGACTGCGCCCCCGCGGGGCCGACCTGGCGCCGGGGCCGAGAGGAGGGGCGGCGAGGGGCGGGGCGCGCGGGGCGGGACAGAGGAGGGGCGGTGGCACCGGCGTCTCGGGCTCGGCGCGCGGAGGAAGTCCCGCTCCGAGAGCTGCGAGCGTCTGGAGGAGGCGCGCTCCGCGCAGTCGGGGAGCGAAGTCCGGAGTGAGGGGCCCCGGTGGCGCCGCCGCCCCCCTCCCAACACCCGTCCAGCCAGGGAGTCCGCGGCGCCGGCGGCGGCCGCCGATGGAGTTCACTTGACTGGCGAGCCGGCGGGAGAGGCAGGCGCCCGCGAGCGGAGCGCGGGTCGGAGCCGAGCCAGCCCCGGGCGCTCCTCTGCCGCCCGCCCGCGAGCTCCGGCTAGGAGGTGCTGCCGGCCGCGCGCAGCCCGCCCGGCGCCCCGGCTGCTGCAGCGCCGCCCGCGCCGCGCGCCGGCGGTATTAGCCCTAAATAAAGACTCCGGGAGCGTCTCCTCCAGCGCCGCGGCGGCGGTGGCAGCAGGACCGGGACCAGTCAGCCCGCGGCGCTGCTGGAGAGGCGGGAGCTGCAGTCGGAGAGCCCGAGGCGGCCGCCGGGAGAAGCCGCCGTCGCTGCAGCCGCCGCCGCCGCGCGCCCTCCTCCTCCTCCTCCCTCTCCCTCCTCCCCTCCGCACATGGTCTCCTTTGTCCTGTCGCCGCCGCCGCCTCGCTCTTAGCTCCGCGCGCCGCGGCCGCGGCTCGGGCCGCTCCTCTCTGCCTCATCCGCCCGCCGGCCCGCTCGGAACGCCCCTCGAGTCCCCGCCGTGCCCGGCCGGCCCCGCGCGTCGCAGGAGCAGCCGGGAGGCAGCGGGCAAACGCGGGCCGGGCGCTCCCTCCCCGCCGCCCGCTTGGCCTCGGCCGCGCTGGATGTGTGCGCGGCGCTGGCGCTCGGCCGCCCCGGAGCTGCCGCTGGTACGGATTTGGTTCGCGTGCATCCGCTTTCAGACTTTCGCCGGGAAAAGAGGAGAGACTCCCGCGGACGGAGCCCAGTCGGAGTTGGGCGTTTTCTCTCCGTGTGTTTGGCTGTTTTTCCCCCTGGTCTCTGACGATCCCCCATCGTGAGCCTTGCTCAGGAAGCAAACCATGAACTTGGGGCTGACAGGACCACTTAACCCTTTGCGACCAGGTAATGCAGCCCTGGGGGCGCGGCTCCCTCGCTCGCCGCCCGCGGTCGGAAGGGAGGTGGCCGGTCGGGGGTCTTTTGTTGCGGCGGCCCGGCTGGCGGGCAGGGGTGGCAGGGGCGGGCTCCTCGCGTCTGGCGCGCCCGAGCCCCCCGCCGCCACCCCTCCTCCCGCTCGCCCGCCTTTGTACTTTCCTCCCTGGCCCGCCGGGCTCGGGCGGGGAGCGGCGGCGCGGGCAGCCGGAGCTGCTTGGTCGTGCCCGGGAACCGGAGCCGCCCCGGCGCCACCCTCTCCGAGGGGCTCCTCTTGCCTCCGGCCGGGGCCGGAGCCTGAGCCCGCTCGGGCTGGAGACCTTGACGCTGCGCTCGCTGCCGGTTCTTCGCGTAGCGCTTCCCCCCGCCGAGGTCGGGATCCTGGCCCACACGCGGTGCCAAGAGAAGCAAAAGGAGATCTGGGCTCGAGATCCGGCGGTTGGGGAAAGAACTCGCTTAAGTTTCGAGGAGGTTTCTCTTTGCTTGTTGGAAAACCCCTCCTCGTGCGGGTGCGGATGCGGAGGGCCGTCCCTGGGGTCCGCGGCCGAAGGGAATTAAGGTGGCCCTCGAACACGAGCGGCCACGTCCCACCCCTGTCTGCACGGAAGGCTTTTATTCGTTTCCCTCATTCTCTGTTCCTTCGTTCAGTCTGTTTGACTTATTTAACTTTTCTTTAACCACCAACTACGGCGTCTAGTAATTTTTCAAGATTGAAAAAAAAAAAACAAACCTGATTCTACCTCCCCCCAAATAAAAAGCAGCCAGAAGAGAGAGCTTTGTTTCTCTATCATTTTTAAATGGAGCCACTTCACGCCCTCGCCCTCCAAAACCGAGCCGGGGGGCTGAAACGAAATGGCGAGCAGAATGTCACGATCTTTAGTGTGTAAAGGTGCCCGCGTGTTAAAAAAGGAGAGAAGCAAAAGCTCTGCTCGCCAGCCAACTCTGGGCTCACCACGTTTCCATTTGTCGTTCCCGGTTTTAAAAAAAACAAACAAAAAAACCAACAGAAAAAATGGTCCAGGTAATATAAGGAATTGCAGATTTTCCCCTGAAAACAATAAAAAAGAAAACATCCCAAAGATTAAGATCCAATAAAACACAAATTTGCACTAATGCTTTAAAGCGCAAGTTGAATTTGAAAGTTTATCGAGAAAAAGCAAAGAATTTTTTTGTAGTTCCTGCTTAAAAAAGACTTTGGCTGAGAAGCTCTTTTCTGACTTTTCCGGGACTGTGGTCCGCCATAGTTTTAACCTAACCACCTGGATGGTAGAAAGAAGGGATCCAGACCATTTTATGATTAGGCTAAGTCTCCCTGCAGTCGTTTTCTTTTAGGTGTTTTTCCGTGGAGACCTTTTTGAGACCCCCGCCCCCTTCCCAGTAGCAAAATGGCTTTGTGACGTGTATCAGAAAATTGAAGCGCTGGAAAAGCTCTTATTAGAGAGCATACTCTGAAGTCGCTTTGAATATCCTGTCAGGCGTGTTTCCTTAATAACTTACTGGTTGGCATCATAATAATAATCACGTCCTCTAAGTTCACTTCAGACAGAAGGATCACTTAATTGGCTACTTGAGAATATGGTGTGGAGCCCAGTGGAGCTGACGGGTGGCAGCCCCAAGGAGGGTGTGCAGGACAGCCAAAGGGCCTGTGCACCCACAGCTTCTGTCCTATTTGATCTGTCTGTCTCTCTAACATACATCCCCAAGTGCTAAAAGCTGGATCAGGACCCTTTCCCTCTCGTTACCCATGCTTTTTGCATTGGGGGTACCGTACTTTGCTTTTATATTTCTGTGGGCCAATTAGACTCATTTTAATAGGTAGCCCCCAAATCTGCAAGGATTATTTCAGTTTGGTAAAATGATTTCATTAACAGCTCCCTCCCCCCTTTTTAAATCTCAGCTGTAGTTTAAGCCACGAATTTATCATAGCCATTCCAGTTTGAACTTTTTCATTGAAGAATGGTGGAATGCTGTTGAAGAATGATGGCATGCTCTTATCTCCAAGTTTGTAGCTGGGAAACTTGTGTTCCTAGAAATCTCACTTAATATTATAATATAACAACATTATTCCTATAGTTTTTGCTTTTATAACTCAATATTCTTGATTTGTCTAATGCATATCTTGTTTCCCCCTCCATGCAACACTTTTTTTGGCAGTTTATTTTTATAAAAATCTTCTATAATTACAATTCTATTTAATTATGTTTAAAATGTCAGGAAGGCCCTTGGCATATTTTTGATTCATGCAAGATAAAAGGAAAAAATCTATCTAGGATTTATTTTATATTAAACTGCTTATGTATAAATGTATACAGCTCGACACTAGTTTTCACATACATTTTTTTCTTCATCTACTTATTAATCTTTGGAACCAGCCTGAGAGTGGGAGGATTAGAATTAAAATAAAGGGAAAAATAGTCCTAATAATGATATTTTATGTCTTTCTGTATCACTTGCATTGAAAACTAGAACTTATTCCCCAGATACCACACAGGAATATCTCATCTGTCAACATAACACGAAAAGACTAAATTGAGTATCTTCTTTGTCCCCCAAAGCCAGCTCCAGAGTCAGAATATGTTGTATTTAGATTCCCCCCTTCCCCTATTTCTTGTGTTTCTTCTAGATTTATTCAACATCCTGTGCTTTGCTTTGTCAAAACATGCATCTCTGTGTATGAAGTGTGATTTCTTACAAGGGTTGGGTAGCAAAAACAGCATGAGTATAACATAGCCATTATACCTTTAAATGCAGATACCACCATCAGATTGCTATATAGTGGAAATGCTTAATTTTTAAGTTAATTTAAAAAATTTTCAAGCTCTAGAAATAGTCAGTGCTTCTGAAACATCGTAGCATTTTCCTCCAGACCGACTTCATGTTGATTTTCCAGAACATTAGTGTATAATTTAAATTGGCTTTACTCTTGCCATTTAAACAGGTTTATTTCACTTTCCTCGAGCCACTGTAATAATTAGCAGACGTGATTTCTAGAAAATGGAAAGGAAATAATGCCGATGGCACTTATAGTGTCCGGTTGTTGGGCAGGTCGGCTTGCTTCCCTTTCAACATCAAGGTCGTCCTGGTTACTACAGGGGCCAGGGATCTTGGGGTCATCAGAGGAATCTTTAAGAATGAATTTCAGGGAGTTCTGGTCAACTCTTTTTAGTGAAGAAAAGCAGAGAGTGAAATAATAGGCATTTCTGGTTTGAGAAAGAAAATTGAAAAATAGGCATGTCTGCAAATATGAAAAAAGTACTGTTTCCAAAATAATAATCTGTCAGTGAAATTGCAGAATCATTATGTGAATGAGCTGAATTGCTTTGTGTATCAGCTCATAGAAATATGTTTTGCACAGATAATATGTCTAATAAGGACACGTTTTTAAAATCAGATTTTTTTTTTTCCCCCAGCAAATAGCTGCACTGCAGGTCTGGCTCCTGCAGTCAACTAGCACCACCTTATGGCGGATCTGGGGAAATTGCTGCTTTCCTCTTTAGGCTCTTCTAAACTGTAGGAAATTGATTTAAGATGATAGTAATGATGATGATGACCACGGTATTAATGACAATAATAATCCTTCTTTCCCCTTCTTGTGTTTCAGGCATCAGACGCCAGCTCTGAAAAACTCTTCAATACCGTTATTGTAAACAAAGGTAAGACTCCTTAAATCTGAGCAATAGCTTATCTTTATATTTGTTTCATTGTCATTGCCTAGGACGGAAGCATGGAGAACAATGGTCATTCTCTTTTCATTCTGGAGCTACTGTTCAGAATTTGTGTTTTTGCTTGAGATAGAATCTGTGTGCTTTTGGATGCATCAAAAAGCAGTTTATTTTAAAAGAATACATCAAAGCCTTATTTAAATTGATTTGACTAAGAAATTACTACTATCTATGTGACTTTCATTTAATGTAGGAAGCGGTAATGGAGAATAATAGTTCTCAAGATGCCTTAACTTTATTGTTACTTATCAACTACCCAGCAGTTGGAGAACTATAAATAGCTGATTTGTTCTGCAGACTCTAATAACCAGTGCATGTTTAGTATTCACAGTATTATGGTCATAAACCAAGCCTTACTCTGCTGTGGGCTTTCTGTAAAGTTAATAAACGAGCAAGAGGGCAAAATTTAAATACGTGCTATCCCATTAATTTCTTCCAAACTGCAATATAGAGTAAGAGAGGCTAATGATATAGCAGTACATTAAGGGAAAACTTATCTTAAATCACTGCCAATAGGTTTCTGAGCAGTGTTCATTTGTAACAGTATTGTTGGAAATAATGAAATTTAAGGGAGCTTCAAATCACAGGACTTTGTGAAGGTGTGTAATTTGAAGGGTATAAATTATACAGATGATTTGATCGCTTCCTCTTCACTGTAGAACCTGATTTAGGTGCTTACATGGTCATTGCTAAATACAGTGTGTGTGTTTCCTGTGGTGGTCTCCTTCTGTGTTAGATGGAAGATACTTGAACTGGGTTGGGCCTTCATGGAGTGAAATTTGAAACCACCTCGGCCATCTATAGCTGCCTTGGCTGGCATTTTTGCTAACTGGTTAGTCAGACACGTTTCCAAGTGCAGTTATTTTGAGCTCCCAGATTATTTTAGAATTTGAACCAACTGCAATTTTAAATAGTACATTATGTTTAGAGTTCCCTTGAGGTGTCCATGCTGATGTGATTGCTGTTACTCCCAGAATTATTGTCATATTGAATTTTATCTTTTTTTATTGCATAATGGAGTGTTCCAGTTTTATATTTCATCATATCTTTTGATGGACTGAAAGTTTGTATAAATTTGTTGTCCATAATGCTAAAAGCCCAATAAAAGAAGATATGTTGCAGTTTGTAGCATACAGGGCTCATATGTAAAAATGCGTAATTGGTTATTGCTGGGTTGGACGAGGGAAGAGGATTGGTAGACAGTGGTGTATCCAGGCGGGACAGGAGGAGGAGCCTGAGACAGGACAGGTCACCAAAGGGAGGTCTTCTCTGTTTCAGTGACACCCCGCCCCCCCTCCCCCAGCCCGCCAGCCCCACGTGACTGTGTCTTTCCTGCTGTAGGGCTCTGGAATGCGTTTCCCCTCTCTGGGATCGGCCCTAGCAGGAGATCTGGCTCTGGGACCCGCTTTCAGGCCCCGCTGCCCCCGCGGGGCTGACAGGCTCCCTTGGGGCGGATGAGGAGTGATTGACGACGCGCGTTGTCCCTCTGCCTCTTCCCTCCCGCCCCACCATCCCACCCCGCTCCCCTTTCCAATCCAACATCTCCCACATTCTTATTTTTGTTTACTTACAGAGTGTGATTTGTGGCGTCTATTTGGTTGTGAATAGTCATCCTTCTGACAGGGTGCCTTTCTTCTGAGCTGCTTTTCTGGGGGTGATTTAGTTGCCTTGAAAGGATTAGGGTTTCTTTGTGTACACTAAAATCAACATAGGCTGTTTCTAAGCTTTGCTTGGGAAACCATACACAAATAAGCATTTTAGTTGATGGCAGATTATTCCTTTGCCCCTTATTTCCATCAAAATGGCCTTTCTTTTCTCCTCCTGAGTTTCCCCTTAATGCCTTATGCTAATTCCTGTTGGTAACATGAATGACAAGAGCCGGAATCAATGCAAATCCAGGTGCTGCAAAGTAGAAGGACTGGGATCCAGCACCCACCCTCCTCCCTGGAGAGAAAGAGATTAAGGGGGGGCAGGGGAGAGGGGAAGCATGGGGGCAGTTTTGTTAAGGGGATTAGTATTCAAACTGCTAAATATCAGGAAAACAAGTTCAAATAGAGAGTCATTGTACGGCGATAATGTCAATAATTGCTTCAAGACAGGTGCAGAGAGTCTTGGGTCTGTGCTTGTGGGTTCAGTCTGTTTTTACTCCGGGTAGTGGCAGTGTTTACTGGATGGATGGTTGACAGGGCCTTCAAGGAACTGTCAGCTTCATGCACATCAAGTTCAAGTTCTCCTGCAAAGCGGCCTGCCTGCCTGTAAGTCAGGTCTCCCGTCTCTGTCCGGTGTTCTTAGCCAAGAGCAATAAAAAGCCGTGTAAGAAAGGGCAAATTTACACCAGGTAACAAACACCACTGGGAAAATCTTCAAAGCCTCGGCTTATTGAACAGTCTGACAAGAGTGCAGGGAAGCTGACACGTGTATTCCTCCACCTCCAGATGTTTAAAGCTACATATCACCTCTCCCTTGCAGGAGCCCCACCGCGTTCTGGCCTTCCAGAAGCGTGGCTTTAAGCTGCTGGTGAGATTATGCTGCTGAGCCCGGTGGCAGGCAGATTTGGTCCATAAAATTTCACTGTGGGAGGGCAGCACTAATCTCACAAGCTGATTGTGCTGGGGGGTTGCGG
The DNA here is from genome assembly GCF_036321535.1 of Camelus dromedarius. Classification (NCBI taxonomy): domain Eukaryota; kingdom Metazoa; phylum Chordata; class Mammalia; order Artiodactyla; family Camelidae; genus Camelus; species Camelus dromedarius. The sequence goes on along the minus strand of NC_087459.1, from coordinate 23,864,704 downwards.
GGCGCAACTTTGATGTCAGGGCCCTGCGGTCTGGGGACGCAGCTCTGGCTGAAGCAGCAGGGGCCGTGGCTCAAGTCCCATCAGTCTGTTTGGGAGCTGGAATAAGTCGTTTCGCCTCTTTAGGTCAGAATTTTCAATCATAGCAAAACCTCGCCCTGGGCCAACGTCTCCAGTGGGGATAAAAACAATTAGTTGGTAAGAGGGAAGAGGCCAAAAATGTCGGTATAACGACCGTGTTTTATGTCCCTTCTGCCTGTTTGATTTTATCTTGACTCTCCCTTTGTTGGAGAGTCTGTCTGATTTAATAGAGAACCAGAAGTAGATTTTTGTGTTAAGGTGTTCCGAATCGCTGCTCTCTTCTGATGCCTTTTATTTCCCATTTTGAAACAAATTAATCAAACAGGGCGCTTCCTTGTACACACGACATGCGCGGTGAGAACTGAGCATGTCGAAAGGGGTGGGGCGGTGAACCTCCAAATTGCAGGGCTTAGGCATAAAAAATAGTTTAACTTTAATCAAGGTCATGGTTGCCTTATTTAATCTTTATGTGTTTAAATGTTTACAGGATGTTCATGTGAATTTTATGAATCCTTCTGTCTTTGTGACTCAACCATCTGCCAAAGGAAAAATTAATTTTCCCAGCGAGACAGGCACACAGAGAGACTAACTTCTTGTCCGTGCTTAATTGGTTGAACTGCTCTAGGAGCAATGGGATTTGTACCCCCAAATCCTGGGCTATTTATCCTTAAAAGGAACTAACTCTTCAGTCAGTTCAGTGTGTCCAGCCAGTATTAACCTTTCTTACCTATTCTAGGTCCTACTTCTTGGGGTTTTGCCACTTTGATAAATGGGCAGAAATGCAGAAAATGAGTCTTTGGCGCACATGCCCATCCTGCCACGATCATGAATCTCTTTTGAACTGTAGCGTTGCTCCAGGGCACAGCTACCTGCTGAGGAAGGAAAAGGGAAGCCCTTCTGTTCTCTGGGGCCCTCTGTGGACGTGATACCTGCCCTGGTGTGGGTCCACGGGCTCGGTGAGGGTTAGAGAAAAGGCCCTGAATTGCTTCTTTTCCAGGATGTGTCCTGCAACCAAGGCAAGGCACAGACGAGAGGTGGCCAGGAGGTGTATTTCACCCCATCACTTTCTCACCCCTTCTCTTGCCTTCACCTGTCTCTAGGCAGGGTTGGACCCTCCCTGGGAGAGGTGCCCCGAGCTAGCTGTTGGAGAGCTGTGCCTTTCTGAATAGCTGGGGTGGGGCATGGCCCATGTAGTGATGAGGCCCCTGATTTGTGATTCCCTCCTGCTGTGAGCACCCGGTGTCTCCTGAAATGTGGACGTCAAGGGAACAATCACCCACCCTCCCAAGTAGTAGACCCCCACCTCCCCTCCCGCAGGTCAGCCCTGGGGATTCTGGGGGGCACTCACTCACCATGACGAATACCAGACGGAACACTGGGGCCACCTTGAGCCCTTGCTGGCCAGGGCTGTTTGTGCTTTCCCAGGCCTTACCAGACCTACTAGTGGACACACTAGGCTGCTTCTTGGGGTCGATTTTGTACTAAGAGTTTCCAAGGGACACAGATGAGGTTGGAGACTTTAGATTAGTAAGACCTTTAGGTGTTTTTGACAGTATGGTTTTATCAGCAGCATAGAAAGAAAATCTGGCTAAAATATTGGTTGAGATTCGAGATGAGGTGAGAAAAAAATTACTACAGATACTGCTTGGTGTGATGAGGTTCAGTAACTGAGAACCCAGTAAAATCTTTCGTGGTGATCTCACTTCATCCGTCAGGTTTAGACATGAAGGGGGAATTTCTTGGTTTTAAAAGTAAGAGTTATGTTAGCACCAAGGCCCTTCCCCTAAAATAATTGTGTGCTTTCTATGTAAGTGACACTAATGCAGTTGAATGTGGAATAGCTTTCTTAAAAAAAAAAAAGGATTTAGAGTTTAAAATCCAATTATAATAAACATATGGAGACATTTTACAGTTCCTTGTAACGTCTTGGGTTGAGTTGTAAGGAGAACATGACATAAAGCTCACTCCCCATGTGCAGAAGCTCAGCCTCTGTAAATTAGTTGCATTTTTGTACTGTGTTAAATCCCACATAAGGGAATGTTAGACTGTCACTCATTCTTTATTTTTCTTTCCCTGGACTTTTTTTTTTTTTTTTTTTTTGTAGTTTCAGAGCGCTTTCTTGGGTCTTTAGAAGACAGAGATGTCTGATATGTGGAAAATTAAATACTATTGAAGGGTAATTGGTGCTTGATTGGAGACAAAGGAGATATGAGTGGTTGGGTTTCCCCTCCTACCCCACACTGCAAATAACACGCAATCAGCCCCTTTTGTTATGGAAATTGACCTTCCTATAGGAGCCAGACTCTCATGTGCAGAATTTGTGGTATAGAATTAGTCCTTGATCATTCTGGGAAACAGAAGCCTTGTATTGTTAGTGTGAAGCCATCAGTAAGGGTCTAAAAATATTCTATGTTGTAGAAAGTGTTTCCCTCCAGATATTTTTCCATTAAGTGCTACCTAGTCTCTCCCTGACCTCATAGATGGGGAATCCTGGGTACATGTTGGATCCCAGCACTGGAAATTTAGTGCAAGGGGTGGAAGATATTCCAAGCATTTGAATTGATCTCCATGGTGTCTTTGGAGTAGAACTTTGACAGCGATGCCACTTTTCCAGAGGAAAGTAGGCCAGACCCCCGATGCTGGGCGGCCTGTGTGCTGGAGCAGATTACAGGATAACATTCCTTCCTTTCAGTCATCGGACTCCACTCTGTTTACTTTTGAGCCCACTGAAAGGCTCTTCACTGACTTGATTGATTGATTGCTGCTGTTCTTGGAAAGACTTTTCTCCATACTTGGCAATATTAGCAAAGAAGCTTGAATGTTGACCAGCGTCTTTTCATGCCATTCGTATTTAGTGTTCTGCTTAGGCAGTGGTGTGGCATTTGCTTGTCCCAGAAAGTAACACACACCATAGCAGACGCTTGGCTTAGAAAACACCAGATCAGTTTCGGAGAGTCTTTAATGAGAAGAGTTAAATGACAGAGGGCCTCCTCGCTGGTCACACTTGCAGACACACAGGGTCAGCCCCAGGCCGGGGGAGTTTCCCTTGTGCGAGGAGCCTGTGGCCATCCCCTGGCCTCTGGAGCATTTCTGGTTTCTGACAACTGCAGAAAAATGTTGTTTTCTCTGAAAATGTATGTTTATTTAACTAGGTTTCTTTTTGCTTCACAATCTGGATTCCATTCAGTCAGTTACCACTCCAATTAACTAACAATTATTTAACATTAACAGTAATTACAGACGCCAGTTAAGCGCCTACAGATGTCAACTGTTAGCTTTGTACCTAATCACTCAATGAAATGGAGAAAGTTCAACAAACATCAATTAGCCAAGCAATTAGTATGAGTTAGGAAAGAGCATGTTATCATGTGTGAGCTGATTCAATTTATTTTATTTTGGCAGTAAAACACACACAGGCAAGCGGCACTAAGTTCCTCAGATAAGATAAAACTCCATTGTTTTGCAGCTTACATAAGAATTCTCTCCTTTCCTGTGCATAAGTCAAACATACTCTTGCCTGGAATTTATTTAACAAACAAAATTTGTCTCAGTTACTCAGAGAGCCCAGCAATGCTCAGTCTCAGGAAGCAACTGTGGTGAATTATGAATCCAGTGACGATGCTGTATGAGGAAATGTTGGAATTTTTCAGTGAAGAAATGATTGATTCCCACTCAAGTAATCTCCGCGCGCTTCGGGTTTTCCCCGGTTTATTCCTGCGCCTGTGGTGGAGGGAGTGCGGCAGGGACTTGATTCATTTCATGGTGCCTGGACTTTGGGCTCAGCTGTCTCTGAATCAGCCTGGGGCAACTGTCAGTCTCTTACCTACTTGCCCATTCTGTGCTTTAAAAATGTAGAAATGGCTCTCAATTGAAGACCCATTTTGTGAATTCACCAAAGAGATTCTGGGCCTGAATTAGGTTCAGTGCCACTCCCCTCCGCCCCCAACCCTATAGACTTGACTTCCTTCAGTCGGCTGGGTGCCTGGGCTTCCTGGGAGAGTGCATTCTAAGGCTTGATTATGTAAGAAAGCCCACAAATTAGTATTTGGAGGTCCATTTTCCCTCCAAGTGGAAAGCTGGCCATACGTGGCTATGCCTTTGGTTCCCCTCCTACCAATGGCAACTCATTTCTCACCAGTTTTGAAACTTATGGATAGGAGTGGAGGGGCCAGTCCTTAGTGGGATGCTGTCAGGTCACTGTGGGTGTTCTGTGCAGAATTTTCCATTCGAGCAAACCTCTCAACATTAACTGAATCCAGGAGTTGAAAAGTGAAAATCATGTCACTGGAATAGCTCAGGGGGAAGAGCCACCATGTTCCACGTGCCTTTCTGTTGTAAACCTTTTACTAGGGTCCAGCAGCACAACACACAGTGCACTGTCGTGAACATTCTTGAGAGATGTCTTTGCTCTTCAACATCATTTAACAGGGTTTTCGCTCTTGCACATTATGCTGCAGGGTTTACAGCAACAAAGGTCTTGTGTTGGGTGTCAGCTGCGGACCAGCGGTGGTTCCCCTTGTGTTTACTCTGGGACCCGGGTCGGAGGAGCAGCCCCCATCATGGAAGTTCTCTTGGGAGGAAAAAAAGAGTAGAGACAGAATTATAGAATGCGTCTTAAAGTTTCAGCTTGGGCGTGGTGTGTGGCATTTCCAGCCGTCTCGTTGGCCAGGACAAGTCCCCAGGGCTTTTCCAGCATGCCATCCCAGGGTCTTCTGTGTTCCCTGGAGGATGGTAGGAGCTTTCCCTTGATGGTGGAGAGCCTCACCCAGGTCTTCCTGGCATCCCAAGATGCCCACCGTTATCTGAGCAGGTGCAGCCAAGAGCGGCATCATGGTAGCATCTCTGATTTCCCCTCCTCATGAGACATCATATTTCTCCATCTTTCTACCCTCCACACCCATTCCTGTGCTTATAAGTGGACTGATCATTACTTTTCAGCCAGATTTTATTAGAAATGACTTAGGATTTTCCAGCAGGGACATTTCCCTGGCAACCGATGACGTGAGCACGAGGCCCAAATCCATGCAGAGGCAGGAGGGGCGCCTGTTAATACGGAGTAATGTCCTGTGGGCGCTCCAATCTTCTCTGACCCTCGTAAACCTTGTCTCATAGAGGAGGAGGTTGAGAGCTCATCATTGCCTTTTCTAAGAGTTCTTTTGAAGAGAGAAATGTCTCAAGTGTGTGGTGTTAATAGGCTGGTGTGGGAGATGGTTATATTTGGATGCCTTTAAAAGCCACTTGGAAAACATTTTCCCCCTCTTATCTGTGACCTTTCACATCTCTCAGAAGAGTGACACTAAAACCTAATTTTAGCCAAGATTACATCATTTCCTCCTTATCTGCTTACCGCCGGGAAGAGGCTTTTCCATAGTAAAGCTCCTCTCACCAAAAGCCCAACCATGTAATGCCTTCTGTTTTATATCAATTTTTGATTTTTCCAAGTGTAGACTGTCCTCTGTTGGAGCTCTTGGGGCCGATCTCCGAAGGCTTCTTTATTCATCAACTTTATCCTGTAAACTTTGGTTTGACAAGGAGTCTTCCTCTGACATCAGACTTGTCACCTGTGAAGTCAGTGACGTCAGTGTTTATTGCATTTCGTCCTTCAGTGGCTGCAGGCGGAAGCCCTGTTGAGATGAAGTCTTGCGTCCGACAAGTGTGACTGAGCGCTGACTATGTAACAGGCTCAGGAGATAAATACAAGGTGATCAGATCGCATTACAGATAACGGCCAGAAGAGTAAGAGTGTAAACGTATCTTAAAATTCAAGAAGAGACTTTCAAAATGGTGTCATGGGAAAGGAGCCTAAAGAGCTCATCTTAGGTGAGCTCTGATGGGGCGGCCGACCAGAAACACCTGCCTTCAGTGGACTGCAGACAACGCCGCCCTTCCCGAGGGGCTGTTCTGTGGGCGCGGACCGGCCGGCTTGTGCTCGCTGTTAGGCTAGAACCTGCCCCTTCAGGTTTCCCATTTTGATAACTGATGCCCTCAGTGAACCAGACTGCTGAGGAGACTTAGGGGAGCACTGGAAAGGCCTGGGTATCACCCATCCACAGGGCCTCCTGTCTTCATGTTTCTTCAGCTAGATTTGGTCGCTTCAATTTTTGCCAAGTTGGCCTGCTACGTGGAGGTGGTGGGGTGTACCAGAGCAGGAGCTGCTTTTAGTAACAGGAGACCCAGGCTCAGGTCTGAGCCGGGCTGCTTGTAACCCCGAGCGGTCACACTAGGTTTTCTCATTAACTTGAGCAAGTTGGGTGGACTCCCAGGTCCCATCCTGGTCTAGAGGCCACGGTTTGCTTTGGAGTGTTCTGGGTCCTTTGAGAGCCTGAAGCTTGCACAAAGGGCATTCATTTCCCAGGGAGCTGGGAACGAGACTGTGGACACTTGCATTTGGAAGGCAGGCTATGACTTCAGTCCTGAACTTGTGGGCAAGAATGGGGCTGTAGAATGCTCTCCTCCCCTGGAGAGTCCATCTCTGTAAGAAGCATCTTAGAGGTGAGAGGGGGTGGAGCCTCAGCAGTGAGGGGGGAGGGGAGAGAGGGTAGGCGCTACTGTTTGAATACCAGCTGTTAAGTATTAACCTCCCTCCAGAATTAGAGTCACAGTGCAGAGTCCTCCCCCTCTGCCAGTCTGCATTTCCAGTGGTGTTAAAAGAGGTGTTTTATCAGCTTAGTAAATGTTTATAAAACCCTACAGTATCAAGAACCTGGGTGCTGGGTTTCTTTGTACTTGACTTCTCAAGTGCGCAGACTGCCCTTTCCTGGAGGGGCTCAAGGTCCCACAGCAGAGCAAGGCCCCACCTGCCTTGGAGCCGGGCAGGCTGGCAGGAGGCACCTTCTTCTGTGGAGTGACTCATTTTACCAACTGTGCATTGAAATGAGGCTTGGCTGGACCATTCTCCATCATCACAGGAATGTCACCACCTCACCATCTGTTTTTAGCTGTCAGCAGACTTGTGCACCAAACAACTCATCAGAGCTCTGCTTCTTCAAAAGTTAATCTAGGCCTCCTTGACCGAAGCAATCTTTCTTCCTACTTTTCATCTGCTAGGAGGTGAATGTAAGTCCAGTTTCTCCCAGGACCGCACTTGCTCTTTGCTGGGTTTTCGCTTTACTCCCAGCCTTCTCATATCCGTTGGGGAAAGGTTTGTTTTAGAGTGGAGAAACAGTGCTTTTTCAGTATCTTGGCGTCACCCGAGGGGTGGCACAAACTCAAACTGTGGGTGGATTTAAGGAGGAGCTGGGTTCGTTTTTGGTTACCAAACCCATCGCGCGTTGTTGTGGAGAATGAGGCTTGTCTGGGCTGTCTCCCTTTCTTTCTGAGATGGATGGCTGTAGAAAGGAAAGGCGTCACTGATGAGACCTTGAGAATCTTAGAAACCTATTCTCGGATTAGAAACAAGGGCACTGCTGCCGGGTGCTTTGGTCGAATAGCTAATCATAAACTAAATGTCGTGGGTTTGGTTTTCGCAGTTGGCTCTGGGGGCCACAGTGCCTCACTTAATGTCCTTTTCCCAGGATGTCAGGCATCAGATCAATTTGAGTTCTACTCCTGTGGGAAGGACAGACCCCTGACTTAAATAGGAAGCTTGGGGATAACTGGTTAGAAGGTGGCACTCCATCTCCACTGCGGCCTCGCCTCCCATGGGTAACTGATATTTGCCCGAATGACCCATGACCCCTGTTTGCTCGGGACCTCACCCCCCCCCGCCCCACCCCAGAGTGCACCTTGGGGTCAGGCTGGTACCTTTCCTCCTTAGGGCCCTTGGAGTTGAGGAAAGACAGCTCTCCCCCTCCTCCTTCTGAATTAGCTCCAGGACAAACTTGAAAACTGCCTACTCGAGGGTTTTTTAAAAGTTAAGGCTGACTTTCTGAGCCTTCTCAGCATCCTGCCGGGTATCTTATCTTATTCAAATCCCCTAATTGCTGCTCAGGCTTCCCGGCTGCACATCGTCAGCCTACCACCTAACTGACAAAACAGACCTTCACCTGAGGGCCTCATTATGCTTGCTGCCTGTGCGTCAGGCCAGAAATACCTCCCCAATACCTGCTCGACATCCTGGGCTTCCAAGTGACAAACAAATAATTGGGTGAAACAAACCCTGGGCGCCGAGCAGCTGCCACTGGTGTCGGAGCCCAGAGGAGTCAGCGCCAATAACACTCGCAGCGCTGCCTGCTTCGTGTCACAGCGCATCTTTGAACCGGGGGCTGTGCTGACACCAGAGAATGACAGCTTCGGGGACGGCGTGCCAGTTACCGCTGCGAGTGAGGCCTCTCATGTGGCCCGTGACAAGCAGCTGTTATTTCCACGCAGGTGAACAAACTGACATCCTCGGCCGGGAGGGCAGGGGCGGGCAGGTGAGGCTGGACTGGGAGAGAGTCTCACGTCCTGGGGACCGTCGGTGTGTGTGGCGGAAGCTGGCTTTGGGACACACACGCACACGAGTGCCCAGGTCTTCTCTCCCGGAGACTCGTGTGGGAAAGGGCTGCGGGAATCCAGCGTCAGCTTTTTGAGGATAGGGCCGCAGCCATGCCGCCTGCTGGAAGAATGTTTGCACTTAGGCTACTCCCTCCACCCTCCTCATCTTCTTGATGTGTCATGGGTTTGGTTTCCGAGCCCAACACCTAGTTTTATAGACTATGGAAAAGGCAGCGTCTCTGCTGACCAGGAGCTGACCTGTCATTAAAAGGAATGGATGAGATGGAATTCAGATGCGGGATTGAGTCTAGACAGTGCTTCTCAGAATCTGGCCCCGGACCAGCAGTATCAGCATCCCCTGAGTAGCTGTTAAGTGTGCAAACTCTGCTAGAGTCAGACTCCAGGGGCGTGGCCCAGCAGTCCCTTTTGAGCAAGGCTTCTGGGTCCTTCTGACATAGACGACCCCTGGGCGAGGTCGAGGAAGCACATCTGAGTGAGTTTTCTGTAAATGCTCAGGTGATCCGTGAATCACTCGGTGAAATCCATACTCCTGCTGACCAGGAAATTAGGTCTGTGCGTTCTTGTGCAGCCTTCGTATTTATTTATTTTTAATGTCAGAGGCACTGGATCTGTTGACAGTAACACTTTGACCCTCCCGCTGGCCTCAGCCGTCCTGCTCACCGTGGATTTCCAATCCTCCCACTCCCTCCTGCCTGGCGAACAGGCCTCCTCCTGCATGGGGTGCTGGCAGAGGTTAGGCCCCGAGTGAGGGCTGCATTACCAAGGGAAGCTAGCCGCTCTAACTGGGCTTTGGAGCCATGACCTTGGGCCAGTGTTGTGCCTTTGCCAGCTGAACTAACCTGCTCAACCGCTTCTCAAAGACAGACTGTTCTGTCGAGTTCCCGGTTAGCAGATGCCGCACCGCAAACCCCCGCTTGCCATCTGTATTGAAGAAGGGTTATCACAACACAGAACACCCACTACCCGGGCAAATGTACCGTGATTACCAGCAACTATTTTGTAAACACAGTACGGTGTAAATTCTTTTTTGATGATCAATATCCAGGAATGTGGAATAATGGGCAGCAACGTTGTGAAATATTTTCTCCCTTCCATGCAAAATATTAGTGTTTTCAGGTTATCAAATTCTAAGTTGGGTTTTCCCAAAACATAGAGTACCTAAATATTACAGCTTTTTTAGGTGTCCTTTAAGAATAGGCATCTCCCAAGACTATATATGTTAAAGGAGTGGTTCTCAAACCTGAGCCTGTGAAAGAATTACCTGGAGGCCTTAAGACACGCACTGCTGGGTCCCACTACAGAGTTTCCGGCTCAGCAGGTCATGGGTGAGGCTCAAGAATGCACGGAGAGGCCTTGCGTGTCTAACAGGTAACCAGGTGGTGCCAATACCACTGTCCCAGGAGCACACTTTGGGATTCACGTGTGTGAAAGCTTTCCACAGAAAGCTTTTTTAAATGCCTTTTCCAGTAAACATCTGAACTGAGTATCGGTTCAAAGTCACATGTCTTTACGTGGGAAATGAAATGCACACACGGAAGTTAATTAAGTGTTATCACGGAACCACATCAGGAGCTTTTAGAAAAAGTTTACTGTTGTCAAACTTATTTAAACATAGAAGACACTAGATTGAACCCCCAGAGGTAGCCGTTACCCAGATTCATCTTTGTCAAGATTTTGTCACGATTGTTTTCAGGTGTTGGGGTAGATAAAGCAGTATCTGACCATGTTTCTTTGTTGCTGAAGTATTTTAAAGTGCATGTCAGGAGTCATACAATTTCACCCCTACATACTTCAGGGCAAATCTATTTAAGCACATTCTTTTTTCTTACATAAACAACCCTGTTATCACAGTAGTGAAATAAATAAGAATTCCTCAGTTTCAGCTGAAACCCATCCATAATCCTATCTCCCTGATTGTCTCACGAGCGTCATTCTGCATGGTCTGTTCCAGCAGGACACAAACCAGGGTCGAGAATTACTTGTCTTAACCCAGAGCCATCCCGCCTCTCCCTGTCCTCCCATTCACTTCGGGTCAGTGACTTGTTGCAGAAATCAGGTCAGCTGTTCGTTAACCATCTTGCATTCTGGAGGCCTTTGTGGCTTCATTCAGCTTATTCCTCTGTCCCTCATATTCCCTATAAATGGAAGTTGACTCTAGAGCTTTGGTTGGATTCAAGTTAGAAGTTTTGGCAAGAAACTCAGAAGGCATTGCAGTGAGCTTCACATGGCCCCACACCCAGGTGCTCACAATGTCTAGGTAAGTGAGTTTTAGTGATGCTGGGATTGGCCAGTGATTAAGTTCAGGTTGTGGCAACCTGATACCTGCGTTGTCAGGTTCCCCATCAGCCTCTCAGCTAATGCTTTCATGCATTGGTGGTCCTCGCCTGGTCTAGGATCTCCTGGAAAGTGGCAAAAGGGTGGCTTTTCCACCATCTGTCACACTTACTGGCTGAAATTCTTCTGTACCGTGAGCTTTTCCTCGTCATCGAGAGTCCTTTGGTTGCCCTCATATAATCAAAGGGAAAGCAAGATAAATGCTTTATTCTTTCCTTTTAGTTGCACGTTATCACAGTAAGCAGTTGGTGCCCCACTAGGAGTTTTATTAACCCATCTGTACCCTTCTCTATCTGTGTTTTTCTTGTGAAAGATCTAACCCATGTTTTGGATTCATTGAATTACATTCTTATGTCATTTGTATTTATCAGTGGAAGGGACAAAATGTCTAAAAATGAGAATACTACTTGAAAAAGGGCAACAGCAAATGAGTTTGCGCACATGTATGTGTGTGAGTTTCAAGTCATGCCTGACCATCACTGCTCTGCTCAAATGCCACATCCTCCAGGAAGCCCTCCACCTTCCCAAGATTCAGACACTTGGTGCCTCCTGTCTTTCTTAGCAGAGTTCTAGATGCAGCTGTCTTTCCCCCTTCTCTGAACTCCCACCCGCTCCACAGTGACCAGCACGGTGCTTTGAGACAGGGTAGGGGCTCAGTTTCTGATTGTTGAGCCTCAGTGAATTAACGTGCAACGTCCTAAAAATTCCTCCAAACCTTGGGATTTAGGTGATGACTGGAGAGTCTGAGCTGATGAAAGAAAAGAAGGAAAAGTTTGAATCTCACTGAATCTAGTCAACTCATTTGGTTGGTTATTAGATAATCTGATGATCCCAACCAGATATTTTCCAGGACAGGACTAGGAGGCTGCCCACGAGTGCAGCGTGCCAGGCATTTCCATACGCTGTTTGCTCACTTCATACAGTAGCCCAGCCCAGCAGGTACTTCACACGTGAGGAAGCTGTCCCGTGACTGCTAAGTGACAGGGCCAGTTCTTGTGTCCCGGCTTCCCGGCCTCCCTCCTCCTGCTGTGCCAGCCCGGCCTTCGGTTTGGAAAATGAACAAATGCCTCTTGCTGACAGCACAGTTTCTCATTCAGCCCAAACCGTCTGTAGTACGTTGGGGAAGTGAGACTAGTGAGGCAGTTCTAGCCTGGGGAAACGCAGGGAGACGCTGGCGACGGCAGCGCGGGGAGCAGCCTTACTTGCAGCCTGAGTCAGGTGGGTCAGCCGCTTCACCGGTGGGCGGCTCAGCGCGGCATTTCGCTGAGCCTCCCACAGAACCCAACTTTATATAGTTACATAACCCAAAGGTTATACTGATGGTTAATCAGAATCAAACGGGAAAAGCTGTAAAGGAATTTCAAGCGAGGGGGCAGCAGTTAGGACTGCAAAGCTCAGTGAGGTTATTAAAACCGTTCTCTCTCTCTTTTTTTTTTTTTTAATGACCGTCTAGAGCTGTCCCTCTGGTTTGTAGCGCACTCTGTGGTGGTGCGTGTACTTTCGCGTGGCAGGGAGAGAACAAGCGTTCCTGATGGGAGCATCCATCCTCGGCCAACCTCGCTGGCTTGTTCTTTATAAAGCCCCCAGCCCAACCTTGAGTTTCTGTGGCAGAAGCACAAGAAATCCCCACTAGTTGTCCATTTTCTCAGGAACCTCGAGGGGCCTCAAACCCTTCCCGGCCACTCAGTCTGGCGCGGGTCTTTGGCTCTGTGTGCCAGTCAGCCTCTCGGACGGCAATGCCTTTGAGGGCAGACATCGCTGTCAAGCCACTTTTAGTCTTTTTTTTTTTTTTTTTTTTTTTTTTTTTTTTTTTGCTTCAAAGAGGGATTTAAACCCTAAAATGCAGTTATTTTCAAGGCATCATCACCACCACTCAGCCCCTGAGCGACTGGGCGGGGCTGGGCTTTTCGCCTTCGTCCCCACTGGCCTCCGTGTGGGACCTTCTGTCCTAGCTCACCCCCTGGTCCTTGCCCACTCGGCCAGCCTTTCTTTTCTACTGGCTCTTTATTTCCTTCAGTCTCTTAAGAATATCCTTGGCTTAAAAAACAAATAATAACAATAACAACAAAATACAAATGGCAGCTTGAGCCATGCTGCTCCTTTTAGACATTTAAATAAACCCCCTTTGATATCTTTCTCTTATCCCCTCTTCCTGGAAAATGCCTTCATCTGCTTATCTTCTGAGCGATAATTCAGGTGACCCGATAACATACTGTCCAGACCAGGACACATTTGAAAGGGAAACAGGCGGCTATTAACACTTTGGGACAACAGGCCTGACCCTGGATGTCCGTACAGACCGGGATTTATGATGACGTGGTGACCGTCCAGGTTCTGTGACAGTTTGTGGAAGAGCCCGAGGCCACTGGCACTGGGAGCTCACCTCTGCTGGGTACTTCCCGAGAGCCAGGCTTTGTTCTCATCGCTGTGCGGATTAGCTCATGGAAGCCACACGGCACCCTTTCCAGGGAGCAGCGTTGTTCGCACCATTTTGACTGTGGGGAAACTGAGGCATGGAGAGGCAGAGCAGGTTGCCCGGTGTCATGCACCCAGTTAGGTACTTTATCCTCAGTCCCCAGAGGTCAGGCCGTCCCATGTCCTCTGAGGTGTCAGCAGAGTTTTCCAAATGTCTGTCTAATGAAAAGGAACATACAGTGTAAACAAAAGTACCAACTTCTGAGTCTTTGTTTAGGGTCGCATAGCTGCAAAGGGCTTCTTAACAGGTGAGAAATATTTAATCATTTTCTCAAATAGCAGATGGTGGCCTCCCTTAGAGCAAGCAGGAATTACCCTCTGTTATTCTCCGAGACACCAACTTTATAAACAAATGAAAAAGCCAGTTACAGCCCACAAAGCTGGAGTGCTGGATTTTTTCCTGCTGGTTTTTCTTACGTCATTATTTTTTCATCCCTGGAAATAATTAAGGGTGGTGTTACTTAAGAGCTAGCATTAGCTTGGGGACTGGATATTAAGCTGTAAAGTTCTTGATCTCAGCTAGGAAATCGGAATTTTATCGGATAAAAAAGTTCAGTCCCCCTCCGTGTCTAGCCTGGTGTCGTCCCATTTCCCCCTTTCCCTTCCCTTTGCTGCTCTCCTCCCTGTGTTTGAAAAGTAGTCTGAAAGCCTTTCCTGCCAAAATCTGAATCAGTAACCCACGGAGTTTATTAGAGGCAGATCCAAGGTTCAACATGAAGCTTGTCTTTTTTTTTTATGCCACTAGGCGGACAGGGGGATTTCTTGAAAGCCAAACTCACTTTGTTTGCTCTAATATTCACAAGACTTTAGAGTTTAAGGAAGTGGTAAGTCCTCCTGCTGCCTCAGGGAGAACCGTCGGGGCGTGAGCATCAGTCATCCACGCCGTCCACGCCAGGCTCAGAGTCAGAAGCCACCAGGCCAGTCTGTTGGGATCCTGCCGGGGAGGGAGAAGTGGCTGTCAGGCAGCAGCCAGCCACCCTGGATCTTTTCAGCATTTCTGCCCACAGGCTGCGTCTTCTGGGGTGTTTCTGCAAGGTGTGTGGAGAGGAAAGTGCCTGGTAGGATCTTTTTATTGTCCATGTTTTGTAGCACGCGCACGCACGCACACACACACACACACACACACACACGCCCCTGCTCTCAGCCCTGCCTCCCGCTGGGGAGGTCCTTTCTTACCCCTCCACCACACTCGTCCACGGGACTCCTTTCCTCTGTCTCACCCGCCCAGGTCTGTTCACCATCTTGGAATCACTGCTGGGCCTTCAGTAGCTGAGGAGTTCCTTTTAAAGTCATTTCCAACCCACCCTTCAGGTAACACAGCTACATCGCTCGACTTTGCGTAAGAAAAGCTTGTTGTGAAGAGCTTTCCAATAGCAGGGAGATCCATACCCGCTCTCATTTCTCCTGGCAGAAGGCGTGTCCCAGGTCAGAGGATGATGCAAAGAAATAGCTCGTGGCCGATAAAGTGACAGAGCCTTTAAAAGAGAGATCAGCAAGGGGGTGTTTTTGAGGTAACGTGGAAGTGTTAGGGAAACTGTCATTAGACCTCTCAAATCTCATTCCTTCTGTAGATCTGGATGATTTCAGTTGAAAACTAAAACCTCTTGGACTTTTCAACGTCAGGGATGTTTCACACATTGACTCATCTAAGAACGATGGTGACAGTACCACTTGCTTAGTCCCAAGCATGTGCCACCTGGCACATTGACATGCCCTCAGCGTACATTCTCTCAGGTTCAAGGGCCCTGCAAGGCTGGTATCATCACAGCTGTGCTCCGTGATAACGTGCCGAAGGCTTCGGTGGCTGACGTGTGCTGGAGCTAGCATTTCATTCCCGTTTCCACCCATCCACTCGTCAGACATCGAGTGCCTCCTTGTGCCAGGCTTTGCGCTAGGACAGGGGACACTGAGATGAACATGGCTTTGTTCTTGGTAGCTCATAGTCTCGTGGGCGTAGTCAGATATTGACTCCAGGTCTGTTGGACCAAGACCTACTTTCTCATTTTAAGTTTTCCTCCAGATTTTTTCAACTTTTTTTAAGTTCCAAAATTGCAGAACTATAGGAAAGTTGAAAGAATACAGTGAATACCCATGTACTTCTTAGTGTAGATCGACTAATTCTTAACATTTTGCCACACTTGCTTGATATCTTTTTTTTTTTTTTTGCCTAAATCATTTCAAACTGAAAGGTATCAGAACACTTCAGTATTCACCTCCTGCATTTTTCTTTTTTCTTTTTTTATCTGCATTTTTCTACGTAACCTCAATACCATTGTCACAGCCAAGAAAGTCAACTGTGATTCCAGACTTTTTCTCAAGTTCATATTGAACTTTTATTATTTCCAAAGTGTGTTAGTTTTAAATAGTAGTAGACTTTTTTGGGGGTCTTTTTTGGATCCAAGATACAATCAGGGTCACACATTTGGTCCATATGTCTTTTTAGCCTGTTGAAATTGAATATATAACTCCACCCCCACCCTCTCCCCTACACACAAATACACCCTTTTAAAAATTTCAAATGACGTTGACTTTTTGAAGAGCCCAGACTGGTGGGTCTTGTAGGATAAACTATATTATGAATTTCCTTATAGTGGCGTTTAACTTGTTACCCAATAACTTTTTAATTATTAAAAATGAAATTCCCATTTCTGTCTGCTCCTACACCTTAATGGCTGAGCCCAGTTTGCTGCAATCGCCATTTCTTTCGCGTGTTTGGAAGTAGCTGCTTTGCGTGTGCAAAATAACCGTAGGAAGAGACAAGGGCCTTGGCATTTGTGGCGTGTTCGTTGTACTTTGTGTGCTATAAATAATTACAGTGTAGAGAGATGAGCTTTTGGAGCTCCGGATTCCACTGGAATTTAGGAATTCTCCTCCCCACCCCCAAAGTTTGCAGAGATTAGCTTGTAGTTGCCAACTGCCCTGGAACTGGCAGAACGCTTAAGGCATAATCTTTTCATTAAAAAAGGATTTAACTAATTCGACTTGACTATCAAGCTGACAGGTTAATTGAAAAGGGAAATGGGGCTCAGGAACCCTTAAGGTGGGAGTGAGTGTCCGTTAAATTTAAATCATCATGATGCCTGCGGAAACAGTCTTTCCATTAGTTTTTAAAAATTTTGTGTGTATATCACCTTAATAAACCAGAAAACTGTATCCCTTTCACATTCTTAAAAGATCTGTAACATGTTCATGTAGTAGAGATCCAAAGTGTTGTGGATTTTAGGGAGACTTAAAGTATCAGCTCCTTAAATATTGTCTTATTTTTGTTTGAAGACCTAGTGGCCATGGACATATTTTATCCTGTAACTTAGCTTTTACGAACTAATTTTTCGTTTCAGTTGATTGTTTAGATTTAATCTGTTGTAAAATAAATCTGAATGTTAGTCAAAACCAGTCCTTTGGTTAATGTATCAGAATTAGAATTAGATGTCCCCAAATGGGGAGTTGGGGCTAGGGGTTGGATGTATTAAATCACCTGCAGTGTGAGTGGTACTTTATAAGGCACTTTTCCCTAATCTACCCTTAATCTATCCTAATCTACCCTAATCTACTGTTAACGAGATGTTCCTTATGGAACTCTTGTCTGAAGTTGATACACATACCCTTCCTGGTTTAACGTTGAAAAGAACATTTCAACACCTTTGAGTTCTCAGTTTTATGGTTAAACTGGGAGACATCACGTAAGCCTTCAACCACCTTGAAGATGGGAGAGTTTGCTAACACAGTGGTAGGTCTCCAAGGGCACTTGGGGGCTCACAGAGGCCAAGGAAGCCGCCCAGGGCTGTGTGCTGGTGGATGGCACACCTGGGTTTGGCAGAAGGACCCCGGAGGCTCTCTGTTGAAGGAGCTCTTCCCTTGAGTCAGACAGACAGCAGGCCTTGGAGTGGATGCTGTAGAGATGCCCTGCACAAAGTCCTTCGGGGCATTTAAAGGAAATGAAAGGGCAGAAACTGTGTTTTATAATTTACCTTTCTGAGTTGTTGAGAAAAATACTCACGGAGCCCCACTTTTATTTGTCTGTTCAATAAAGGAAGCTTCTCTTGCACATTTGAGTTTTATTTTACATGTCATTATCTGCATGTAAAATTGATGTGTTAGGAGCCATAACGTAGAACATAAAATTCAGAAGTAAAGATCAGGTACCCCTGTAACAAATCTGCTGTTTATAGACCTTCTAAGTATATACCCAGACAGCTCCTTTTAGAAAGGGAAATGTGCCTGTGGTTTTAGAGGGACATATACTTTAAATGTTTTCAGTCATTTTCATATGTCCTTATCAGCGATTTGAGTCCACGTTTGATTTATGACCTGTAGGTATAGAAAACTAATACCCAAACTGAATTCTCTGTGTTTAGTGAACTTAACAAGAAGCAAAATACTGTGAGTAGTAACACATCTCTCTGCTTTTGGAAGGAAGAAGACTTTCATTTCCTTCCTGAAATTCTGTATCTTTTGGGTTCTGAAGTGGTGGCATACTGCAAAACTGGATTGAGAGGTTTACTCTAGATGGATCATTTTCAACAATGATATGCATGAAACAATTTACCACGTCCATTACAGGAAGCACCACTGACTTACTACTAATTTTTTGGAGGGTAGGAGGTGAGAAATACTGCCATGTTAGACTACTATGTTGATCACAAGACACGTCTTGTATTTCAGGAACATTAAAATGTATGTGTGAGGGCAATGGGGAGAATTATGTCTTAGCAATGAAGTATGGTACATATACGTAGCATATTATATCACATTTTATAATCTGTCTACTCAAACTATGTTTATGGATCTTTTGAGAAAGAGAGTAAGGAGATTGGGCCTTTTAGTAAGACAGAAATGACCTTCCCTCCAAGACTTAGACCAAATTAAATTGGTTTTGGAAAGTGGTTTACCCTTTTCCTCTGTTGTAAATCTTCTCGGGAGCCAGTGCCCAGGCTGAACATGAGTGGCGGTCCATTGTTAGCACCTTGAAAGCCTATTTGAAATGTCATCAGCTTGGAACATTCCATTGGCAATGACTATCACACTCTGTTTTAAAAAGATGCCTTGGGTAGAAGGGAAATTATAGTGGCAGGCCCTTAATCCTTCCTAATAAGGGCAAGCGTTTAAGAGAATTATGTTGTAAAAATGAACAAGATTTGGGAGCAGTTCCGTAGTTCCCATGTTCTATTGTGGACTGTCAACACCAAATGCATTTTTCTTCTGCCAACTGCCTGAGGATTTTGCATTTAGCAAACTTACAGGACGAATGATAAAGCAGCGACATTCCAAAATGAGTCCTAAATCTCTTGCTGGTAGGGATTGATGTCTCTGGTTTAAGAATTTTGAGATTTCAGCCAAGACTTAAGGTTAAGTATCTTAAGGTATCTTCTTCTTTGTGTTCGGTATCGGTTGGTACAGGTAGAGAATTTGAAATCTCAGAAGTAGCCTCACTGCCCCCGTTAAAAAGCCAGATTTAATAAACATGCCACGCTGTGCTTAATTGGACTCAACTTTAAACAAAGCATCTGAGACAAGGAAGGAATATGGCCAGGTTGTTTTTAGTAGGCTTTGAGGTTTACAGTGTTCAATTTTAGGGTGTGAATTTGGGGAACTTTTCACATTTTAAGAAGAGTAGAAAGATAATGGAAATTTAACACCGGGAAGCTTTTACACAGAGACAATTGTGTTTGCTAGAAACCCTTATTTTTTTTTTTCTCATAAGGGGAAGATTCCAAGGAATATTTTGGGATCTACTCTACATGTATTTGAATGAAAAATGGCATTTCTTTAAAAAAAATGACATCATTGATGCATTTCTCATTACTTGAATTAGTGAACTGCTGTATGGAAATACACTAAGCTTGTAAGCATTCTGTCACAAGTATCGTCATTTTTTCGGTATGTTGGCATTTCTAGTCAAAATGGCATCTGAAACTGGCCCTTTTACGTTTCTGTGTCTTAAAATACGAACAGTAGGGAGAAAATAAACAGAGACAAAAACACAAACTCATTGAGTGAAAATACCATGGTACAAATGGAACCTTCTGTAACACTCTATCCCAGGAATCTTGAGAAGATAAAATCTTAAGCGTTAAGAAAGCCGGAGGCCCTGTCCAGCTTATGGCTGTCAGAGCGCCTCAAGACCCTCTAATCCGCCCGTTTAGAGGATCATATTGTCAAATCAGAGGGGCTCAAACACAACAGCATCTCCTGGAACCCGAGTGACCTGTATTGAGAGTGGATCTTGCGCTTTTGTTCTTTTGAGAAGCAGGTGTAAAGGATAACACACTGGATTATCTTAGTTGAAAGCATCTGAAAGGCCAATTCCCCCTTCCTCATTCCCTTTCTGCTCAGCTTTTAGAGTCTCTGATCAGGTAAATTCTAAGGGCAGATCCTTGTGAAGCCTCGCTAGACTGGTTTTCAGTTTTCGGGGCCAGTTTTCCGCCCTCCCCGTCCTCGTCAATTAGAGCTAATCCGTGTGTAGAACTGGTGAGGGTGAGGAGGACACCGTTGCCCTGGGGACTCTTTCTGACCTGAGCGGTGTCTACGGGGAGAAGGGTTATTTCCGCCCCCGCCCCTTGTGGGAACACAGAAGTAGTTCTCCAATTCCGAGCAGATTAGACTGTTCCCTCCAGGCCAGCATGTGGGCACCTGCACATTGACACCAAGGCAGCAGTAATTGCACCCAAGTGTGTATCCAGGTTTCTGTCATAGCAAGCCAAAGGGGCCCGCACCGTGGATGGTACAGCCCCCAAAGCCTGCTTATCACAGGATGTTGGTAAAACTTAAGTTTCAGAGATTAACGACTGTGTCTCAGGACAAAAGAACTTTCTTAATCATCTGACTTATACTAAAATACAGGCCTTGGTTTATAAGACAGATTAGTATTAGATACCAGACCCGACCTAACAAGTTCAAATCCTGCACCTGGCACGTGCTTGCTTCAGAGGGCTTTCGCGTCAGAAACACTGTGAAACTGAAGGAAGGCTCAGATATCGGCTTTGTGATCGTGAATAACACAGGAGCGTCTACAGTGATTCTGTCACCAGTGTACACAATTTAAACTGTAAAATGAATCTGCCATTTTGTAAACTGTAACTTGAGAAAGGCAGACTCTTAAAAGCAGTCATTAATTTCTTCCAGGGAAAAGAAGCTAGTCATTAAAAAAAAAATCTTAAAACAAAATTATCAAAACTGTATACTGGGACTAATAAAGGAAGAATGTGAATGGTTTTATTTATTTACTTGTTTCTTTTCCCTGTGGGCAACTTGCCCTTAAGCCAGGATAAGGTTCTTTGAAGACAGTTTAGAGACGAGAGGGCGGGGATTGACAAGGGAATGAGAACCTGTGGGTTTCCGTCTAGTCTAGTTTGCTCTTGATTTTATCTTTATGACACAGCTCATCTTTAAAGTGAGTTTAGATGATGCAGTTGTTTATAATTCTAAATTTTCATGATTTTCTTCTTTAACAGATTCAGACATAGATGAATTAGAAATTTGATATGAGTATTTCTTTTTAGGCATAATTTTTTTGAAAAGACTGGTTATCAGAATCTGGTCTGTAAGAAAATTAAAGCAAAATATACTAAATTTTTAAATACCCCTCGCGTTTGAAGACACTCTCTTTTTGCCATTTAGATCTCACAAATTGCACTTGTCCAAAATGACCCACATAATTTGAGAGATAGAAAACATATAAAAACAAACAAGAACTTGGCTTTGTTTCATGATGCTGTCCTGATAGTTGGCCCTTAATTGCTTTGTGAGAGGTTTTAAAGAGCAGTTAATTTTTTTTTAAACGCTTTTTGCCAGCCAAAGTTAGAAGAGAATCCTAAATTGATCCTTATTTTTTTGTGAGCGCAGGATTATTGTGGGTTTGGAGTGCAACAGCATCTTGTTGAAAACCTAGATCAGAAGGACATTTCTGAGGGATTTAGAGGGTTAGACAGAGTTCATCCAGGCTGAGCCTCGTCAGTGTCAAAGCGCATCCATCTAGAAGCAACTCTCTGCAAGTCAGGCCTCTGGAGATTTTCCCATTTGGTCATTTTACCAGAGAAGAGAAATACACATTTTACATTTTTGTGTGTGGCCCAAATAATGAGTGCCAAGGCATGTTACATTCTTTACTGATTTATTAACTTTCTTCCTCCACAGATTGTTTCCTCAGCAATGCTCCCTGATTAAAGAAATTTCTCCCCCAGTTACTCCCTGAACTACTCTTTCTCCCAAGAGGCATGAAAGGGAAACCCAAGCATAAACCCAGGGCAGGCTTAGCAGCTGAGAGGAGCCACTTCTGTTCTTTTTGAACCAAGGGCTGCTCTGCACTTGAGAACAGGGATTTACAAAATAGGATAAAAATGATGGCTGCTCCTTCCATCTCTTTCTATTTCTCCCGGTGCCTTCGAGAGCCTTTACGGACCTTCTCCCAGTTGGGCATGGAGACCCCGTGCAGATGGTCTGGGTTCCGTCGGTGGTTAAGCTGCCCCGGCGCCCTCCTCCGCGGCCCCTCCGCCTCTCCGCTCCCAGCACCCGGGGCCCTGTTAGAGCCCCCCTTTCTCCTTCCAGGACCTTCTCCTTTCCAAACCTCATCATGCCCAGGTCCTGCTGCCGGCCCGGAACCCCCGGGGGGCTTCCATGCTCCCTCAGAGACCTTAGCGTTAAACTATAGGTTTTCTTTTAACCAATCTTCCCGGTAAGTTGTGGGATCCTTCCCGGCAGAGCTCAGGGCTTTTCAGCGAATCCCCAGTTCCAGGCCCTGAGCCAGGGCAGTCAGCCAGCAACTGTGGATTTGTCAGATTATTATTTCCGTGCTGTGGATGCTGAAGCTGGAGAGATCACTTACACTGCTTCCGAGACTCTGAACACCTCAGAAATGTGTAGAGGCCAGGCCTCAGAAGCCCTCCTGTTCCAGAGGCCAAGATAAGAAGTTGGAAAGTTGTTGTGGTTGGATGAACTGTGTAAGACCACTGCCGTGAACTCGTCCTCACCTCTTACGGTGGATCACGTGGCTCTGTTTGCCCATTATGAGACAATAATTTGTAACAGGACAATTTTTTTTTATTGAGATGGAATTCTCATACCATAACATTCACCTCAGTGGGTTTTAGTATATTCACAGAGTTTTGCAACTGTTACCACAATCAATTTTAGAACATTTTCATTAGAAAATGAAACCCGACACCCCTTAGATAGTGGTCCCCTCTTGCCGTGCCCCTCAGGCCCTGGCCACCTCTCATCTTTCTGTCTCTATAAAGTTCTCTATTCCTGACTCAAGTGACTAGAATCAGACAGCATGTGGTCTTTTGTGACTGATCTCTTTCACTTAGCATAATGTTTTCAAGGTCCACCCTTGTTGTAACATGTATCAGTGTTTCATTCTTTTTTCACTGCCAAATAATATTCCATTGTATAGATATGCCACATTTTGTTTATTGCTTCATCAGTTGGTGAACATTTGGGCTGTTTCTGTTTTGGGGGCCATTGTGAATACTGCTGCTATGAACGCTGATGCACAAGTTTTTGTGCGGACGTACGTCTTCATTTGTCTCAGGTACAGGCCTAGGAATGGGAGTGCTAGTCAGATGGTAACTCTGTGTTATCAGCCTTTTGAGGAACCGCCAGACTGTTTTCCAAAGCCCCTGCACCATTCTTCATTCCCGCCCAGTGTGTGAGGGTTCCGGTTTCTCCACAGTCTTCTGAGCACTTGGTTTTGTCTATCTTTCTAATTAAAGCCATCCGAGTGGGTGTGCAGTGGTCTCGCTGCAATTTTGATTGGCATTTCCCTGGTGGCTAATGACTTGAGCATCTTTTTATGTGCTTGCTGACCATTTGCATATCTTCTTTGGAGAAAGGTTTATCAGAGCCTCTGCCCATTTTTAATCGCGTTCTGTTACTGAGTTGTAATAGTCCTTTATGTATTCCGGATCCTAAGGCTTTATCATATGTATGATTTGCAAATGTTTTCTCTCATTCTGTGGGTTGTCTTGTCACTTTGTTGATAATGTCTTTTGAAGCAGTTTCTTTTTGTTGTAAGTAAAACTGACTGAAGACTGATTACTCAGTTTATCCCACCTTTTGGTGATTATTCACTCCCAGGGTCAGGAAGGCATTCTACTATTCTCTGTCTCTCCTACTATTCTCTGTCTCTCCTCCCCTTCCTCTTTTCATCTCCCGCCCATGTTTTTGTTCTTGTTTTTTTTAATATTCTATTTGTAAATAGTCTCAAACAAAAAGATTGTAACAGTAAGAATAATACAAAACTTACATACTGTTTATCCAGATCCATCTCTTTATTTTTGTGTCATTTGATTTCTCATTTCTGTTTCTTTCTATGTATGTGTGTAGCACACACACACGAATAGAAAATTTTATTCTGAACCAGTTGAGGGTAAGCTACATAAATCATGGCCCTCTAACACTACATAACTTACTGAGCATTCCCTGAGTGTAGGGACCATCTCTTTGATACCCAAGGCATGGTTACCATCTTCAGTGAATTTAACACTGATGTGATCCTTCTGTCTCATCGATTTTCTGTAATTTAATTTTGTCATTTGACACAATGTCCTTTATGGCACTTTTTTCCCCTCTGGTATAGGGGCTAGTCTAAGATTGAGTGTTGCATCTGAGTGAGAAGGTGAACATCTGTAAGTGTATTTCCTAAAACACATGCCTGGGCTAGTACTTTTGCATCAGAAGTTCACTTTGTGCATCAGAATTTGTAGCTGATCTCGTCTGCCCCACCTGTCCCTTAGGATTTCTCACACGTAGCAGGGCTCTCAGTTCTTGAGCACTCACTCAAAAAAGGAGGGAAGAGGAGGCTGGGTTGGACCAGACCCTGCTCTGAGTGAGAGACTCCTGGGCTGATCTTCAGACACCAGGGACATAGAACTGGGTCTGTCTCTTCCCAGTGGTGATCCTTACCCAGGCCCCATCCTCCCACCGTGGGCATCTGCTCCTGAAAGGTCTGCTCTCTCTCAACAGAAACATTGGGAGCAGGGGGTCACCTTAAATTCTTTTTACCAAGTGACCTTTGACTTGTCCTGTCCCCACCTGACTCCCATTGAATCCACTTACTCTTGTTCCTGCGGGGGAGGCCCAGGCAGGCCTTCCTTTCCCCTTTGTCATGTTGTACGTCCAGACTCTGACATGTTGTCCAGACTCTGAACTCCAGCAGGTCTGTTCTAGGATGAAACAGAAAAAGCAAGCAGTATTTTGGAAAACAGATGCAAAAACCATTCGAAGTAAATTAGTAAGCATACCGGAGTGTGTTAATCATTCTATTTTTCAAAGTCCCTTCTTGTTTACTTTTGTTATTATTCAATTTATTTATAGTTACCTGTCCTCGTAACAAACACTTGAGGTAGACAGGGCACGTGCCATCTCCCTTTTGTCCCCTAGGAAACTGCTGTAGGAGGCCTTGGCTCCCCAAAGCCAGGCTGCAGGGCAGCAGCAGAGGCGGGCTTCACACCTGGCTCCTCCGATTTCCCATCTTAACGCCATTTCCACGGGGCTGCACGTCCTAATCACTTTGTTAATTAGAACTCAGTATTGCGAGTTGGGTAGAAATTGGTTTATGCACCATTCAAGAATAATAAACATTTACACCCTCGATTTTTAATGATCTGAGACTGCAGTGAAGTATATTAAAAAAAAAAAACATAGCCTCCTGAACATTTACTTCTGCAAGGGAGGGGATGGAAGGAAATCTCTGTCTGCAGAAGTAAGAGCAGCTTAAGGGACTCCTAGATGGGATGTTTCCCAGGACTCTTGGAGCCTTACAGCTAGTGGTGTTTTATGATCACAGTTTACATCGTTCCAAGTCATGGAATGTTCCTGTTGCATAAATAGAACATCCTGCAGAACTAAGAAAACCTGACTGTTGCAGGACAAGGTTGAAGATGCCAACTATCTAGATGATTTGTCCCCCAGTAATTTCATAGGAAAGTTTTGCAACCGATGGAGAAGTCGAGAGCCTTACGTAGTGAACACCTGTACGCCTCTCCACTCCCAGCACGCCCCCTCGTCTAGATTCTGCCCTTGTTAACATTTTCCTAGATCAACTTTATTACAAATATCCAGGCAATTTTGATGTACTTTGTTAATATAGTCATGAAACATATTTTGTATTTATAAGATTTTTTTTGGGAGGGGGAGGGGATTAGGTTTATTTGTTTGTATTTTTTAATGAAGGTATGGGGAATTGAACCCAGGACCTCGTGCATGCTAGGCACGCACTCTACCACTGAGCCACACCCTGCCTCCATATTTTGTATTTTGGATGGAATAGAGTCTACAGTCTTTTCTGTCTAGGTTACCTTTTATTTCTCAGAATCCTTTTTAAAAACTTTTTTTAAAGTGTAGTTGATTTACAGCATTGTGTCAGTTTCTGGTGTACAACATACCAAGTCAGTTATACACACACATATATATATATTCTTTTTCATGATAGGTTATTGCAAGATACTGAATGTAGTTCCCTGTGCTGTGTAGTAGGACCTTGTTGTTTATGTATTTTAGATATAACAGTTTGTATCTGCTAATCCCAAGCTCCTCAAGTTTATCCCTACCCCTTCTCCCCCTTAGGAACCATGTTTGTCTTCCATGTCTGTGAGTCTTTCTGTTTTGTAAATGAGTTTATTTGTGTCTTTTTTTTTTTTTTTTGGATCCCACATATAAGTGATATCATATGATATTTGTCCTTCTCTGTCTAACTGACTTCACTTAGTATAACAATCTCTAGGTCCATCCTTACTGCTGCAAATGGCATTACTTCATTCTTTTTTATGGCTGACTAGTATTCCTTTGAACTTCAAGAATGGAGGGTTGAGCTGAGGGCAAAAAGGCCTTGATTCCTGTGCTCATGTCACTTGAAAGCCCACTGCATGTGCAGGGCTTCTTGTAGCACTCATCCATTTCAGATCCGTGACAACCGGGGGAAGTGTCAGTATGGAAATGGAAATGTTCCAGATTCCCCCCCTGCCCCGCCTTGCCCCCTGCACTTTTAATCATAAAGCTGTACCAGAACAAGGTTCCATGGGGTGTATGATGTATATTTGGCGTTGGGGAAGGGGATGAGGGTGAGTGGGGCGAGGTGTGGTGAGTACAGAGGTATGGTGACCTACCATCTTTTCTGCTTACTGGAAATAATATTTTCCTTCTTGGACCACTTGGTAGATTAGTCAGAGTTTCCAGGAATAGAAAGTAAAGCCATGGAATAACTGTAAAAGTCCCCAAGTTAGTTTCTGAGCTGTTGTATAACATCTCCCTGAGTCGTTCTTTTGCCTTGCCAAGATTCTTAAACTCTCTGTTCATTATCTCTGCCTCTTTTTAAAATGGAGCAATGACTTATTAAAGAGGTGGTTATGAGACATGGAAGGGTGGCCTTTAATGCTTACTAATTATCTAAACTTAAGCTCAGTGTAGCCCTGTAGAAGGTTAAGGAAGAAGTGTTTGGAATTTTAAGGCAGTGAGGAAGATAATCATAAGCTTTCAACCCAAGGTCAAGATGGTAAGTAAATCTGGAGGAGGGGAAGAGACGTCTGCAGTCCCTCAGGTGGAAGAGCGCCACCAGCTCTGAGGGTAAGTGGCCTCGTTTCTGAGAATAAAGCCTGGCCTGGGGGAGCACTGAAATAGATTGTCACTGCAGGTAGGTGCCTGGGAGATGTGCTTGGTTCATTTTTTTTCCTTCGCCTTACATATTTCTAAAACCCCGCATTGAGCAAAATGAAACTGGCTTTCAAAAGGATGTGCGACATGGTTGATAGAGTTGGGTTTGTTCGGAATTTCTCTATCCTTCCAATATGGAAGCAGGATGGATGACGAAGGGCAATGAGAGATGTGGCTTATGAGCCCAGGCCGGGGTTCCCAGCGCTGACCTCCCAGGGGTTGTCTGGTTGGTTTCATAGGGGTGTTACGAGGGACCCTTTGGCCTTTGGCACTGGGGCTTCAGTGGAGAGTTTACTTACGAATCAAGTTGACGTAAGATGCATCGAGCTGTGGACCTGTGTCAGGATGCGTCTTTATCTTAGGTTATCTTCCCTTAGAATTGGCCTTTCTGTGGTGCTTTTTTGTTTTCCTGAAATCCCCCATTTGAAAAACGGAGCGCTTGGTGGGCGGGCAAATAATAGGTATCAGAATGCCTGCTGAGAAGGGAAAAGAAAGACCACGTTGCACCTATTTGGGATTGGGGGATGACTTCTGTGACCCAGACAGAGGGAACCACAAACCTTTGAGAGACAAGGGACTTAAGAAAAGGCGAGGTATAAAATTAGGAGGCTAACCATTAATTCATCCAAGTTAATGTAGAAGTTTAGGTCAGGTACAAACAAAATTCTTACTAGCCAGCGGGGGAGGGCCAAGTGGAATTTGGATTTGAAAATCTGTAAAGAGAAAGTGACCACTTCTGTTGTATTTAATTATTTATCTACTTGTATGTGTCTATCTGTGTGGTGTACCTATAATAATTAGAATATAGTGGTAATGTTAAAAGACCATTAAGTTACAGATTATCCAAAAACCCTATTTGCACATAAAAATTTAGTGTAGGAAGAAAGCCTTTATAAATCAAAGGGAATGGGAGGAAAGATGATTCAACAGGTGGTTAGATCTTCAGCTCACACCAGAATAAATTTTAAAGGAACTAAAGAGTTAGATATATGTTACCAAAAAAAAAAAAAAAAGCCAGCAATAAAAATCAATAGATTACATATATCATTTCTTTATGGATGGTCATTATGAAGAATAGATGCTGGACTAGAAGTTAATTATGGTCCCAAATGATAGCAAACTTGGACTGAAGGGAGAGATGAAATAACAGGCACGCTTCACTTCTGACTGCTTGGGGAGGGGGTGGGAAGAGGCGCCTTTTTTTTCACTCTTCCAGAATTAGTGGTGTGCTGGGAGTATTCGTTTAAAGAAAACTGTATTTATAATATACGTGTTGTTAAGCGAAGTTCTTCCCTATTTTTTAAAATGTCAGGTCAGGGCCTTTTTTGCATAGTTATTAGTCCGTCCAAATAGGAATGATTTAAAGGGGGATGTATCCTGACGGGAGTCATCAGTCGGAAGACCTTGTCCGTGGTGAGGAGACCGCCGGGTGGGGAGGGCCGGGCTGTGACGGCAGTGAGAACGTCTGGCTGGCCACTGCGTTCCTGAGGCCGGCCTGTTGGAGGTGGGGGGAGACTGTTTCCACGAAGTGCATCTCTGACTGTTAGAAAGGTCTAGACGTAACCTAGATTGACTGTGCAGGAGAGTCGTAAATGCACCCTCCTCTTCCCCAGCGCCTGGCCTCTCACCCCTTCATCCTTCTGGTAAACCGCCGGCCGGCTCGAGCCCTGCTGGGTTTCAGCTGTATGAACAGAGAAGAGGGATCTCATTGTCCGCTGCGGTCTCCCCCTCAGCCAGAAGTTTTCCTTTCTCCAGTATTGCGTGTTCTAGTAACATCTATGGAGTAAATTCTGCGTTGCCCCTAGGATGACAATAGAATCAATACTTCATGTGCCTGGTTTTACGTCAAAAGGAATTTATTTGTGCTGCTCAGCTTGCTTTATTATTTGTGGTGCACGACAGAAATACCTTGACCGCTTGTACCCAGCTCTCATCTATGTGATTCTGGAAGAAGGGCTGGTTGCCAGACTGGGCTGAATGTATTCTGCTTTGCTGCTTGGCCGTTCTATACCTTCTTCATTCTCAGAGAGCACTCAGGATGTCGAAATGACCTAGAATCCAGAGAGAAAGGAGTAGCCGGGAAGAGAGGCGAAGCCCACTGCGGTTCCAGAGCCTCCGGCTTCACAGTTAACCTTGAAGATGGAGGAAGGGCATGGCCCGTTTTATCCATATTGTGATTACCAGTGAAGTATTGTAATGCAGATAGATTATTATACTGCAGCCGATAAGCAATAAAGAGAAGCATCTGAATATACAAATTAGATTTTAAAACTGAAGCAGTAGGAATTAACAGAGTCCTCTATTGAAGGTTTCTACTGAAGACATTCAGAAAGCAGCTTTTGGTGAGATGAGGAAGCTCACAGACTGAGAACTGAGGTGTGGCCGAGCTTTCCGCAGCCTCCTAAGTACAGTGAGGAGACTTTGCACACGTCAGCATGCACACGTCTTGAATGCCAGTTCCTCCCCCAAAACGGGGAGACACGGAAGGAGGGAAACGACCTTTCTCACCACTTTTTCCCTGTTGCTAAAACCTGTAACTGAGCTGTCTTCTCTGGTCAGAAAAAGTGGTTTGCTGCTCGGCAGGTGGTAGGTCTCCATGGAAGTGCGCGGGTAGACGAGCAGTCGTTTTATTTCTGGGCGCATGCTAAGTTGTTGGCCTTTTATTTTCTGTCACTTTTTGGGCGTATGACATATGTACGTGCTTACAGCTGTGTGTTGGGCCGAAGGAGCTGATGGATTGAGTTGATCTTTAGAAAGTTGCTTGCTCCCTGTGAGGTGCGTGACTGCACACGTAGAGAACCAGTGTGAACCCCCTGCCAAGGCTGGGGTGCACTGGGAGGGAGGAGGCTGGCAGGCTGGGACCTCTGATGCATGCCCGGTGCCGGGTTCCAGGGCTCGATCTGGGGGCAGTGGGGACGGTCCTGGGAGGAAAGGCGGCTTGTGTGCGGCACTGGTGGTTTTATCACGTCTCTCGCTACTGGGAAGGGGGACGTTGGAACTTTAACTGTGTGGTTTTTCCTGTCACTTGAGTCCTTAACACTAGAATGTTCTTGTCCAAAGTAAGGACAGTCATCTGGTTTGAAATGCCTTTTCCTCGTTTTTGTGGCACGTGGAGTGTGCCGCACACAGTCGCCCCTTTGCGGAGGCCTTTCCTGCTCTGCAGTGGGCATCGGTTTTAGGGAACTTCCTGAGCAACGTGTCACCTGGAAGGATCGTGTGTACCCTGGTGCTGCTGGAACGGGGGGTGTTTGGCGTGTCTTTTTCTGTCTCCCTCACATACCGGCCACAGAAACACTGAACAGAAGGCAGGAGTGGGTGCCCACACCAGAAAGCCTCGAGACACAGCTGGGTCTGCTTTCACCGGCAGCTCGCCTGGATTCACAGTGGGTTTTCCTTGCAGGGTGTGTCAGTCTCCAGAGGAGAGCGTCCAGGCCTCTGCCAGAGCAGCAGCGTCAGTGCAGAGACGTGTGGAGGTTCCGCAGTCCTCCCCCCGCCACTGTCCTGTCCCTGTGACCTCCTGGAGGGGTTTCCTGCAGGAATCTGGGGGAGGGAGGGGGAGTGGACAGTCTTTGGCTGATTTTGCAGGGGCAGGGTCATGGGTTAGTTACCCGGGAGTACTTTCCTGACCTCTCATGCCTTTTGTTTTTCCTGTTTCATAGTCTTTATCTCTAAAACAGGGGTCAGACAGCATGACTTCAGTGATGTGTCTGGCTCTGTAGGTATGGGGTGGAGAAACATTGTAACCCGCCCAGAGTCGCAAAGCTCATGGAAGAGGAGGCTCTGCAGGGTGATCTGGACTCACCGTTTGTCGGACGGGTGACTCTCCTGCCTGTGACTCCCTGGCCCGACAGTCATGGTCACGATGGCTGCGCCTGGACACCCCTGAGAGGCCTTTCCAGGAGCTGCGCGATCTTTGGGTGGCGGTTGTCGTTAGAAAAGTCTCCTTCGTGTTGGGCTAAAGTCTGTTCCCCACGTAGCTGTGCCCCTTGGGGCCGGGTGATACAAGTCTGCTTCCTTGTCCTTCAAATCCTGGACGTGAGCCCTGCCCTGCTCCCTGCACCTCCTGCAGCCACTACCAAGGAGACATGGCCTGCGTTCTGCGCCACATCCTCTGAGTTTGTTCCGGCTCATAAACAGCCCCATCAGCGCGAGGTTTGCAGACCCTGCTTCCCCAGTCCCCGTTTAACCAGCGCCCCCGTCCCTGCCCTCTCAGACCTCTGTGCCCACACGGCCAGAGCTTGCGTTAGGGTTGCTTTTGCCGGACTGGAGTTCCCTGCAAAGGGAGTGCAGGTGCCAGCTGTTTTCCAACCAGAGAAAGGAGAGGCAGGGCTTAGGAGCAGCAACTTTGTAAATGTCCTTAAGCATTTAGGTACACACTTAACAATAGGTGCTATCGTGGTTCCGGTCTTGTTTTCCTCTTTCCATCATTTCAGCTTGTTAAGCTTTGGGGATTCATATTTCTGTCATTAAGACTTAGTCCTTCCTTCCTGTGTGATTTCAGAGGACTTTGTGATGCCTTTGTTAGAGCTTTCACCACGCTGGTCTCCAGCTATTTATGTCTTCGCTCCATTCAGTTGTGAGTCCCGCTACAGCAGTCACCCCTTAGCCTGTCATCTCTCCAACACTTAGCTCTCAGTGAGTGCTTCATACGTTTTTGTTGAGTGAATGAGCCAAAAATGTTTGCTCTCTCGTTCTGCATATTAACGAATAAATTAATTGATACGTATGGTGAAGGGGGCAGGACCCAACAGCCCTTTCCACAGCCCAGAAACTCTCCCCTGGACTTACCATTGATCTGGTTTTTGACGTTCTTTGTAAGATGAGGTTCATTCTGTCGTGAATTCACTTTGTATTATGTAGCCAGTGCTGCTGTAGTGTAACATGCACGTTCCTGAAAAATTACCATTCTGTGCACAACAGGTCAATGAAAAACCACAGGGTTAGAGACACAAAAACTTCATCACTGACAGATTTTTTTTTTAAGATAAGAGCCTTATAAAAAATAGTAGTTTAGTTTTACACACGTTAAATGATTAAGAAATACATAAATGCACCAATAAGTGTGGCGTTGGCCTTGAAAAGTGCCTGAAGTTGGCTGATGGAAGTGGACGTTGGAAGGATTACAGCCTGGGAGTTATTGTGAAGCGGGTAGAGGGAGGGGTGTGTGAAACCAGAGGGAAAACTGTGGCACCAGCTGTGGATGGGTTCACAGTGGACACAGTGAACAGAGTTCGCCGGCGGGGGTTCGAAGTGTGCACGTTTCCTGTGGACTTGGTTCAGCGGAGGGCGGTTTTCTGCATTCACCGAGGGCTTCTTGTAGACCGAGTCGCACATAAGCAAACACAACATTCACGTTGGCACAGATTCACACTTTCAAAACAAGCCTTACGGCAGCCCCTGTTTCTTCGTCCTGTTATCCACTTCATCAGTAAACATCTTGTGTTCTTAAAGCGTCCCTGGCGCTGGGAATGTAAAGATGCAGAAGTTCTAATACCTGCTCACTCTCAAGAAGCTCATAGTCTGAAAGACACGTTTTTACCAGGAGGAATGACAATAAATGTTAAAGAGACAGACTTGACTCATCCAGCCATTTTCCAAAGTCTCCTCCAGCCAGTGGAGTATTTTATAAGTCTGGTCCGTTATTACATTTAGCAGGTTTCTCTAAAATCTGAAACCTAGAGTTTAAATGGCTCTTACTTTCCAGTTAGTGTCTATTTAAGAGATGGTTTCTTTAGGATTGACAAAGAGCAGAGACCTGTATCATGCCCATCCAGTATTGCATTTAAAAATAAGACTTCGCCTCATAGTTACACGTGTGTGGTTTGTTGACGGCCTTAACTGAAGATAGACTAACATGCCAGTGTAATCACAGACCCTTGGAACCAGAAGGAAGCCCAGAAAACAGGAAGTTCAGCCTTCTCTTTGATTCAGACAAGGAAACCAAGGCTCTGAGAGGTGATGTGATCGACTCAAACTGGCTAATTAGCGGCAAAGCTAGAACTTGAATCGAGTTAATTTACAACTGTAATATGTTGCCTATCAAATTATGTCATAAGGCGGAATAAAAGTTCTATTCATTTAGGGAGAAATCTAAACTGAACGTACATTATTTCCACTTCTCCATCTATTTATTGCGTTTCTCCAATCCAGTTACGGTTCATAATAGGCTTCCCATTGTTTGATGATCGTTCCTTTATAAAATCTAGTGCTACACAAACTCACCAAGGTGGATCTTATTCAGAATGCGTGCTCTATAATTACATGTCTTTGTTAGGGCAGACAGAAAATTGTGTTTCTTTGTACCTGGAAAAGATTTAAGCATTTGCCATGAATTGATCTGGGGTTTTGAGGGAAGAACACCCCTGGTTATGTCTGTGGAATTTGCAGTGCATTCCAGGGGATTAAGATGTCATTGCCTCTAGTCAGGACATGCTTTCTTTTCCAAGTAGATGGGTTTTATTTTGTTTATATCTGTTTCCTTCACCCCAACCCCCAACACTGACCATTTTGAAAATTGTGTCTGAAGTACACCGTTGTGCCAGGTCCACGGTTTTGACTGGGGCTCGCTCGCAACCCACTGGCTTTGGCCACTTTTACTGAGGGCAATCCTTGTTTCTAGTGCACAGGAATTTGAAAGCAAGGAAATTGGGTAACACCTAAAGACAACAGAAAGATATGATTAAAAATGCAGGGTGAGTGAGCATTTCCCCCTCTTCCCTTTCTTTGGAAATCAGTGTATTTTGAGCCCTTAGTGTTTGTAGAGCATTTGCAAACTGTTCTAACTTTTTGGAAGTCCCTGAGAGAGATTTTTCCCCCCTCAGGCGATATTTGAATTCTAGGCTCAATTATTTGAAAACACCAAATTCTAACTGGAATCATTTGTCCTAAGCATAGTTGTTGGGAATGAATAATTTATAGATCTGAGTAAGTCTGTAACCGAAGAAACATAACCATTGTCAGTAAGTAAAAACAGGTCTTCTAGGGGTGAGTGACTTGTGGCCATTTGTCTGTGGTGAGATGGGTGGGCTTCTCTGTGTTACTGGTTCCTGAAGCCACCAGGGTTGTAAGCAAGCACATTCCCAATTTGGGGACATTAAATGAATGCCCACCGTTTCTTCTTGCTGTGTCTCTGCCTTTAAGGACAGGAATTCAGAATGGCCTTCAGTTCTGCTTTAGGATTGAAAGCCTTCCTTGGCACCTGAACAAGGAGGAAATTTTTAGGAACGGGCACATTTAACTTCAAGTAGCCAATGTGGCTTCTGTAAACAAGGGCAGTGGGGCAGGTAGCAAGCGGACTGTTAAGCCCCACGTGGCTGCTTGGTGCCTGCCGGTGTTGGGCCCGACAGGGGGTTGGATACAGTGGACCACCTGAAGAAGATGACCTGTTAGAAAACAGCAACAAGAACGCTGAGATTCTGTGAGTTAGGCTCTGCTGATCTCTGTGTCTTCATTCAGTTGAAGCGACCGAGTTCCACGTGTGAGGCATCACTCAGCGGTGGCCTGGGGTCTGCAGGGTGGTGCTTTTCTCCTATAGGAGGGGCTTTTACCTCTGACAGGAATCAAGATTTAAATCAGATTTAGAGGGTGCTTGTGGTCAAGTGCGAGAGTGGAGGACAGAAGCCTTGTTCCAGGAGTCCCCTTTCCAGTGCTCTGGGGCGGATACGGCACCTCCTGCCTTGCTGTCTGTTCATCCTCCCCCAAGCTCCATCTTAATGATGCATTTCCTCAGGAAAGTTGTGATTCCACTACTGAATTTCCAACTTGTAATTTTTTTGTGTACAGCTTTAAGAAAGTAACTCTTATCTCCCGCTTTGTTGGAGAAGTCCTTACTTTATAAATCTTTATTTCTTGATCTCCCATACGATTTATTGTGTGTGTGTGTGTGTGTGTGTGTGTGTGTATTTCCCAGTTGTATTTGGCAATCATGGAAGTTTTTGTTCACCAGGACAAAACGTGTCCCTCCCACCTCAAGCCTATGTACTTTGGGCTCTGTCATTGTCCAGATACCAGTCTTTCCAGCATTCATTGCTCCTTAGCGTTTCATTGCTATGTGATTTTTCTATTAAGTTTTAAGCAGTTTTCTTGGGCTAATTAAAAATTGCATTTACTTTGTTTTGTTCTTAATGAATGTAACAGGCTGATTGCACAGTTGTTTGACTTTGTATCATGTTTCTGAACTTAAAGCCAGTATTCTGTTAAAAATTCAAATACTGTAGAAGGTGAAAAAGAAAAACCCTCTGACACTTCCCTGTAACCACCCCCTAGGCTAAAGGCTGTTTACATTTTCTTGTTTATTTCTTTCAACACATGGAAAAGTAGGCTTGAACTCATAAAGTATGCAGATGCCTTTAGACCATAGGCTTTACCTGCCTTTGGTTATTTATATATCTCCCTCCTTTTACATTGTATGCTTTTGATTGCCCTGCTTTTCTTGTTATGCAAAAAACCCCAAAACTATTAGAATCTTTTATGATTCAAAATAGAACATTAGTTTTATTATGTATCAAAAATGGATCCTTAAACTTCCTAATAGCTTCCAATTATTTTACATTTGCTTGTGGTAGATACTATTATTTTATTGCAATGTAATGTCCAATTATGGAAACGACTCCGAAGAGACTTGGTTTTTCTGGGCTTGATGTGTAATTGTTTATTGAATATTTTTCTCATTACAGTGATTTTTTTTTTCCTTTCGAATTGCAGATGTTAAAGAAGCTTGCTTAGATTTTGTAAGTTGATTATTACGTGGCTAAAGAAATCGAATCTATTTCAAGTGCTCAGTAAAACGAAGGCCTTGTGTTTGGGACTGAATAAATGGGAAGATTTTGAGATCCCTCCTTCTCAAAAAAACTAGTTGTATGTATTAAAATACCAATAACAATGCATAGCAAATGCCTGATAAATCCCACGGGCATTAAGTATCTAAATAGAAGTCCCTCAGGGTCTGGGTGGTGGCCAGGGGCTGTGGTGACTGGAGAGGGATTAGCAAGACGGTGCAACTGAAACAGGAGTTGGCCAGGTGGGGCCCCGAAGTGCTCGCAGGTGTGAGAATGGGAGAAGGCAGAGCACGGGGCTTGTGGACGGATGTCAGGGGCAGAGGGAGTGCAGCAGGGGCCACGATGAGGAGGTATGAGTTTATTGTACGTAAGAGGAGAAGCCATTGGAGAGATTTAAACAGGAGCGACAGCATGATCTGATTTATGTTTTAAAAGCTCGCTCAGGCTGCTGGGGAACAGCAGATTCCGTAACTGTGGTTTTACTTTAAATGGCATTATATAAGCAATAATTCACACCAAGCCACTGACTCATGTTAAGGGGGAATAAAAACAGGTTGATCTGTGATTCTGAGCTTCCATGATGGGGATGGAGGATCCAGAGTTGGCGTGGGAGGGGGTGGGCTTGATTTTAGTCACGTTGAGCTGGGGATGGGGATGTCCGACAGCCAGGCAGACACAGTCCTCCAGCAGCTGAAGAAGAAACAAACGAACGCCACGTTACCTTTTACCTCTGTTCTGAAAACATCTCTGAACGTAAAGTTCAGGTATTTGCACGCGGGTGTAAGTCATCGTGACGGTGCACATCCCAAGCCTGAGCTGGGCTGTCTGGCAGCACCTCCCCTCTAAATGACAGACGGGCGGCACTGCTGTTTTGGTGACTTGCTGGAGCTCCATCTCTGTCCAAGGACAGTTATAAGTTCCCACTCTTTATTTCTAGAGGGTGATTTTTAGCATTTCAGGTGGGGAAGGTGACTCAAGCAGAAAAGTGGTTTCAGAGTCCAGAGTGTCAAGCCTTACAACTTGGAACCCCACAGATGGGCAGTGTCTAGCGGGACGATGTTGTCACCACCTTCCCTGTTCTCCTGAACCTTATGTACATGTAGCTGCAAATTTTATATTTGAACATATTTCCTTTTTCTGTGATAAACTGAGGATAATGAAATAACGACAAGTGATGAAATAATGGCAAGAGATTTTTTTTTCTCCTACCAAATATTTATTACACATACGGTATAGAAGGTCAGTTTAATGATTGGTTGAGTTACCCTTTGAAGAAGATAAAATATTTCAAATACAGGAAACAGCACAACACTTCCCCTCACTCTGTTTTTAAAAATCTCTTTCAACTTCACAAAATCACAGCTGGGGATGAGCAGATTTACTTCTTTTGTTCCTCAGGAGAATTATATCTGTAGTCATCTGGGGTAGGGACCCTGTATAACTGTGTAAGATGTGGCATTGACTAAAATGTGCGCACATCAAGGAGAGAGTG
The DNA here is from genome assembly GCF_036321535.1 of Camelus dromedarius. Classification (NCBI taxonomy): domain Eukaryota; kingdom Metazoa; phylum Chordata; class Mammalia; order Artiodactyla; family Camelidae; genus Camelus; species Camelus dromedarius. The sequence goes on along the minus strand of NC_087459.1, from coordinate 23,827,465 downwards.
CTTATGAACCTACAGGTGAGATGTTCTGGAAGGTGGAGTTCTGGAAAAGTAAAGAAATGATGATCTTCCAAGGAGTGTGCTACCAACACCTTACGTGGGAGCTCGTGGAATCTCAGAAGTCATCTAGCCCACCCCTTCCCGTTCCATGACTAACTCCTCAAAGTTCTGATCACAGTCACACAGCGTCCCCTTGGACACGTCCAGTGAAGGGCAAAGTAGACCATTAGCTTGTTCCCCTGTACGGCAGCCTGGGTCATTTCCAGGTGAACTTTTCCTCCAGTTGTACATCCTTTGGTCTGGGTTCTGCCCGTGATGCCCTTCACAGTAGACGTACTTCCTCTTCCATGTGACAACCATCGGGGTCCTTCAAGGTGGCTCATGGCCACCCTTTGGGCCAAGACTTTCTAACTGTCTGTTCCACATGGTGAGTGATCTGGTGACCGTGTGTGGAGCCAGGAAGGGAAATACCACCATGAAGGAGAGCTCACCGCCCCCCCCCCCCCCCACACCCCCCAGCAGTTCTCTTGGCACAGGAAGTGCCCAGGATAGAACTGTCCACGTGCCTTGCTGTCTGAGTCCTTCCTCCCTTCCCTGCAGAACAGAAAGACTTAGTCACTGTTCTGAGGACTCACAAAGATTTGCTTCACTCCTTCCGACTAGAGTAACTTGATACCCAGACCCTGCTGGGAGGGTGACTGAGGAAGCAGACCTAGTGGTGTGGCCCAGCGCAGGTGACTCTATGATTTGAGAAGGATAAAGCGTGCAAGTGTGCGTGTTCTTGCCGGCTCAGGAGCAGTGAGAACATGAGCCAGTGTTGACTAGAACTTAGGTCAACCGAAAGCTGAGCTGGCACACCGCCGCCCTGCATGCAGAGGGCTAGGAAGAAGCTTGGGGGTGGGGAGGATTTGTGTGGAGGGCCAGGGAGCTGAGGAAAAGCCTAGGACAGGCTTAAAAGATAGAAATTCTTACCTGCCAGCGTGGCCTACCCTACCCAGCCCCTTTACTAAAGTGGGTCTCAGTGATAATCTAATCTGTGCCTGAAATCGGATGAAACAGAATCAGTGTACAAAGGAGGAAGGAGGGGTGACTGATCGGATTTCAGTAGGTCTGTGGTGCTGGCGGCTCTTACCTTTGTCCTTGAGAAGATAATCTCCAGTGAAGTTCAAAGTGTTGAAAACAGGGTTTAACCTAGAGCCAATCACTTGCCAACTTTAATGGACACACTCAGCTTTAAAAGTGTGAACCTGATTAGCGAGATGCCTCATTCCCGGGCCCCCAGATATCCCAGACGTATTGATACATCAGACGTTCACAGAGCCAAGCAAAGCTGTTTACTCCGTTAAGAGACAAAATAGTAAGGACTCATCACACCAAAGACTTTTTTGCTTCAGGCGACCAGGGTCACTTTGCCCTCACGATTATTGCCCCTTCTGGCTGTGGGCATGAAGCCCTTAGCTGAGGACGTTCCAAGCGAGCAGTGGACAGCAGTTCAGCGAGGAAGGTGTCAGATCTGTAAACAGTCTGTGTGCTTGACAGCTTTTGAGTCCTCACTCATACTTCATAAGGAAAATCCTGGAGGGAGGCTGCCTCGAGCAAGATGACATCCTCTTTTCTCCCTCCCAGCCTCGCCTGATTGTTCTTCATGTGAAAGGCAGGATGATTAGATACTAGAAGGACTCTTTTTTTAACCAAACATCTAAGGGTATAATTCATTTTCAGTGTTTTGGTCCCACCTCTTGGAAAATTTCCAAAATGAGCCAAAGGTCTCCGTGTTGTCTTCGGGTCTAAGGAATGTGTCCCGCGGCTTTTACTAGAACATCCATCTCATCCTTGGGCTTGCCCCTCACTCAGAGTCAGGCTGCACAAATACACACGTTTGGTTGAAGATCCTTTTAGAAACTTTCCTTGTCAGGAGCCCCACACTGATGTACAGACACAAACAGCATGTCACGTGTGCAGTGTGCGCTGGTTTTGAGGGTGGCGGTGCTGGGGGGCACGCCCGGGCGGAGGGCACAGTGTCGCATGGGCGCTTGGGCAGCAGCGAGACGGGGCTGAGGAGGATGGGCCGGGAAGGGGCGGAGGCCAAGAGGCACTGGCGATGGACCCCGGCAGGAGGTGACTGTGTCTGGAGAGGCCAGCTGGTGGACGCTGAGGCTGGCGGGAGCACGCCAGCAAGAATAATGGGAGTATGTCATTGAGGCCAAAACAGGAAAGCCTGAGTTGTCTCTGAAACCTGTGTCTGGAGTTTTTCCGAGTTCTCAGTAGTGATTGGAGACGCCATCCTTCGTACCTCGTTTCTCTGTCCGGTCTCTACACATCCCAGAACACGAGTCCGTTGATTTGGGCCTCACTCTGATCCTTGGAGCCAGTGCAGCAGGAAAGTGCTACAGACAAAAGCACCTTACCATCGGTAACTCCAGATCAGTAAAATACAGCAGATATCTCCATTCGCTCTGCTTGTCTTACGGCGGAGCCTCACAGATGACAGACAGCAAGACTGAGGGCCGCTGCTTTCCTGACTGCTGGTTCCTGGTTTTTTCCTCTGGGTTCTGCGTCCTCAACTGCCCACTCCTGGAAGGCAGGGCCTGTATCTGTTCCTCTTTGTATCCTCAGGACCCACATAGTGCTGGCCATATGAAGTGAGTTAGTTTTTCCTTGTGTGAAGTGAAAACATGAGGCTTATATACGACCGTGACATTCTTGGGTTTTTCCGAGACCTTTGTATGCCTGCATCTCTACCTCCAGTAGATCACAGCCTCTTTCTCTCTCATTCTTATTTTGGTCCTTCATCAACATGGTCCTTTGTTGCTCTTATTTGCTAGAAGCTACAAAAGGCATAAAATGTTTGCAGGCCCAGTCTTCTGACCTATAGGCAGAAGCCATTCTGTTTGGCTCTAGTCTCAACAGCCAAGGTTGCTCCTCCCCTTGGAGAAAGATTTTTGGTTTTAAGGCATCAGGACCATGGGCCCCCTCTTAACAATTGATGCTTTTTGGTGTGAGGTTTAGGAGGAATAAACTTGAATCAAGTTTAAGTATGCTCAGCTGCAGTCTGTTGACTTTTCTTTAACCCCCGTCAGATTAAGCCCTGTCGTAGGTTAATCTGGTAAACTAGGTGCTAGCCAGACTAGCTTCTCTAGTGACAGCCGCCTCTAATCTGCTGGTCTCCACACAGCTTTCCCTGTGGACCGCTGGTGTTTTGGCAGATGCAATGGCAATTTTTCCCTATTTAGGATTCTGCTTTTACTAGGAACCCCGGAGGCCCTCAGAGGTTTGCGATACAGACTTCAACCCGGAGCTTAGCCTCCCAGATGGTAATTAATGTTTACACAAAATGACAAGCACAAAATGAAATCTCCTTGAGCCCTGCCAAGCACCCAGCATTCCCCCGATCTCCCTCTCTTGCAGTGTTTGAAAATTAATTTGCCTTGAACAAACAGTGGGTTTTCCTCCATTTATTTGTACAGTTTCAGTGACCGGGAAGAAGAGCTGCGAGACTGGATGTCATCCCTCCACTCGTTCGAGTAATTGAATCTGCTAATGGAACAAACTGGTCTCTGTTTAATGGTTTGAGAAAAAGAGAGGAGGAACATAAAGAGAAGTGCACGTTAGAGAAGGCGGATTGTTCTCTGTAAGACACTTTTGGCGTGTAGAGGTTTAGAGGTCGTGCCTAGAACATGGGGAGAGCTCAGAGTTTGGCTACATTAGTTCAGTAGTGCTATTTTCATTTTCATAAGTATATACAAAGCATGCAGCCTTTGCTAAAAAGTAGAGTTTTGTCTGAGGTAACAACAGACAGCAGAAAGTGTGTTTAAAGACTGGACATTGCTGGTAGCCTGAAATAACTGTATGTTGATTCATAGAAACTTGATGCTTCCGTGTGTTTCTGGGCTTTTCGCTGTTGAACATTTCAACATTTATTAATGTTCCCACTTCCCTTCAATTTAAAGTCTGGGTTCTTATTTGGCTACAGTCTTCGTTCACTCTTATGTGGTGACGTTTCTGTGGCTCTCTCATTTGAACAAATGAGTAGAACAGTTAACTAGACATTTAAACATAGGACGTGTTCATTTGTAGATGATGCAAATCAAACATTCAGAAAGATACAGGTGGATGCGTGGGTAGATACATTGCCTAGTGGCCAGCGCCCCACGTGGTTTTCTTGATGTCTTTAAGGCTCGTTCAGTTTGCTGCAGTAATGACCTAGTGCGTAGGCCCTGTTAGGGCTTTCCAACGTCAAGAGTGTGAAGTTGGGTAAAGACCAGAAGCACAGAAATGTGCCCTGGGAGCCTCTCTCCTCCTCCTCTCCCGCACTCTCCCCTCCTTCCTCCTCCATCACCAGTATTCACCATTTCCTTTCTGTTCAAATACACCGGTTAGAACTGGTTAGAAGCATTGAGGAGTCATTGGAAGGCTGATGCACAAGCGCCCTCTCCTCTTTGAGAGGCAAATGCTTGTCTGTCCTCTGGGGGAAGGGCTTTAAAACAAACGCCATCCAGCGGGTAAGACAGTTTAAAGAGACTTGACTGGTCCCTCTCCCGGTTGACTTCTTTTGATGGTGGAGGGGTATTTTCCATGAAGGAACGCTTTAAAATATAATCTCGTTTTTTCCCTTTTACAATAATAATAAAAATACGTACTCCCTGTAGAAAATTTAGAAAGTTTTGTTTAAGAAAAGCACAACTTTGAAAACTTGAGTCAATGGTTCTTTCTGGATGATGGGATTACACTTAACATTTAGATGTCTATCTTTCTCATCTCCTGTGCATACCTGTGTGCATTCACATAGATAACTTTAAGTGTTGAAATCATATTGATAATAGTTCACTTTATCTTACTTACTAATAATTTTGTCACGAAATTTTTTCCATGAAATTAAATATTTTTCTGCAGTACTTTTGGGACCATCGATCACTTACGTATTTTGTGCTGTACATTGTAGAAAGCACTTAACATGACTTAATTTCCACCACAACCTTTTGAGGTAGTTACTGCATTTTTGCAGTAAGTTATTGGTCTTCTGGAAACAGCCGTTCATCACAGGAACATAACATGATGCATGAAATCTCAACCACACTACACCCAGTGCCTGTTTGTGTAATATAAGAAATATTTTATTTCTGGGGCAAAATATATGGTTAATATGCTTATCTGTACACATTATATAAAGTCCTAATGAAATGTAAAGGAGAAACAAGTAGAAAGTAGTGTATGACTACATAATATGTTTTTAGGTACATAGTCAACTACTTACATTAGAAGACAGTGACATGGTCAGATGCATGAATCTGCGCACAGAAATACACTGTCACTGTAATTCACATACTAGGATCAGCCTGACCATTGATGTGATTTTCCCAAATGATGAACAACTCAACAACAAGACATAACACAGCAGACATAGCAACGCACAACAGTTGTATTCCTAGAAACCCCAGTGTGTATTAAAACCATGCAAAAAATTATTTTGTGTTTCTGTGCAAAAGCAGTTAGGGTCCTCCTTTTCTCAGCTGCACAGACGTTCAGTGGGACTTTAGAAAGTGAACCAAGATATTATGTGTGGTTTACCTTCACATCACAGTACAGCTAATCTCCCCGAGAGCCACCAGTACCCTCCAGTCTTTGTGACAGCCACACCCAACCCCACAAGTTTTAAGAACCTCCCCCAAGGGGTGGTCTCCTCTAAGAGCTGCCTCTTCCATGGCTTAACCTTTAATTTCTCTCTGTCTCTCTCTCCCCACCTCCCTCTCATTTATTTATTTTTATGTTTTGCATCCTCACACACCCTTGAACACAGATTCTCAGAGCATTTGGGGGGGTACGTTTCTGAAAGTACACAGGCCCTATAATTTTCTTGTTAGGTTCTTTCGCAAGTGTTACATGATTTTTGTTATTGTAAAGGGGTTTCTTTTTTATTTTACTTTTTATTTTTTATTTACTACTGCTGGTGTGTAGAAAAGCAGTGGATGTTTGTGGCGGCTCTATTTGGATGCCTTACTGAGCTCTCTTATTAGTTCTATTATTTTTTCAGCTGGTTGCCTGTGTTTTCCAGCTAGATAATTATATTTTTTGTAAATAATAGTTTTGCCTTGGCCTTTTGTTACATATTTGCTGTTGGCTTTCAATTTAAACGACGGGAATACTTTGTTTCTTACAGGTTTAGCCCGCATTGTCTGTAAGTCTGTGCACCTGTGCTTTCCTGGGTTGAGGGGTGTTGGTATTGAGTCGTGTTTCAGTTTACTTTTATGGATGAGGTTTGTTCGTTTTTAAGTCGGTTTTAGTAATTTATGTTTTTCGTAAAATCCATTTTATTTTGAACGTTATTGTTATAAAAGTGTGCTTGATATTTTCTTATTTTATATAAAACATACTCTCCTCGCCTGCGAATCATGCTATTCAGACTTCCAGTTTTGTTTGCTTTGCTTTTTCAAACCCCCCTTGCTCAGACTGTTTGTAAACAGAAGATATTTGAAAATTTTTAATAAATAACATGATCACATTCAAAATTTAAATATACATGTATGTAGACTGTAAATATCTCCCCCTCCTCGGTCCCCTGTCCCTCAGTTCTTACTTCTCCCCAAACCCCCAAGTAGGTAACCCACTGCTCATGCTTCCTGGGGTATCTCCTAGAGCTGCTTTATGTATAAAGTAAAAGTGAATATATATCATTTTTCTTCCATTTTTCACAGAAGCTAGCATGTGGGCTCTGTTGAACATACAGAGTTTCTCTTTCATTTGTATAGCTGCAACTTCTCCACTGTATGGATGTATCAAATTTATATGTAACCTGTCCCCCAGTGATTACGTTTGTTTCCACACATGTAATTTAAACCATGATATTGTTTCACTGTGTCTATAGACCAAATCCTTAGGTACCAGATGAAGGGAACTCCACTTGTTTTTTTGCTAAAAGTTGCCACATTGCCCTCCACAGAGGTTACAGGGTTTATATTCACCTAGTAAAATAAAAGAGAGCTCATTTTCCCCAGGGAACTTGTACCCAGTGTGTATCAAAATCAAACACATTTTTCCTAATCCACCCTTAAGTTTTTAAAAAATGCAATGTGCTGGAGTCAAGTTTGTTGAGATATAATTTACATGCGGTACATTCAGCCTTTTTACTGTACAGTGTAATTTGAATTTGCATGTCTTTTATTATAAGCATCATGTTATTTTTACAAACACAAAAGAGAAATTTAAAACCCCCAAAATGTAATGAATAAAACTTCTAAATAAGACTAGTCAATTTACACATTCTTATTTCTTTCTACCTCAGCGTATTTCATCCTTGGGCAAATTCAAAGCACACTGAGCAGTACAAAAAACTTTTTTTTATTAATGTGTTCTTGCCAATTTTGGAGAAGCACAGTAAGACAAATGGATTGTCAGGATGGAAAAGCTTAACTGGGAAGATACAGTTATTGAATAATTGAAGGGAAGAGGAAATGCATTACCGATTAGCCACAAAAATGCATGACGCCTAATCCGAGCCTCAAAAGACTCGTGTAAATGGGGAGTCAGAAAACTGTTGCAGCCCAAGTTATCAGCCTTCAAACCTGCCGCTGCCTTGTTCATAGGTTGCAGCACTGGCATTGATGGATTGATGATAGCTTTCAGAGTTAGCTGAAGGGCCGTGTTCCAGCAACCCTTTGCAGCGTTCCTAACCCTTTGCACTGCCTGGTTGCACTTAAATATTTTAACCAAATCCTGGATTTATTATTACCTGCTTTGTTTTAGGGTTTTGGCTGCCTAGGGGGCAGCATTTTGTCAATCAGAGAAAAGGCACATAGTGGTGGCTGAGTTAGGACTAGAACTCCGCCGTCTGGCTTTGTGAAACAGCCAAGTAACCTCCATCCAGCAAGTTTCTCACCTTTGCTGGGCTTCTCCCCCATCTAGTCTGAGAGGGTTGAATAACATCCTTGCTATGTGCTGAACGGTCCAAGCATCAGCGTCACCTGGGAGATTCTTGGAAAGGTAGGCTCTGGATCCCCACTCACCCCCAGTGCTGCTGAATTCCAGTCTGCATTTAATCCGAACTTCAGGTGATTCGAATGCACATGAAAGTTTGCGAAGTGCTGGGTTGGGGTCCCAGATCCTCGCCGTCTTCCAGGATTCTGTGCTTCTGGGCTCCCCCAGTCATTCATTGCAGACTGTTGCCTACAGATGTGTAGGGTTCGCTAGAGAAGCTTTGGTCTTGCCTGTGTACCTCATTGATCATCAGTGGTGGTGACACCTCCACCGTCTTGGCCCCACTCCCCTGACTCTAGCTGTGTTTAGCTTGGTCCTGAGACAGTGGGGCCTCAGGGAGACACGAGAGCAACTCCTTTGCCTTTACGGAGCCTCGGGAAGCGAGCCCAAGCCTGCACTGAGCCTCCTGCGGGCTTGGCTGTGTTGTCCAGGTTCTAGAGGCTCATCAGATCAAGGACAAGGAGATAAATACAGTCAAGCTAGGTGGATGAGACGCTTATCCGTGGACTTCTGTTGTGCTTCTTTCCTGGCGTAAGTAAATTTCAGTGATAACCTCTCAGTGGTGCCCCTCAGAAAGGAAACTTCCTTTTATGCCAGAGAGAAACTTGGTCTGGACATTGATTTTTGGAGGCAGGCCATGAATTTGAATTTACACATGAGGTAGAAAATATTGGTATGCTTTTTCTTCACTATCCCTGTCCAGAGAACAAAGCAATACAGAAGGACAGGAGTGTATTCCATTCTGTATGTTTGCCATACTTGTGACAGATAATCCACAGTCAGCCATCAGAGCTGGAAGAACCCCTGTACATACACACAGAACTGACTTCTCATCCAGGAAGTTCTCTTTTTGGGTGCTGTGAGGACTTCTGTGGTGTCAGTGCTTTCTGCCCCACACCTAACTAACCAGCCTTCAGTCTTCAAAGCCTGTGGTTTTCAGTGAATTCATTTAATTGCTTGTTATGGAAAATCTGGTGAAAATGGTAGAAAAAGCAATGAAAAAGGAGCAGAGCCAGCGTCCCTTGATCTGGATGTCTGCAGATAAAGGGTCTTCCTTTGAGATGTAACTCTTATTGTGGCTGAAGGGGTTCTGTGTCCGCATCACGAATTTGACGTGCTCTCTCAGCCTTAAGAGTTCTGGAATTTGTAAAATGTCAGCTTACCATAAGCAAAGATCTTCCTAGGAGGGTTCTGAAGACAGCACTGGGGAGAAATAGGTGTCAGTGGGCCATCAGAAGTCTAGAGTGACTTTCACCAGAGCCTTTGGGTGCTTTATCCTTTCCTACCTGAACCAGGTGAAGAGGGGCTTTCTTGGCATCCTGTTGGTGTAATTGTTCCAGGCTGGTCTGTGGGACTTGATCCAAGTCCACATCAGCCCCAAATGTGCTTTGTTTGTCAACCCACTGTTTGTTTCTGCTTTTGTGCATGTTACGTGTTTGATCTGTTTTACCAAAAGAACGTTGAAAAAAATGGATTGCTTTGATGCAGATTCCAGGGAGGAGAAAAAACACAAGTGTGTACACCCAAGAGAACATGAAGAGAAATTAATAGGACCAGTGAGAATACCATGTATTTTTCACGCTTGATAACAGTGAGATTAGAAGAGAAAATTCATGCCCAAAGTAGTTCATTTAGGAATACGTGAAACATACCCTCATTTCAGAGAATGTGGTGGTCTCTTTTCTTCCTGTTTCTAACCTGTGTAGTAATAAGAGAAAAGGATGGATTTTTTTTTTAGCACAAAAATGTGGGAAAGGTAATTCCCCCCCCAGATGTGTACAAAGTACTTCCTCCTAAATAGGGCCACGTCTTTAGATCTAAGGCTGTGTTTGTCTTTCATGATTCTGTTCGAGGATTTTTTCTTTTCTTTCTTTTTTTTTTTTTTTTTTTTGAAGTACAGTCAGCTACAGTGTGTCAGTTTCTGGTTGGAGGATTTTATAGTTTGACTTATGGGATAATCAGGTAACCCCCCTACTAAACGTGGCATGGATCCTTTGCCCTGTGGGGGGAAGCACATCTTTTAAATTCATATAGGAGCATCTACTGTCTACATTTCTTTAGTTTCTGTAGGATTTCACTTAAATTTCACATCCAGGCTTGGTCTCAAGGTCCAGAGTCACACTCCTTGTCCTCACTTGGCTAAGGACTCCTCCAGTGGTCCAGGGGGAATCCTTTAAAACACTGAGCATGTGTAGTTGACAGTGAACCTGATCTACATTCGCGTTTGCCCCTCTAATCTCCAGTGCCAGGATCATCGGTGAGCAGTAGGAGGCCTGACGTTTGACCGGAAGTTTAGCCCTTGCTAGAGAGAAAATTGTTTCTCCAGATGTCAGACACACCTCATCAGTCCAGATGGAAAGAGGAGAGCAGGCAACGCCAGGAAGAAACGTCAGTGTGGCTAAATGAAAGGAAAACGCTTCTCTTTTGCAGAACTCTATTTGTTTTAAAATGAGAAAATCAACTTGTTGCCTGTTGCTTCTGAATTTTGCTGCAGAAAAGGCTTTGTTGAGATTAAGGGAAATAGTCATTTTCAGACTCTGGTGGCCTGAGCTGCTTTCTGGAATGCAGCCTCCTCTGGCTGGTCGCCCCCCCAGGGCACGGCTGCTCCCCGGCTCCCACTGGCCCCGTCTCAGCGGTCAAGGCAGGACGGGAGGCCGGGACCTGGGACTGGGCCACGCCACGTCATTGGGAACAGGTGACTCGGGCCCGGAGTTTGCTTTCCACTCACGTGTCCTCGCCTGTGGTTTTGTCTCTGCTCTCCCCACACAGATCCGGAGCTCGGGGTCGGCCCGCTCCCGGAACACGACAGCCATGATGCGGGGCCCATTGTCCCCAAGATATCGGGTCTAGAGAGGAGCCAGGAGAAGAGCCAGGACTGTGGCAAAGAGCCCATCTTTGAGCCCGTGGTGCTTAAAGACCCCTGCCCTCAGGTCCCCCCGCCGCTGCCCCAGCCCCAGGCGGAGCCCCCGCCCCGCGCTCCTTCTCCGGACCCCGCCGCGGTGCCACCCCGCGCCGAGCCCCAGCCTCGGCCCCCGCGCCCGAGCCCCCAGCCACCGCAGGCGCCCCCGGAGGCCCCGCTCCAGCCCGCGCCGCCGCCGCCGCCCGCGCAGAGGCCACCCCGGCCGCAGTCCCCCGGGCCGCTGCTGCACCAGGCCCTCCCGCCAGGGCAGGCCCACCCCGCCGCCCAGAGCCTCCCGCAGCCTCTGTCCGCCTACAACAGCAGCAGCCTGAGCCTCAACAGCCTCAGGTGAGCCGCCTGCTCCCTGTCCTGGCTCTTAGAGCCATCTTCTCTGCGACAGGCAATTGGCGGGGGGATGAGATCCCAGAGGGACTGGGTTTCCCCACTGGAAACGTTGTCACTGTGTTCTCGGTGAGGCAGGGACAGAAGACGGGGAAGGGGTCTGGGAGACAGGTGAGAGTGTCTCTTGGGAGAATGGTGGGATGGGATGGGGTGGGGTGGGGTGGGTTGGGGTGGGTTGTGTTGGGTTGAGTGGGTTGGGTAGAGAGGACATTGTAAAGAACTAAACTACATACAGAGGCTCCTGAGAGAGTGAAGGCAGGAAGGGGAAGGAGGCTCCAGAGGGAGAGCTGAAGGCGCTGTTCCCGGGAGCCCCACCTTCCCTGGTGAGAGGCAGGGAACGGAAACCAGAGGGGGAGGTCATCAAATGTTCAGAGTCTTAGAAGGGAAGCAGTTTGCCTCCCAGTCACATCCCTGCAACTCCAGAGGTGGGAAGATTGGGACCGAGGAGTACCCTGGTTTGAGGTGTCTGTTGTGATTTACTTCCTCCCGGTGGGTGACGGAGGGAGAAAAGAAACACGCTGGGTTTAGAGAAGAGAGGAGTTCCTGCATGGAGCCCCAGGCCCGCCTCTGGGTTGTCTCTGCCAGATTGAGGAGGGCAGTTTAAGAAGCAGCACAAGGAGACCTGCAAAGAAAGGGAGAGAGGAAGCCGGGGCCCGGGGCCCGTGACGCACGCCCCTGCTTGTCCCGGGGCTTGTCATTCTAAGCCCTCGCACTTGTTGGATTTGGTGTGGTTTTCCTGTGATAGCCTGGTGACTGGCCGTCCAGGGCCTTGCTTTCTGCTGTCTGCGACAGGGGAAGGAACTGCCTTCTTGGGGGCCAGGCCCATCTTCTGCCCCAGGCCGGCTCTGTGGTCTCCGGACCAGAGAGGAGACGGGCACCAGCTCCCTGGCGCCCACTTCCCTGTGCTTTTTCCCTGAAGAGGTAGCAGACGGGGTAAACCCAGGTCATCATTCTTACTCTTTTCTGCCAGTGTTACAGCTTTACAGGAAACATGGCAAGTGCAGGATAGGGGGGCCAGGATGTTCTAGGGGCAGCGGGGAGAGCAGAGCGGAGTTTTCACAGACTTGGCTGTCTGGACACCGGTGGGCAGCAGCCCTGGGGCAGCAGTTCCTGTTCCGCTGTGTCTGCAGTCATGGCGGGAGTTTAGAGGAGCTGTGATTTCAGCAGAGGCTTCTGTGTGCTCGAGGGAGGATCTGTGAAGAGGAAGGAGCAAGAGAAAAAGTGTGGAATGGCTTTAGGAGATAGGATTTTTTTAAAGAAAATTAATTGCTTACCTCTCTTTTTCCTTTCTTTTATTTTTTACTTTGGTATTCCAACAGCAGTAGCAGAAGCAGCACTCCAGCGAAGACTCAACCCGCGCCCCCTCACATCTCCCACCACCCCTCGGCCTCCCCGTTCCCCCTGTCACTGCCCAACCACAGCCCCCTGCACAGCTTCCCACCCACCCTCCAGCCCCCCGCACACTCACATCACCCCAATATGTTTGCCCCTCCCACTGCTTTGCCTCCTCCACCACCTCTGACATCAGGGAGTCTGCAGGTGCCCGGACACCCGGCCGGGAGCACTTACTCAGGTAGGACGGAGGCGCTGGCCTTGCCTCTCCCCTCTTCCCTCTCCCTTGCCCAAGGCCCCTGGTGCCTAGGTTTTATCTAGTGATGTTCTGCTTTATTGTGTATATTCTTGGAATCGTCCCCGAGTCCTTAGTGGGCTGAGATTCAGCACAAATAGATCCCCACACCCGTCCCCACCGCACACAATCTGGGACTCAGACACTGCCCGAGAGCACCTGTCGTTCATGTCAGGAGGCTTTCCCCACCTTCCTGCTGTGCAGGAAAACGCAGATCGTCTGTACCGTCATCTGGGCTCACGTTAGAGGGACAGAAGCTCTCCACATCACGTGTCTGTTTCATGCCAGAACCTTAAATCATGCCCTGGTTTAAGAGGTTTGCTTTAGTTGAGTAAGGCCTTCTGTCTTGGGTGGAGAAGATGCACTTTTGTGGCGATGTATCCTAGATTTTTCAGGACAGACCCAGTGTTAGGTATTGGGCCCTTTTCTCCTCACCTGTTTGAATCAGGCCAAGGGTCTCAGCTTCAGGTCCTTCATGGCCGAGTTTTACCACTAACACAGAGAGCTGTAAAATCAAGGTTTACCCTGGAAGAGGGCCCGAGGGCTCTGCCATGTTAACAGCTCGCTTTCATTACTAAAAATAATAAAAGTGGCGACAGTAAGCTTGTCACTGTCCTTAAGTATTTACATAGGTTCATTTCTTTAACCCTCAAAACTAACCCACAGCACCGGCAATCTTTTCATCCCCAAATGATAGTGGGGAAACCAAGACACAGACAGGTGCTCTGCCAGGCCCAGGGCCACTCGGCTGCCAGTAGAAGAGCTGAAATTTGACCTCTGGCCATTCAGCCTGGAGTCTGTCCACACAGCGCACTGCTGGACCACCTGTCCCTGGAAGCCGAGAGTCTGGACAGAGACCGTTAGATTGGGCCTGGACCTTGGTGCCCTCTGCCCGGTTGGTTGTTCCTTTCCGTCTACGGGGCAGGCTGTACCTGAGAGCCCCGGCTCCTGTGCCCTCGGCCGGCAGCCCTCCGTTGTCAGCGACTCAGATGTCCCCTTCGGAAGGAAACTCCCATCCCAGGAAAAGGCGTCACCCTCTCCCCTTTCTTCTCTTTCAGAGCAAGACATCTTGCGCCAGGAGCTGAACACGCGTTTCTTGGCCTCTCAGAGTGCTGACCGCGGGGCCTCCCTGGGCCCCCCGCCCTACCTGCGGACCGAGTTCCACCAGCACCAGCACCAGCACCAGCACACGCACCAGCACACGCACCAGCACACCTTCACGCCCTTCCCCCACGCCCTCCCGCCCACCGCCATCATGCCGACGCCAGCACCGCCCATGGTGCGTACCCCAGGCAGAAATGTGAGGATAAGTAGAGCCCGACTCCTCGTACGCAGACGGTGGGTGGGAGCCGGCTGTCCGGGCACAGGAGGCTGGACGGGGAGTGAGAGCCGTCTGGGGGGCCCTCGGCCTTGCCCGACTTTGCTGGAGAGAAGCGGGTGCCCCCGGCTCCCGGCAGCCCTGACCCCGGGCCTGAAGTAGGAACTCTTCTAGGCCGTTACTTCTGGCGCTGCAGGTGGATTTCCTTCTAGAGGCCCTCCAAAAGGTCACATCCAGTGTCGGTAGTTAACTTCCTAAGGGTGATTTTTGTGCTCTTGAGCATCCTGGGGGTGGCTACCAGGTATTAAAATGTCTCTGTCAGTGCTTTGCACTAGCAAGTGAATGCTCACAGAACACCAGGCGTCTGGAGGAGGGCCGAGGAGGGGAGAGAGCTGTCGGCAGACTTGGACTGCATGGGTACCCCAGCTCTTTCCCATGGTTTCCTAAACCCGCTTTGTTAGGGGTGTTATGTTTCTCGTGTTTCATAAGACAGCTCCCCTCCCCAGTCTGCTGTTGTGCTCCGTCAGCAGGTGGTCAGGGAACCATGTGCCGTGCGGGGTCCAAACTCAGGCTTGCGGTAAGAGGGACCGCTGGCAGTGACGTGGTCTTGGTCTCGACCAGGGGCTAGCTAGTACATGCCCGGGAGGACCAGTTGGGAATTTTTTTTTAACTTAGGAACGATAGGAAATGGTACCATGTTAGGATGCTGATTATTCTGAGATAGATTCCTGTCCGTCACAGTGACTATGAGAGTGTTTTACTTAGGTAATTTTTAACATTTCAGGAAATACTTGATTATGAGGCAATTAATCTGGGTATTGTGGGGGTAGATTTCAATTCCATGATTCACCAAACTTCCCATCCTCTTCTCCCTCTGCCTCCCCCATTTTGTTCAACTTAATTTTTTTAAATATATATTTTTTGGAAGTTTATTTTATAAGTTTTATTTAGAAGAATATTAGAGATGAGGCCTTGGGCCCACATTTTTTTTCCTGTGATAAATCCCGTCCCTTTTTTTGTGGATGACCTATACTTCTCAACAATTATATTTCTAAGGGCCTGTTATTTGGGGAGAGTTTATACTAGCCTGAGTAAGCTGTTTCTCAAATATATTTAATCTAACTGAGGGGAGCTCTGGCACCAGGATGATGACAATATTTAGAAAAAACAATGATATGCTCTTTTCTGCTGAAAAGAAGGGTGCAAGGACCTGGCTCAGATTTGTGTTGGGGGTGATACATTCCAGAAAAGAGCTGAATGCTCAGTTCTGCCAAAGTGAAGGTGAAAATGGAGGGAATTCTCTGGGTAAATCAGACCCAGTGCTCACTTATCTCTGATTTATCCAAACAATTGCCTCTTTTCTCCAGTTTAATTGTTGGGTTTGTGCCAGTCTCTAAATATAGACCAAATAGAAAGACGCTCCAGTGTGGTCACAACCTAAATGCACTGAATGGGTTTTCGCTCGGAGTTTCTATTTGTGTTGCTTTCTTGTCACAGTGACTCAGGAGCGCAGACTGGTTTCATACACGGTGAGGTCGTGGAGTCTGACGACAGCATCACGGCCGAGAGGCTGGCATAGGGCCACCTCCGCCGAAGCAGCGAACAGAAATGTAGATTCTTTAAGTAACTAGCTTTTGCTTTGATCCCTTTACAGTTTGACAAATACCCTACAAAAGTTGACCCATTCTACCGGCACAGTGTGAGTCTCGTTACCATGCTACCCATTCAATGTAACCGCTTTTCCATTCGTGTGCTCTTGCCACAGATCAGTAAATGACTCGCAGCCTTCCCTAATCATCTTTGCAAGAGTTCCCATTGCTGCTCGTCACTTTGGATGCTTGCTTTTGTGACGTTCGCTTTTGGTAAAGATGCAGTATCATCTTCTGAATCAAAAGATCATAGGCACACCCGAGACGGGTGTACTGTGTGGCAGCCAGCATCCGTCCTGCCTGGGGCGGCATCCACAGTCAAATCAGTAAAGCTTCAGGAGACTGAAATCCCAGATTTCAGGCGTCGGCCAAAATGTCATTCACACAGAATTCCTAGAATTCAACTTGAATTATTTCCTCCAAACAAAGTACCTTATGTTTTTCATTCATGCCTCTTCAAAGGGCATGATTTTCACTTCCAGGCTGACTGTAGATCCCTCGTCCACATGGCTGGTAATGGTCTCCTGAACTTGTTACAACGCAAATAAAAATAGCATTTACATTAAAAACAGATCTTAAAATTGAAAGGCATGATTTTTTTTTCTCTTTAAACTCATTTTTTTTTATTAAAAAGTATTACTTGTTTCATGCAATTTTAAAAGTAGGTACTGGAACCTAATTTGGTACCAATCTAAGTTACATATTCAGTTGCTTACAAGACAAGGGCTTCTTCAAACACCTTGACTATCTTACCATGATATTTTGATTATGGAGTGAATACTGCATCATTTTTACCTGAAAATTTGCAAGTTTCTCTGCTTGGTGGTCTATTTGTATTTTAAAAAATTAAACCAGAGAGAAGGAAGTTTAATAACTGCTTGTAGCCATGTTGCTTCACCATATTGAACTATTCTTGGTTTGGTTTTTGGACAGTTGTTAACTTAACATTCGAATACAAGTGCTACTTAATAGATCAGCCAAGCCTGTGACTTCATCCACACTTTGAACCAGATAATTAGACACTGTGTTAGTCCTAAGCTGAGAAGTCAAGACTAGAAAATATTGGGAATCCATTAAAAATTACTTATTTGAGAGGCATTCAGCAATGGCCTGAGAAAAGTGTATCTGAGTCCCTGGGCGCCGAGGTGTCCAGCACTGTTCTGCTTAGGACTGGGGTACAGGAGCATTTTTTGAATGGATATGCAAAACCCAGTAGAGCTATGGGTTTTCCCTTGGGGTCTGTCCCATGGATGGCACCATCCTTAATAATCACCAGGTTTCTGCCCTTTGTCTATACTTGCTAATTTAAATTAGAGACCAGCTAACAAAATCATTCTTAGAGAAAGTTTAGCTGCCCTACAGGGTAGCTCAGTTTACTTCCCAGGACCCAGTGCAGTGTCTTCTCATATGCATACTCCCCAGAGAGTCCTAGATCTAAGACGGACTATGTATCTATAAGTCCTAGATATAAACTTGGAGACCTGAATCTTTGGAAGGCTCATGTTTTATTAGTTAGGTACTTCAGATTCTGAATCAATGGGTGGAATAGTCAGCTGTGTCCTGAGAGGGTCAGTGATGGGCTAAAGCAAAAGGAAAATGGTGAGGATATACAATTTTTTGTTGAAAACATTAATGAAACAATACCCACCTGGAGGCAGAGTAATAGAAATTTGAGTGTGTTTCAGCGTGCTGTATTACATGCCTCTGCTTCACACGGTGTACTGGGGGAGAGTTATTTCATGTTATTAGTTATAGTGGGTAATGTATGAAATACTCAAGTCTCCCTGCTTTGGGGATTAGATGTTATAAGGGGGATTAAGATACAATGCACTCAAGTAGCTGAAACACAATTTTAGACTTAAAAGTAGTTTTAAATGAGGGCACTTGGTTTGCAATCACTGTTTTAAGTGGATTTACTTCAATATCAATTAGTCTGAAAAACTTTGCTGCATCGTTGAAGGGAGCAAAATGAAATAAAGACCAACAGGAAAAGTACGTGCTCTGAAAACAGACAGGATTGTGAAATGTGGATCTCAGCCACTACCTGGAAATAGCTCACATAAGTGCATTATTAGGAAGAGCTTGAATTATTATTATTATTTTCGGCTACGTAACCACACAGGTGGGATGTTGCTAAAACATCTGTATGGTGGTTCTTTTTCTTTCAAAGTAAACGGAACCAGAGCAATAGCATCTCAGAGACAGTACATTTTTAGAAGGAGGAAAAGACGCGTCTGCATTGTCCAGTACTGCTGTGTGTTTCTTTTCTCCATTGTGTCCTCTGTAGACTGTTAATTCAAGACCGTTCATATTTTTAATTCAGAATCATTCTTCTCCCTCCACTGACTGGTCAAACTGACACATCAAGGGTTTGGCTCGAGGAGCCTCCAGTGAGCTTGTCCATCTTACAGAAAAGTGGGCGGCTCCACGGAAGGAACACACGGAGTTATTTTACTTCCCCTTCCACAAATATCTGTCATCATTTTAGACCATTAAATTGTCCTCGGGAACTGCCACTTACCAGAACAACCTAATGAAGCAAGGACTGTGAATATTTTCTCATTTCCGCAATACTATTAAAAATCTAGAAGTACTAATTGAGTTTTAATGGTATAAAGTCCTGGAACCCATAAAGACTTGCTTCTTTTTCTTCCCTTTTTTTTTTTTTTTTCCTTTTTCTAATTAACTTGTAATTTTCTGGGCATCTTCTTTGGCTCAGCACCCCTCCTGATTTTGATATGCAGTAAAATCTCCAACCATTTAAGACTTTATCCGATTTAACAATTAATAATTAGAAAAGCTCCCTTTCTAATGATGTCCTCATCTGGGACGTCATTTGTTGGCTGATTGATTCTGAACCACTTTTAACTTTTTAAGTTAAGTATTCATGGCACATCTGTGTGGTCATTTCGCCATGGCTTCCTGACTAACGGAACCACACTGAGATCACTTGGCTTGCTGATTGTCGATGTCTTTCTGTGGGGAAGGGGATGTGAATGTATCATTTGCCTCCTACTAAAGTCTTTTCTCCCCTCTCCGTCTCTGGCCACAGCTCTTCCATTCTTATCCTCCTGCCGTATCGGGCATTCCCCCTATGATTCCGCCCACTGGCCCTTTCGGTTCACTGCAAGGAGCATTTCAGCCGAAGGTAAGAGACCTTATAACGAAAACACACAGGCGCACTTGTGACTGGAGCCTCGGGCTGGGCGAGCGGGTAGCCTCCGCGTCCTGTCGCCTGCCAGTGACTCATTCTTCCCATGCAGGGCGACCATCGGGATTAGACTGTCCATCTAGTTTCAGACCTCAGCCAGAATTTAATTTTCAGTCTGTACTGCCCACGTGGCCTAAGATTTCCTGTGCTCTGTACATCAGGCAGAATACATTTTTTTTCCCACCAACATGGTGGACGGAAACCTCTCGTCGGGAATTCTATGAAATGCACATATCTGTGCACCAGGTTGTCCTTGAGGTGTATGTGATCAGCATCGTGCACGAGGTGTGTAAAAGCTGAGCCTTAACTGATTCTACCAGAAGGGAGGGAGACGTTTCCAGACTAAAATTATATCCTTTGAATTGTGCTCATTCTCCCCCATTTTGTTCCCCAGCCCCATCTGCTGGCAAATAGTCTGCCTCCTCCCTGGCCTCCCGCCCTGCTGCCGTGGTCACGCTTGCTAAGGTCAAGACTGGCATCCCAGTGTGAAATAAAGTAACCTTTCCCCTTTATAAGAGCTGAATTCTCCTCTGCCTAGCCAGCAGGAGACTCTCCTCCACTTGGGCGGGAGCTCTCAGGGCCAGCGTCGAGGAGGCCATTCTCAGAACATGCTGCCTTTTTTGTGATTTTCAATCTATCACAGCCCCTGCTTTATCTTCATACCAAAAGAAAAAAAAAGGTATTTCTCATGTTAGTAACCATTCTCAGATCGTAAAGCAGGAAATTTTGCTGTGTGTGATTTTGGTTTTCTTTTTTTTCCACCTCATTTCAAAGATAAAACACGAATTTGGGGCCAGGGTCTCCCAGGATGAGCACACACCACACTCACGAAGGCATGCTGCCCTAAAACTAGACAAGGGAAAAGAAACTGAAAAGCATTAGAGGTGGGATGGCTGGACCTTAGAAACCACATGGACCTGCGTGGAATTGCAGCTTCTATGCCAGGTTCAGTACACACACAGCTTGTACGATGGTTGTGCTTGACCCCTCCCATCTTGGGGTACAGTGATGATGATTTTTAAACTCCTTCCCCACTGATCAACTCTTCACTTCCCTCTTAGACCCCGATCTGTCCCCTCTAGGTCGAAACAAATCTCTAGTGCGTCCCCAACCAGTCTGGTAGGTCATTTAATAAATTAGACTATTTCCCTCACTCACAATTATCCAATCACACCGAAAACTACATCTGGGCAAGCGAGTGTCTCTCCTGGTGTTGAAATAGGCCTTTCCAGGCCATCTTACTGATTGAGTATGTAGATTGCAGTTCATTAGTGGGGTTCTTCATATGTATGCAAATCAGGCTGTTAACAACTCCAGCTTAATTGTTAGTTGTACAGCAGCTGATAGCTTTTCTTTCTTCCATTCTTTTTCCCCCTTCTCCTTGCAGGCAAGCTTGGTGCCTAAACTCGGGCTCTTTTTCCACACGAGTTAACTTCCTGGTGGAAGGGGTTCTTAAATAAAATACCTGGTGAAAAATATCCTAAATCCTTTACCCACTGGAAAGTAGTGACTGTGTGGGCCTGCTGTAGGCTTCTTGTTGTTGTTAATTCAAAGGACAAAAGCCTACAGATAAGGTTGTTATTAATGGTATTTAAGAACAGCATTGGGAACGGGAACAAAAAAGCAGGCACCATTTAGACATCATTGAACAGGAGATCTGTGTGGTCCCCAAATTAGGTACTCTTGTCCCATTCCTACCACCGCTAATGAGTAATTAGTGTAATTCCTTGCTGTCGCCTGCCAGTTACAATCTAGAGAGTTAGCTTAATGTCTGTAAAACACTTTCAGTTGTTCTGATGAGAAGCACCTGAGATAGCACATTATGATGATGCTCACTTAAGCCTTGCTTGGAATATTTGGTGATGAAGCGAAAAAAAACAATGACAGGGCTGTCAGGGACTCAAGAAGATGGATTTCGGGGCAGCATTTGCATGTACATCTTGCCTCTCTTTTCCCATCCCGTGCTTTTGATGGCACTGTAACGTGGCTCGGTCGCCTCCTGGCAGATGGATGCCATTGCTGGAGAGGGCAGGCTCTGGTCAAGGTCCCTTGGGAAAATAGGGAGCGAGGTCCTCGTGACAAACGTGTGATCTTGTATTCCAGAATGAAACAAACAAGCGCTGCGTAGGCTCTGTAATCGGAGAATGAAAGATCTCCCTTTCATATCTCCTGTTATATATGCTTCCTAAGCTGTGGTCTAATTACTTTGTAGACGTCCAACCCTATCGATGTTGCTGCCCGACCTGGGACAGTCCCACACACTCTGCTCCAGAAGGACCCGAGGGTGAGTACACGGTGGGGCTCGGTCTCCGGGGACACCAGGTGTGTTTCTGCAGGACAGCCAGCCTGGCGCTCACACCTTCCTCAGCTCAGCGGGGCAAGCTGCTGCCTCAGCTGTTCCTTCTACTTTGTGGAAGAAAATGCCAGTTTCTCTTAGAAAACAGAATCTCTCCTGCAGCCACATGACACCAGGGGAATGACAGGGGAGAGGGATGGCTTATGGTCTGAGCCCCAGAGTCGGACACTATGAGCTTGAGTGGTAGTTTCCACTCGACCACTCTTCTCTGTCTGTGTCTCCTAAAGTTTCTCTCACACAAAAGAAATAGCTGTAAAATGTCTTGAATGGAAAAGCACTAAACCCTTTTCTTCCTGGAAGTCACTGTGCCGCATAGCTCTTCCGGCTCCCCCACTTTTATTGTGGTCAGGCTCCTTTTGGGCTCTCGAGCTAAATAAAAATCCATTATACTTGTGTTATGTTACTTATTCATAACATAGACCAACCTTCAAAAAGAATGTGAAGTTACACAATAGATATAATCTTATTGATTATTATCTTTGTAGTAAATGTGAGAAAAGAAAATGATTACCTTTTACAGAGTTGTCTTTTTCCCTGGGTGAGGACAGTCAGAAACTAATGACCAGACTTGGGTAGAAATTTAAAATGATTCGACTGTGTAAGGATTTGTATGATGTTTAGTGAACGCCTTTAAAATGTCTAATACCCCTAAATAAAGTACAGGCATCAGATTAAGGGTAATTGTTAAAGGTAGCCTTTTAAAGAATAGAAGTATAGTCGATTAACAATGTCATGTTAGTTTCTGGTGTACAGCATAGTGATTCAGTTATACATACATATACAGATAATTCAGATATAACCAGATGATTCATTGTCTCCTTTTCCTATTCTTTTTCATTATAGGCTATTACAAAATACTGAATGTAGTTCCCTGTGCTATACAGTAGGACTGTGTTGCTTATATATTTTATATATAGTAGTTGGTATCTGTAAATCCCAAAAGATAGCCTATTTCTGTTGTACAACTGGAAAGGATACTTCTCCCCAGATACTCATTCGTATCCAGCCTTTCAAGTCTGTGGTCTGAGGCCGTCTTGTTAGACCCACTCGGTGAGGTCCAGAAGGGCCGCTCCAGACAGTACAGCTCCTCAGATGTGTAACGTGAGCAAATCACGTTGCCAGAGGGCAAATGGGTGTTGATGAAACTTGTCCGGGGGCTTGTCGGCGTGGGTGTGCCAGCGCTTGTGGAGTGGGGGAGGGGACGCTTGGCACTTTTGATGGTGTGAAAATGGGTTAATTATTCTCTAAAAGGGCTTCATTTAAAAGTAAAATTCTAACATTTTAATTTCCCCTCCTAATGAAGCACTACAAATTTGTTAATTAGAGCAATTGTTTGAGTGACAGGCATGTAACCAAGTTGTCATTTTCTCTTCACAGTTGACAGATCCTTTCAGACCTATGTTAAGGGTAAGAAAGCGTCTTCTAGAACTGTTTTGCAACCCCCGTTTGACTCCCTGAGGGTTAAAAATACAAATCCATTACAAGGAAACAAGCCATAGAAATGCTGGAATAAAATGTTGGAAAGACGGCGATTGGGTTTGTCAGAGAGTGTGACGGAAAAGGGCCTAAACTGTTTTTCTTGGAGTGTTGGGGAAGCCAGGCCATCGAGGTAAGGCGAACAGAAAATCCAACTGCGTCAGAGTCTCTTGTTCTGGTAAAAGGTTTGACGAGTGGGAACTTAAGGGAAAGGCTTAAGCTGCAGGCTGAAGTCAGGGTTTCACTGAGTTCTACTGTCTCTTGCACCTAGAATGCACATCTCCGGGTCTGTGTAGCTTGGCTGGTGGCTGCCTCTTTCTGCACCAAGTGACGTTGACTTGTCACGGCCATTCGACCTTTCTCTCTGGTGCAGAAAAAGGCTAAAGAAGCACTGGGTTGTTAACCTCCTGAGAGGCCTGGAGAGGGGCCAGCAGATGAGCCGTGAAGAAACGCTGCCTTGACTTGGTGTGGGGTTGAGGGGGATGGGTGTTGCATGGGAGATGCAGGGATAATAGACACCCTGCTCTCTTTAACTTTCTGTGCATATAATCAGATAATTCATTTGTCTCCAAAGGGAAAAAAAGGATTGTGTCATCACTTAGGTGGATTCAAACGACCCATAATTTCATTACAAGAAGACTGACCCCAAACTTGGGCTTAAGAATATATTTCAGAAACAGCTCCTCAGTATAGAAAGGGGAAGTGTCCGTCCTTTGCCGGTGGAGAAACTGGTCCAGTGGTTCTCCTCATTGACCCTGCAGTTCCCGAGCACATGTTCGGAGCTTACGGGTGGATTACAGATTATGTAGCCGGAATACAAATGTAGTGGGAAGAGGTGGCCCCTGCCCTCCAGGTGGTGAGGCAGAGCTCCCAGTTACTCCCCAGCTTAGCAAGCAGGACGGGAGCTAATTTGCGAGACGGGCGGACACTTGCTCTCTGCAGAGCCCAGAGAGAAGGGAGGAAGGTGTTCGCTTCTGGTTCTCTCTTTTCACTCGGAACTGAACGGTGCCCACCGACGTGCTTGGGCAAGTTGACTCTGAGCGAAGCACTTGTGGGAACTGGGCCTCAGTAAAAATGTGGTGGATTTCTTTGTAAAACCAGTGCTGGGGGGAGATGATGCAGGGTCTTTCCCCTTTCTTGTTCTTCGACTGGTTCACAGACACTAATGAGCTCTTCTGAACAGCCGATCTGCGTTATAGCCTGGCCACGTTTGTTCAGCAGGGCCTCATGCTCTCGCAGGCCTGCCAGCTGGCGCCAGAAGAGAGGGCAGAGACACAGAGTGGGGCTCGGGCGATGCCATATCGTCCTTGGTAACCAGGAGGGCCTCATCCAGTCTGGTTTTCCGAGGAGAGTGGGGCCCGCTGGGGCTCCCCACCCTGGCCTGGGCAGCAGATTGCAGCTGAGAGGAGGCACTTGGAGGGTACAGAGCACTCTTGTTTCATGAAAAAGAAAAAAAAAGCCTCTGCAGCCAGAATCTCCCAAAAGCTTTGGGGACGTTGATGGTGGTTGTCTCTGAAGTCCTCCTCCTGACCTCGCTGCCCTTCTTGTTCCAGAAGCCGGGGAAGTGGTGCGCGATGCATGTCCACATCGCCTGGCAGATCTACCACCACCAACAGAAGGTCAAGGTCAGTCTTGCTTTCTGCTCTTGGCCAGGGGTGGGGGGGGGGCTCTGCGGGTGTGTGAGGATTAAGGAAGCATTTACACAGACCCTAAAGACCCGCAGACGGGCTGGATCAAGTCTCTCTTGGAAAAGCTATTCGGAAATCTTACTGTTCATTTAGGGAAGCCACCAGCAAGATGGCAAAAACAGAAGCAAACTGGTAACATCCTGTTGGTTTTTATTTCCTTTTTTTTTTTTTTTTTTTAATGAATTTGTCATCTTATTGATCCAAAGAGCTTAAATATAGATTCAATTCTAAAATAAAGGTTTGGGGAGTCTAATTATAGTGGCCAAGTATGACTATGGAAAATACTTAGCCTCTGGGAAGAGCTGTACAGGAAAGTTTTCTGTAAGAATTGGTGCATTTTCAGTTATGCCTTTGGAAAAAAACGACACCTTATGCCCCAAAATTTACTAAAAATTACTCTTCCTGAAGCAGTACTTGGTCTGCAGTGACCTACCCACACCCTCACCCGTCCTGATGGCCGGGGCCAGAGGTCAGACCACAGCCAGCACTTGCCAGTTACCTGTCCAAGGGTGATTCTTCTCTTTTGTCCATATTGTCATCACAGAGATAAATACAGTCCACGCTTTACCAGGCCTTTATGATGAAATAGGGACGAGATCCAGAACTTCTGCCGATGACCCAGATGCAGCATCACTGGTTGACTTAGGGACCAAAGTGACCAACAAGCCCCGATTTCACAGTCTGGGTGTTTGGCAGTCTGTGTTAACAATACCTGGAACAGTGGGAGAAAACAACCAATCAAGGCATTCCAATAAGCTTCAGTTAATCCATTTTTTTCATGAACAAGCTTCAGCCCTAACAGCATTTGGGGGGGGCATCATGAGAATAGTAAAAAGTCAACAAGCAAGAACAGGGAGTTGGTCATCCTGATTTTTTTTTTAATGGTTAAACAACTCTTAAAAAGACACCTTCAAAAATGAGGTCATGAAGGTCTCTTGCCTTGGTGCCAAATACCTGCTCTTTCTCGTAGCCCATCAGTGAGTTTTGCTCACTTTTACTTTATTGTTACGTGAGGTTTAATTAGAAACCGTATGGTTTCGCTTTGTTAGAAAACGCGTGTGCTGTGAAGAGCTAACGAGATTCTGATGCTCAGTTTAATTCACTTTTGTTCTGGGTGATGTGGTGAGCGGAACGGTAGGGGAAACACGTCCTCTCTGTAACTCCTTTGGTTAAAAGTGAAGAAGGATGTCGTGGGTGCCACTTCAGCCACTTCCTTTCCATGCAAGCATCCCCAGCAACTATAACTCCCATTAGCCCAGCTCCGTCAGGGAGACCTCTCACACGTGAGCTAGCTGTGGTCTTCCCTCTCCAGCAGGCTCTCTGTCATCCTCAAGCTCCATTTTGCTCCATGGACCTAAGTTGTGGTTAATGGACCTGTGCTGCTGTGGATCGTGCAGCATTAGCACTAAATAATTTGGCAACCAAATTAAAGGAGGCACTCAGAAGATGCTTATAGGTTCATAGTGGACTAGAAGCTCTGTGTTGGGGGTTGGCTGTTACCTGATAGTGTGACTTGCTTGAGCGAATTCCTTAGAGGCTGGAGCAGAAATTGCATGGGCTCCTTTCTCCCTAATGTTCATTTACTCATTCTGTTAGTCACCCACCAAGTATTTCTTGGGAGAGCCCGCTGTCTACAGGGGTCTTACGCCGCAGGCTCAGGGGGCACCCATCTGTCCTGGTGCCTGGTTGCTCAGTTCAAGTCGTCAGGACCAGCGTGTGGAGGAAAAATGGTGAACGGGCCACCTGTGTCCAGTGGGTGCTGCCACCAGCTTGTGGTTTCATTTTAACTGGATTGGATGGATGAGTGGGATTGCAGCCTTCAGCCAGGAGGGGGTGGCAAACCCCTCTGGTCTCTCGATTCTCGCACGAGCTAGATCGGATGTCTCCTCGCTGCTGTCATGTTGTACCACAGGGCAGTGATGGGTTTATAGTAGAACCTGTGGGAGTTTGAGGCAGAGTGGGGCCAGACAGACCGAGAGCATCCATGAGTCTGAGGGATGGGAAGGGTGAGGGTGAGAAACCAGTGAAGGGCTGTGGAGGAGTGGGAGACTGGAGAGTGAGAGAGGAGGTGATACGTGGGAACCCTTGGAACCTCAGACCCCAGCAGGGGGGAGGTGGGGAGAGGTGACACCCATGCAGAAAAGGCTGCTGAGAATCAAGGAGGGGCAACTGGGAAACCGTGCTCTGTGAAGGAGGCCAGGGTAAGGAATCAGGAGGAAGGTGAGCTGACAGACGAGGTGGATGGATGAACGAGAGGAGCTAGAGAGACGGCAAGTGACGGCAAGGCCTGCAAAGGAAGAGAGGTTCTCGATGGTTTACTGGTCTGAGCTGCCCTCTTCCTCAGGGAATTGGGGTAGCAGGCACAGTGAAAGCCCCTATTAGTTAAATTAATATCCCCACTTTGTTTCTGTTTGTTTCTTTAAAAATATGTAACAACAATCATTGGAAAATTAGCTTGTAGGCATGCAAATGTTTCTTCATAACTTCAGCTACTAATGTACTGTGATCTATTAGACCACGGTGAAGAGTCATTAAACAATTAATTTACACAGCAGATTATTCATGCAGAATTCCTAATAAAATGAGCTTTAAAATACTACCATTTAAAAACTTGCTAAAATAAACCTTTGCAAAGAATCATAAACTACTTCGCAACAGTGGTGGTTTCAGTAAATAGGGATATGGTCCTGTTCCTGAGCCATATAACCTCAAAGGCTGAGCCCGAGTTTTGCCCCTTGTCGTGTCTGCTGTGAGTAGCAGGCACTGCCCACCTCTCTCAGGTGGGCCTGCTTTTAGGGCAGTTGAGGGTTAAATGCTCTGTGGGTGGCTGTTTTCCCACAGCGTATGTAGACTTGAACCTGACTGGGGCTTGGACCCCAAGTGCACCATTCGCAAGGTTGACACTGTCAGTCTAATCTTTCTTCCCTGCTGTTTCTCTTGGGGTTCCCACCCTCTCCTTCCCCTCTTGCTGCTGTAGAAACAGATGCAGTCAGACCCACACAAGCTGGACTTTGGACTGAAGCCTGAGTTCCTGAGCCGGCCTCCAGGCCCCAGCCTCTTTGGAGCCATCCACCACCCCCACGACCTGGCACGGCCTTCAACTTTGTTCTCTGCCGCTGGTGAGTTCAGGGGGGCAGGGGAGAGCGCAGAAATGTAGTTCTCGGGTAGCTGAAGAAGCTGTCTGTGCTCTGGGCTGCCGCTCCATCACGCCCCTAAAAGCTACACTTCACATCAGTTTGCAAGGCAGCATCTCGGCACACTTGGGAGACGGACCTTCTCCATTGATGTGGCCTCTTT
The DNA here is from genome assembly GCF_036321535.1 of Camelus dromedarius. NCBI lineage: Eukaryota > Metazoa > Chordata > Mammalia > Artiodactyla > Camelidae > Camelus > Camelus dromedarius. The sequence goes on along the minus strand of NC_087459.1, from coordinate 23,799,574 downwards.
TGTTAACGAAGGAAAAAAAGGCCGTCTCTCCTTTCGGGACACATATCGCCCTGGCTCCTTATTTGCTACTATATTAAACCACTATAACTCACAGCATGTCAAACGCTATTGAGAAAGATCAGAAAGCTTGCAAGGGCGAATCGGAAGGAAACAATGCCCGGAATCGTGTAAGGCCACGGCTGCCCTCAGCAGCACTCAGCGGTTTCGCACCGCATCGCTCAGTCATGCTGTGCTTGAGGGTAAAGAAACACAATTAAGACAGTTGCCGGTGGTGTGCTCTGTGACGAGGAGGCTGAATCAGTCAGTTGCTTGTAATGATACAGGAAATGTAGGGGACAACATGTAAAACCCCCACGGGATCTATTCATTAACCTCCAAGAATACCCGCTCCCAAGTGCCTCTTGTGCGTGCCGAAGCGGGCCTCTGAGCATCGCTGCATCAGATCACTGCCCAGTCCTGCTCCAGTGCAGACAGGGCCGGGGCTGTCGGGAGTATGAGGCTGACAAGAGCAACCCTACGGGTGTCAAAGGCCCCTTACCTTCGGTCTTTCTAAAGCTCTCTTCAGCGCACGGGCCTGGCGCAGGGCTTCCCTGGGTGATTCTCGTAAATGCCACCGCCGAGCTCCATCACTTCATTCCCACTGTGTGAACTGGAATGTATCCTTCTGGGCATAAATATTCAGGGGGCTCCCTGTTTCTTGTCCTTAGAGAACAAGTTTTGCATCCATCCTGCCAGCTGCCTTCCCAGGCTTTTATCCAAGACTCATGTTTGGTGGACCTAAGGCTCTTCTGTTCAGGAAGAAAGAAATACCCACATTACAAGAAATCATCATTTTAATGGGCATTGTTGCCACAGCATGTGAATCACCCTGCTAAGGTCTCAGGTTTTCCTCTGTTCCATCCCGGGACATATTTGAAGGCTTTGTTACCATGGCACCTAGGCTCTGAATCAGGGCTACGTTAAGAACAATTTTTGGAGAGAAAGAGCTTTCCCCTTGGCTTCCATCTGAGCCAAGCAGATGAACTGGCTTCTTTTGCCTCAATAATTCTTGAAGCTACGAGGCACCTCTGGGGCCCTGGGCTGAGCGAGGGCCGATCTTCACTGACGCATTAATCAGCTTGTGCCGCACCGACTGTATGCAGCCGGAGTTTTATTTAGCTAGCAACTCTGTTCAGGCCTAAGACTGTCCGGGGCTGTCTTCGCTCTGAGGACGCGGGGTCTCGTTTGTGCACTTTCTGGGTGGAGGATAAATCACCATCCAGGGCTGAGCAGGTAACTCCTCAGGGGCTGCCTCCCGATGCTGCGCTGCCGCGGCTCTCCTGTGTCCACCCCAGGCCCGCGAGGCCCTTCCAAGCTAGGGGACAGAAATCCAGAACACAAACTGGGTTCACAGGGTGCTGTGAGGAGAAGCCTCCTCCACTTAATCTGTGTTCCTGAAGGAATTTATACTTGTTTATAGTTCCTATAAACAAGTATATGCGTATAAAACTATCGCGCGCGTGTGTGTAGTCAAAGTGCAAGGGATTGTTGGAATAGTCATTACTAAGTCCACTCAGGTCCTGTTTATACTTCCATTCTGGAAGGTAATCTTTTCCAGTATAAGCAATATTGGATTTTGCCTCAAATGGTTATTTAGTGGAACTTTAAACTGATAGGTATAATTGACACATCCTTGTTAAACTCAGCCACTTCCACCTTGCTGTTGAGCACTAGTAAGTAAACTAGGGCTGCTTCTTCAGATGACCTTGGCTTATGTCTTGTCTGGAGCCAAGCCTGCCTCCCAGAGAACTTGCCTCCTCAGGCATTGGCTGCATATTAATAAGCCAGTTGGATGCCGTAGGCTTTTAGAAATTTAGAAATAGCATCCTTCCCTAAGCCACATGTGCACCCTCTGTGTCTCTCTTCCTTTAAGAAAAGGACTTGCGACATCCTAAGGAAATACGTATTGCTCAAAGCAAAACATAAATTAGAGGAGAAATGGAAAACCATAGGAGAAGAGCACTGAGTCAGACCTGCATTCCCTGGCGGGCAAAGTAAGGTATAACAAGAGTCGGTTATGAGGTTATCTGTGTCCAAAGACACGCAGAAACTAGCTATTCCTGGCCCTGAAGGTCGAGAGACGTTGGAGGACTTCATGTCCCACACCCTGATGTAACTCACAGGGAGGTTCACAGGGTCAGGCTTTATCAGTATCCTTCAGTGCAGGGGCATGACAGCTAACACATTTTCAGGAAAAGAGATTCTGTAAATGGCCAAGCAGTGCAGCCCAGGTACGCAGCTTTGGGACAGCCACTCCCATGCCCAGATTATGAAGTGTTTCTTAGATTGAAAGTCTTGCCCCCTGGGATGTCTCTGAAGAAATATTCCAGAGCCAGAAGTTCCCCTTTTAGGTTCTGTGTGTCAGTGTCTTTAACAAGGGCCAGCCAGCCCAGCCAGGAGAGGCTGATTAATTTCTGCTGCCCAGCAAGCACATTTCTCTTTCCCTGGAGTGTGGCTGGGTGGACTTAAATCATGTTTTTGCTGTAACATATTCTCTCACAGGGTCCTTGGGTGACCAGAGCTAGTTGCAGGATTGAACCCAGGGCTGGCTTTCTATAAAATCTAATTCCATTATATTTGACCTAACAGGTGCTGCACACCCAACTGGGACCCCTTTTGGGCCACCTCCTCATCACAGCAACTTCCTTAACCCTGCTGCTCACCTAGGTGAGTCACCCATCAGTGACGGGCAAGGGTGTGTGTGTCTCAGAAAACCTTTTTCCACTATGTTCCTGCCACATTTCCTGGCAAGTTGTCCTAGACACCTCACTTACTGCTTGAGGAGATGGCGCTGTTCTTGGAGAAGTTTGAATCCATGCCATCCGTCTCCAGGATCTCATCACCTCTTCTCCCACGTTCTTAGAGTAGATCTGTGCGCAGTCATGGTTCTGCGTGGAGTTACTGGTGGTTCCTGAGTGAAAGCCATGCCTTGGCACCTCAGAGAATCCACATTTACGGTAGGCTGTTCCTGCCCACTGGAGAAGATGGTGAACTCTTGCCCCATATAAGAGCACCCCTGGAGGTATAAAGAAAGGCAAGATGTTATTATGAAGAGATGGCACATCTGTGATTTTTTTCGTCACTTCACATTTCACAGCCCTATTAAGACGTCTCTTCCTAGTAAAGGTGCTTTTTTGTGGCTTTAATTTATTTGATATGTTCCACAAGCGTACAAGCAGATGCAGGCCACGGTATGCCCCAGCGACAGAGTAAATATTCGTTTGCCTTCAGAATTTTATTGATTTACTTAAGATGCCATCTTACTTCTGTTCCACTCGAGCCTATAGGGCACATCCTAGCAGAGGGGAGATAGGCGGGAAGGCATCTAGCAGAGTGTGGCTCGAGAAGAGAGAAATGGGGCAAAATGCACAGTTCCGGCAAATAGCTCTCACAGATACTTCGCTAACCCAGTGCCCAAACCCAAGTGCAGGGAAAACCCTTTGCGTAATCTGTAGGAGAAGTGGGACAGGTCGGGTCTGAGTATAGACGGGGCAGGGCTCCCAGGATGCTCTTACCTTCTCACTCAGGAGATCTTGCAACCATGTCCTTCCTCCCAATCTTGTTTGCAGAGCCTTTTAATCGGCCAACTACGTTCAGTGGCCTGGCAGCAGTCGGTGGCAATGCCTTCGGGGGACTTGGAAATCCTTCAGTTAGTGAGTACCTCTAACTTTTTAAAATCGGCGTTTAACTCTTTATCTCCTCTGATCTGTCTGTGGCTCAAGACCTTTCTGGATGAAAGGAAACTGTGCTCTTTGGAAACAAATTAAAGTTATATCATCGCAAATCTGGCCTAACCAGTGGAGTTAGGTCTGAACCCACGTTTTCAGGGTAGCCCCCTGTTAGTGAATGTTACGGAGGGTCAGGAAAGGTAATGCAGTCAATTGACCTCCAGAAAGTTTGCTGAAGTTCATAGTTTGCTGCATACTGCATCCCAGACTTCAGCCACAGCTCCCGTTAGCAGGGAAGACAGCTTATTAAAATTTCATCTTGCTTTAGTGGGAGTGAGAAAACGCACTGAAGAATAGCGGGAAAACTACTCCAGACTCAGGAGAGTCAGGAGTTGGTGGCACTTTGCGCTGCATGACCTGGGAGGACCGTGTGGTTCCACTACTAAAGTCTCTCCACAGGAAGAGGCTCGCACCTCCTGCCCCTGTCCTGAGCATCCCTTAGTCAATGAACGTCAGCTTGTCTTCCCTTGTGCTGTCCACATGTCACCCTCTCCGGATACGGGAGACGTATAATGCAGCTCTCAGCAACCATCGCGGTTCCGTCTCGTGTGGGGGCCCCACCGTCCACTTAGATCCATTTAGCCCCTGTCTGGTCTCTGCTGACACTGGCTCTGGTTGCTGAGGTCGTGGACAGAGGAGCAGTCGTGTTAGCAGGGCCGTGGTGGGCAGAGGACAACCACAAATTCTCCTCTGAACTGAGCGCTATTAATCTAAGTCACGCCATCCAGATACACCCCCGTGCATGCTGGGGCCTTCTGCATGCACCAGATATGCGTGATTGGGCACTCCTGGTACCTGTTTGGTTCTTTTCCTTTTTACTCTCCCCCCTCCCGCCCCTTTGCCTTTGGTTTAAAACAAACAAAAAAAAAAGCTGTGAGCTTACCTCTCCAGTGTAGGACGAGTTCCTCTAATGAATTTGTTAATCTCCTTTCCTTTTCCAGCTCCCAATAATATGTATTCATTTTAACTCTGAATGCTGTTAAAAGTTTTTTGGTAAGTACCTTCATTACAGCAGATTATATATAATTTCTCTTAAACCTTTTTGTTCTCCACTTCACCATTTCAGCACCCAACTCAATGTTCGGCCACAAGGATGGCCCCAGTGTGCAGAACTTTAGCAATCCTCACGAGCCCTGGAACCGGCTGCACCGAACGCCTCCGTCGTTCCCGACCCCTCCGCCCTGGCTGAAGCCAGGGGAGCTGGAGCGTAGCGCGTCCGCTGCAGCTCATGACAGAGATAGAGATGTAGATAAACGAGACGCACCTGTTAGTAAAGATGACAAAGAAAGGTACGCAAAGAACCCGCTCTCGAGTCCCAGTGGGGGAGCCCGCCGCACGCCGCGCACCGGCCGCCCGCCCTCCCCGGCCCGGCCCCGCGCTCCCCCCGGAGCCCCGGCCCCGCCCCCCACGCAGCCAGGGCCGCGCCCCAGGCCCCCCGCGTCCCAAGCGCACCCCGCCTCGGCCATCCTGACTGCAGGCCACCATCGGAAGTCTGTCCCCAGTACTTAGCGAGCGAGTCCTGACCCAGAAGCAGCGCCACACTCAGAGCCTCCTTCCTGCGAGCTTTAGTGTCTCCAAACACAGCTCTTCCGCTCAAAGACAGTGAGGAGGAGTCCGGACCAGACACACACAGCATGAAATCAACACCATGTTTGCTTTCCAGTTCGTGCAGTCCATTGACTCATCCATAGGTTTTCTCGCCCTCTTCCTCTCTCTTTTCTTTTTGTTTTCTGTTAGAAAGTCATGTTTGCATTGTCTCATCATATTTTTCTCAATTTTGTTCAAACTCAAATCCTGGGTTCCCAGATGACGGGTAACATTTTGCTCACCCCGCTTTAGAGAAACGTCACTAAGCAGTTTGGGTCTGGGTTTTGTTGAGCCAGTGGGTAATAAACTTTACTAACCATTTTTATTTCTATACGTGGTGACCCCTGCCTAAAAAAGAAGTAGCCTTCAAGAGAAAAATGTCTTAGAGTTATTTCTTCTGAAGGATGTCACTGCATTCTTGATGAAGTGCACCCTCTTTATTCCCCCCTTCTTCAGGCTGTTTTCATTTTGAATGAACTAGCAAGGAACACACAAGATGTGCTTGACAGAAAATACCTGGTGACACTTTCCTTTTGGTACTTAAGTCTCAAATACGATCCAAATCTTTAGTTTCCCTTTACCGTTTGTACTGTGTGTGTGTGTATATATGTGTGTACGTGTGTCCTAGTGATTTAAAAGAATTGGACTTTGCAGGCTCTAAGTGCAGCGTTGATCCAGCATAGATCATCATGCTAGCTGATTTCTCAGAAAAGGGAAGGAGTTTTTTCCTTCAGGACAATATAGTAAAAAAAAAAATCTCTTAACCAACGGGAGGACCGATTATGACATTCAGCTCTGAGCTGTAAAACCGCCAGAGTGAGGTGCACCTGGAGTGGGCACCCCTGAGACCAGGAGCTCTCTGGACAGCCTGTCAGTGAAGAGAAGGCAGGCTATGGTGCAAACCTTTCCCCATTTTTCTTGATGGCATCAAAATGTCCTTTTGGATGAAAGTCAATGATAAAATACCTTCTCTATTCTTCCCTTTAAAAACGTTCTTCTTCTTAGCCTTGGCACGTTGGCTAGAAGCAAAACTTACAGGGGAAACCATCTTAATGCTCTCCCTGGGCCCCCTCTCCTCCTGAGCCCAACCGGCAGCCTGCGTCTCGCCTCTCCACGTTTACCTTATTGTCCTCTGCTGCCTCGCGTTTAATGCCCCGTACACTTCAGCCCTCACCCAGGATGGGGCCTCTCAAATTCTTTCCCATTTCCACCTGGGGAACTGTTCCCCTGAAGTTTTGTGTCTGTGGCCCTGCTCTTCCTGCTGGCTCTCCACTGTCTTCTCATCAGATTTTGGCTTTCTTGGCTTTCCTCACACAAAAGTGCTTTCTGCAACCCTGAAGTCCTGAATTTGCGGTTTCCCTTCAACCCCTCAGCGCTGCATCTTGGAGGTTGCCCTGTATCTGCCACCTTTACTCTGAAACCTGCCCTCTGTCCTGATGTCAGGAGAGTAAGACACGTCAAACTCTTCCTCTCGCTGGCTCTGCACTGCAAGGGTGGAAGGAAGGTTGCATTTATGTTTGGCATGCAGAGAACCTGAGAAGCTAGGCAGACAAGCGTGTGGCCCCGTCGCCACCTTCCTGACCACGTTGGTCATTTCAGCGAGCTCTTCCTCCCTGGTCTTGATTCAGGCGTGTGCCTCTTACATGCAGTGTTCTTCCCCCCTAGACCCCCCCCCCGCTCACCCTCATCCCCCGCACTTCTCCCCCACCCCCAGAGCTTCCTCCGACATTGGGGTGAGTCAGGTCGGGGTGGCTGGTCGGACCCCAGGAGGGCACGTCTGGCTGCCTTGGTGACCCGGCCCGAGCCTGGCCTCTTCACACGCCATCTCATCGGCAGCCCCCGCCTGGCCGGCAGCCGGTTTCACGTGCCTCCTTGTGTCCCTGTCTCCTCCCCAGGGAAGGCGTCGAGAAGAGACACTCCAGCCACCCTTCACCAGCACCCGTCCTCCCGGTGAGCACCCTGGGCCACAACCGCAGCTCAACCGAACAGATCAGGGGTCATTTGAACACTGAGGCACGCGACAAAGACAAATCCAAAGAGAGGGAGCGAGACCACTCGGAATCTCGCAAGGACCCAGGCGCCGACGAACACAAGGCGAAGGAGGGCGCCCTGCCTGAGAAGGACGGCCACGGCCACGGCCACGAGGGGCGCGCCGCGGGCGAGGAGGCCAAGCAGCTGGCCCGGGGGCCGTCGCCCTACACGCGGGCGCCCGCCGTGGACGGGGCCAGGCCCAGCAGCGCGGCCAGCCGCGAGGCAGAGCCACGCAAGGGCGAGCCGGCCTACGAGAACCCCAAGAAGAGCACGGAGGTCAAGGTGAAGGAGGAGCGCAAGGAAGACCATGACCTGCCCCCTGAGGCCCCGCAGACCCACCGGTCCTCAGAGCCACCGCCGCCCAGCTCCTCGGCCAGCGTGCACCCGGGGCCCTTGGCCTCCATGCCCATGACCGTGGGGGTGACGGGGATCCACCCCATGAACAGCATCAGCAGCCTGGACAGGACTCGCATGATGACACCTTTCATGGGCATCAGCCCCATCCCGGGCGGAGAGCGCTTCCCGTACCCGTCTTTCCACTGGGACCCCATTCGCGACCCCTTGAGGGACCCCTACCGAGAACTTGACATTCACCGGAGAGACCCGCTGGGCAGGGACTTCCTGCTGAGGAACGACCCTCTGCACCGGCTCTCGACACCCCGGCTGTACGAAGCTGAGCGCTCCTTCAGGGACCGGGAGCCCCACGACTACAACCACCACCACCACCACCACCACCACCCCCTGTCCATGGACCCGCGGAGGGAGCACGAGCGTGGGGGCCACCTGGACGAGCGGGAGCGCCTGCACATGCTCAGAGAGGACTACGAGCACCCGCGGCTCCACCCCGTGCACCCCGCCTCCCTGGACGGACACCTGCCCCACCCCGGCCTCCTCACGCCTGGGCTCCCCAGCATGCACTACCCCCGGATCAGCCCCACCGCGGGCCCCCAGAACGGACTCCTCAACAAGACCCCCCCAACGGCGGCACTCAGCGCGCCTCCCCCGCTCATCTCCACGCTGGGGGGCCGCCCCGTTTCCCCCAGAAGGACTACCCCTCTGTCCGCGGAGATCAGGGAGCGTCCTCCCTCCCACACTCTGAAGGATATCGAAGCTCGGTAAGGAGAGAACAGGACACAGAGGGAGAAGAGGGCCCGCGGCCGCACAGCGCCGGACTCCGGAAAGAGCGAGCGCCGAGGGCCGCCAGCGCCCCGAGCGCAGACTGGGGGGGGGGGGGGCGCCCCAGCCCTTCCCCTTGTAAAAATGTATAGACTCAGTGCAGATTTTGAAATGTTTTTGTATATGCTCTGTTGAAATTTTTCAGATCTTTTAGCCAAGTCCTATGTTCCCATGTCTTCCCCACTCTTTTGGTTTCTTGTATAAAACTTTTTGATTTGAACCAAAACAGTAAAGAGGGTAACACTCACCAGTGTGGTGATGATCGGGGTGAAAAATCAAACAGTCCACACAATCCACCATGCAGAGCTCTTTCAGACGAGAAGGAAAGGTCATGTACATAGTTATGTAAAAAAAAAAAAAGAAGAAAAGAAAAAAAAAAGATTGCTTCATGAGCTAATGGTTCATATATGCAAAAGGGTAAGATGAAAGCTTTACTTTGTACAGATGTAAATAGATAAAGATTAAGTAACATAATACATTAATACTTCTTAAAATGTGCTATTTGCAGACTTAATACCAGTGAGCACAGTCTGCTGTGTTCCCATGTATTGTTCTAGACAGCTAAACCCTTCAACTATGCAATGAATGTTAGGGCTTTTCACAAAAGCCCGCCTAACTCAAAGGAGCCTTTTCAAGTCCATTTACAACATACTTAAGGTCATATTTTCCCTGAACAAGCGCTTACGTGATATGACTCTGTTTTCCTTGCTTGTTTTTCAAACGGAGAAACACCCGATTTTGCAAATCAGACCCCAGGCTGAAACTTCGCTTCTGAAGTTGCTGCTTGTGGGCCTTTGGCGGTGAGGGGGGGAGAGTGCAGCCCCGGAAAGGTAACCGAGGACGTGAACAACCAGTGCCAGGGAGGATGGGAGTGGTCAGATGCCAGGATCAGGGGACACAAACAGGTGGCCAGCATCTCGTCACCCTCAGTCACGTGACTGCACACACATCTCATGTGGGAACCATGCGTTTTTTTCAGTGTGTCCTGTTTCCTGTCTGTACACACCTCCTTGTTTTGTAATGAGATTTAATTACACCCAAACAGATCCTGAAAGAAAGCGTCGTGTTTTCTCAGATGATGGATATGTTTTCACTGTATTCAATAGCTGACGAAGTCAAGGTGCACATTTCCTAGTGTGACTCATCGTATTCCAGTCGGTAATCGAGTCTGGGAGTAGCCGAAACAGGTCAACCTTGGGGGGCCAGGGAGAGTTACCAAGGGTGAAAGGTGGCAGAGACACGGTCTTGTGTGTGTGGTGTGTTTTTGAGTTTGCATCAATCTTAATGTCTCTTCATGATACTTTTATAATACATGAAGCCTCTTGTCTACATATTTGGAGAGAATATGACTTTACTAGCAGAGAAATACAATATATCTTGTCTACTGGACTGTAAAATATATGTATGAAATAAAATTAGTTCCATTTGGTCTTCTAGTATATTAAAGTGCTATCTGACATTGTTATCCTGTTTTTGCAAAAAAAAAAAAAGTTAACTACAGACCATTGTTTCTAATAAGCAGAGAGATCTATTTTAGTAGTCAACTGAAGGTTTAGTTGTGAGCTTCAGATTTTGTGAATTCCAGATGTTGTGCAGTGTTTTCGTTTTTTTTTTTTTTAAGACAACAACTAAAAAGGAAAAAAAAATCCAAGGAATATGTACACTGGAACTGTAGTGGTAGCTTTCAGTATTGTAAAGAGAGTGTTCTATACAGACCTTTTTGCTGTTTCTCCTGTATGTAATAAAGTCCTTTCTAGATCCTATGTGAAAAGAAACGTGAAGCGACTTGAGTCTTCAGCATGTTCTCATCGGCGGAGCCTTCTTGTGTTATGTAAACTGTGCCATGTTATTAAAAAATGTGAACTAAGCTTCCAGCCGCTTGTTTGTGTGAGACGACCATCGTTACCCTAGGGAAGAAGCCACACCTGCAGACCGGGCTCTGGAAGAGGAACGCCTCAAGCCCAGCCCGAGTGAGGACAAGAGGCTGGCCCCCTCCCCAGCGTGCCAGTTAGTCTCTGTAAACATTTGCGATCTGCACAAGCAGGTGTGGATTTTTTTTTTTTTTTTTGGTATGTTCTCAACTAAAATCCTGTAAGTCCCGGGAAAGTACTCTTGGATTTCGCAGACGATACATGTGCGGGCCGAGTTAGGCAGCGCCCTGTGTCTCGGGCCTCCCCCGCCCTCGGCACATGCTTTGTTCGCGGCAGTGACGGATCTGACTGCGGGCCTCTGACACAGCTGGTGGATGCGGTCAACAGCCCTGTCAGGTAATTTGTTCCCGTCTCTTCTTTGCCTGTGTCGCGCTGAATTCCACGGCATAACCCTCGTCAGCTTACAGACTTCTCCCTTGTCCTCTAAAACCTGTTTTGTTTTTTTCAAGATGTAAAAAATTGTTCCATTTTCTGGTGTCAACATGATGACGTTGCCATTTGGATGAGATTGTTTGGATTGGTGTTTGTATCTTAACTGTTGGGGAACAAAAGCAGCCCAGCTTAGCAGGATGCGGGGGGCTGCTGTGGGAGAACTGGATGTGGAAGCAAACAGAAATGGGGGGCTCTGGGCCACAGACACCTGCAGCTGGGATGGGGGAGGGGCACCGGGCTGGGGAAGCTGACGCTGGGTTGGAATGAAGGCCCACTTCACTTGGCCCTGCTTTTAGGCTGATACCTGGCCCCCAGGCTGGAGAGAGTAAGTTGAAGGAAAACTAGGTTGGCAAACACGATGAACACCATGTTCTTCCCAAATCAGGCAATTCCGGGGGCCTTCCAAACACCATCCGTGGCGCCTCGACTTGTGGCTTCGGGCAGACCGCCCCTCTCTCCATGTCGCCATCTGCAGTGTCAGCCGGGGAAGTCGCTCTCAAATCAGTCACGGCACTGAGTCCCCGGGGCTTCCTTCCTCTCAACCTTTGCATATTTCCCCTCTAATTACGTTCTGCTCCCCGGCATCAATGGGCACCAGCACCAATTTGATTTCCTGCTATCCTATAGACGCTCTAATTATCTCCACAGTCTGACTGACAATGATCTTGTTACCTTCTAATGGTACATGACAAGTGAAAGGGCGCACATAATGATGCAATAATTACCATTTGGGATGGATATTCACAACCGCATGTGCTGTCGAGCCTTCTTCTGCCTCAGTCGAGGTGCATGCGGGGAAATGTGATGGTCAGTGTAGCTGCGATTAGCCGTGCCGCTGCGGGTGCCAAAGACCCTCTTGTGGGTGTTTGTTTGGGTCCATACTGAAGAGCAGACTTGGCCTCGGTGCCATTAAATCAGTTGAAGGAAGGAAGATCACAAGAGTGGCATGGGCTTTTCCATGTGTTATTTTTTTAAACTTTGCCGTCTTTTTTTCCCTACAAATTTCTGAGCAATTTCTTAGACATGGGAAGTTTCCTTTCCAGAGAACAGGGTCATTTATCAGCTAGAAAGTAATATCCTCAAAGACGATTCCATACTATGAGACTCAGGTCTTCCTTGGGCACTATCTCAGGGACAAAGCTAGCGTAGAGCATCTCACATCGGAACCGCCAACAGCCTGGGATGGGGCGGGGACCACAGGCAGAGGGCCAGCAGCCACGACCACCAACCCCCCTCCCAGTGCCTTCCCTTCTCAGTGACCTTGAGCAAATCACAGGACTTCTCCGGAACTGTTTCTTAATGTGTGAAATGAGGCCATCTGGATATAACAAGACCTAAAGACAGGCAAGTCATAAGCCCGACACATGTCCGCGGGATAGTTCCGGCGTGCGCAGTCCCAGGGCCAATGGAAGTATAAGCAGAGAACAGCCCACACAAAAGGGAAGCTGACTTTCTTTTTACCAACTCAGTTCCAATTACATGTCCTGAGGATTCTTTGCTGAAGGGTTTCTAACTCCCAGGCCTTGGCGTTTCTCACTTGCTGCGGGGGTGGCAGGACCTAGGGCAGGGTCTGGAGGGAGCACGTGGGGAGCTGGCACAGCCGAGGCCCCACACCGTCTCACCCAAAGCGTTTACTGGCCCTCCGATGTCGGCGAGCTAGAGAGACCTCTGAGCCTGTATCTGGTGACTCAACAAGGCCAGAAAGAGCACCGGCCCAAAGCCTTCAAGGCCCATGTCCCAGGCAGGTCCTCAGTTTCCTCAGCTGTAACTTGAACTTGTTGGCTGATACTTAAGGCCTCTTCAAGCTCTCTGGCCTCCCCTCCCCAACCCTCCACTCAGCCCTTCCTGTTCCGGGGTTCCACGGGGCCCCTCAGGGCAGGGTCTGAATAACATGTGCCCCAGACAAGGCCTGTGCCAGGTGGGTGCGGCCACTCCTGGGCTGGTTCCGGAAACAGGAGGCTGCAGAGAGTCCTGCTCACAAGTTTTTTTGACTCTGGCCTGCAACGCAGGTGTGCACACACCTGAAACAGTGTGATGCAGCAAGGCCCTGATACGTGCGATGAACCCTGATTTTTTAAAAATTCTCTTCTCTTTCTACTCATTTTTTTAAATACTAGTCACACCCACTACTTCATCTCAGGCCTTTGGAATCGTGAGTCACAGTCCCTAGCTTGAAAGTAGTGTCACAGAAGGAAGATTCTGAAGCAGGGTGAGAGTCACCTGGGCCGAGGAGTGAGGCTGCTTTCTGCTCTTGCCCCGTGACTGCCACCCCATCGTCTCACCTGGACGCCCCTACTCCCACCCTCCACGCTGCTGCCACTTCTGCTTACATGTCTCCCAGGTTCCAAAACCATTCCTTAAAGAGGACATCAGAGTGGAGCCCAGATTCTCACCTGTCCCTCAAAGTCCTGCACCTCTAGTGCCCGGGGACCTGGGAGCCTCACCTCCATGAGCCTGCCCCGTGCTCGCTGGGCACTCACACCTCTGTGTCTCTGTTCCCTCTGCTGTCTCTCTTCCATCTGGCAAACTAAGACTCACCTCAAAGGTCTTCACCTCCAGGAAGTCTCCCCTGACTGCCCCTTGTCTTGGACTTTTTAGCCTGACCTAGGATCCTACTGAGTCATAGAGGTTGTAACCTTGTTGAAGCCAGAAAGACATTTTGTTTCCAGGCCTGTCCTGACTGGCGCTAGTGTGTCATCACAAACTCCTGCACCCCTAACAGTAAGAAATGGCCGGAGAGGTCCGCCCCCCCCTTAGCAGTACTGACAGCAGCCGGTGTTAAATGAGTGCTTTTTGCATGTACTCCTCTAAGTGCTTCTGACACAGACTAGCTCCCTTAATGTTTTCAACAGCCTTACAAGGAATAACCCCAACTGGACAGTGAGAAAAACGAGGCCCAGAGAGGTGGGATATTTTGCCCGGGTTCAAGTGCATAACCTGGATACACACCTGGGCTGTCTCCCCCGAGGGCCTGCAGTGGAACCATGTTCCCACCCAGGAAAGGCTGGCTGAGTTAGGCCCTTAAACAGCAACTGCAAGGACACAGTTTACCCATTAACACTGACTTGTAATTAGCACCATGTATTTTCCAGAGGCTTCAAACTGGGGGCCTGGAATGAATGAATGAATGAAACAAGAGTACCGTGCATGGCTCAGTGATGAGAATATGTTATGAATCAAAGATTATGATTAATCCAGGTCTATATATCTAAGATTTTTGTTTTTTTAATTAGTGGCTTGTGTGGTCCAAAGCAGCCCACAAGATACCATATTTGCTCCAGAATGATCTTGGACTACGGAAGTTTTATGTACGCAGACCAGATGTCATGACCCCGCTGACACTGCATTTCCCACGGGACCACATGCCCTGAGCTGCCTGCAGCACGTCACTCCCAGAGCCCCACACCCCACCCGCCACAGTTTCTGTCCATGTTGGGCAGATGTCGATGGCAGTTTGCGACTGCAGACATGTGCAAATATTTAACACAAGGGTTCTTGAAAACAAAGTATTCTCATACCTAATTATTAAAGTAGGACTAAAGTTCCAATAAACCGAGAGTCCTTGAAAGCAAAAAGCCAGCATTCCTCTGTTATTTGGAATTTTCACCCATCCAGACGGCGCTTCACGCCAGTGGGCCTGTAATCATGCAACGAAGGATGCCGCCTGCCGTGGTTCACACACCCCTCACAGCAGCAAAAGTTCCTGGACCCATTGGTGGGTGTGGAATACATGCACACTCACCTCTTTGACAGACGTGGAGGGTGTCCCGTTGGCCAGGCTGGTGCCCGGTGCTGGGGCTGCAGCAGGAGCCCCTCCCACCCCCGCTGGGCTTCCGTCCAAGGGGAAGATAGTCAAGTGACAAGTTAGCCGAGACAATCACAGACAGGGACAGCAGCTACGAAACGTGAAGAGGGTGGCGTGAGAGCCTCTGCGGCTCGGGAAGGCGTTTTTAAGGCCATTGTTGAGTCAATAAGATGAAGGCCTCCGCTCCAGCCAGGTTTGTATTCAGCCTGGTTTTTCTCTGCTCCTGGGTTTCCCCAAACTCCCTTCAGCTCTGGGAGGCCGGTAAAATGCGGCCTCTCGCCCAAGAGTCCTGAGCCAGTGGGAGACGCCTCTCTCCTTTTCGCCTCCCCTGCAGTCCTGCTAAGGGCCAGGTGGTGGCGCCTCCGAGTTCCTTCGGGACCCCGCGGGTGGGCCCGTGAGCAAACAGGGCCCTGCGATGGGATGGGTCTGAGCTGCAAGTCACTGTCTCTAGACCTGCCTCAGCTTCCTCACCTCGAACACGGGAAGAAGGCAGGAGACTGGACTTCACCAGCTGATTTCTAATCTCCCTAATCAGTCAAACAGGTTATGTTTACATGGCTGGGTAGGATTTTATTTGCTATTCAAGGAAGGAATGCCAAGGTAACAGCAAAGTGCAGCTAATGCTTGAGAGACCTCGGGGAAGGAGGAGTCACAGGAAGAGGCCCCAAAAGCCAGGATCAAAAAGGCCTTTGGACCTCATCCTGTGAGCAACTGGGAACTGCTAACGTTTCTGTAAATCAAGTCTCAGGGAGATTCTACTAATAAACGAAATTCCCAGGGTCTCCATGAGCCAAGTCCAAATTCCTCTCACTTTCTGTTGAGCATTTAACCTCCAGCTTCAGCCCCACGTACACATCCTGAAACTCGAGACAGAGCAGCATCTAAACCCTGCAGCCTCCATTCACCCTCCGGAGGGCAAAGGAGGCTCCCATACGGCCTTCCTGACACCTGGGTGCGCCTGCAGGGCCCCTTCTGCAGGCTTCTGTCGCCAAGAGGCGCCCACGTGTTTGTCCCCAATCCCAGCCCCTGGCCTACACCTGCAGGGATCAGTCAGGAAGCAGCCCCAAGCTCTGCTCCCCCGAGTCTCCCAGCCCACCCGCTCTCAGCGGCAGGACCGCCCTCTGCCTCGGCCCTCGGCGCTAGTTCTACCTGCTTGCATTGCTATCTCAGCCTGCCGGCCCTCAGCATCCCATTAGCTCCACTCCACTCACATCCTCCTCGTGTTCTAGAAACCCTCTCTGGCCCCCTGGCCAGTTGTTAACACAAACTCCCTGTTCCATCTGTGTTCTCCACGCCTCCCTTCACCATCTGTTCCCCCCAAGGACACGCCCCCTGAGGACACACACCCCCGAACACCGCCCCCCTGCTGAGCTCTAAAACCCGGAGCGTCCTTCTCATTACCCCCTCACAGCTCTCCGATCCTTCTCCCTTCCCGCTCCCCAAATCCCCCAGCTCCCGGGTGCAGTTGCCTGCCCACCACTCCCCACTCAGGCCTCGGTGTCCCCCTGCTCACTGCCACTCTTTCCAACAACACTGCCATCTGATTCTCACCCCCATGGTCACGCCCAGGCTCTGGCACCATCAACAACTCAGCTCCTCCCGGATCTCATTTCAAATGCAGCACATCCTAACCCCAGGCTTGCTGTTCATTCCCTCCAGAACCTCCTCCCACAATCCTTGGATGCAGCCTCTACACACTGTCCCCCCATTTCCTTCTTTCTCACCTCCCTCCTCACCCCATTAGTGAACGATTATAGTCACCTCTACATACATCCCACTATTCCTGCCCTCTGTTGCTTTGTGGAACCACAGACCACACTGGACAAACCCCAGCCTTGCTTAAATACAGCGCTGGCCACCCCACCCCTGGGCCACAGCTGGCTAATCCTTGCTCTAGATGACTGAGAATGAGTTCAGTCAACATTGCAGAAACAGACCTCATGAAAGAAAAAAAACACAGGGGGTGGGGGGTGGGGAAATATTCAGAGAGTATTTGCTTAATTTTTAAAAACTGGTAAAGTATGAAAGCAGAATTCTTTCAAGCATGATCCCCCCACAATTTGCAAATTAAACATCGCACGTTCTTTAAATTGAAATGTTTAGTGAGATCGTTGTAGTTTAGATGTCCTTGTAAGAAAGAATTGAGAGAGATCCCACATATTCTCTGCCCAGTTTCCCGCCGTGGTAACATCATGCAAGACCGTAGTACAACACCTCACGCAGGATACCATCCACCAGTCTTATTCACATTTCCCTGTGTCAGTTACACTCATTTAGGGGTGTGTTTTAAGCTCTTTACGATGCTGTCACGGGTAGAGATTCGTGTATCCACCACCGAAGTCGAGACGATGGACAGCTCCAACGCCACAAGGGTCCTTTGTGCGGCCCACTCTCCAGTCCTCATCCCTGGCAACCACTACTCTGCCCTCCATTTCCAACATTTTGTCATCTCAAAAATGTTCTATAAATGAAATTATACAGGACGAAGCTCTTTGGGGATTGGCTTTTTTCACTCAGTACCATTCCCTGGAGATTTATCCAAGTTGTCATGTGTAACAACAGTTCATAGTTCTTTCCTTTTTCATTACTGAGTAGTATTCCACAGAGCCGTGTTCCCCTCCAATTCAGATCCTGAAGCCCTAACTGCCCATGTGACCATATTGGAGACAGAGTCTTACAGAGGTGATTAAGCTCAAATGAGGTCACACGGGTAGAGTTCTGATCTGGTAGAGCCAGTTGGCATAGTCTTTATAAACGAGGAGAGACATGAAGAAAATCTCTCCCTTTTCCATGTGAAGGAGGACTCAGTGAGTCAAGAGGAGAGCGCCCACCAGAAACCAACCCCTGCAGGAACCTGATCTTGGAACTTCTGGCCTCCAGAACTCTGAGAAAACACGTTTCTGCTGTTTAAGTCGCCCGCCTGTGGCATTTCATTCTGGCAGCCTAAATGGACTCAGCCACCTGACCGGTAAGTACCACTGTCTGTCCAACCACTCACCTGCTGAAGGAAATCTAAACTGGTTCTAGTTTGGGCCACCAAGCAAATACCCACATATTTCAAAGGACTGAAAACCTACAGAATATGTTCTGTGACAGCAATGCATCTAAGTTAGTCATATTTTTTAAATAATCAGAAAAATCCCAATGATCTGGAAATGAAGATTACACTTTTAAATAACCTGTGGGTCAGGAGATCGGCCAAGATGACGGGGCAGAAGACCCTGGGCTCACCTCTTCTCACGAACCCACCGAAATCACAACCACTTCCAGAACAATCATCAGTGAAAAAGAGCAGAACCTTCCAGAAAAGTTCTTCTACAACTAAAGATATAAAGAAGGGGCCGACGAGAGGTGTAGGAGGGGCAGAGTCGTGATGTCAAGTCCCGCAGCCCCGGGGGGGAGACCCACAGACCGGAGAATAATTATAGGTGCAGAGGGCCTGCCTCCCCAGGGAGCGAGGGGTCCGAGCCCCACATCAGGCCCCGCAGCCCGGGGAGTCCTGGGAAGGTAAACCTGCAGAGCGTGTGGCTTTGAAGGCCAGCGAGGGTAACCTTCAGGAGACCTTGCGGGCTGGGGAAACAGACTGCACTTTTAAGGGGCACACACAAAGTCTCATACACTCTGGGGCCCAGGCCAGAAGCTGAAATTTGAAAGGAGCCTGAGTCAGACCTACCTGCTGATCTGGGAGAGTCTCCTGGACACGTGGACACGACTCTGGCAGCAGCCTCTCTGGGGGCTCCTTTTACCACGTGGCCCTGGTCCAGCGCCTCAGCCTCGGCACCCAGCCCCAGCCGGGCCCACAGCCTGCAGGAGCCAGCACTGGGAGCCTAGGCCACGCAGCTACCTGGGAGTGGACCCAGCCCCCACAACAGCCGACAGGCTGCCGTAAGACCCCCTGAGCCCACAGCCGCCCCTGGACACAGCCCTGTCCACCAGAGAGCCCGGGACCCGGCCCCACAAACCGATGAGCAGGCACTGGAACTGGGCCCCAGGGCATTCCAGCCGGAGACCCTGCAACCTAGCCCCCCGCCACCAGTGTGCAGACAGCGGCCCCAGAACCCTCTGGCCCCCAGCCCTGCCCTCCAGGGAGCCTGCTTTAGCCTCAGACCAGCCTCACCTGCCAGCAGGCCAACACCAGCTACAGGACAACCACAGACCCACACCATCCAGCAGGCCAGGTCCTGTCCTGGACCAGCAGGGCCCTGGTTCCACCAACCAGGGGTCTGACATCAGCTCTGGGAACCCTGTGCCCAAAACTAGACCCCAGGACACAGCTCTGTTCACCAACAGACCGGCACTAGCCACCAGTGGGTGGGAGGCAGCCCTGGGGTCTCCTGGACCCTGACTCCACCCACCATGAGCCAGCACGAGCCCCGGGAGCCCCAGGAGTCCTGCGGCCAGCTGCCTCGGGACCCAGCCCTGCCAGTGAGTGGCTGGCAGCCTCTGCACAAGACAGGGCCGGGCATCCAACCGAAGACGGGGCCACCCAAGCCCACCAGACCATCCACAGCAGTCAGCCCGCTGCAACAGAAGGACGCACGCCGCCCCGTGGGGCACCCCTAGAGCATATACAGCGCTGGTAACGAGGGGAGCACGCAGCTGGAACACACAGGACGTCTCCTACAGAAGGCCACGACACCAAGGTCAGGAAATGCCACCAATCTATCAGATACGTAACAATAAAAACAGCAAATTAGACAAAATGAGGCAACAGATTGTGAAACTCTTGAAAGTTCTGAAGGGGGGGAGGGTGTAGCTCAAGTGGTGGAGCACATGCTTAGCAAGCATGAGGTCCCGGGTTCAATCCCCAGCGCCTCCTCTAACAGTGAATAAATAAGGAAACCTAATTACCTCCCCCCACCAAAAAATGAATGGGTGAATAAATAAATAAAATTTAAAAAAAAAGAAAGTTCTGAAGAGATAAGTGAAACCCTCCTTCTTTCATTCTCTTTTTAAACAAGAATTTTTCTTTCATATTAGGATGAAACCGACATAACATACATTAACCATTTTAAAGTGTGAGATCCAGTGGCATTCAGTCCACTCACAACGCTGTGCAGCCATCACGTCTATGTAATTGCAGAACCTTTTGCCACCCGAAAAGGAAGCCTCGTCCCCACTAAGCAGCCACTCCAGTTCCCCAACTACCTGCAGCCCTGGGCACCGCGAACCTGCCACAGATCTGCCTTTCCTGGCCACTTCCTCTGCACAGAATCAAACAGCAGGTGATCTTTTGTGTCTGGCTTCTTCCGCTTCGCACGTTTTCCAGGTTTATCTACGTTGTAGCGTGCGTCAGCGCTTCATTTCTTTTTTTGGCTAACACTGCCCTGTGTGGATGTGCCGCTCGGCAGTCGGTGGGCATTTAGGCGGCTGCTTCTACCTTTTGGCTACTGTGAAGGGTGCTGCTGTGAATGCTTGGCTACAAGCATTTCTTTGAATACCTGTTTTCAGTTCTTTGGGGACGACCCTTCTTAATACTGATGTCACAAACCCACACCGGCAGTTTCACAAACATTTAATAGGAGTGAACACGATGTGGTTCAGGAACGTGGGACAGAGCCAGGTTTGGGCTCAAATTATAGCTCACTTGTAACTCGTTCTGTGAGCCATGGCTTCCGCATGGGCACGATGGAAACACGAAAACTCTAAGGATGAGGCTCCTGCGTGTAAATTGTCAGTACCATTTGCTCTTTACTGAGTTCTTCATTCTGGGATTATCATTTGAAAGATGATAACCTGGTAAAAATAGCCCCTGATCTAGTGGGTAACTAGGGATGTGCCGTGGGCAAAACTCCCTAACCAGAACTCAGAAAGGGAACCTCAGCCCTAAATCCTCATCTCATGGCAGTTGGGAGCCGAGAACTCTCTGAGAAAGGCAGCAGGCTTGCGGAGGTAAGGGTGAGTGTGGCCTAGGCACCCCGGGGGTGGAGGTGACGGTCACTGTGCCCAGAGGCCAGCCTCAGTTCCAGAGGAACCGCCCAGGCTTCCTGTCATTGCACAGATGGACACCAGAGGGTGCCACGAGAACACATATTTCAGCAGGGCCTTTGGGTGAGCCTCCAGGCCACAGTCTGTCCGGATGGGACCCCACCTCGCCAGAAACTGGTGGGAAAAACCATTGCCTCTCTTTCCAGACGTGCCCCATGCCCCTCAGGAACTGGCACAGCTCTGAAAGGGACGATGCATCTGGGACTAGCTTGTAACAAATCAGGCTGATTGGGTAGGAAATTCCCCTCTCATTCAAGCACTACGAGGCGACCCTTCGCTCCCCCCCTTTTACCTGCCCCCCCTCCATCCTTTCCCTCTGTCCTTCCTGACAGGAAGAGCTGCTGCCCTAATTTATCAGCTTTCTCTAAGTCTGAGTGGTTGGCATACGCATTTTTCTTAAAGAAGGGTCAGTCGGAAGCCTGCCTGAAAGCACCACACGTTAATTTCCTATGAACATCCACATGAAAACCAAGTTGCTGCGTTGGTTTGCGTTCAGATGGCGGAGATGCTCCTAGCAGGAGGCAGGGGGAGCTTCCAGGGTCTCTCAACACGAGAAGGCCCGGTCCTCACCTGCAGAATGGGAGTGACCTTGTCTAGAAACGCACGCTTGGCACCCTGGTCTGCTCCAGTTGGCGGTGGTGGGCACCAGCCTCCCGTCCCAGCGTGGTGGTAGAGGTTCAGCCCCTGGCCTTAGGATCTGCACCTGACCCCGGCTCCAACCTCAAGATTCTAGATGGTGCCATGCAGTCCTGTCCAGTGGACCCTGTCTGACCTCCCCGGGCACTGAGGCCTCCTGGCCGTGGACTTTTCCAGCTGTGGCCAATTCCCTGGCCGTTCCCGAGGCAGCTGCTCCCAAATTCTGCCCTCCTCGCACCTCTGCTTCACAAAGGCCAGAGCCACGAAGTCTTCATCATTTCTCCCCCGTGTCTGTGTCCTGCTCCCTGAGCTCTGAGCCGGGGGAGGGGAAGTGTGGGCAGAAATTATGTTGCACAGGTGATGTGAAAGATAGACTTTAAGAAACTCACCCAGGGGACTCAAGCTAGACCTCAAAATGAGAACAGCATTTCAGCTTGGCCAGAGAAGAATCCAGGTCCCCTTTCAGAAACGTCCACATAGGAGCTGCCTTGGAACCAAAGGTTGCACTGGTTGGGGCCAGTGCTTTTATTCTATGGGGATTATTTTATTCTATAGGGGTTACTTCTATGATTCTAGAATATTATGGTTAGTAGGTCACGAGGTCCAAATCCCTATATTTTCTAGATAAGAAAATGGAGGCTCGGAGAGGGAGCACATTAAAAGCTGGTCACATCATTAAAAACCGATGCATCTGGGCCGGGACCTGTATTGCCAGTGACGGAGTCAGCGGTGCCCCAGCTCCCATCCTCCCCCCTGCCCTCCCAGCACCTGGCCCCCCATCCAGGGGAGCTTGGTGACCTGTGCTGACCTGAGAGGGGGATGGAGATGAGGCTGGACTCTCAGGGGACCACCCCAGAAGCAAAATGTTAACTCTGATGCTTCTGCAAAGGACAGCTTAGCAACAAATTGTAGAAAGAAAGGCACATAACAGATTGTGTGGTTTTGTGCATTTGTATCCTCTCTGATGAATCTCTGAGAAGGAAATAAAGTTGCAGCGTTCCTTATGTGAATTTGCCTTCATTATTTCCCCACAGAACATCAAACGTGACCCACACTACGAGCAACTCTGACTGAGGCTGTTCACGCAGCAGGTAGATGCTTAGACACACACCCAAACAGGACAAGTATTTGCTTCACAGCCCAGGGGACCCTGGATGGATGTTACCACCTACAGAAAAACCAGACCATATTATATTGCTCAAAAATCCAACACCTACGTAAACATTACAACCAAATATGCTTAAATATCAATTCTTTGTTCAGTGTATTATAATCGTCGCCAAAATGGGACTTTCTGTCTCAGTTCTGGCTGATGCCATAAGATACCAGTTGGCAAGTACCACCACATTCCAAAGTGAGGTGCTGCCCCCTTTTATGGGGTGAATTGTGTCCCCTCAAATGCATATGCTGAAATTCTAACCCCCAGTATGTCGGAATGCGACTGTATTTGGAGATAGTCTTTCTTCCCTTTACTGAAGTATAACTGACTGACGGTGCTATGTTAGTTTCGGTCGTCCAACATAGTGATCTGACAATCACGTGCGTTATGAAACGATCAATACTGTCTGTCACCACAGTTATTACAGCATTGGCTGTATTCCTTATCTGTGCATTATTACATCCCTGTCACATTCATTTTATAACTAGAAGTTTGTATTTCATACTCCCGTTCATCTATTTCACCCTCCCCGTCTCCCTTTCCCTCTGGCAACCACCAGGTTGTTCTGTTCCTATGAGTCTCTTTCTGTTTTGTTATGTTTGTTCGTCTGCTTTTTAGGTTCCAAATGTAAGTGAAATCGTATGGTATTTGTCTTTCTCTATCTGACTTTATTTCACTTAGAATGATACTCTGTAAGTCCATTCAGGCTGTTGCAAATGGTGACATTTCATTCTTTTTTACGGCTGAGTAATATTCCATTGTATCTATACCAGCATATATACCAATCTTCTTTACCCATTCATCTGACACACTTAGGTTGCTTCCATAATATGGCTATTATTGTAAATAGTGCTGCTATGAACATTTTGCATTAGAGTTTTCATCTTTTCCAGATATATGCCCAGGAGTGGGATTGCTAGATCACATAACTTTTTTTTTTTTTTTTTTTTTTTTTAGTTTTTTTAAGGAATCTCCATACTTTTTTCCATAGTGGCTGTACCAGTTTACATTCCCACCAACAGTTAGGAGGGCTCCCTTTTCTCCATACCTTCTCCAGCATTTATTATTTGTAGATTTAAAAATCTTTATGTTTTCAAGTGACTGATCCACTGCCTTTGCTGTATGTTGGCCTTTAACTAGTGAGATTATTTTTCTTTCATATATTTTCTTGTTTCTAGTTATGGTCTTTTCTGTTTAAAGAAGACCCTTAAATATTTCTTTCAAGTCCAGTTTAGTGGTGAATTCCTTTAGTTTTTGCTTGTCTGGGAAACTTTTTATCGCTTTCAGTCCTTAATGATAATTTTGCCAGGTAGAATATTCTTGGCTGTAAATTTTTTTCCTTTCAGCATTTTAAATATTATTGTGACATGCCCTTCTGGCCTGCAAAGGTTCTGCTGAAAATCGGCTAATTGCCTTATGGGGGTTCCCCTGTATGTGACTAGCTGTTTCTCTCTTGCTGACTTTAAAATTCTTTTTCCCTTTTAATTAGGATGTGTCTTGGTGTGGGTCTCTTTGGATTCATCGTGTTGAGACTCTCTGTGCTTCCTGGGCCTGGATATCTGTTTCCTTCCCCAGGTTAGGGAGTTTTCAGGCATTATTTCTTTAATAACTTTTCTGCCCCTTTCTCTCTCCCCTCCTCCTGGGACCCAATATTGCAAATATCAGTATGCTTAATGTTGTCCTGCTGGTCCCTGAAACTAACCTGATTCTGGACAATTCTTTAGTTCTTTCTTGTATTTTTGTTGAAGTTCCCACTGTGTTCTTTCATTCTTCTCCTGAGTTTGGCAAGCATCTTTATGACTATTACTTAGAACCCTTTATCAGGTAAATTACCACCTGTGCTGGGGTCCCCTTGGAGAGATGGCTGGAGCTGATCAAGCAGCTAGAAATAGGGACATGATGTCTTTTGAGAAAGTCATTGAGGGTGTTGTGAGACCTCCTTCTGGCCCCCACGGTGAGACAGAAGTGTGCCCCCTCTTCCTTCAAGCCCAGGTGGGGAGAGAGACACTTCAAGTTGACCATGTGAAGAATTGATGTGTCCTTGAAATACAGGACTCAGTGTACTGGTGTCTGTTTTTTTCACTATTTGATTCAACTTTAATGTTTTTTATAATTATTTGATTGTAAGTAATAGAGCAATATTATCCCATTTTTTGTTGTTGTTGAGATGGAATTTACACACTATAAAGTTCATCCTTTTGAAGTGTGCAGCTCAGTGGTTTTAGAAGATTCACAAAGATGTGCCGCCATCAGCACTGACTTATCCCAAAATGTTTCCATCATCCCAAAAAGAGTCCCCACAGCACCCCCTCTCCCCACCGGGCTCCAGTAGGCACCCGTCTGTCTCCCCGCCGGGCTCCAGTAGGCACTCGTCTGCTTTTGGTCTCTGTGGGTTTGTCTAGTCTGGATCTTCCATGTAAATGGAATCATAGAACATTTGTCCTTTTGTGTCTGGCTTATTCACTTCACGTTACCGAGGTTTGTTGTAGCGTGTGCTAATGGCCCGATGACCCTCCATGGTGTGGATATGCTGATTTTGTTAATCCAGCCGTCCTTTGATAGACATCTGGGGGTTTTGCACCTTTTGGTTATTGTTAATAGTCCTGCTATGTACAAACATCTGGGTACAAATATTTGTTTGGGTCCCTGTTTTCCAGGCTTTGGGGTATGTACCTAAGTGAGGCACTGCTGAGCCATTTGTAATTCTAAGTTTTTGAGAAACTTCCAAACACAGCAGTTTAAGTTGTTGTCCCCAGCCTTCTAGCAACCCTGAAGTATTCCCCTTTTACAGAGGAGGCACAGCAGAGGTTCAGAAACTTGCTTATAAAGAACCCCCCAGGACACTGACCAGGTGTGCCTTAAGCCAAGACTGTGTTCACTGCCCCCGGCCCCGTTCCCGCCCCCGGCCACTGGGAGCCTCTTTCTCTAGGTTGGGCTGAATCTCACTCTGGTGCTCCAGGGACCTGACCCTGGAGCACAGTCCTGGATGACCCTGGACCTCTCCTTTCACACAAGCCCTCCCTGAAGGGGAGGGCAGGGTCCTCCGCTCTGGCCTCCCTCCTCCTGGAGCAGGTCTCGCAGAAGCCCAGGATGACCCCATGTGAGCTCGGGTCCTGGCTGACCTGGTGTCAGGGAAGGGCACCTTTGGTGTCTCAGCCATTAAGCTGCTGTCCTGACACCACCATCAGGCCCACCGCCCAACACAAAGCCTCAGCCTGTCCCAGCCTGCCCCCGGCCTGCCCGGAGCCCGGCGCACAAGGCTGCAGCCTTCTCACCTACCAGGCCTCTCCCGGAGCGCACGAACCTCCCGCTGGGCTCTTCCAGCTCGATGAACACGGGGCCCAAGGCTTGGAGCTGCTGAAAACCCTGCGAAAATAAGAAAACCCACAAAACTGAAATCCAGTGAAACAGCTAATAAAAGTAATATTAATAAAAGTACCACTTCATTAATTGCTTAGTGTTCTACTGGTAAACATCTCATTATTGTTGGATGACAATCTTTAGGTTTGATTTTTCATGCTTTGCAAAAGTTCCCAAGTACACATGCTGGCATTGAGGAGAAAATTAACAGTAAAAATCTTTGGTGTTGGATGTGGTGCCTTTGATTGTGTTAAGTATGTTGGGCGAGGAGACCTCCAGGAGTCTGAGTGCCGCTTTGCAAAGTCTAACCCTGCCCTGCAGAGCTGGGGGCACATCTGGGTCTGAGCAGCCCCACGACGGTGCTGTGGGGGTCTTGCTTCCCAGACAGGAGGGAGCCGTATGGCAGTCACAAGGATGCTGGGTGTTGGTGGAGGGCAGCGTTGAGGTGGCCCCAAGCTGATTGGTAGTATCACTGGTAGTATCATTGAAGACTGAGGCTTGGGCCCTGTGTATTTCAAAAGTCAAGGTCAAGTTCACAAAGCTTTACAGAGGACCTACTCAATGCCTGGGTTTTCGGCAGGCAACGGGCAATTGGAGCTCACGGGCGAGGGGTCCCTACGAGGTCAGGACACAAGGTGGGTACTGGGGAGTGGGGTGTGCTCTCCAAGAGCTGAGGACCCCAGTGTGG
This sequence comes from Camelus dromedarius, assembly GCF_036321535.1. Classification (NCBI taxonomy): domain Eukaryota; kingdom Metazoa; phylum Chordata; class Mammalia; order Artiodactyla; family Camelidae; genus Camelus; species Camelus dromedarius. Next base: position 23,773,014 of record NC_087459.1, on the reverse strand, counting down.
GCCTACATGCTGGTGACATCAGCCACGTGGGCAGAGGAGGGTGGAGGGCTCTGCAGGCTGAATCCATTTCGTCAGCAAATACTGGGCTGCTCTGGGTCATCGGGGAGCACAGAGGAGCTGGGCGGGGTTGGGCAGTCGGCAGACCTCAGAACTTTTGCATTTTGGATGCATCTTTCGGGCCATGGATGTGCCTGGAGGCCGGGCAGCCAGTGAGAAGGCTGATGTCATGGCAGACATGGGAGGCCAAGTCAGGGATGCTGTGGAATGGATGGTGGCTTAGTGTCCGGGATTGCCGTGACAAAGCACTACAGAATGGGTGACTTTAGACAATAGAAACGTATTCTTTCACAGCCCTGGAGGCTTCAAGTCCAAAATCAAGGTGCCAGCAGGGCCAGGCACCCTCTGAGACTCCTGGTAGAGCCCCTCCTCCTCCGCCCAGCTTCTGGGTGTGCCGTCTGGGCCACTCCTGGCTCGTGTGTGTATCACCCTAGTCTCCGCCTCCACTGTCACATGGCCTTCCTCTGTGCCTTTTTTCTTCTCTCATCAGGACACCAGTCATATTGGCATAAGGGCCCCAACCTAGTCTAGGTTGATCTCATCTTAATTTGCACCTTAATTATATCTGCAAAGAACCTATTTCCACTTAATGACACGTTCACAGGTACCAGGGCTTAGGATTTCAAATGTGATTGGTGAACACAGTTCAGCCTACAACAGAGTGAGGAGAACAGGGGAGTCCAGGGTGACTGGGCGGGAGGATGGTGGAGCTGGCCACTGAGGTGGGGGACGTGCAGTGCAGCGGGTGGGGGAGGTGACGTGATGACTTCCGTTTTGGATGCGTCGTGTCTGAGGCGTTGGTCTGTGGAGAATCTGGGAGGAGAAGTCCAGGTGGCAGTTAGATACGTGGGCCAGAGTGTAGGGGAGAGGGTCAGACCAGGAGGGTCTGTTCTGAGACCTGAGCGTCCAGGTAGATGGTAGTTGAGACGACACAGTGGGTGAGATACCCCAGCAGGTGAGGAAAGCAGAGGAAGGGCAATGTGTCGGGAGCTCAAACGCTTAGGATGAGCAGAGAAAGAGGATCACACACGAGACAGAGGAAAACCAGGGCACCGTGGATCCTGCAAGCCAACGAGGGGGCAATTCAAGCGTGACTGAGAGCCAGGGTCCAATGCGGCAGCAGAGAGCTTTCCTAGGGAGGGCGGAAAGGCGCATGGACTTCAGGCTGCGGGTCCGCTGGCTACTTTCCCAAGTAATTTCAGCGCGGTGAGCAGAAGCCAGGCTGCTGGGCGTGAGGGATGCAAGTGCGGTGACCGCAGGGTCTGTCTGTGCTATTACAGAGAGCACACTGTGGCTGGGAGAACTCAAGAGGTCACCGGGGCAAAGAAGAGATCCTCTAAAAGCATCCTGGAGGGAACTGACAAGCAGCCAGAGAGAGGAGCTGGTCTCCCGCCACCAGGGGGAGACATGCACTAGCCCATCTGAGCATTTTTCAAAGGCGGGCAGACGATGGGAATGATCAATACACCTAAGTTTCTCTGTGTAGCTTTCCAGAAGCAGCCGAGGCCTGGGTACAGTAAATAAACCTGTGGGGTTACATCACCGGCTCCAATGTATCACACAGAGGGTTTGTTATAGTAAAACCCTGCCCAGGTCTCATTTCTTTTACGAGATGCAGTGATTTCAAGATTCGGACCCTTAAGATGAGTTGGTGGTGAGGCTGGAAAAGGGAAAGAAATTTAGGCTAATCCAGGCACGGACTCTTAGAGGGGCAGACACGCAGACAGAACACTGTTTCCCTTTGCTGGTGACATGTAAGCTCAAGACGCATCTTTTGATTCCTAAGAAGATGGTGTATTAATGTAGACAGCTGCCTTCCTCCAGCCCTTGGGCGGTCAGAGGAAGGATGTTTATAGATCCCAGAATCTTATATAAAAACAAAAAACGCTTTAGGAGTCAAAGGGTAGTTGGGACCATCAGTGAGGGAAAGGCAGCCTCACAGACTAGTTTGGGGTGGAGTTTTTGTCTCCGTCCTTTTTCTTTCCAATGTTGCTTGGGCCTATTTCTCACCTCCCAGTAGCCACCGCAGGATAGAAACATAGGAGGGCCAGCCATCCCCTTGTGACAACTGGAAATGGAACCTCTAGAATAAGGGTGGCAGGACTACCATTGGCCTGAGACTCCAAATGACTTTTTGAGGCAGAAACCCCCAACTTTTATTTCCCATTGCTGACTTGGAACTATCCCGGGCTCTTATGTGAGAGAGAAAGAAACTGCTGTTGCGTTCAGTCATTGATTACATGTTTGACTCTTTTTGTTACACAGCTAAGTCTACCCTAACTAATACAAAATTCCATGTCATTAATCAAAATTAAGAATTTCTGTTTAACAAAGGACCCAAAGACAGAGTTAACAGATGGGTGACAGATTGGAAAAAGATGTTCGTGACATCCAACAGCGACATGGGGAGAACAGCTCTTCTAGATAAGAAATTCCTGTGAAGTAACCAAACTACCACTGCCCAACGAGGAGTCCATCTGAGAAGTGGGCAAAGGATAAAAATCCACTGAGTTAGAAGTCCAAGTGGCTAATGTGAATGCAAACTGATGCTCAACGTCATCAGTATTCAGAGATGCTCAAGTTATGACATGGATCCGAGATACCACTTCTCCAAGTCAGATTTGGCAAATTCAGAAATGCGGACAAGGGAAAGTGTCAGTGAGGATGATGGGCACGGGACCACCGTGGACCCACTGCTGGTGGGAGTGTGTCCTGATGCAGCCCTTCAGGGGCACAACTTGGTGGGGCTTGATGGAACTAAGAAGGTGGAGACTCCTTGACCAGTGATACCATTGTAACTCTGACATGAGACTTAAATGACCCATAATATTGTCGTTAGTGGCAGCAGGGAGCAGGGTGGACCAGCTCCCCCCACTGGGGGTTAAATATTCAGCATAGAAGGACTCGACCAAAAGCAGCAGTGATACATGACAAGGAACCGAATGGAATACACAGCACCGTACCATTTACATAAACCGAAGATAACCACACACACACAGGTACGTATACCCAAGGATATACTAAACCCATCAGAACGGGTGATTCTGGTGTGGAGGCTGGAGGGGGGTGGGGTAGGTGAGGCGGGACCCACATGTGCATCAGAGCATTTGAGTTCTGGGAGCTGAATGCTAAGATTAGCTCAACTTCCCACACCCAAGCTCCAAAGAGGGAAAAGGCCCCTCAGGGGAAGTACTGTCTGCAGGGCCCGAGCCCTGACAGCTGACCCTTCCCCCGGGGAGGCTGAGTGAGTGGACAGCTCATTCCATCCTTCCTGTTTATAGATTCAGCAGCGACTTCAACAATCAAAGCATCATTAACTCCTGTTTAATGGGCGCCGTCTCCACCACGGTGTTTGCACACGGGCACATTCTGCTTGGCCTCCGGCGACAAGGCCCAGCCTCCGACTCAGCCAGTCACAGCCTCCAGTCCAGGGGTCACTGAGCCTGCAGGCCGTAGGGGGTTTATGGCTGGACTCAGGGTCCCGTGACCTCCAGGAGGACTGACCCCCGGGGAGGAAGGAGGTGTGAAGATTGTACAGAGGAGCCAAGACTGAGTTTAAACCCAGTTCCACCGCATACTGTGTGTCTGGTCTATGTAACCCCCCTATGTCCCAACTTCCTCACATTAAATATTGTATGATTATTATACCCATTTAATATACTTCAACCATATACATTTACACCGGCAAGTGCTAAGTGCTTAGTGTTAGTTACTATTAATACATTAAAAAAATTTACTCAAAAAAATAAAACCGTACAGAGATGGGGACCACAGAGTGGGCAGCACTGGGGGGGCAGTGAACAGGACTCATTTTGGGGGTGAAGGTGACAAGCACGGTGACCAGCTGGCCTCGCGGCCAGCCGTGTGTCCTTCCTGAGCGGTAACTGTCACTCCATGGAAATGTTCTTTTCCCTACTCGTCTTCCAAAGCTTTTGATTTCAAAAGGGAACAACCCCAGTTCAGGAATCAGCCCAGGGGGATGGCAAGGGAGTGTTTAGAGCGAGGACAGCAGGTCATTCGATATGAATCTAACACAAGGAGTCCTTGGAGATGAATGTGTCACATAGGCTGGGGCCAGATTAGCCGGGATCTTGGGTTTTGTCCTGGCAGTGGAGGGCTAAGCTAACAGCCTCTCTTTGAGAGAAGGTCAACAATCAATGTCTGGAAGGACAACTGACCAGCTAAGCCTGGCCTCACTCAGCTGTCAGGGGCTGCCAGCAGGAATTCTAACTAGGTGGCGTGGCAGACTGTGTCTCCCCAAAGTGGCTGCCATGATGTTTCTATCCCACATTCTCTTCTTAAGTGTGACTCTGACATTCCTCCCATCAAGAGGTGGAGTCTATGTTCCCTCCCCTGAATCTGGGTACTCAGGACCGTGGCTAGGTGGCCCTATGTGACGTCTGAGTTGAGCTCATTAGAGGTGGTCCAGTTCTGCCTGGCTCGCTTCGGATGCTTGCGCCCAGCACCCGGCCGCCATGCTGTGAGGCAGCCCAAGCCAACACAGGGAGGAGCCCCAGAGAGTTGTTCCGCCTGAGGGTCCAGTATCAAATGCTAGTCCGGTGGGTGAACGAGCCCTCAGGGGACTCGAGTCCTCCACCACCCGGTCTCCCCCAGCCTCTGTGCCTTCCCACTGAAGCCTTGGAATCAGGGAGCAGAGATGAGCCGGTTCCCACTGTGTGCTGCCCCAATTCCTGACCCACAGAGTCTGGAGACTAACAAAATGGTTCTTGTTTCATGCCCCTGAATCTGGAATTGGTTGTAAGCAGGAAGAGGTAACCAGAAGAGGCGGCTCTGGGAAAAGCGTACGAGAGACACAAAGAAGACAGAGATGCTCACACGCTGCAGGGGCAGATCTGAGTACTCAGAGGAGGGACCTGAAGATGAATGAGTGACCAGAGGATGATGTGCCATGGATGGAAATAAGAAACTCAGAATGGGGAGCAGAAAAGGTGGCCCTTCTGGTTTTGAGTATGCTGACTGAGAGGGTGGCGAGAGATTTCCATGCGCTGACTGGCAGGTTTGGGAAATGATGGAGTTTGGAGAGTCTCCGGCCCAAGGTATCTTTAGAGCCCTGGGAGGGACGAGCTCACCCTGGAGAGGAATACCACAGTTTGGAAGAAGAGACGAGAGCTCAGAGCAAGTCTCTGGGTGGGGGTCGTGGTGGTGGTGGGGGCTCATACCCAGGGAGCAGGGGGAAGAGAAGGTGGATGGAAAGCCAGAGAGGGGGTCACCAGGTGCGCAGAGCAGCAGGAGGGCAGGAGCAACAGGGAGATGGCCTTGGATTTGACGACATGAAGCATCCATTTGGTTTCAAGTTATTTACCACCTTCTCAGATTTGAATCATAAAAAGGGGCTTCTTGTGATTACCACTGTCTAGAACCAGCTGGACGCCAGAGACCGGACTGGGTGCGCTACGTGTGTTATTTCACACTTTCCATTCTTCTAACATTTTGGCATGGTTTGTTTTATTCTCACAACAATCGTGTGATGTTAGGTGTTCCTACTGGTGAGGAGTCAGAGGCCCCGAGGTTACCCTGGTCAGTGGCGGAGCCGGGATTTGAACCCAGCCAGCACTGAAGCTCTCTCGTTTCCCCTTTCTGCTGCATCTCCCTTCTCCTTTCCTAAACTTGCAAAACCTCCGGCACACACGTCTTACCCAGAACGCTGGGAACAAACGGGAGTCGGTGGATTTCGCCATGAAATTTAGGAAAGGGGAAGCTCCTGACTCCCAACGCCGGTGAGAGCGGCGGGGGCCTTTGGTTCGGGGTTGGGGGGCCGGTGGGTCTTGCAGCCCTGCCCGTGGGCTTGCGGGCTTGCTTACACTTGATGGCTGCAGGGGGCGGAGTGTGAATCTGAGTGGTTCACCTCTTGGCTGTGCTGGGAAAGAGATGCAGCCGGGGTGTCCCGGACCGTAGCATCACAAAACCCCAAGGGGCCAGAACCCCAAAGCAGCTCACAGTGCGCACCTCCCGCGGGGGTCAGCTGAGAATGCCCCTCCTGGTCTCAGCTGAGACTGGACGGGGCCTGGGATCTCGGGCAGGGCTACGCCTACACGGACTGGAACAGGGAACACGGACTAACGGATGTCTGCGTGTTCTGTGCTCTGCGTGCACTTATATGCATTAACGTTTCTTTTAATGTAACAACCTTATTGTGACATAATCCACATACCCTGCTGAAAACGTACAATCCAACGGCCTTCAGTACATTCACAGAGTTGTGCAAAGCACCCCTACTGTCCAGCTCTGGGAGACGTTAATCACTCCTCAAAGGAACCCGATAGCGACAAGGAGTCACTCTCTTTCCCTCCCTCCCCCACACCTCTAGCTACCACTCTGCTTCCTGCCTGTGTGGCTTTGCCTCTTTCGGACATTTCATACAGGTGGGAGTGCTCGAAACGTGGTCCCTTGGGACTGGCTGCTTTCACTTAGCGCAATGCTTTTGAGGCCCAGCCGCGATGCAGCTCGCAGCAGTGCTCGGTTCTCGGTCATGGCGGAGCGTCCTTCCGTCCTATGGACACCAGCACACTCCGTGCATCCGCTCATCAGCTGATGGACTTCCCAGCTGTTTCCCCTTTGCTGCTATTACATGAATAGTGGTGCTATGAACATTTGTATACAAGTGTGAACATCTGTTTTCAATTTTCTCAGACAGACACCTGGGAGGGAGACTTCTGGGTCAGATTGTAACTCTGTGGTTAACTGAGGAACTGCTAGACTGTTTTCCAGAATCACTGCTCCGTTTAACACTTCTTCTAGCAATGAATGAGGGATCAGTTTCTCTGCATCTTTGCCAACACTTGTGATTGTCCATCTTTTTTTATTAGGATCATCCCGCTGGTTGTGAAGTGGTATCTCATTGGGGTTTGGGTTTGCATTTCTCTAATGGCTGAAGATTTGAACATCTTTTCATGTGCTTACTGGTCATTCGGATATCTTCCTTGGACGAATGTCTGTTCAGATCTTTTGCCCATTTTAAAATTGGGTTGATTGTCTTTTTATTGTCAAGCTGTAGGAGTCCTTTATTTATACGGGATGCAAGCCTCTCACCAGAGATCTGATTTGCAATTATTTTCTCCCGTTCTGTGGGTTGTCTTCACATTTTCTTGATGATCTCTTTGAAGCACAAATGTTTTTAATTTTCACAAAGTCCAATTTATCGACTTTTCTTTTCTCACTGTGCTTCCGGTGTCAGATCTGGGAAAGCTTTGCCTAGCTCCAGTTAAGGAAAAGTCCTCCTGCACTCTTCTCGGGGTTTTATAGTTTTCTCTCTGTCATCCATTTGGAGTTAATTTTGGGGTATGGCTTGAGGCAGGGGCCTGGTTTCACTCTTTTGCTTGTGGATACCCAGGTGCCCCAGCACCGTTTGTCTGTATCAACCCTTTTAATCCTCACATCCACCTTTTGATAGTGATGCATAATCCCTAATGTACAGATGGATAAGCTGAGGCGCAAGGTTGTTAAATAACTTATCCGAGGTCAGCTAGTCAGTGGCCAGAGATGGAATTCGAGTCACAGGGTTTGGATCTGGAGCGCAGGCTATCTGGCCTCACAACAAGCCTCTGTAAATGTGGGGACCAGTGGGCAGGAGTCAGAAGACCCCATGTGTTACCCTAGGACCGTGGAAGTCATGTTGTATCTCCATTTGCAGCTTGGGAGGCTGGGACAGCCAGGCTCCCGGCAGGGGTGAGAACTGGCTGCAGCCTGACCCCCGGGGCCTTCAGGATGGAGGTATGTATCCACCAGAATGGCCTTTGGTCGGCTCTACCCATTGGTCACTCTGTAGCCCATGGGGGGAGAGACACGGTGGCTAAGCCAGGGCCGGGGTTGCTGAGAAGGCCCAGGGCCCTGCAGGACACCCCCAATGTGGGGACTTCAGTAAGGAGACAGTCCTCTGTGACAAGGGGCCTGGGCATTGAAGGGACACACGAGGCACAAAGCCCATTTAGAGCCGGGGTAGGGGGTCAAATAAACACATGAGTGACAGGAGACAAAGACCTAGGCTGTGGCCTGGGCATGGAGGGCCAGGCTGGGGCAGAGGCCTGCGTGGCTCCGTTGTCCCCATCAGGGTGTTTCAGGACTGTTGCCAGGAGGCAGGAGGAGGGTGAGCTGTCCAGGTCACCCCCACGTGTGCCTACGGTGGCCACATCGGGCTTCCTCCTTTTGTCATCCGTAACCTGAGAAGCCGTGGGCTGGACAGCACCAGAAAGCCCATCCCCCAGTGACCCAGCTCCTGGCGTGGCTTTGGGCCCCAGAGCAGCCGGGGGTCATGCTAACCTATCATCCTTGACACTCCCTGAGATGCCAGCCAGGGTCCTTCCAGCTGGAATCCTCCACGCACAAAGGTGATGGCGCGGGTCCTGGGAGCCTCAACCTTCCTGGCAAGAGTTCGATGCCGGGGCTCCTCTGGAATGCTCGGCCCTGGGCCTCGGCTCCACCATTAACAAGCTCTTTATGCCTCTGTTTAGTTTCCTCGTCTGCCAAATGGGGACAATCACGGCACATCCCAGACAGGGCTGCTGTTTCCATGAAGCTAGAACGCGGGCTAGGCGCTGGACACAGCGCCCCACGTGGGGAGGTGTGGAACACACATTAGCTATTTTATAACCATACGCTTTCTACTCCGAGTCTGAAGACAGCCAGCTCAGCGTCCCCGCCGGCCACCTCGGGTCTCTCCGCCCACCTGTGTCCCGGGAGCGCCTGGCATCCACTTCTGCAGCAAACAGTCTTGCAGTTTTCCAAATTCAGATGCAAGGTTCTTCCACAGCTGAGTTCCTGGGTCCACTGGCCACGTTCATGAGGCACCAAACTACAGCTGCCCAGGAAATCCCACGGGCTCGGGGCCCGAGCAGGACGGCTGTGGAGCTGGTGGCAGAGCCCAGTCCGGTGAGTGGTTCCCACCTGTGCTCCGTGTCTGCGGCTTTGACAGGACAGGAGAAGCGTCTATGAAGATGCACCGCCCAGTCCTCAAGGCTGTTGGTCCCTGGAGATCTCCGGAAGGCCCTCGTCCATCCCGCACCCAGGCCACCGGAGGCCCCCAGACCAGCCCAGAGGCGTTCCAGTGAGAATCTAGTGCTTTAAATTCCTACCTGCTTGGGGTTCACTTCACTAAGCGCATGTTATTCCTTTCTAGTTCTCTTGCACTGTCATCGGAGAAAAGGGCTGGCACCTCTGTTCTCCACGATGGGTCAAGGTTACCACTGAGAAACCATCACGTCACCTGCGCCATCCCCTCCCACCTCTGCTTTCCCTCAGTCCCTCCAGGAGGCCAGGCGGAAACGGAGGAGTGGGACGGGCATGCAGACGGCCCAGGACTGGACTTTCTCTTTGGAAAACTCTGGGTGCAAATCCTGGGTCTGCCACCGCTGGCTGTGAGACTCTGAGCAGTTTCCCCCACTTCCCCGCGGCCGTCCCCCTCCATCCGTGAGGTGAGGACAGTCACTCCTGCCTTAGAGTTTCACATAGGATGACAACAGCCCGGGCTGGCGGCGTCTGGCACAAAGCTGCCAGTAACAGGACACTGTGTGAGGTTTGTTTGTTTTTTTTTGTTTTTTTTTTAAAGAAATAATCATTAAAAACATCAGGGCAGAAAACCTGTAGTTCCTCAAAAAGCCAAACGCAGAATGGCCACTGACCCAGCAATCCCTCTGCTGGGCGCCTGCTCCGAGGACGTGAAGACACGTTCACACGAGATCTCAGACACTAGTGTTCACGGCCAAAGAGTGGGAACAGCCCACAGGCCCATCCCCTGATGACTGGATCGACCAGACACAGGGCATCCTTACAGTGCACTGTTATTCGGCCACAAAAAGGAGAGAGCACTGACACTCGCTACAACATGGATGGACCTGGCAAACATGATGCTGGAGAAAGAAGCTGACATGCCAGGCTGCCTGGTGCATGGTTCTGTGTGCATGAAATGTCCGGAATAAGCAAACATGTAGCAACAGAAAGCAGATTAGCGGCACCGGGGCTGGGGGAGGGGGAACTGGGTACGTGATAGGTCTGCGCCTTCCGTCTGGAGTGATGGAAACGTCCTGGAACTGGATGCTGATGATGGCTGCACAACATGGTGAATGTCCTAAATGTCCCCAACGGCAAACTGTATATGATACGTATTTTACCACAATTAAAAAGAAACAAAGAGAACAGAGATGCTGATCAGGGCTGTCTTACTTCTCATGGCTGCCTGAGGACCCACCTCAGGCCTGGGGGGGAGGGCAGGGGCTGAACCTCGAGAAAGGGCAGAAGGAGGGGCTCAGAAAAGGTCCCTTCAAAGTGCAGTTCTCCCAGAGGGCTGTCCCTGCCCCTCCATTCTGTCCCCACTGCCCCCCAGCCCCCTCCTCTGGGTGGAGGGAGTGACAGGAGACGCCTCCTCTGCCCATCGCTGCCCCCACTGCTCTTACGCATCAGAGCACTTCCTTGAGAACTATTTGCAAGTGATATGACCCTAAATATATAAGGGGTTAATATCCCAAATATATAAACAATTCATACAACTCAACATTAAAAAAAAAACAACCCGATTGAAAAAATGCGGGGCGAGTTGAGCTAAGATGGTAGAGCTCACGGCTCACTCTCTCCCACAAATATATCAAGAATTACATCTACAAACCCACTGAATCGCACAGAACACCTACTGAACTCTGGCAGGGTCTCTTGCTTCGAAATACAGGAGGGTTCTCACAAAACCCGGTAAAAGAAAAACATCAGTGCAGGACTGGTCCTGCAGGGAGGGAGCGGCACAGGAAGAAAGGCATCCTCACGCTGGGACGCCGCCTCTCCAACCGGGAGGTCAGAGGGCACAGCTGCAGAGCTTCCAACTACTCGGCAGACAGAACTAAGAGAAACCCACACGGAGAGTCCCTGCGATCCCCAGCCCTAGACGAGAGCCGGCAGGGACAAGCTGGGACTGGCTGCTGGAGTCCAGGGAGAGGGCCCACTGCGCAGAGGCAGCCTCAGGGGACTGGAGGGCGGTGTGAGCTCTGGCTGGGGGTGTGTGCGCAACAGAACAGCCTGGGACCCCCACAAACAAGCACCAGTGCTGGTGTGTGTGGAGGGGAGGGGCACACGCAGCATCACCATAGCCACTTTCTCCGCTTGGCTCCTTTGCTGGTGTTTCTGGAGAGAAGAGAGGCAGGGCTCGGTCACAGCCATCACGGCTGTGCGCAGGCGGGGCTCAAAGCTGAATCCACACCCAGTGGCCCTGCAACGTCACAGGCAGGACTGTCGTTTACAGCCCCAGGCAGAGGGGGGCGGATTTGCTCTCCCCAGACCCTCTGTGGACCCGTAGCTCTGGGTGAACACACAGTGAGCGGACTTCGCGCACAGCGGGGGCGAGCCTGGGCCCTGACAGCAGGCCGGGTACCACACTGTACGGCCGAGGCGGGGCTGGGGGCTGCGCACGGACCCTGTGGCGCACCGCAGATTCAGGTGTGTGACTGCACGCTCGCTACAGGAGGTCCTAGGGCCTGACATTGGTGGATCTGCCCTGGTGGTTCCTGGGGCCCAGGATGTGGGGGACACCAGAGTGGGTGGCTGACACTCCCGCAGCTACGGTGGGGACAAAGGCAGCGTCAACAGAGAATACTTTGTAAGCCCGCATAACAGGTGACAGACAGCATCACAGAGGGCACTGCCCAGAGGACATCTCCTGCCTGCTCTTCTTCCCAGCTGAAGCACCCCAACCCTGCCAACCACACGTCACAGCTCAGAAATGAGTCTAGAACCCTCTATTCCAGCAACAGGGGAGCAGATCTGGCCCCTGTCAAGGCTGTGACAACCACAGAAAAAAAAAGGAGGCCCCACTCAACAGCAACAGTCAGGGCAGACTCTGATCAGCACAGCACCAACCACACCCGCATCCAAGGGGTAACAGCCAACACGCACGGAAGAGCGACGTGGCAGCCATCCATACCAAGAACAGCCCTCACGACAAAACTATTAGATGCACACAGTCTACTCAGGAAACTCCCACTTTAAATAAAAACAAACAAAAAATAAAACAGCCCTTCAAGACCACAGGAGATAACTGATGCTCCTAAATCCACAGAGCCAGAGAAATATAAGTAAAATGAAGAAGAAGAGGAACCTCTCCCAATTAAAAGAAGAAGAGCAGTCCCCTGAAAGAACAAGTAATGAGATAGACCCTGACAGTCTACTAGGTCATGACTTCAAATAGGAGGTAATAGAAGCACTGAAGGAAATTAAGAGAGACGATGAATGGAGACAGATAATACCATGAAAAGGAAATAGAAACTATAAAGAAGAGCCAATTAAAAACAGAGGGAACCTGGGCATATATCCAGAGGGAACCTTAATTCAAAAAGACACCTGCACCCAAGTGTTCATAGCAGCACTATTTACAATAGCCAAGACATGGAAACAGCCTAGATGTCCATCGACAGATGACTGGGTAAAGAAGCTATGGTATATTTATACAATGGAATACTACTTAGCCATAAAAAAGAGTAAAATAAAGCCATTTGCAGCAACATGGATGGACCTGGAGATTGTCATTCTAAGTGAAGTAAGCCAGAAAGAGAAAGAAAAATACCATATGATATCACTTATACACGGAATCTAAAAAAAAGACAAATGAACTTCTTTACAAAACAGAAACAGACTCACAGACATAGAAAACAAACATGGTTACAGAGGTGGGGGTAGAGAGGGATAAATTGGAGTTCAAGATTTGCAGATACTAATACATATAAAATAGATAAACAAAAAGTTTATATTATATAGCACAGGGAACTATATTTAATCTCTTATAGTAACTTATAGTGAAAAAGAATATGAAAACAAACATATATATGTTCATGTATGACTGAAGCATTGTGCTATACGTCAGAAATTGACACATTGTAAAATTACTATACTTCAGTTAAAAAAATATTAATTTATATATAAAATAATGAAAGAAAGAAAGAAAGAAATGGGCAGAAGACCTGAAAAGGTATTTTTCCAAAAAGGACATACAGATGGCCAACAGGCATATGAAAAGATTCTCAACATTGCTAATCATCAGAGAAATGCAAATCAAAACCACAATGAGCTATCACCTCACACCTGTCAGAATGGCCATCATCAAAAAGACCACAAATAACAAATGTTGGCCAGGATGTGGAGAAAAGGGAACCTTGCACACTGTTGGTGGGAATGTAAATTTATGTGGAAAACAGTACGGAGGTTCCTCAAAAAATTAAAAAATAGAACTACCATATGATCCAGCAATCCTTGGGTATATATCCAAAGAAAATAAAAACACTGATTCAAAAAGACACCTGCACACCAATGTTCTTAACAGCATTAATTATAGTAGCCAAGATAACCTGAGTGTCCATCAACAGATGAATGGAGAAAGAAGTTGGGTGTGTGTGTGTGTGTGTGTATAATGGAATATTACTCAGCCATAAAAAGAATGAAATTTTGCCATGTGCAACAACATGGATGAACTTGGAGGGTATTATGCTTAGTGAAATAAGTCAGAGAAAGACAAATACTATATGATATCATTTATATGTGGAATCTAAAACATACAACTAGTGAATATAACAACAAAGAAACAGACTCACAGATATAGAAAACAAACTAGTGGTTACCAGTGGTGGGGAAAGATAGGGGTAGGGGATTAAGAGGTTAAAATTATGTACAAAATAAACAAGCCACGAGGATATATTGTACGGACAGGGAATATAACCTTTTATAATAACTATAAACGGAGTATAATCCTTAAAAATTGTGAATCACTATGTTGCACACCTGTAACTTATACAGTAAATTAACTATGACTAATTAAAAAAAAAAAGAAATAAGTTTCTTTTCATTTTGGGGGCCTCACCTCTGAAACTCCATGAGTCCTGGCGGAGAGGCAGCAGGAAGCTGGGACGTCCCCCGAAGCTGCTGAGGCCAGTGCTTAGGTGGCTGGGAAGGCAGAAGTGAAACAGGAAGGTGCCCAGCGGCGTCTCCTGGAGGGTTGGCTGATTCTTGGATGCTTCTTTTTTTTTTTTTTACCCAGCAGGGGTATAAACGGAGTTCTGGGCTCTTGATCCAAGTCTTTTTTAATATCCCAGATTTGGGGGAGTAACCCGGTCCGTCCCTCCGACCACGACCGCCTCCCTCCCGGCGTGGAGCCTTTGTGCGGGGAGGGGACGGAAAGGGAGCCGCGTCCTGGTCCGCGGGCGCACCCCTGACTCCGCGGCGTCCCCTCCCCCGAGGCTCCTGCCGCACCTGAACAACCACGTCTCCGAGGCCGCTGCCGGCAGGTCCTTGTTTCTCTTCGTCTGAGCCACCCCAGGACGCGAAGGGCCACGCCAACACCACCACTGACTTCACAAGCGTTCTTTGGATTTTCTTTCTGGTAACTCTGAGAATGACGGGGGCCACCGGAGTCAGGGGAGGGTGCGGGCGCGCCGGCGTGTCTCCGCAGCCCCGACAGACGGCCCAGGCCACCCCGGGCCTCGGGGATGCTGGGAAGTCATTAGTCGCATCCACTCCACTTGCCCTCGCTCATCAAGGTCACCTTGATTGTTGCTGCAGAAGACTTGCGCGCCCTCCGAGCAGCTCGGGGCCTGAACAGTGAGATGTTTGCCTGAGTCGGTTTCTACCCGGATTCAGCTGCGTCTAGCGGGAGGCGAGCCGGCCAAGACCGCGAGGCCCACTGGCTCTCCAGCGGGGCATGCGTAAGCGTCTGCTCCGTGACCCTTCGAGGTCAGAGGGCCGAAAATCCCGCCCTCAGGTCGTGCTAAGCGCCTCCACCTTGGCGGTGCAGAGGCCGGGAGCTGACTTCCACCTGCGCAGAATGGTGATGACCACAGCTTTTCCCAATCACCTTTCCCCACGCTCCCCACGCCTCCTCGGACCACCCTGCTTCTTTATTCTTTATCCCGTAAGTACCCCGAGCCTCTTGTCCTTGGGGAGGCAGGTTTGAGATTTGTTTTCCACCTTCTCCTTTGGCTGCTTGTGAATTAACCCTCTCTTGGCTCCAAGACTAGCCTCGTTTTGGCCCCTGAGCATCGGGCAAAACGGACCTGGTTGGGGGACACTGCCCCGCCTTCCTCCCGGGAGTTCTGGCTCCACTCACATCCGCCACACGTGGCCGCCCTCTGTGTACCCGCCCGGCCCTCCCTGTCCCCGTCTCTTTTTTGGAGGATGAGATTTTAGGAAGGTTCATTTCTAAACCTTTCACTCCAAGCTTCCTGCTTCAAATTTTTGTTTTGGGGTTTTGGGGGGGGGTAATTAGGTTTATTTATTTATTATTTTTCTTAATATTTAATGGAGGTACTGGGGCTCGAACCAGGACCTCGTGCATGCTACGCATGCACTCTACTACTGAGCTATACCCTCCCCCCACTTTTTTTTAATGGTAGTCTCTCTAGAATTCCTTTTGTTTATGATCTTCCTCTTCTGTGTTGATGAAATAAAATTCGTAACTTAAGGCAACACAAGAAAAATTTAAACATAAAGTTTTTCTTTGCCTCCTTCCCCGTTAGTGTATATTATGCATCTGCCTTAACCAGTCCTCCTTAGGGGATAAGCTTCCATCTTAATCTCATAAAGTGTCACAACTCCTGAGGAGACGACCTTCCTTCTTAATTTTGTAAGAGGCCACGACGACCCCGACCCACTACTCACCTTGTACGCATAGATCTGGGCTGTGAAAACCATCAATAATACATCATTTCAGGGACAACCCTCTGTCTCAAACACTTACAACTGTGCTTTGACCTCTAACGGGTGAAACAGTTCTCGGGGCTTTCTGAGAGGCTATTCTTATGTTATAATCCTGTTTGACTTGAATAAAATTTTCCATTTCTTTCTTAGGTAGACTGATTTATTTTTCATCAACAGTTTAGAAAATGATGAACCATTGGGACAATCACAACCAGAGTAACCCCTGGGGTCTGTGTCCCTGGTTTGGGGAGAACTTTCCTCATTTACTCATTCATCAAGTACCTGTCACATGTGGTCACCCCGCCAGGCTCTGGGGCTTCAAGGACCAAGACAAATTAGACGTAGCGCCTACCCTCGGGGCTTAAAGTCTAGCGAGTAAAGTTTTAGGGAAATGATAACAATAAAACCGATGACAAGCTCCCAGGCGACGCCAGTGCTGCTGTTTCTCAGAGCATGCGCTTTGTACGCTGAGTTGCAAAAATATAGAGGAACTCCTTGTGCTAGAAAAATGACAAGCACTGCTTAGTATTGTGAGCGTTGTATTGTGTGTGTGCTGAGGTTAGGACTGGCTGAAATGCTAAAGAAAGAAATTACTCTGATTGAATTTGATTCAAGAGATACGCTCAGGGAGGAGCCACAGGAAAACAGGAAGCTGGATTGAAAACAAAGATTTATGAACTGATGTCTGTCCGTCCAGGAGTGTGCACAGCCGTACAAATGCAATCGTGCCTAGGAACTGGGCGTACAGGTGGACTCGCCAGGACTGCATGGGCGGGGCGTGGGCACTGGCCCCAGCATCACACTCACATCTGCCCCCTCAGCCACCTGCCCCACTGGGTTTTGTGTGACTCTGTCACTCCCACTCCCCACCCTAAACTGAGTCTGCCCTTTGATGTTCTGCCTTCAAAATCAAACGGTGGAATCATCGATCCTGGACTCCCCGTCCTCTGTCTCAGACCATCCATCACTTAGGCGTCTGTCAGGGACAGAAGATGCGGCTGGCTGCATGCTGGACCCACTGAAGTTATTGGAAAACTATGCTTGTTGATTTAAAAAAAAAAAAAACCTGTTTGTGCTTTTGGTTACATCTAACCCAAATGTTACCGAGATGGACACTCTGGCTTCTTTTAGGAAAGAAGTGAGCATTGATTAATCAATCAATTCCAAAAGTGTTTCCTGAGTACCTACTGTGTGCTAGACACCTTGCCTGGTGCTAGAAACACAGCAGGGAACAAAGCAGACACACCCCCCTCCCAGGCTGTCAGTGAATATGAGAGGCAGACAATGAATGAACACTTGCATCAATAAATACCTGGTTATAATTATGCTCAGTGCTACGAAGGAAAAAGACGGGGGTCTTAAAGAGTGGGGGAGGAAGGCACCCACTGGTTATGGAGAGCACCAGGACAAAGGGACATTAATCTGGACCTCTGGGGTGGGGTGGGGTTGGCTGGAGGGGTGTTGGGTTCTGCCTTTATTGCTTCAGCCACTGTTATGGACTGAATTATGTCCCCCCAAAATTAAAAGACTGAGGCCCTAACCCCCAGTGTGCCTGTATTTGGAGACAGAATATTTAAAGAGATGATTAAGATTAAGTGAGGGGCAGGGTTCTTGGGTCTTGGCAGGGGAGGGAGGTAGTTAGCTTTATTTATTATTTTTTTGATGGAGGTACTGGGGATTGAACCAAGGACCTTGTGCATCCTAAGCATGCACTCTACCACTGAGCTATACCCTCAATGTTCATAGCAGCACTATTTACAGTAGCCAAGACATGGAAACAACCTAAATGTCCATCAATAGATGATTGGATAAAGAATTTGTGGTGTATATATAAGATAGAATACTACTCAGGTATAAAAATGAATAAAATAATACCATTTGCAGCAACATGGATGGACCCGGAGATTGTCATTCTAGTGAAGTAAGCCAGAAAGAGAAAGAAAAATACCATATGATATCACTTATATATGGAATCTGAAAAAAATAAAGACACAAATGAACTTCTTTACAAAACAGAAACAGACTCACAGACATAGAAAACAAACATGTTTACTGGGGGAAAGTCAGGAGAAGGGATAAAAAGGGATAAATTGGGAATTTGAGATTTGCAGATACTAACTACTATATATAAAATAGATAAACAACAAGTTTCTCTGTATAGCACAGGGAACTGTATTCAATATCTTATAGTAACTTATAATGAAAAAGAATATAGAAATGAATATATGTATGTACATGGATGACTGAAACATTGCGTTGTACACCAGAAATTGACACAACATTGTAAAGTGACTACACTTCAATTTAAAAATAATTTTTAAATAAATGAAATTCTTAAAAAAAGATTAAATGAGGTCACGGAAGTGGGACCCTGTTCCAGTGGGACTGGTGTTGTAGGAAGAGGAGGAGGCATGGGGGCCTGGGGACAGGGCATGCGCAGAGCAATGGCCCTGAGAGGACACAGGGAGGAGGCGCCGACTGCAAGCCAGGGGTGGGGGGGCCTTGGGAGAAACCAACCCTGCTGACCCCTGGATCTTGGACCTCCAGCCTCCAGGCTGTGAGACCATAAACGTCTGTTGTTTAAACCACCAGTGTGCGGTGCTTTGTTGGGGCAGCTGGGGCAGGCAGCCAGAACCCCTGAAGGCCCTGGGCGGACGTTGGACAATGCAGGTTTCTCAGTGCAAAATGTGTTTTATCCGAAGTGGCTTCTCTGCCGGCAACTTCCCTGTAAATCCACACACGTGGGCATCCGCTGTGTTCACTTGGGTGGTTCACAGGTGAGGAAATGGTTTAGAAACAGTTTTGTTTTCTCTTAAGAAAATGACTTCAGGGTGTGGAGGAAAGGGTTCCAGAATCCCAGGAATCTTCAATTCCTCAGAAGCAAATCTCTGGCCAGGTGACCCTGATCAGGTCATCCAAACTCCAGGTGCTTCTTCCCTGCCCCATAACGTGAATTTAAAGTGAATTCAGTGGTATGGTCACACAAT
The DNA here is from genome assembly GCF_036321535.1 of Camelus dromedarius. NCBI lineage: Eukaryota > Metazoa > Chordata > Mammalia > Artiodactyla > Camelidae > Camelus > Camelus dromedarius. The sequence goes on along the minus strand of NC_087459.1, from coordinate 23,754,295 downwards.
TAATTTCCTTATCAAACCCAGGGTGGTTTTTTGTATGTTTATTTTTTGTTTTGTTTGTTTGTTTGTTTGGGTCTTTTGGAAATAACATAGCAGACATTGGACATCTGAGCCCATCCATCATAATTTTTCTTCTTCTGTAAGAGCCCCCTGCGTTTCTTTATGGACCCGGTGGCCCTGATTGTACCCTTCAGAGCCAGCTGGGCGGGGCGGATGGGGGCTTGCATTACTCTCAGCTTGATACACATCACTAATGCACTGGATACTGTGATAACGATAAGAAATACATATTTTGTTCTTCATCCCCAGCTCCTGGTCCAGAGCTCCTAAAACTCTTGTCATTTCCTGAGTGATAAGAGCACCAGGAGCATCTTTTGTTACGTTTGGTCTTTGTCCCTGCTCTTGAAAGCCTGGAGCGGATAAAGGGGCAAAGAGCATCTTCTGCGACTCATAACAAGCCGCTTTCAACCACACCTGAGTTTGTCTGAATGGGGTGACTCTTGGAAAGACCCTGAAGAGGGGGTTTGCTTGTCAGGCAAACCCATCATGTGATTAGAGAGTTGGAACTTTCAGCCCCCTCCAACTCCCCCACCTCTGGGGAAGGGAGAAGGACTGAAGATTGACTTAATCGCCGATGGTCAAAGATTTAACCAAGCATGCCTATCTGAAGAAGCCTCCATAAAAACCCTAGCCAAAGGGGTCTGGAGCTTTTGGACAGGCAACAAGAACTCATCCATGTGCCAGGAGGGTGATACTCCCCTAAGCCCGTGGGGACAGAAGCTCCTGTGCTTGGGACCCTTCCACACCTTGCCCTCTATGTCTCTTCATCTGGCTGTTCATTTGTATGCTTCAAAATGTCCTTTGTAATAAATTGGTAATAGTAAATAAAGTTGTTTTCCTGAGTTCAATGAGCTACTCTAACAAATTATCAAGCTGGGGTTGGGGGACTCGTGAGAATCCCCAGTTTTACAGCCAGCTGGTCAAAAGCACAGGTGGCTGGGATTTGTAATTGGCAGCTGGAGTGGGGAGCGGTCTTGTGGGGCTGAGCCTTCAAGCTGTGAGGGTCTGTGCTAACTCTGGGCAGCTAGTGCCAGAGCTGAGTTACACTGTAGCACACTCAGCTGGTGTTCACCAAGAACTGGAGAACTGCTTGGTGTGGGGAAATGCACACATCTGGTGTCAGCAGTGTTGCGAGTGGAGCAGGGGAACGCTTTCCTTTGCGCATGCTCAGAGCCTGTGCGCTTTTCCACTGTGGTGATAGCTCCACCCGAGATCACAAGGGATCGTTAACTCTGCCAGCTTACAGTCCGTGGTTCTATCCACTGTTGCCAGGTTGCTGTAGGAGCTTGGAAGAGTCACTTCAACTGCTTGGAGGCTGGGACCTAAGAAAGTTGAACGTATCAGCTCAGAGGCGTGGCTGAAAAAAATCAAGGAAAACACGTTGCACCCTGAGGCAGTGGTTCTCATGCTTTAGTGCCGTCAGAATCACCTGAAGGGCTTGTTAAAACGCAGCTCGCTGGACCCCAGCTCCAGAGTCTCTGATTCGGTAGATCTGGGCTGGGGCCTGAAAATCAGCATTTCTATCAGGTTCCCAGGTGATGCTGGGGCTGCTGGTCCTGGAGCCACACTTTAAGAAGCACTGTGCTGGTTTTGGTCCACGAGCATCCTTAATCTCCATTGGGATGGCCCCAGGCCAGCATGGGGAGAGGATGATGGAGAGCTCTTCCTGCCCTGGTGACGTGACAGGGAAGTCCTGTTCTATTGAGAACAGAGTGGCTCTATTATCCTGGGCAAGAGCAAAGAAGGCTGCACAGGGTTGGGCACATCCTTGCTCCCCCCTTTTCTGTGGAGGATGGGGGATCCGTCTCAGGACCCCTGGTAAGATTGGGGGGACCTGAATGTCCTACACCCGATGCTACTGTGGTGTCTTACCTGAAAGCTGTTTGCTGCTGGGGCGGAGAGAAAGCAGCTGGAGAGAGTGAGGCAGGGGCTGAGCCCAGAGAGCTGAGAGGTACAGGTGGGCAGCTACCTGCATCCCCACTGTGTGCAGGGTGCAGACTCTGTGCTGGGTAGAAGGGGTGTCACAGAAGGCTTTGTTGGTAATCACCCTCCCCAGCATGTCACCTCCACCCCAATGCAGGCTGCTGGGAGCTGTGAGGTGGCTCCTGGGTGACAGGCAGAGAGAGAGGGCGGGAGGCCAGTGAGGAGGGGTGGAAGGGAGGGAAGGACAAAGAGCGAGAGAGGCTGCGCAGACACACAGTAGCTGGAGCCCGTGCTGGGGACGAGGAGGGGTGGGGAGAGTCGATCTTCAAGGCTTTTGAATAGGATGTGAAATTGCAGTCTTAAAAGGAACAAGACTAAGTCTTAAAACCAAAGTGAAGCTCTTTCAATAACCCAAGACACCTTACAGAATCCAACTGTCCTTACGGGAATCTAGCAGATAAGGAGACTCTTCAGAGCATGGTTTGTGGGAAAATGGAAACTTTTCATATCCATCCTCTGGAGTTGAGGCTTCTTAATGAGCTGCCCACAGGTGTATTGGCTGCATTACCTGGGGTCTCGTTTCTGCTGAGGATCCTCGGCCAACTCCCGGCTGCAGGAGATGTGTGGTCCAGGTGAGACGGTTCCCTTGTCCAGCAGGCTGCACCATTAACCCTTTAATATTCTTCCTGTCCTGGCTTCGGAGTTGGTGCCTTTGGTTCTCCCATGCTGTCCTGACCGTGGGATTTCTTCCTTCTAGAATCCTGTCCCCTTTTTACCCAAAACTCCTTAGCTTTAAAATCAATTGTGCAGTAAGTTATAGTATTAAAATGCAAGAACGTATGTTTTCCTAAGAAAATGAAATGTACAGTATCCATGGGAATGATTATCATCAAATACTTAATGGCTTTATAAAAAGAAAATGTAACCAAATGCCTGTGTAGAGGAAGGCACAGCGCCGAAATTAGGTAACAAGAAGGCTCAAGCCTGCAGCACAGCCAGCAAGACTCTCACTGAGCTGCAGCACTAGCTAGGTGTTTCTACGCATCCGAAGTTGTATGTCAGCTGTCAACTTTATAGAGAAAGGAAAAATAATATGAAAGCAAGCTCTAATAAAAATGTGTCCCTGAAAGCGAGTTTCAGGAGCTCTCTTAGAGTGCAGCGCAATCTCTTTCTTGTGTTACTTCTGCAGATAAAAATCGCAGAGGGATAAGGCTGTGTACGGAGCTGTGGGAAGAGCTGCCCGCTCAGAGGTGTGCGTTCTAGACTTCACTGCGCCTTGACACATGGCTGGGGCTGAAGTCTACCTAACCCCCCGCTTCTGCTTCAGTGTCCCCATCCATAAAACGAGGGGGTGGAGTATGTGGTCTTAAGGCATCTTCCAATGTGACATTCTGCAAAGTCAAGATGCCAGATGCGAAGTTAAAAATGATAACCCCTCGGAGAATTGGCTGATTCTATGGAGCATGAAATACCCAAGAGGAGCCTGGAGCATCTTACTCTGTTAGAAAGTAAAGAAGTGCTAAACATAAACAAAAAACTACAAAACCTACAATAATGGGGCATGTCAGAGGGACACTGGGACTAATGAAAAGGGTTCCCGAAGTCCAATGCTAAAACAATTTGAGCAAGGAAGTTAAGTAATATTGGATTTTCACCCCAGTACAAAATAAGTATCTGTGGGTCCATACGGATATAAATAAGTGATTGAATAAAAAATAAACAGGGGTGAAGGGTCAACTCTCCAATGCGGAAAAATCCCAAATAATTTATGTGGATGCCTCACAGTCAAGGAAGTGGAGCATCGCACCTACTCCTTAGGTGACGGCTGAACAGAGCGACTTCTTCCCAAAGAGGACAGCATGGGAAGTGGGTGGGAGGTGGGAGAGTGACTTTACTGTAGAGAAACTTGACAGACATTTCCTCCGCGAGGTGATCAAGGTTAACACCAACAGTGTTAATTCTTGTTGACAGCATACACCCTTGACAGGATGTGATGAGAGCCACCCTTTCTCTCTGGGGTCTTTCAAAAGCCCCGGAACCCTGTTCAATCGTGAGAAAGGTATCAGACAAATCTCAGCTGAGGAGCATTTAGGAGCAGACTGGCCAGTATCGTGCAAAACTCTCAAGGTCATCAGAAATCAGGGAAGTCTGGGGAACTGTCACAGCCCAAAAGAGGCCAAAAAAGACACAATGTTTAAATGTAACGTGGTGTCCTGGATGCAATCTTGGGACAGAAACAGGATGTTAGGTAAAAACTAAGGAAATGTGAATAAAGTATGAACTTTTGTTAATAATAATATATTAAAATTATTTCCTTAATTGTAACAAATGTACCACACTACGTACAGTAGGATGTTGATAACAGAGGAAACTGGGTACGAGGGTGTTTGGGAACTCTCTGTACAATCTTGGCTATTTCTGTTAAATCTAAACTGTTCTAAAATAAAGTTGTTTTTCTTTTTTTTAAATTATAGCCCTGAAGGTTTTTCAAGGCTTGCAAAAATGATTCAGTGTGGCCGACTGACGTGTATAGGGAGACAGAACTGACAGAGGATTTCCATTAAAGATTAAAAGAGGGTTTAATTAATCAGAAATCTTTTCCCCTGAGTTTTCCCGTAGAGGGAGCTGTCATGGTGCGTGTGCAGAAAAGGGTTAACCCAAGAGGCCTAGGTTGTCCAAACCCTACGTGTTCTAGGTCTTCATGGTTCTTGACCAGTTCCTGGGAGATAACCTCTGAGCCATTGCAACATCCACCTGGTAAGAGTGTCTTTGCCTGCTGGGGGCTTGGGGCCACATGGGATGGTTTATGCTAACAGTGCAACTTATGGTGAGTGCTGGCTTTTGTTTGCCTGGGTCCTGGGCCATACTGAATGAGTTTCATTCTCGGTGGGAAGGGTGTTGGAGGCTGAATAGCCAAGGTTAGTCGTGTGGGTGCTTCATGCCTACATGACCCCCAATAAAAACCCTCAACACCAAGTCTCGAGGGAGCTTTGCTGGCTGGCAATACTTCATATGTATTGTCACATGTTGTTTCTGGGGCCATGAAGAGCCATCTGTGATTCCACTGGGAGAGGACCTTGAAGTTCATGCTTGGTTTCTCCTGGACTCTGCCCCATGTCCCATATTGCTTTGCTGATTTTAATCTGTATCCTGTCACTGTAATAAACTGGAACCAAGAGTACAACAGCTTTTCCGAGTTCTGTAAGTCCTTCTAGAGAACCATCAAACCTGAGAGTGGTCCTGGGGACCCCTGACACAGCACAGCACGGCCTCCCACATCTTGGCAGATCAAACCAGGGAAAAGGCTGTATCCAGTTGGGGGCACCCTGCACCTGGTGACTAAGAATATAAATTATCTGATCAATTAGCCAATTATCCATTTCCCTCCATTAGTCCTCAATCAATACCTCAGAGCTTAGAAAAGCACATATTTAATTTCCTATTCCCTCTAGCTCCTGAAAGCTATCATAATTTGGAGGTGATTTTGCCTAGTTTTAAAAGACACACAGAAGAATTCAATCATTTTTCTGCCCGATAAATTTCTACTCTCCCTGAGGACACGAATGCTGCCTGCTCTCATTGCAACGCTCCCAGCTCCCAGCTCTTCCCTGAAGCTGAGACAGCGCTCACTCAGATTGGTGGGCTACTCAGGGCAGGTGGAGGTCTGGCTCCAGTCTCGGGAGTAGGGGGATGGAGGGAGGACTGAAACTCTGAGAAGCACAGAAAAAAGCTGCAAAGATTGAGAGGAAGGCGCCAGGTTGGGAGACTGCTGCAGCTGAGACATGCACTGCGGGTCAGGGTCATTGGAATCGCTGTGGCCAGCACCTCCCCTGTTTCTCTAAGGGGGAAGCTGCTGAGTTGGCCTGAGCTCTGGCTGAGAAAGCCCCTAAGTGGCTGGGAAGTCTGGGGTCTTGCAGGGAAGCCAAGTTTGAGCACTAGGAGGAGTGTCTGAGCTGCATCCTCTTCCTCTGGCCTTGCCTGGGCCCTTCACCTGCTGGGGGACTTAGCAGATACGTGTGTTGGCCTGGTGTGGCCCCTGCTACCAGCCTCGGGGAGGCAGCCCCTGGCTCCCAACAGCCAACTGGAGTCTCTGCTTGAAAGATCTGAGCCTGAAGGCCTGGACGAGTCTTGGAGATAAAAACATGGTGCCGACAGTCATAGTGGCCACTGGTCCACGGGGAGGCAGAGAGTGGTTTTTCTATACTTGGTGCTTCTGAGGCCTTGGGTGTCACAAGTTGACTTTCTCTTTGGTTTGGTCCTTTGGTCCAGAGTGATTGATTGGTGGAGTCTTTATTTTTTCTTTCTCTATATATTTTTTATTGACGATGGAGTCCTTATGTGGCTGCAAAGAAGGGCCCTAGGGCTCAGGATCTTTGAAAGGAAGACCTTGGGGGCAAGCCCATTGGGTGGTCTGGCTGGACCTGACTCTGCTGAGCCACACCCTGGAGATTTCTGGCTTCTTTCTCAGCCTGGGGCTGGTTGAGGATTTCCAATTCCAGTTTCTGCCTTGGGAATGAAGAGGAATGTTTCCAGCTGGGTTTAAACACATTAATTCCCAAATTGAGTTTGGCTCTCTTGCTATTTAAAAACCCTATTTGGTAAGCACTTCACAGAGCAATGGCTCTGAAAGAGGAAGATTACTTTCCCATTAGCCTGGCTTAGTAGGAAGCATTGTTATTCAAACGACAGTCAAAGGGAATTTAAGTGGAATGCGAGTTTCCAAGTCCGGGTGAGAACCAGTCTGCTGGGAGTCCAGGCTCCCCCACCACTAGGGAAATGAGCACGTGGTGGGCCCTGGCTGCCTCTCAACAGGGCTCCTTAAACCCTGCCCGCCCTCAGGGCCTGTCGGGCAGCAGAGCCAGCAGAGGACGGACGATGCTAGGAAACCGGGCCCAGGCTGCCCGCTCCTGCCTTGGCACCAGAACAAGGTGGAGAGACAAACAGGAGAGCAGCAGCCTCGAGCACACTGACCGCAGGCTGGAACCCGAGAGGCTCGCCCACCTGAGGGGTCCTACTTGTGCTCAGATCAGAGGCCTCGGAGTCCTCTGTGGGGTGCTCTGCCCCTACCCGCTGGGGCCAGCTCATCCCCCTGAGACAGGAAGAGGGCAGGGCACAGCCATTCAAGGAATGCTACAGCAATTAACATCAAAATGGTGAAAGATTCAACCCCCAGTAGGCCTTGAGGCTCTAGATGATGGGAGATTTAACTTCTAGTAGGTCTTGAGCTTCATTATACACTTGTTGTAATATATTAACATGGTGAATAACACGCCCACAGGCACCATGGCAGTCCCAAGCCTGGCCACAGAAGGTCAAAGAGTGGGAAATGGCCAACTTCCTGGGAATCCCAGCCCCTTCCCCAGGCTACTTAGACTGGTCCTTCCACTTATTAGCATATGAAGCCACCGAGCCCATAAAAACTGGCAACGCGGTGCCTCGTGGCCCACTGCCTCTCTCTCCCTCTCCGTTCATTTGTTTGGAGACGGCCCACACTCTGTCTATGGAGTGTGTACCCACCTTCATTCTGAGCACCCAACCCCCACACCGCGTGGCCTTTCTCTTCTTGACTTTCAATGTATCTCTCTGAATAAATCCACCTTTACTCAGCTGTGGCTCGCTCTTGAATTCTTTCCTGCGCGAAGCCAAGGACCCTCACTTGGCGGGGCACGTCCCAGGGGCTCAGCCGAAGCCTGGGACATGGCCCTCCTCATGCCCCCACATCCGTTTTTCCTGCATCACCCCTGCCTCACTTCTAGGGCCACTTAAGAATTTTCTGGACGCCTCGGCTCTGAAACTGTCCCATTGCTGCAACTTCTGGAGAAGCACCCCCCGACTGGCCCCTCCGTGGCCCGGGGCCCAACTTGCCGCAGTTGAGCTTGGCCGGGGCCGAGCTTTCATGCACAGTGGGAGGGGGTTTGTTTTGTTTGGGGTCGGGGCGGGGATGATGGAGAGTGACAGGAAAAGAGCTGTCAGACACTCTAGCGACAAGTTTTAATATTCCATCTTTTGAAAGATTGAGATTTTCTTTTTACACTGATACAGAGCAAACAGAACCGTGATATGTTTCATAATTTACGTGGAGGCTACATCATGGGCTTTTGACAGTTCTAGCATATTTACTGTGATTACAGGTTTTTCTCTCAGGGAGAAACCTCCTCTCTCACCAGCACCCCAAGGACGATGGTTTTCCACCATCAGCCCCACCCATGTTCGCCAGGTCCCAGAGATTCAAGGTTGTCTATTCACTCTGTCTTACCCTTCCCCTGCTCTGCTTTGCTCCCAGGAGTCTGTTCCTGGGAACAGTGACCTTGACTGGCAGAAGGGCTCTGCCCTCCTTTCCTTCCCTCCTTTCCTTCCCCTTTAACCTTTATTGAGCTTTGGGTTCCCTGTGCAGATGGGGTTTCTGTCCTCAAGACTCAGCCTAGTAGGGCTGACGTGATGCAAACCCAACATATGGAAACACACAGGAAATGAGTCAAACCCAGCCCTGGAGGGAGGATGGGTCAGGGAAGTCTTTGTTGAGCACATGGCCTGTAACCTGTGTCCCGAAGCACAAGGAGAATTGAGCTTGGTGAAGGGAGTAGGTAAGGTGGGAGTGGGAAGAGAGGGAAGGGGAGGGCATGGAGGACACTGGCCATTGTTCAGGGCCACCCAGCATCTGAACCCCCTTTCTGTGTCTGGGGAGCTCCCCATCTTGTGAGTCTTGGTCAGTAGCAAGACCACTATCGTGGAAGCCAAAAATTCAGATAATCTCATGTTCAGCCTCCCTTTCAGCTCAAGCAGTCTTCACCAGTCTGCGCACTTGCACCATCTTTGACTTGGGAGCTAGTGCTGGAAAGAAGCAGGTCTGTGCAAGGTCCATTCTGCAAGGGGGATGATGCGTCATTGACCAGAGGCAGTTCTGTCACGATTCTATCAGCATTGTTCGGGGTTTGGCCATAGTGGTGTTAGGAACTCTGGGCTCAGCAGTGGCAGCAGTTATGACTTCTCAACGGTTGTTCTTACCCTGACTTCACACCTCCTCCTGGCCTTAGAACCTCCAGGTCTGGTTCTCTAAAGCTGGACAGTGTGAGCTCTCCATTGTCCTATTTTTTTTTTAATTTTTATTTTTTAATGGAGGTACCGGGGATTGAACCCAGGGCCCATCATCTTTTATTTTTAATTAGACTTTTAAGTTTTGAATAATTATGGATTCACATGTAGTTGTAAAAAATAACACAGAGAAATATAAACATACTCTGCATGATACCATAATGCTGGATGTGTCATTATACATCGGTCCAAACCATAAATTGTACAATACCGAGTGACCTATAATACACGATGTGGACTCTGGATGATGATGTATTAATGTAGATTCATCAATTGTAATAAATACACTACGCTGGGCAGGGAAGTTGATGATGGGGGTGGCTATGCATGTGTGAGGGCAGTGGGTATGTGGGAAATCTCTGTACACTCCTCTCAATTTTGCTAGGAATCTATATAGATACAGATATCTATAGATATACACAGTTGACCTGTTGACCCTTGAACAACATGGGTATAAATTTATGGTCAGCTGTCCTTGTATGTGGTCCTACATCTGTGGATTCAACCAACCGCAGCTTGTGTAGTATGTCCTGATAGATGTATCAGGTCTACAACATGATGACTTGATGCATGAATGTTTTGCAAAATCGCTACTACTATAAAGTTAGTTAACGCCTCCACCCCCTTACAAAATTGCAATGTGTGTGTGGGGGGGAGATAACATTTAGATCTACTCTCTTAACAACTTTCAAGGACATAATACAGTAGAATAACAATGTAATTGTTACTTACAACCACCATGGGGTGCATCAGACCCCCAGACCTATTTATCCTATAGCTGGGAGTTTGTACCCTTTGACCGAACCTCCCTGTTTCACCCTCCCGGTCCCTCCCCATCCAGACCCTGGCAAGCGTCATCTACTCTATTTCTGAGTTCAGGTTTTTCAGATTCCATCTGCAAGTGAAACTGCCTGTTTGCAGACAATATGCTCTTACAGATAAAAATGGGGCGCTTGTTAGTGACGCAGACTCGCAGGCCCCTTCCCAGATGTATGGCATCAGAATATGCATTTTAACAAGATGTCAGGTGGTTTCCCACCTTGAGGACTGGGAAGGACCGGGAAGCTCTGGCAGCGCTGCCACAAGGCCCAGTTACAGGTTCAGGAGCTGGTGAGCTGGCCACGCAGCGCAGGGGGAGCAAAGTCTTACCTGGGCCCTGGGCTTGTGACCCACCCACCATTTAAATGTTTCCCAAGCGCTCAATTTGCATTTTTCTTCAATCCAAATCCTCAATTAATGAGTAAAGCTTCCCAAGAGCTGCCAGATTAAATGGTTCTCTTTTGAGAAAGATTCAATATTTGCCCATTCAAATGCACCCAGCGCTCGCCCGCCACTGAAGCTTCCGTCCAAAGGTAATGCCATCATTACTTTGCTTCATCTAGTCTAAAAATTGACTATAAACAGATCCCTTTTTTCCTGGACAGCTAAACAGGAGAATTTCTCCTTCCTTACCTGAGAAAGTTTTAATTACCTGCATTTGGGATTCCAACTCTGTCTCAGTAATACAATTAATTTTAATCATGATTCTAAGTTTGTCACTCCATCCAATTATTCTCCATTAAGTCATTGTGCATTTCACTTCATTATCAATTGATGGTGATTACTTATGATCAAGAAAACTCAATACGTTTAGGATGATTTCATTAATCAGACAATGCCTGCTGTTCTAAAAGCCACGGTTTTATGCCGGGTCCCATAATCTGGGCACCTTGAAATGCTGTGAAATCCATGCAAACCAAAGATACTTCTCAGACTCCTATGTGGCTAGGCTAGCCCTGAATGCTGGGGCCCAGGAAAGTGTGTAAGACAGGTGCTGTTCCCTTGTAGGAATCACAGATGGGTGGTGTGTGTGACGAGGGGTGACAACGATTTGGAAAGGTGGTGCAGACCAAAAAGTCCGGAGGGTGCAGGAGAACTGGTCCAGGAGGCCTTGTGGCAGGAGTGGGACCGGAATCTGTGGAAGGCAGGAAGCATCGAGCCCTCTAGGGGAGGCCTCACAGCCACAGACATGAGACACAGGCACCCCTGGGCCCCACCCCAGACCCACTGAGTCCGGATCTCTTGGGCCTGCATCCAAGAATCTGACTTTTCATAAGACGATGACTTTGATAAGGCGACTCATGCCCACGGGAGGTATGAGACCCACTGGCCTAGCAGTTCAGAGGAAGACCTGATGTTACCTTGCCAGTTTCCACTCGCCAGCTTTATGACCTTACGTATCTACACCTCAGTCTTCTCATCTTTAAAATGGGGATAGTTGGTGAGAGGCTCTGCTGCTGGGGTCCTTCTCAACCACTAGCTTTAGCTATCAACGTGACCAGAGCAGGCAGTGCCTCTGAGACACGAGTCAGCTACTTGTGGCCCAAAGGGCCTTCCCTCTCTCCTCCCCAGCACCAAGGCAGCAGAAAACAAGCAATGTGGAAGGAAGGAAGGATGGAAGGGACAAAGGGAGGGGGGATCGAAGGAAGGAGGAAGGAGGCCCACCTCTGAGCCGGCTGGGAAGAGCAGTGTAGTTAGGCAGGGGGCGCAGGAAAGGCTCACAAAGCAAAATCTTCGTAGTGAGAATGAGAGGAAGCGGTGGGGCCACTCAGTTCTGGGCTCACGTTCTTAGCACAGCACATAAAAAAATAACATAAAATGGGGACCAAATGTCTATTTCGCAAGGTGGTCGTAAGAACTGAACCAGATAGCTGAGCAGGGTCCCTGAGCAGGAAGGAGAGGGAGGGGGAAGAGGAAGAGATGCCTGTGCCATAAAAAGAGGAGAGACGAAGGGGGAAGGCACGTCACGAACGCATCCTTTAAAGTGGGCGTGAAGCGGCGTTCCTGCGGTGTTCCCGGGATCCTGACACGGAGCCTTCCGCAGGGGGTGTTGGTGAGTGTTTTCTTCACGCAAGTCCAGATTTTCTAACAGACACTGACAGGCTTCCTAATGCCGGCTCGTGGCCGTGAATTGGGTAACAGGAATTTGACAGCGAACAGATAGCTCAGACTGAGACTTGACTTCTAGTGACAGCCTGAGAGTCACAGGAGAGAACCTTTAGAGGGGAAAACAAATTCTGGAAAAGGCTGTTCATCGGCCTTCCATGAGGTTCCCAGGGATGGGCCACGCCACCTCATAGCAGGCGGCCTCCTGGGGACCCTGTCTGCTGCTCTGAGGCCTCTTTCTTCTTCTCCCCTTTCCCCAGGCCAAGCCACCAGCATCTTGCAGTGAGACTTGTTTGCTGAAGGTATTCCCTGTCATCCTGTGACCACCTTGGGAAGCTAGGCAAGAAGTCCCCACTGCCTCAACAGAAGAGAATAAATGAGTTAAGATCTGGGCTCAGGACTCAGGTTTAGAAGAATTACATGAACGGCTTTTCCTCTGGATGGAAGGAAGAAAGAGAATGAAGGAAGAGATGCGGGCGTGACAAAGGGGAAGGTGGGTTCACAAGGGGGCACAGGGTCAGAGTCAGCACTCAGATGCAGCACATCACCTGTGGGTGGTTGGCCCAACTCTTCTCCCAGCTGGTAAACCGTCTCCCTCCGCTCGGCGAGCTGGAAGCGGAAGGTGACCCCAGATCTAGAAGGATGGTGGGAGGTGCATGGACAGCAAAGCAATTCACCTCAACTCAAGACCATCTCCCTGGTGGCACCGCCGAAACACATCACCCTCTCTCGCCTACCAGTTGTCGGATTCTAGCTGTTTACACACATCCACTGGTCTCATCTCTTGTCCATCCTTTCACAAGGCTACCACCCGAGCGATCTTTGAAAAGGATGTTTCTAATTATATTAAGACCATGCTGAAAACTCTTCAGATGCGCCCCCTGGAGGCCACAGTTCCTACTCCTGCGTGTGGCAGAGGAAGGTCTGGCTGCTACCCACCTCTGGGGCCCATGGTCTCACTACTCCCCTGCTAACAACCAGCTTTCCAGCCAGGGTCATGATAGTTAGTTACGATAGTTGACGCTGGACTCTGGACATTCGCACATGCTTCTCTTGATGCCTGGAGCGGACCATTTATCACTGCATAGCAACCATCCCAGTGCCAAGTGGTTTAAAACAATAGCAATCCTTTCCTTTGCTAAGAACCTGTAGTTTGGGGAAAGCTCATCTCTGCTCTGTGGTGGTGTCTGCTGGGGCAGCCCCACTGGCGCTGGGGAGTAATCGTCCAGATGGCGCACCCACATGGCTGGCAGTCAGTGGGCGCTCAGCCAGGGCTGGTGGCTGTGGCCTCAGTTCTCCACGGGCAGCTCGGGCTTCTTCCGGTGTGGTGCTGGGTTCTGAAAGTGCTAACCCCAAGAGCACCAGGCAGAAGCCGTACTGTGCTTCATGACAGCCTCAGAAGTCACGTAGCGTCACTTTAACTATAGTTACAAGCCCACCAGATTCAAGGGGAGCGGGCATGGGCCCCCCATCTCCAGAAGGGGGGAGTGTCAAAGCTGCGCTGCAAGAAATGACTAGACCAGCGGGGAGACAGAAAGAAGGGTAAGAGAGAGGTAGGGGATTAAGAGGTACAAACTACTATGTATAAAATAAACAAGCTGCAAAGATGTACTGGACAACACAGGGAATGTAGCCAATATTTTATAATAACTGTAAGTGGAGTATCACCCTTAAAAATTGTAGATCACTATGTGGTACACCTGAAACTTACACAACACTGTACATCAACTCCACCTCAATATAAGAAAATAAATTAAATTACAAAAAGAAGAAATGCCTGGGATGGGTGATAATGTCACCATCTTCAGGGATTAGAATCTCCCATCTGCTCTGTCTGTTCTGTTACTTATATTTGTCGTTAGACTTCAGTTTAAACATCTCTTTCCCTGGAAGGCCTGTGATCACCCAAGCAGGGCTGGGTCACCTTTTTATCCGGTATCTCAACTCCCTGCACTTCCCCTGTCAAGATACTTGTCACACTCGTGGGACAACCATCTCCCACCAGACGGTCGGTGCAGGCTGGCTTCGTTCTCTCTCCTTCCCCTGCCTGTTTGAAAAAGGAAACCTATTAGACAGACATCTGTAGGTGCCAAGCCTTGTGTATTACTCAGTGTGTTATTTCTAATCCTTAGAACAAACTTGCAAGGTATTAATTATTTCCTTTATTTCATACATGGGCAGAGACTCAGGAAGCTTAGAAATGCCTGTCAAAGGATACACAGCTGGTAAACTGGCAGAGCGAGAGTTTGAGTCCCGGTTACCCAGCTGTGCAGGCCCGCATCAGGCCCACTATTTCTCCTTGCCTCTCTTGTGGTTGACTGTACATTTTTGGAAGGATTACTAGTTGAGGTTTAATATTTTCCCATATGTTTCCAGACAATTATATTTCCTTTCATGTGAATTCCTGGCTCATATTTTTTTAACCTTGTACCTTTCTCTGACTTATTGGTAAGAGTTCCATATAGAGTGAATTATTTTCGTTGTTGTATTTATCTTTTGATTTTAAACCGTTTTAGACATGCAAAAGATTTATATTTTCATGTGGTCAAATCCAAATCCCTGATTTCTTTCATCACGTCTCAAAGTTTTCTTTTTTTTTCCCTGTTCTCATGATAAAAGTGATACATGCCTGTCACAGAAGATTCAAAAAAATGCAGAAATGTATAAAGATGAAAATGCCATCACCCAGATGCTTCCCGCTCACACTGAGACCACTCAAAGTGGTGTATTTCCCGCCTTTTTTTTTTAAAACGATCTCATGTATAAAAGAGTATGTATGCAAGGAATGCATACAGTTTACAGAATCTCAATAAAACAAGCACCTGTGCATTATGAAGACAGCCAGGCTTCCCTACAGACGTCTCCCGACGTGCATGTATAAAAGTGTCCCTTAGGTGTAAACACACATCACCCAGGTTAAGAAACAGAACGTTAACAACACCTCAGAAGCCCCCAGGTTGCCTCCTCCAATAACGTCTCTCATCCCTTCCCATTTCCATGATCCTAGATTTGTGTTAGTCATTCCCTTTGTTTTCCTAATAGTTCAGCTATCTAGCTACCTACCATTAAACAATGTATCATTGAAGCTTCGGCTATTTTTGAATTTAATTTCTGACAGTTGCTCCTTTTACTTGACATTGTGTTTTTGAGACGGCTCTGTGTGAACTAAAAAGGAAAGGGCAGTTTGTTCAATTCCATGTTGCAAAGCATCGCAGCGCATGACTATCCATTTTATACCTGATGGACATTTGGCTTTTCTAAGATTTTTTTCCTGTTAATGGAGGGGATTGAGCCCAGGACCTCGTGCATGCTGAGCACACACTCTACCACTGAACTATATCTCCCCCCTCCACGTCTGGGTTGTTTTGAATTCCTAGCTGTTACAAACAGTGCTGCTACAAACTCCCTTACACACGTGTATAGGGTGCACGTGTATGGGGTGTCTTTAAGGTGTGCGTGTCTAAGAGGGGCACTGCAGGGGCACCTGGAGTATGTGCACATTTAGGCTTCTGACTAATGGCCGGTTCTCTTCCAAAGCAGTGGCAGCAAGGTACACTCCCCCAGCAGTAAGTAATTCACCTCCCCATCCACCGTCACCAACACTTGGTATTGCTCTAGTTAAACTTCTTTGCTGTCTGGTTGGTATGAAATCATGTCTTCATTTTGTCAATTTGTTAAAACTGTTCAAATTTTCTATATATTACTGATGTTTTATCAGTGACTGACAGAATTGTGTTAAAATGTTCCCTTTGGGTGGATTTGTCAATGTCTCCTTACAGAGCTTTTTCTTTTTCTTTTCCCCTTAAGCATTTATCGGCTTTTAGGAGCATGTAAGTTTAAAGTTACCATGTCTTTTTGGTGACTTGAACTATTTGTCATGATGTCAAATGTATTACGTACTTTGCTTAATGTATTAAAGTATCTCTATTAATGTATTTTGCTACTTTAGCTTTCCTTTGCTTAGTATTTGTCTGATATATCTGTTTATTTAACCTTTTGGATTTTATCCTGTGTCTTTATGTTTTAAGTGTGTTTCCTGCAAGCAGAATTGTCACAGCCAACCTCCATTCTCCAATTCACACCCTGGCTGGTCCCCTCCCTCAGCATCAATGGCAGAAGACACCTTCACTTCTGCATCCCTCACTCCTGACAGGAAGTCAAGGGCTCGGAGGTGTCTGATGAATGAATGAGTGAACGCACAATGTCTATTACTCACTGTAGAAAAGCTGCAAGGTGGGAAAGTGTTCCCTCTCTGACAAAGGCATTCTGCTGTTCCCAAGATTATTTTTTTTCCAAAAGCAAATTGATGTACAGAGTTTTTTTAAAAAATAAATGTATTTTTGTTTATCACGCCTCCAGCTTCAAAGAGACGAAACAGGATATCACGTTTTCTATGATGGCACCAAATGATAGATGGGGCAATGTCACCCCCACCCCCTCTCCTCCCACCGCGGGCAGCCTGCATCTGTTCTTGCAAGGCCTCAAACTCTCTTGTCTGCTTGCACTGGAGCTTAAGGAGTTAAGGCATTTAGTGCACTTGTTGACCACATTTGAGGCGAGGAGCGAGAACTGGGGCTACGGCAGAGAGCTGCTGGCTGACGGCATTTACTGACACCCAGCCTTACCAGTAGGGCGACCTGGTGATGACTCAGGCCTCCGGACCCCAACGTCCACTCTGGAATCAGCCTTTAACTTTCCATGGGCCCCAGGGACAATCACTGACCTTTTCTGGGCCGCTGGATCATGAGAAGGTGGGACCTGGAGCTTTGTACCCTCTGGTTTTGAAAGCCACCCCCCGACCCATGCTTTCTAGGCATCTGTATTTCCCCGGCTGGGCTGACGGGCTAGAGAAGGCGTGGCTGGCCCACCTTTCCTGAGAGATTCGTGCAGCAGGACTGACCAAGCCTTCTGAAGGGTGGCCCAGCCACCAGCCCGTGAGGGCTTCCTTCTGCCGATTCCATGGTCATGAGTCATCAGCTGCACTGGCCCTGGTGTGACCTTTTCCCTCGGCCCCCGTGGGAAGGTTGAGGACTCTCTCGACAGCTGGTTTTCACGAGAGTTACTTCTCCATCCGAAGGTCACGAGCTCTCCATCCTCCCGAGGTAAAGTTCAGCTGCTGGATGTCGTCGACAGAAAGCAAGTACCCTCCCTCTTCTCGGTGTCTTGAACGCCAAAGCACTTTTTATCTTAAATTTTAAAATTAAACCACCAGAATAGCTCTGAGGGCCAGACAAGACAAAATGCTATTTCTTGGCCCCAATTTCCTGTTAAATGCCCCAAGCACTTTGGCTGCTGAGATCAGAGTATTTCTTGAGCCAGAGACCATCTGGACCCGTCTCCTCAGGGCTGCACAGCCAGCTGAGGCTGTGCGTCAGGCACACTCAGTGCCGTCGGAGCGATGCTTGAGTTTCCCTGAAGCTCAGGGCTGAGCAGAGGAGCTCAAGGAGGGGAAGTAATTGCAAAACCAGCTCAACAGTTGAGCCTCAGATTGTCTTTCTTTGCTAGGTTGCTAAAAAATTACAATGAACCCTTGAAGTGAAGGGGACAGGACAGGGGTAGAATGGGGAGGCGAGGAGGGGGGCTGTTTCTTCAGTGGCTTTATTCCCTCCCTGCTGAGATGCCGAGATGCTGTGTGGATGGGAAGAGGCCAGATGGAGGCGCGAGTTGGCGGGGTGCATTCCCCAGAGGGGGCCGATGCGAGACACCAGTGCTGCGCAGGACCATTTGTGTGGAGAAGCGCAGTGTCAAAGCCCCAAGGACCCCTGAGATCACAGTGGACCTGGCATAAATGAAGGTGTTCTTCTCCCGGCTTCCAGGACCCCACACTCTCTTGTTTCCCTTCCCCTTCCTGACAGCTCCCCCTGCATGAAGGGAGCCCTCGGTGCTCAGCCCTGGCGGGCACTCTTGTCCCCTGGTTCTCATCCCTCTCCCCGGTGATTACATCCTTTTCCTGGGCTGAATACCATTTATAGACTGTTGACTCCCAAATATACATCTTGGGCTGGACCCAGAGCTCTGGACATCTCCTCTGGGACCGGCAGCTGAATCTAGTGTGTGTGAAACAGAGATCTTAGCCTAACTCACTCCCTCTGCTCCTTGCTTACTCCTCTCCTTGGATAGCAGCATTCATCCCCGCAAGGTCCTCACACCGGAACCTGGTTTCCTTTCTCTCCAGGACCCTGGCCGTCCATCAGAAGTGGAAACCCTCCTTCTCTCCTTTCTTACTAGCATCCTCCTTCCTTCCCTGGTCCCTGTGTCCATCTCCCAGCTGGTCTCCCTAGACCTCCTCTTAACTATCCATCCCTTGTGCTGCACAGAAACCAGGGTGATTTCAAAGTCTAGATTAGCACATGTAGCCCCCTGCTGAAAACCCTCAATGGCTTTCCCCTTGCAGGTCCCTTTGGAGCTGGGATGAGATCTGGGGACAAGGTCCAGCCCTTTGGGTCCAGGTTCTTACATGAGCTAATGAGGATACAGTCACGTCGTCCTAGAGTCATAGCCGTGACCACCGTTTTAGGAAGGGCAATGCTACTGTGACTGCTGGCTTTTCTTTGCCGGCACCTCGTCCTCCACGCTCTCCCGAAGGCAGACCCCACTCCCGGGTGTCTTGCAGTCCATCCCTGGTTACAGCGGTAGGCAGTGAGTGATGCTTGGCCAACAAACCACCCAGCTACTGGCCACACTGTATTTTCCAAGGAGTGAGTACCTGACCGCATTCCACCAGTTGGATTCTCTCCTTTGGGAGTTTGAAATCTGAACTGGACTCAGACAACAATTGACATGCTATGCTCAAGACACGCGCCGTGGAGCTTAAGATCACCTGCCTGGAACAGTACCCCGCCTGGAACATCGAATTCCTCCAGAGAGTGCACCAGTTCTCTGAAACTCCCCTGGCTATTCTCCAGAAAGCACGGGGCCACCACTTTCTGCTGAGGATTCCCAGGGAGAATTATGGGACTCAGAGCCAACTCCAAGCAATCGAAAATAATGGGACAAATGAAGTGTCAATAAAATAAATACCTCGGTTCAAATAACAACAACAAAAACACTTGAACTGAGACACAAATTGATGGAAAGAGGTAGCAGGAGTCATTTTATGGCAGCATCCTAGAGAGAAAGTCTATGGATTCTTGAAGCTGTGGTTCCCAGAGCTCTGCTTCCTGTGTTTGCCAAGAATTTGTTGTTGTGCACATCCTTTAATGGTATGAGCTGCCCTGACATCCTTCCAAAAAAGCTCTGTTTTTGCTCAGCCTAGCCAGGGTTGAGTTCTATTGTGACAGGAGTTGCAAAGCTGCAAACCTTCAGACAGCACAGGGCTGCACCCAGCTCTGCAGCGCGTGCTCCACTCACACGGCGCAGAAACACTAGGCTCGGACGGTACTCCCCCCTCCTCACTCCCGCGGAGCACCCGACAGAGGACAGGCTAGTTTTCCCAGGCACCTTGAATTCTCACCTGGTGCACCTTGGGAGGAGGGGCCAAAGAAAGGAGTAGCCCTGTTTTTGTATCAGTTACAACACCCTCACCCCAAAACAACAGAGGACTGGACCAAGAGTGGTTAAAAAACAGAGACAGCCTAAACGATCTCACACAATGAAAGCCCGGAAGTAGGCAGTTGTGGTGCTAGGTCATTATGTCCAACATGTCAGGTGTTGAGTCTGAATCCCTGTGGCTCTCATAGAGATTTTCATGACTGCATGGTGGTGGCTGCAGCTCCGAGCATCACTCAGCAAAGGCAGGAAGAAAGGGGCGGCAGCCAAGATGCTAAAAGAAAGAATATTCTCACTGAACTTACACCTTCCCATCAGAGGGGAGGAATCCTCTCCAGAACTCCCCTGGCTTATCACCATATTGGCTAGAACTGTGTTTACATGGCCACCTTTGGCTCCCAGGGCAGGTTGCAAATATTTTATTCCAGTCTGTAGCTTGTCAGTAAATTCTCTTAACAATGTCTTTTGCAGAGCGAAAATGTTAAATTTTTATGAGATCCAACTTACCACTTTTTTTCTTATACGGTTCATACTTTTGGTTATCACGTTTAAGAACACCTTCGCCAGATCATGAAAAATTTCCCTTGGGTTTCCTTCTAAAAGTTTTACACTTTTATATTTTACATTTAGATCTGTGAGTCATTTTGAATTAATTTTTATACAAAGGGTGAGGTTTTGGTCAAGGTTTTTTTTTAAACTGAAGTACATACAGTCAATTATAATGTATCAGTCTCTGGTGTGCAACACAGTGTCCCAGTCATGCATATACATATATATATATTTTTTTCATATTTTTCCATTAAGGTTATTACAAGATATTGAACATAGTTCCCTGTGCTGTACAAAAGAAACTTTTTTTTTTAAATCTATTTTTATCTATAGTGGCTAACATCTGTAAATCTCAAACTCCCAAATTTATCCCCTCCCAACCTCTTTCCCAGGTAAGGGTTTTTGTTTTTGTTTTAGTTTTTTTTTTGCATATGGATGTGGAATTGTTCAACATTGTGTATTGCAAAAGCTACCCTTTCTCCATTAAATTGCCTTTGCATCTCTGTCAAAATTAATTGGTTATATTTGTGTGTGTCTATTCTGCTATTGATCACTGTCTGTTGCTTCACCAACGCTGTGCTGTCTTGATTATTATCATGATGTATGAAATAGTAAACCTTAAAATTGCATAGTGAGATCTGTCCATAATTACCCTTCTTTTTGAAAATAGTTTTGATTACGCTAGTTCCTTAACTTTGCCATATAAATGTATGTAGAGATTGATGTGATTTTGATTGACTGGAATTACGCTAAATACACAGATCAATTTGGTGACAACTGACACCCTGACTATGCTGAGCGTTCCACTCCGTGAACAAGGCAGGTCTTCCATTCATCCAGGCCTTCACTGGTTCCTTTCGTCCATGTTTTATCGTCTGCAGGAACAGGTGCTCTATGTGTTTTGTCAGATTTAAACCTAAGCGTTTCATTTCTTGAAGTTACTGTAGAGAGTATTGATTTTCAGATACTGGCTTCTAACTGTTCGTTGCTGGCACATGGAAATACAAGTGATGTTTGTATGTCGTGAGCTGGCTAAGCTCACTTGTGAGTTCTAGGAGTTCTTTTTGTGGATTCCTTGGGATTGTCTATGTAGACAATGATGTCATTTATAAGTAGGGACAGTTTTATTTCTTCCTTTCCAATAAGTATGCCTTTTAAACATTTTTTCTTGCCTTACTTCAGTGGCGGTGATTTCCAGTACCATGCTGAGTAGCAGTGCTAAGAGTGCGCACCTTTGGCTTGTTCCTGATTTTAGAGGGGAGAGCATTCGTTATTTCCTCTTCCGTGTGATGTTAACTATAGTGGTTTTTTTTTTTTTTTTAATGGATAGCCTTTAACAGCTTGAGGAATTTCTATTGCTAGTTCTCTGAGAGATTTTTAAAAAGTCATGAGTGAGTAAGAAATTTTGTCAAATGTCTTTTCTGCATCGATTGATGGGATCACGTGCCTTCTCTCTTTTCAGTTGTGTCCTGACCCATGTGGGCAGAAAGGAGAAAGAGCGATGACAAGACGGAGATAAAGAGTCCAGCAGAAGCAGTGAGCTGGAGCGAGGAGCGGCTAGGAGAAATGTAAGTCTGTGCCCTCCACTGAAGAATTCTGATACACTGGGAAGATCCTGGGCCCATATATGGGATGAAGCCCAGCTCCTAAAGGACAAGGTGACACCTGCCATAGATGACCGCTGGGACAAACATGTCTCCCTACTCTTGCTCTTGTGCAAATTCACCAGTGTACTTGACAAGATTTCTACGTCATCACCCATGGCAGGGCCTGGCATACGGCAGGGACTTATCCGCTCTTGTCTAATGAATGACTGAATTACTGAGTGAATGAAAGGTCATTGATTTGACAGTATGACATTGTGATTTTGAGCATAGTTGGGGAGCCAGACTGCCTAGGTTGAAACTGTAGAGGCTAAAGTGTAGCAAATTACTAAAGCTCTCTGCACCTCAGTTTCCTTATCTCTAAAATGGGCATAATAATGGTATCTGGGACTCAGAAATGGTACCTGGCATGTAGTGAGTGCAATATACACCTATTCTCCTCCTCCTCCTTCTCCCCCACCCCTCCCCCACTACTCTTCATTTTGGGTTGGAATTAGACCTCTTGCCTTTACTTTTTCATTACATCTCCACCATATTTCTTTCCTTCCTTCCTTCTTTCTTTCTAAGGTAAAGCTTAAGATAGTTTCTCCTATTAGCCACAGGATTGGAAACAACCTCAGGGATGATCTAATTTAAGCTCTTTGTTTCCTGTGTGAGCAAAGGGCGGCTCAGAGAAGCCACGTGACCTACCCACGGTCACCTGGGTCACCACTGCTGAGCGGGGCTGGGACATATACTCCTCTGGCCACAACTCTGACTCTCAAAATAACCCCAATACCTGGGTTGTTGGAAGCTACAATGCTGGGGTCCCCCCAGGACCAGGGGACTTGTAGCTCAGCACACGGCAGTCTCCTTGACCCCACTGCCGTGTCACAAAGCAGAAGGGCAGATGAAGGGCAGGGGCCACCGTCAGCAGCAAACCCTGGTCATGCCTCCTAGAAGAGGCACATGTTCTGGGAGCTGGAGGAAGCCCTCTGTGCCAGGGACATCAGAGACAGATGGCACACACCTGGAGGCTTCCCTGGTCACCACTGGCCCTTCTGGCCACCAAAGCCACTTAGCTGCCTCTTCTGAGAGGGCTGAGACAGCAGACTCACAGATCCCGGCGATCTGCCTTGTCCTGCCCAGAGCAGGCTCTGCGCTCAAGCCCATAAATATTTCAGGCTCTGCCGCTTACTTATTAATGGAGTGAAATGAAAGGGAATTCTTTAGCCTTTCCCCTTCTCCACAGATTAAAAACGAGAGCCAGTATTTGAGAGGCTGGAGTGACTGGTGTTTGGGGACTTTGGATGCTGATGGGAAGCTGTGGATGGACTTGCTCTGTCCCGTCCTTATTATGAAAAAGGAGACACTGGCCCCTTGTTCCAAAAAACCCCAGAGCTGCCTTCTTTTCCCTCCTCCTTTCAGATTCTGTGCCCTGGTGCGGGGGTGGGGGGTTTTCCTGTGATGTGTCTCCACTCCTCCACGGAGCAGATGTTCAACATGCACATGGGGAACGGGGTTGACTGCAGTGACCTGCTTCTGCAGACTGATCTGGGGGAGCCCCCTGCAGAGCCTCACTTAGGGAGGGGACAGGGGTCCCGGCAGACGGTCTCAGACCACATCACTGATCCTCACAGGCTGGCTGCCCCGTAGGCATTTGGCTCCTCACCCCCTCTGCCACTTCCTATCTCAGGGCTAAAGAAGAGGCATTTCTCAGAGTGGTCCAGGATGATGGCTTCTGAATCATTCACATCCCCTCTGGGTTGGCAAGGTGCTGGGAGAAACCGCTTTTTCTGCAGGGACAATGGTTTATCTTGCTGTTCCTTTTCATTTGGAACATAATACACCCCAGAAAGCTTAGACCCCACACTGAAGAAACCAATTACACCGCACAGCATTTTTAGTGCTCTGAGTCTCCGAGCAAAGGAAGTAGGTGAGACATTGTCGTCATGGTAGCTAGACGCAAATTGTCTCTTAAAATAGTATCTGCACTTCCTAAGAAGGGGCTTAGTGCTTGCAGACCGGAGTACAGACATGCATTCACCAGACATGCTCCCACAGGTCTGCCGCTTCCCCCAGCTCTCCGGGGACATCCTTCCGGCACTAAGATCAGAAGACCCCCGCTCCAGGCCATAACTAAAGGAATTTAGGCTTAGGGATTTCTGCTTTTGTCTCTTCATTAAAAAATCCTTGTTGAGCATCTGTTATGTGCTAATATCGTCCGAGGCACGGGGGTTGCAGTGGTGTACGAGACAACGGGACACTGACCTCGCAGGGTTTGGGTTCCAGGGGTGATGACCGATCTTCCACAGGATACAAAGAAAGAACTAAAGTTAGTGAAGATGGAAGCAGAGACTGAACGTGTGCTTGGGGGTGGGGGTGGGGGTGGGGGTGGAGAGCATCTCATATGGAGTGACCAGCAAAGGCCTCTCTGAGACCTGAGAATTGAGGATGAGGGAGGCATCTGGAGACCTTGATTCCTCGGGGGAGGCACTTTCTCCACTCCTGAGGTGGCGTCACATCCTGTTCTCTGCCTCTTTCTGCACCACCAGGCTGGGTGGAGGGGCTGATCTGCTCAGTAGAGCTGGGAAGAGTCAACCAGGCACCCCTAGCTCCTCCCTCCCCGCCCTCTGCTCACTCTCCTCCCCTTTTACATCTGGGGAGCAAGCTGCTCCCGGGGTGCAGGGCTTCTCTTCTGTTCCTCATGCTCCCCATCTTACCTGGCGAGACCCGTCTGTGCGGAGAGGCTGTGCTGCTTCTGGGGTTTGCAGGCTATTCTGTTTTCACCTTAAGCTGCATCCTGCAACCTGGCCTCTATCAGTCATACAAGCTACATTTTGATCTTCCGTTGCTATTTCTTTATCTTAGTTCTCTGTTCTGACTCAGACAGGGAAGAGGAGAGTTTTCACTGGGGCCTTCTCCCAGATCCCAACTTTGGGAAGGTGGCTCGGGGTGAAGAAGAGAGAATGTGCAAATGTTCTGGGACAGGTGGGAGCCTGGCATGTTTGAAGACCAGAAAGAGGGCGAGCAGGGCCAGCCAGAGTGGTCAGCTAGGAGAGGGTCAAAGAAGAGTCAGAGTGATGAGGCCAGATGTATAGCCTCAGAAGCCTTGGGATGGAGTTTGGGTTTTATTTTAAGCACATTGGGAAGCCAAGGGGAAGATTTTAAGCACAGGGGTGACACGACCAGATTTCTATTAAGCAAAACAATACAAAAAAAGTCAGGAGACCAGTTAGGAGAATGTGACCGTTTTCTAGATAAGATATGATGGTGTCCTGGGAACAGGCTTTTGTGGAGAAGGAAAGAGGGGTAGTTATATTCTGGAGGTAGAGCTGAGAAGACTCATAGAAGGGTTGGAAGCATTTGGGAAAGAAAGATTACAGAGAAAAATTGGGTAGCAGAGTGGGCCACCTACTGCGGCTCAGGGAGGCTGAGTGCCAGAGCGGCAGTTTCTAAGCAAGTGGCCCTGGAGATGCACAGGACTTCGGTACGGTGGCTGTGCCCTGGGGGACACGGGTTAAGGAGCCAAGAGGAAACCTGACCAGCCCTAGGAAGAGGCCAAGGTGTGAGCCTTGCTTTACATGAAGCCGTGCCATTTGTTAAAAGAACAAACCCTCCTACCTGATCCCATGAATGATATTACTGTCCTTCTGGTCTACCCAGCCAGACCCTCAAGATCACTATCAACACCATCCTTCTTGCAGCAATCGTCCCTTTCTTTCCACATTCGCAGTCATCCACCACTCCATTGACCTCCCGGCCCCCAATGTCTTTGCTATTTTCCTTTCCCATGCTTAGTGTAAACCTTCTTCTCCTCCCTAGATTCTTAAAGCAGCTTCCCTGCCCTCACTGGCTGCCCTTCTCCATTCTCCCTTCCCTTCTTTCCATTCCATCTTTCAAACTGTCAGAATGGCCTTTCTAAGATATATAGGCTGAATCACACAACTCTCCACCCAGAAGACAGTAGCAGTGCTCAGTTTTGTAAAGAATAAAACGAGCTCCTTAGCAGGACATAGAGTATCCCCTGTAATTCTTCCAGGCTGTTCCAGTTACTGTGGTTGCGAAACCAACCACCCCAAAACTTAGTGGCTTAAAACAAGGGTGTTTGTTATGCTCTTGGATTACGTGAGTCATGAATTCAGAAACAGCTTGGGGTCTCTTATGCTGCCGTCAGCTACAGCCAGATGATGTTGGAATCTTCTACAAGCCTGCACCCTCTGGCCTTGTCAAAAATGGGGCTACATCCCCAGGGCTCATTCCTCCAGACCCTGTCTGGGGTTCCTATTCCTGTTCCAGTGCCCTTGTTCCCTGGGAGCCTGGATGTGTGGCATCCAGGGCCCAAGGGCTGGAGGAGCATCCCAGGAACTACCGTGTACACATCCTGAACCTATCTCCCTGTTAGCTCCCCTCCCAGAGGGTCCTTGGGGCTGGCTCTCACCCAAGCATAGTGCCCCTCTCTGCTTCTTCTCACCTTTACACAGGGGGATTCTTTCAAGCTAAGCCACTGGTGACCTCCTTCCACCTCCACTGGGGAAGAAATAATTAACGCCACGCGTGCAGAATCTCCAATTTGCAGTCACCATGGAGCCGTTCCCAGCACTTGGAAATGACTGGTTTTGCACACAATCACAGGCAGCAGGTCTTCAGATGAGGGCAGCGAAGAATTTACTGGTCTTGGAGCACAGGCAGCTCTGCCCCTTCAGAAGCTGTGTCCTCGGGACGTGGTCTTCCCCGGTGAGAAGGGTGGCAATTCCTGCCTGCCCACCTGGCAAGGCTGGTGTGATCATCAAGATAGACAACCGACAGCACTGCTCTGTAATCCGGTTGGTAGCTGATCAGAGAGCGCCTTTGACGATGGAGAGAGCTTGCCTTGCTCCCCTCTTCCTGAAGCTGGGTCCATGACCTGCTCAGTAACTCGTAAGGGGGCCAACGCTCCCAAAGAAGCCTTGCTTATCCCTTGGACTTGGAGCTGAAGTTGAAGAGGAATATCAAGAAGACCCCTTAAACTTCTCAAGTGCCCCCAGAACCCTCCTTATGCCTTCTTTTCTTTTTAATCCCCAGGAGAGAGGACAGACCAGGCACAGTGTCTGCTGATGCAGCTGCAGAGCAGGCCTGGGTTGGCAAAGGGAGCTGACATCCTTCAAGACCCTCCACCACGCCTTCCTCTCACACAGGTACCCCAGTGCAGCAATAAGCCCGAGGCTACCAAATGTCCTACTACCCAACTGGAGTGTGCGCATCTGGGCCACGGGGCAGGGACCCCAGGGTGGGGTGTCATGTGGGGGAAGGAAGCTTCTAGAGCCATTCAGGGACCCCTGGAGACCCTCGGCTGGCTGGGTAGCTAAACAAAGCAGTGATGGAGTCTTGGGTTGGTAATGGGGAAGATGAAGGAGGGATGCTGAGAGCGTAGCTTGGGGAAAGCAGGAAGCTGAGAGTGAGGACAGGACCATGAGCCACCGGGAGCTTCAGAGACTGTGAGTCCTTGGGTCTCCCCATTGAAGTAGGGCAGGGCTGCCTCTCAGGGACTCCCTCTGCAGACCGGGAGTTGTTCTCTGGGTGTTCTGGTGACCCATTTGATGTGGTATCAAAGCCATCTTAATGGTGGGGTCCTGGGGCTTTAAACAAATCCTAGAACCTTTAAGAGTGGCTCAAAAGGAGTCTCCGGGGATCTAGGAGAAAAAGGGGGTGTTGATGGGCTTGGCCACCAGCTGACTTACATGGAATCTTTGTGCAAATCATTAAAAGCAGCCCTCTGGGCACATGCCTGGCATCAGATAGGGTCTTTCTGCAAAGGAAATGGTACAGGACTCGGCACATGAACCAAATGATTCCAAATGAACCAAACGAACCCCAAGGCACAAATGATTTGACAGGCTGGAATTTTGGTGCCTTTGTGCAGTCTACAACTTCTGAGGACTGGCTTCTGTTAGGCTGAATAATGGCCCTCCAAAAACCATCCATGGCTTAATCCCTGGAACCTGCAAATGTTACCTTCATGGCAAATGGGACTTGCAGATGGAATTAAGTTAGAGATCTTGAAATGGGGAGGTTCTCCTAGATTATCTGGGTGGGCCCTAAATGTAAGCATAAGGGTCCTTGTAAGAGGAGGCAAAGAGGTTAAAGGAGGAGGTAGGAGGGGTGAGGACCGAAGCAAGAGGCTGGAGTGATTCATTGAAGGGGTCATGAACAAGGAATGCAGGCGGTCCTGGAAGTAGAAGGAAATGGATCTCCCTCTGGCCTCTGAAAGGGATCAACTCTGGGACACCATGACGTTAACCTTTTAGAGACTAAGTTTGGACTTCTGACCTCCAGAACTGTGAAATAATACATCTGTGTTGTTTTAAGCCACCGAGGCTGTGATTTGCTACAGAGGCAGCAGGGAATGAATACACGGCCCCTGTGCTGCTTCCTCCTTCACATGAGCCTTCTTGCTCTGTCTGTAATACGCACTGGGATTCCAAGTACGATTTCATCTGAAGAAGGAATACTGTGGCTGAACATGTTTCAAAAATCCAGCGCTGGAAGGGAGATTAGATAAAAGTATTGTTTTCAAATGTGAAATTTTCTAGAGTCGGTAAGTGCACGGCAGTTGTAACAGCACATCTTTATTCTCAGGAAATACGCCCAGAAGCATTTAGGATAATGTATGGAACCTATTCTCAAATGATTCAGGAAACAAATGTGTGCCTGTGTAGGTGTGCATACACAGGAGAAGAGAGTAAGTGATAAAGCAAATGAGAGAAATGTTCACAAGAGGTAAACCTCAGTAAAAAGTATATATACATGTTCTTTGTGCTTTTCCTGCAACTTGCCTACACATTTTGAAATTATTTCTAAATAACAAGGTAGGAAAAAAAAAACAAACCACTGCTGTGAACCAACCCCTCTCGGTATGAATGAGAACATGGAGATGGTCAGGAGCCCATATAAGGCCCCAGAAAGTTTGTGGCCGAGCTGGGTGCCAACCCCTGGCTGCCAATCATGATGATGTTATTTGATTCAAATGCCCAGTGTTCTCCTGGTCCTGATCTGGAAACTTGCCAGTTTCTCTATGAGTGGTCTTGTCCTGCAGGCATCCCATTAGGACATTATTTGTCACTGTCCTGAGAGTGGAAAGGTCTCCTGTTAGCTGGATGTCCTTCCACTAAGTCCTGGGGAAGGCTTTGTTTATTCACTCACTTAGTCAGTCAACAAACATTTACTGAGCACATGCTACGTGCTCAATAAGTGCTGGTCACACAGATAACACAGAATGAACAAGAGAGATGGATCTTGGAAGGAGCTTCCATTCTAGGGTAGAGAGCGAGCCAACTAACCAACAAACAAAAGAAAAAATAAACAAACATTCGTTTAGTGGTAAGGGCCAAGAAGACAATAAAAGAGGGTGTTACAGTAGAAGAGCAGTTCCCAGCTTTTTTTGACTGTATGTGTCTACCAAGAAATTTTGAACACTTGCCACACACACACAGACATATATCTAGTGGTTTATAAATAATATTCATGTGCCACTGGACTAATGCATCACAAAATATACACAAAATGGGGGGGGGGCAGAACAGCTCAATTGTAGAGTGTGTGCTGGGCATGCGCAAGGCACCGGGTTCAATCCTCAGTGCATCCAATAAGGGGAAAATAAATAAAAAATGAAATACACACAAAAATGTTATTAAAATGGAGTAAAAAATAACAGAAACCGAAATTCTCTCACTTACTTCTTGCACCTCGTTGTAGCATCTTTGGCACCCTAGCGTGCGTCCCGTTCTAGGGGTCACTGAGAGAGATGGAAAGAGTGGGGGCTTGCTCTTGACAGAATGGTCAAGGATGTTTTCTCTGAGAAGGTGCCATTTGCCCTAAGCCTGACCAATGGGAAAGAACTGCCAAGAGATCTGGGAGAGAACCTTCTAGCAGAGGAGCCAGCAGCTACCAGGCCCAGAGGAGGGAGTGGGCTTGGTGTTTCTGAGGAAGAGACAGAGGGTCAGGGTGTCTGGAGCAGAGGGAATGGAGAGCAGAATGGCCAGAGGGTGGTCTGTGAGGAGGGCAGAGGCCAGATCCTGGAGGCCTGCAGGCCACATGGGGAGTGTGGGTTTTATTCTAACAACACGGGAAACCATTACAGGGTTTCCAGCAAGATGGTTTTGAATAGATTTGATTTTATTTATTTATTATAAATGGATGTACTGGGGATTGAACCAGGACCTTGTGCATGCTAAGCATGCACTCTCTGCACTGAGCTATTTCTCTCCCCGCCTGCACGTACATTTTAGGTAATTTCACCAGCTGCCCTGTGAGAAAGGATTGGAGGTTGAGGGTCAGACCAGGTAGGAACTTCCTGCAATCGTTCAGGTGAGAGAAGATGATGGCTTGAATTCAGGAGGTGGCTGTGGAGCAGATGAATCGTGATACGTTTTGGAGGAAGAGTTGATCTGATTGGGTTGGATGCGGGGAGCGGACCGGTGATGGGAGAAGCAGCATCAAGGTTGACCCCTGGGTTTCTGGCCTGAGTCACTGGGTGAAGGGGCCATTTACTTGCCTGGGGAGGTCAGGATGGAGAAGCAGTGCTCACTTCTGCTCCAGATGGGGGGAGGCAACAAGTAGGCGCTTGTGTAGACAAGCCCGTATACACACATAAGAAAGGTCAGGACTGTGGGCGTCAACTTGGGAGGCACAGGGGACAGGGGTGAGGTGTATGGGGAAGGCTGGCCTGTGGGTGGACAGCCAGTGGGCAGCAAGGGGCAGCTGGAGAGCCCAAGACAGGGAAGAGCTGCCAACAAGGAGCAGGGGGTCATCCAAGAGGAACTGCGCCCTCATCAAGTTGTGCCCAGATTCAGCCCAAACTCTTTCACACTGTGCAGTGATGCATTTGGCTGCAGCCCGGAGCTGCCGCCGTGGGCCTGGAGGAGTGACAGCTGGGGGGCTCTGAGGCCTTTCACAAGGGAGGAATGTCAGGTTCAGACCCCTGGCAGCAGGTGGCCGAGTTGGAAACCTCTCCACGCTGGCCTGGGAGGAGGAGACTCCCGGCCCCCCGCCCACCTTCCTCCCGGTACCACAGCTGCTTCCAGGGCCTGGAGCTTGTGACATCTTGACAAACGAGGCAGCCGGCAAAGCAAATCAACGTTCCAGCCAGAGAGCTGCGGGCTCCCCTGGGGGGCCGAATGCATTTCCCCCAGCTTCATACCCATGGAGCAGGTATGAATCCCAGCCACGGATTCCTCTTGTAAGAAATCACATGTTATTTTCTTATAACTGAATGAAATTTCTTTATCACGTTCCCATGCCACCCAGTGGCAGAAGACATCGCCTCTGTCAAGTCTGGGTTTCCAAATGCCAGGGTCCTCAGAGGATGGTGGTGTCGGGTCAGGGTGGGGAGGTCAGGCGGGGGGCACGTGGGTCTCAGTGTTGTCATCTGCATATGCTGGGACCTCCTTGGGTCCTGCTGGTCTCTGGTCATCAGTCCCCGGGTCCACCAGCTCTCGCTGCTGCTCCTGGGCCACCACTGGGTACATGGGAGACACTGCGTTGTGCCCCACTTTCGGGGCCCCTGGGACCTCTGCTTCAGGCCCCTCTCATTATGTGGGTTCATGACACTTTTGTGCTGCAACCCAGAGCACGGGACCTGCAATCCCATGGTGGCCAGTCCGGCGAGTTACACACCCCTGGTAGACACGGCTTCTGCCCCACCACGCTGGGCTGGGCAGCCCCAAGTGGGCTGTTTGGGCAACTTCCTTAGGTTTTGCCCATGGAAAGGGTCAGAGGCTGCATCTCCCCTTGGAAGCCCAAGGTTATCTAGAAGTTTTATTACCCCCTTGGGTGCAGCCCAGGGAATGGGCTGGAGGGGCCCCTTTGCTCTTTGCTTCCACTCCATTCACCCTGCCCACCCCCAGCGCAGGGGGTGCTTATCCAGGCCGGGTGTGCGCGGTGCTTCTCAGTCTTTCCCTGCCTGTGTTCTTTAGTTTCGGCCTTAGTCCAGCTTTAGATTCTTGAAATGCAAATTCCCCACATTTCCCTCCCTTATTCTCTGCATTCAGTTGTGTCTGCTGTCCCTGGGGCAATGAAGGTAAAATGCTTAAGGAACTAAAGGCCTGGAAGGTAGGGTAACAAGGAACCCTGGAGGAAAAACTCACATTATTAGTTCAAAATACCCTCTTGGCATCCAAAGCATCTCTCTTGGGGTCTCCAGCTCCCCTTGCTGCCCACAGGCTGCCTGACCCAAGGCAGATCCCGGAGCAGCGGGGAGAGCCCTTCATGTCACCTTTGAATAGAAACAAGAGAGCTTCCCAGACAGCTGATGAACAGGATGCTGGAGGCCCAGTGCTGCAAGGAACCTGCGTGGAGATCTTGGTCATCTTCCCATGCGGAGCCCGAGCCCCCCTCAACCCCCAAGATCCCAATGAACACCTCCTGTAACAGGGAGGGAACCCTCACCATAATCTTTAGTAGGAAATTCACCCTTCATCCAAGGCAAAACTCTGCCTCCTGTAATTTCCACATATTGATTCTGATTCTGTCCCCTGGACCAGAAACACACACATAAACCAAAGCCGCCCTATAAGAGCCCCGATGGGGGCAAGACAGAAAGCATGCTTCATGGTATCCCAGAGCTAAACAATCTTGAAGCGAAACATTCTCAGTTCCTCCGATGGCACTTTGGGGCTGGGTTGGCCTTGGTTGGTAGCATAAAGCTACCACAATGGGACGGGGAGCAAGAAGATCCAGGCCTGGGGCCAACTCTGCCCCCTGGGGACCACACTGTGGGGATGCACAGGGAGCATCCTCTTTGCTGGGCAGAACACAGGCGCCGAGGGGTGATAAAAGCTGACATCAATTGGTACCTACCACGTGCCAAGATTTAACTCATTTAATCATCACAACAAGCCTGTAAATCAGGCACTGTCATTATTCCCATTTAGCAGATGACAAGACAGAGGCATGAAGAGATTAAGTAACTTGCTCCAGGTCACATGGCCAGGTAGTGGCTGAGCTAGATTTAAAGCCTCCCGTGAACTTGTTGGAATGCTAACCCCCAGCACCTCAGAATGTGACTGTGTTTGGAGACATAGGGCTTTTGAAGGGTGAATAAGTTAAAAATGAAGCCCTTAAATTGGGCCCTAATCCAATATGGCCAGCGTCTTCGTAAGAAGAGATTAGGACAGAGACATTCACAGAGGGAAGACCGTATGAGGACACAGGGAGAAGACGGCCATCTACCCGCCAAGGAGAGGGGGTGCCAGAGGAAACTAGGCCTGGCGACACCTTGGTCTCAGACCACCAGCCTCCAGAACCACGAGAACATAAATTTCCATTGTTCAAGCTGCCCCAAGCAGACTAACACCGGGACTGAGGTGTTCCTGTCTGTGTTGCTGGTCACCAACCCGGATGAGGCTGAATTAAGAATATAAGATTGGGATCGGGTACCCCTCACCCGGCTTCCTTACATTAGGAAAGAGGGGACAGAAGGTGGCTCTGAACGTTGCCCAAGACGGGGTCCCCTGACCCCTCAGCTTGAGCAAAGATCAGCTTCAGCCTGGCGGTTTCAGCCTCTGAGAAGTGGTGGCCCCTTCGCTGCAGACCCCGTCCAGGTTCTGAGCCTTTGATTTCCGGGTTGCGGATGTTCTAACAGGTTTGGGACTGGCAGCCTGCCCTGCTCTGGCAGCCCTGCCCCTGCTTTTCCTCCACACTTGACTCCTGACAGAGGCAAATACAGTAGAGGGGTCAGCAATTTAGGGATCAAGCAAACATTGGTAGAGAACTTGTCCCACCCCCAATGCATAATGTCTGCCTTTTGGGTTCAGTGTGGGCTTGGTTAAGGCAGACAACTCGCCCTCATTAAACTGGCTGCTTGGGGCTCGATTAAATAGCCGCCTTGGTGTGGTTTACTCTGCAAGGGTTTGGAAGGGAGTGATTTAAGTGTGTCCACAGGCTGGGTCCGATGGTGCCTGCAGACTCAGTTTCTAGGTGAAAATTAGTCTAACAAGAGGAATTTCTCTTACAACTGTTTGTTTTTATGGTGAATGTATTTTATGCCCACAAACCCAGCAGAGCAGTGACAACCTTAAGCCAACATAATAATTCACTGCTGGACGAAGCCTTATACATTGCAGTGTGTTTTACTATCTGCCTCCTCATTGGAGAGTCATAAACACGTGGAGACAGACAGCATGCTATTAGTTATCCCCACATCACCAATCGGGGAAAGTAACCACTGGGTCTGGGAACTGAATCGCCCACCTCTGCTCTGGCACCCTTTCAATTTCCTGGTGTTTTCAGGGGTAATAGCTTCTCACTGAAATGCTTGGTTTTGCAGTATGTACTCTTGTGGAAATAGCCCTCCTGACCCACTCTTCAACCAGCTATAGACACCGCCTGGGATGCACGCTGAGCCTCCTACGTTCTGCAGCTGTAGGACAATCCCTGTGCTCCTGCCTCCAGTTCGGGGAGGTGAGAAAGTGATCCCAGTACCTGGAAGTGAGTGTTGACCTCATTGTGCATTGGAATCATCAGAGAACTTAAAAAAAAAACAAAAAAAACACAGTATCCATGCCATGTGAAAACAAACAAACAAACAAAACAACAGCAACAAAAAACAATACGTCTGGGTCCAACCCCTGAGGTTTGGTTTTGATTGGTCATTGTTGTTGCCATTTTAAAGCTCCTGCAGGTGATGCCCACGTGCAGATGGGATTAAGTACCGCTGGGTAAGATGTGACCCCTTTTACCTTGGGTCTCCTTTCCAGGTGCATCCTTTCTCCTCAGCAGTGGCACTGGCTGCTTCTTATCCTTAAACTTCTCTGTGGGTCTCCCGCAGTGCTCCTGGTTCCCCATGGGTGAAATGAGAGAGGACACCATTTGCTCTCATCTGAGGAAAACTGAGCATCAATCTACAGCCAAGACTGGGTCCTGGTTGGGGGAAGTTTGAGAGGACAAATTCTACTTGTGCCAAGGCAACAAAGACACACTTGGTTGATGGCTGCCACAAAAATGCCTGTAAACCCCCACTTCCATGTCCCACCTGAAGTCTCGGGAGTTGGCCTTGTGTCGGGGAGGCTGAAGACGAAAGCCCAGCGCTGCTGACCTCTGTCGGGAGGGATGACCGCTCTCTGGGCCCACGACTGCTTGCTGGCAGGGCGGCCTTTCCTGGACCGATCCCTGGAGTGCCGGCCCGGTGTGGAGGTGCACAGAGAAGAAGCAGGGCCTGAGGAAGGCTCAGAGAGTCTTCTCAGAGGGAGCAATGTTGGAGGTGGGCTTTGCAGGATGAGCAGGAGATCCCAGGGATCAAGATGGGAGGAGATGACAGCTTTCTTGGCCAAGGGCAAACCAATTTCACTTCCCATACTTAGGTGTCATCAGCTCAGCATAGAGGAAGTGGAGATCGGCTGATTTGGGCCAGCGGAAAGGCTTGGCAGGAGTCTGCGCCTCCTCAGATGCCCTGTGCTGCCGCGGCTGAGGACATGGGGCACTCTGAGCAGTTGCAGACACCACACTTAGGACCGGGGCGCCCACGGCGACAGGAGATTCACCCCGAGCCCTGGGGGTTCCATGGTCCCTCTTCATCATCCTCATCATCACATAAGAAGAACACGATGCTGTTCAGCTTTCAGTGGCACCATCATCTCACAATCTTGCAAAGCAAACAGGACCGGGATCATTGTCTGCACTTGACAGATGCAGAAACTGAGGCTCAAAGGGGCTAAATGACATAGCTAATGCCTAACAGAATAGCAACTAGAAATCCGATTCTGGGCGCTGGATATACAGGGCTCATGGCTTCCTTTTTAGGCCTCAGGCACATTTATGATGGAGACTAAAACAGCTTTCGGTGACATCCTCACTAGGACATCTGTACCTGGCCTCAGGGTCCCCTGGCAGAGGCACTGGAATCACATGCTTACTGCGAACTGCTCCAAGTGCCCTACTCTGTTCATCCATTTCATTCTCACAATATCCACAGTTTACAGATGAGGAAACTGAGGCCCAGGGGTCAGGTGACTGGTTCAAAGGACAGCCCCAGTGCTAAACCACAAGGCCCCACCACCTCTCAAGGAGGCCAGCTGGAGCGTGCAGGGGCTTCCCAGTCAGACCAGTGTGAATGTGGATCTGGGGCTGTGATGACGTCCCCGGCTGAGCCTCCTCGCGCCTGTGCC
The DNA here is from genome assembly GCF_036321535.1 of Camelus dromedarius. Taxonomy (NCBI): domain Eukaryota; kingdom Metazoa; phylum Chordata; class Mammalia; order Artiodactyla; family Camelidae; genus Camelus; species Camelus dromedarius. The sequence goes on along the minus strand of NC_087459.1, from coordinate 23,718,537 downwards.
CAGGGGAGCACTTACCCTGCTGGCTGGCTGTGAAGCTGAGATGAGGTCATCCCTGCAGAGTGCCCAGCACGGTGCCGGGGACTGGGTCGTGCCTGCTCTGCTTTAGGGGGTCTGACTCTGAAACCAAGCACATTGAGCATATCGAGCAGGTCAGACGGAAGAGGACAGGAGGCCAGGGGAGGGCCTGGCAGGCCCCATGAGGTGACCTCGCTCTCTGCTGAGCCTTGCAATGCCCCACACTGTGCCCCACAAAAGCTGCCCCCTCGGCCAAGGCAGAATGTCAAGATCAAACTGGAAATGTGGCATTAAAAAAATTGCCATGGCGGAACCAGCAGCCGTTGGGAATCCAGGCAGTAATAAATTAAATGATGCTCCCAGCTCATGTGGCTTCCCTGGGGCCTCCCAGGAACACATTTCAATATAAATAATTTACCACATAAAGGGATATTGAACTGGCCACCCAGAGCTGCAGGAATAATAATAAATTCTGGTTTTGTGAATCAAAGAGAGGCATCACCTTGTAAAGCAAGGGCCCTAGACCTGGCGTCTGACATTCTGGGATCCTGTCCTGGGCTGGCCACTGAGCAGCAAACCCACTGGGTGGCTTCTGGAAGCCCCTGCACATCCCTGGGCCTCTGCCTTCCCTTGCGAGGTGCCTGCTCAGGCTACAGGTTATTTGAGAAGCGTTTCACAACATGTGCACACATACCCACGCGACGTCGCAGAAGGAGAAAGCCCTTCTTCCACATGTTACTTTGAACAGACAAAAAATCATGCAAGTGATTTTTTCAATCCAAGAGAGGCCAGAAGGCAAGCGGACAGGAGGGCAAAGTGCAAATGAGAAAGACTGGAGTTCCTGCCTTGTAAACGTTAACCCTCTCCTCGCCATAGCTTGGAGAAGCGAGACAGCTGTTACCCAAGGAAAGGAGCAGCGACGTGTCCTCGGTTGCACCGCCCCAAACCTCTCCTTCTGTTTCAGGCTAGGTTGGCTTCCTGGGCTTGGATGTCAGTTTCTCCTCCTCCATCAGGACAGCTGCGCCAGCTCTGAGCAGGGATGCTGCTATACCGCGCTGCCAGACCTGACGACCTCTTTTCCGGGCTCACCCTGCCTCTGCTTCCGGCACCGGCTCACATTTGGGTCGTCTTCTGCTCTGTAGAAGCCGTTTTTATTCCCACCACTTCCCCGAGCCGAGCCTCGGTCAGGAGCTGAGGGCTGCAGCCAACGGAGCCGGCCAGTCACATCCAGCTCAGCCAGGAAATGAACAACCGGAGACGTGAGAAGTTATTCAGCTCCAGATTTAGAACCAAAAGAGTCTTTACATTCTAACTGTACCCCTATTCCCAAAGAGAATCGATTCCACAACAAAATTTGTGACCAGAAATATGAACTGGGTGCAGAGAAAGTCGATCCAGGACACCAGAATTCGCTCTCTCTCCTTCTTGCCCTTCTTCCGTCCCTCCTCCCTTATGGAAATATTTCCCAAGCACAAATTATAAGGAAGAAACTCACAGAGCGACAAAGAGGGTGGGGAGAGAAGACAGAGCCCATGCTCTCCAGTAGGAAATACAGAAACATTAGCTGACAATTTCAAAGTAGTGCTTTGAGTGTTATAATAAAAGATACACAGGATGCTGGGAGTGCAAAGAGGCATCTTATCCAACTGTGAAATAAAAAAGAGGTCAGCAAAACTTCCTAGAGAAGGAGCTACTCAAATTGAGCTGCAAGAACAAAGTGGAGCACAGAGCAAGTCAAGGTGGGACACAGAGTAGCGCTCCAGACAGAGCACACACAAAGCAACAAGCCAGGGAGAGTGATGCCTGCAGCCTGGACTGCATCCAAAGTGAGGCAGACGCATGGGCTGGTCATTGTGGGCCCAGAGCGCCATGCTAAGAGGTTGGAGCTTTGTCCTGAAGGTTCTCTGGAGCTGTGTGAGTCAGGAAGAGCAAAGAATCCCGCTAGGTATTTCAAAGGCAGGGATCTAATAGAGGGAATTAGTTGCACAGGTGCTGGAGAGCTCAAAGAGCAGAACGGACTGGGGGGAACCCAAAGATAATTGCAGAAAATGGCTACCACCGGTAGGGCTTGAGGACAAAGGGAAAAGGGGATTCATGAGACCCTAGAGGTGCAGAAGAGGGGGTGCTTCCCAGCTAGTGCTGGGGTCTCTGAAGGCACATGTCATGCTGGTCCTGGGAGTATCGAGAGAAGCCAGAGTCTTCAGCTAACAGTCCCACAGGGCACACTGCACTGCTTGGGTCACTGGGGGCTTTCCCCATCACCAAGCAATTCTCCAACACCAGCTGGGTATCCTACAACTCAATTCTGACACTGTCTACCTGGAGATAGCATCCAGTCCCACAGATTAAGGGCTCAGTCCCACAAGACACCTTCACCCGCCCCCACTTCAGAAGTCAGTCACAAATCCAGGTTGTTACCAGTTCATCTGACTGACCAGCTGTACACTGGAGGTTCCAACAACCCTCTCCCTGGGTTCATTTAATTTGCTAGAGTGGCTCACAGAACTCAGAGAGAAAAGCATTTCCCTTACTGGATTACTGGTTTATTAGGAGAGGATGTAACTCAGGAACAGCCACATGGAAGAGATGCACAGGGTAAGGGAGGGGGCAGGAGTGCCGAGCTTCCAGACCTTTTCTGGGGTGCTGTTCTCCCAGGACCTCCACTAGTTTCAGCAGCCTGGCTCTCTGAACCCTGTCCTTTTGGGTTCTTATGGAGGCTTCATTACACAGCGTGATGATTAAATCATTGGCCACCAGTGATGTATTAAACCTCCAGCCCTTCTCCTCACCCCGGAGGTGGGGGGTGGGGTGGGGATGGGATGGAAAGTTCTAACCCTCTAGTGCCTCCAAAAGCCACCTCATTAACTTAACTAAAGACATCTTTATGTTCTCAACTCTCACCAGCACAGGAAATTCCAAGGGTTTGAGGAGCTCTGGGCCAGAAAAAGGAACTAAGACCAAATATCATATTTCTTACTATCTGTCACAGCATCACAGACAAAACACCACTGCTCAGGTGAAGATGACACACAAGAAGGAGCAAGGCTCTCTCCTTCATGCAGGGGGACCCGCCCAAGACGGGGACCAGCCTGACGGGGACCAGCTGGCCACGTGGTTTGCAGAAGCCCAGCCCAAGCCTCACAAAGCAGAGTGTAGAAGGTGGGTGTGGAGCCAGGAGATGTGAGCTAACCAAGAAGGGTCTGATGTGGGTTTGGGTTTTGGAAAGACCACTCCATGTGTGGTGCGGAGAAGGAACAGGATGGGCTGGGGTTGCCTGTGAAGAGGAAGATGCCTTTCTCCAGGGGTGGGGGACACGGAAGGCACCGGGGATCAGGCTGGGAAGAAGATTCAGAGATGAGGTGAAGGCACTTGGAGATCAAACCATCCAGTAGGTTCAGCATAGAAGGAGAGATGCAGACACTTACTTGGGCAAAGGCGTGAGTGGTACTGTGGTACTGCTCCCAGCATCAGGCACATGCAGGAAGATGAGGAAGAAACACAGGAGGGGTTGGGAGAAGAGGAGAAACAGCCATACTCTCTCTGCTTGTCAACGTCTGAGAACAGGAATATCAGTCCTTAGCAGGACAGCATCCCACCGGTCCCTGTAATTGTTAACAACTCTGCTCTTCTGCACAGAAAACAACTGCATCCCACAATCTCCATGTACACGTCCTAACACCACCTTCCAGAGCAACACAGAACATTTGTCCTCTCCTAGACCAATATTTGAAGACGATAGTTAGCTAAAAGATTGAGTAAGAGGAGTGTAAGGGGTTGTAGTAAGATGCGCAGGGTATTTGGTTTTTGGCCCAAAGAAGCACGAGCCGAGTGAGCGTCAAGAGCAGGCTGGGGCTTGAGGCTGAGAGGAGGTGACAGATGCTTCAGCCTGTGGACAGGGGCTATTCAGGGAGGACAGAACGGAGGAAATGCTGCAGGACAGAGAGTGGGGGATGCGACGCAGGAGGAAGGTGGGGGGCGGCACTGGCTTGTGCTGTACAGTCAGATGGCCGCCCCTTGGAGGACATGCTTGGGACAGTCGGGGGGTTCCCAAGGGGTCAGCCTATCAACGCCAAGAGGGTGAGGACATGATGGGCACGGCAGTGGTCTTGGCCCTGGAGACTCCCTGGTCAAGAACAGAGGCCTGATAAGGCTGTGGGGAAACACAGCTCCTCACTGTGGAAATGACAGAGACCAGAGGAGAAATCCTACCCACTTCCCCCATGCGGGGACAGGTGAGGGGGCCAGAGGAGACTGGGGAGGAATCCATGGACCTGTGGCCACAGACGATGCAATAACTGAGACTGTGGAAGGCAAGGGGGCTGTGGGGAGGGACAGTGATAAAAGATGTGATTTCTGATAACCCCCCTGTGCTACCTCCCTCGGGCTGCACAACAAAGTACCACCGATGGGGCAGCTTAAAGAACACACACTTATTTCCTCGTGGTTCTGGAGAGTAGAAGTCCGAGATCAAGGCGCCGGCGGGGTTGGTTTCCTCTGAGGCCTCGCTCCTTGGCTTCTCTCCCTGTGTCCTCACACGGCCTTCTCTCTGTGTGTCTGGGTCCTAATCTCTTCTTGTAAGGACACCAGTCCTATTGGGTCAAGGCCCACCCTAATGACATCATGTTAATTCCTACTTAAAGACCCTATCTCAGAATACAATCATACTCTGAGGTACCAGGGGTTAGAACTTCAATGTATGAATTTGACTGGAGGGAGCACAGTTTAGCCCATGATTCCCCCTGAAGCCAGGGGACCACATCTTATATTTTTAACACTCTTTTTCATACAGCTCCTTCTCAGACCTCAAACATAACTGACCCATGTTAACTGACTTGAAAACCTAGTCTGAACCCAGCCCTAAAGTATCCCTCATTTGTCCTGTTGACTTCTGATGATCTAGGTAGAACCACAGTATCTTTCCAGTTAACTGAATTAACAACTTTCAGTAAACCACGAAGTCTTTGTGAGTGAAATCTATCAAAACCTTGCAAATTATTATTTATGCAGTTTCCATATATAGAATGATAACTTGTTGATTTTTTTTCCTGGAAGCCTAATGAAATTTTTTTTTTTTTTTTTTGGTCCAGTGGGAGGTAGGTACTAATGATCTTTAGGAGAGAAAGTTAGTAATTCAGTATGATGCATCCTGGGCACATCTGCACAAATGTATATCCGTCAACATTTCAAGAAGTTTAGAGAAGGAAGTGATATGACATGGTTTTTTTTTTGGTTTTTTGTTTTGCCATGAGGTCTTCTGGAAAGGGCAGAGGAAGTCTTAACCGTCAAGAAAACTGCTGGAGTTCTTTCAGAACTTTTTTGAAGCATGAATACTCAAAATGGATATCTTTATATTTTCCCAGTTGGATCTCTCATTTTAAATAGACATGAAGACTTGTTTCTCATTTCACTGGATGTATGAGATATACATTGAAGCTTGCTGTTATACCCAAACGTAAGACACATACATTTTTCATCTCATCTGCCTTTAAGAACCAAATTCATCAGAAACTTATTAATTCAAACTTGCCTTCGAGCTTCTGATTGCCAAGGGTTTTAAAAAGATTATAGTTTTGCTCTACGTGCCTACAGAAGAGCCTTCATATTATTAATAATAACAGCTAACATTTATAAAGTTCTTACTCTGAGCCAGGCACTCTGCTATATATTTTACTTTGCATCATTTCATTTAATTCTGGCAGTAACTTTATGAGGTAAGGGTGATTATATTTCCATTTCCCTAAAGCTTAGACAGCTCATATAACTTGCCCAAGGTCATGTAGCTAGAAAGTGTTGGAGTTGAGACTCAAACCCAAGTCTGGCCTCCGCAGCCGGACTCTACAGCCCCACACCACGTGACACGCCATGGTGTGCGAACAGTGAGATCCAAGATGGTGGTTAGGAAACCCTATTCTGTCAACAGATATCTCCTATATGTGCTAGGGCTCGACTCTGGGCTAGATACTCTTCAGACAAAAATGGAAAAGAAACTGTGCCTTCCAGAGAGCTGAGCCCAGAGGGGAAGGCAGCCATGTCCAGGGCAGATTGGCTCATCACATGTTAAGTGCCTTGGCAGGAAGGGCACAAATTTTGTGTGAGCACAAAGGGACATGCAACTGACTGCCAGGGAGGAGGGCAGAGGTGCAAGAGGAGGTCGCTGACATTTGCCCTGAGTTTACAGGCAGAAGCAGAAGTCTGCTAGGCAAACAAAGAGGTAAAGGCATGAAGGATAGAGTTAGATTAGAGTTATGAAAGGGCCTGGCTGGTCTGAGAAGCAGTGAGACGTTCAGTTGGAGGGGTGAAGAGTGACTCTGAGGTTACCAGCTTGGGAGGCTTGGTGGCTGGTGATGGTTGAAATTAGAGGGAAGAAGACGAGTCTAGTTACAGAGTGTGGCTTTCGGGGGCCTGTGGTCCTTTCCAGGGAGACATAGAGACTGAGGGTGGACGGAGCCTTAGATCTGGGCATCATCAATAGACAGGGATTGTTGGAGCTGAAGCAGTTGGTAAGGTCACCCATGGAGGCGTGCAGAACAGGAGGATGCATGCAGCAGAGGTGGAGGCAGGGGAGGTAGGGATGGTAGAACTGGATGGGAGCCTGGGAGGACCACGGTCAGACAGGTAAGGAGGAAACCAGGAAAGACGGTGAGACTTAGGAATGCTCAATGCATTTGATGCCTCCTAGAGCACTGAGTGAGAGGTTGGTAACAGTCCACTGACCACTCATTGGTGTCCTAAGTTTCAGCATGTGATCAAAGTTGAAGAAGGAAGAGAGTGACCCTGGGGAGACACGAAGACGTGGTGAGCTGAGGGGTGGAGACGGAGAGCAGGGAGACGAAGCAGTTAGGGCTGAGATGGGTGACCAGGCAGAGCAAGGTGCAGAAGAGGCCGGCAGGGCTGAGAACCCGGCCAGATCTCGGGGAGAAAGTGTTCTCCTAGGCAGGAGAGAAGGATGAGTGTCTCCACAGAGATGGGCAGGAGAGAAGGGAGCGAAGTGGAAGGACTTTCTGGGTTGTGACTTCTGTTGACCCTGGGAGGCTGGGGGAAGCTCACTTGTGAAGAGTCAGATGAGGGCAGGGCAGGTAGGTGGGAAGGGAACAATGATGGTGACAGTAAAGATGAGTAAAATCCAGTGAGAATGGCAGCTGAGGCCTGATAAGGGACCGCAAGTGTGGTTAGAAGCCAGCTATGTATTTGTGGTCTTACAACCCGGATATTTATAAGTGATTTTCCTCAGGAGCACTTGGTTGGCCCTTTTGGAGGAAGATAAAAGAAAATGGACCATTAGATAGACCCTGACCTGGGGATGCCCAGGCGGGTGCGCGGGGATGATGGGGGAGACAAGAGACATGCAAATACTTTCCCTGCGAGTCAGGCTGGGTCGGAAAGCCAATGAAGCGAGAGGAGGGCTGGAGGTTGGAAAGAATAAAGGATAGAATTCTCGATGAGATTAAAAAAAAAAAAAAAGGCAGGCAGGAGAACATAAGGGCTGGAGCTGCCATGGCACACTATATAAAACGTCTAAGAAAGAGCATTCTGGGAACGCTGGGGTTCAGGGTGGGACCGAGGAGGCAGGCAGAGGAGCCATTTTCCTTAGTTGCATCCTTTCCCTGTTCACACACATTTCCCCCAAGCTTGCCTCTGACCCAGCTCCCAGGCTTCTCTCCCTGTGGAAGACAGAGGTGGTGACCAAGAGCAAGCAAAGTCTATGTGGCCTCCTGTCTCTGAAGCACGTGGCCCTGACCTTCACCCTGACCCGACACAGGCCTCCACCCCTCGGCCCGGGGCTCAGCCCACAGAATCAGCCTGATGGACCATAGGAGGTGCTAAACCCATCTTCTCCCACCCCCAGAGCCTCAGGGGTTTTCCCAGGTAACTGTGAGATGGGTCCACTGTGTACTTATTAATCTGTCATTAACTAGAATAGGGAAAGAAGGCTAGTGCTGCATTCTGCTGAGATCACTTTAATGGGGACCAGGAGGGCCTCTTGGCCACAAGTGAGAAACCAGATAGAGAACCTGGACCACACCTGACCACTCAGAAGGCCGGCACCTGGGACTCCCCAGGCTGCACACCTTGACCGTCTGTGGCCTGATGGACAGGAAGCAGCCGCAGGAGCAGCAGCCTCTGACAGGTTGTGGAAGGTGTCCTGCCTGCCCCAGTGGCTGCATCGATAAGTCCCTCTCAGCCCTGCACCTGCCCATAGCCCGAGCCCCCTCTTCACAGGCTGCATCGGCCTGCCGCGTTGTCTCGGGGTTCCTGGAGGGTCCATGACATCATCCCTGCAGTCCCAGGACTGAATCGATGAGGATCACTGACAGAATACTGAGGACGGAGGGTCAGAGGAGAAGGAATTGCTTGTGGCTGAGCCGAGGTGGGAGAACTCTCCTGGTGGGAGAATTAAGGGTGGTGGTTGTTGTTTGTTTTTTTCTCCTTTCCCCTCTCTCCCTGAAAGTTACAGAAAACAGACTCTGGAGAAGCACTCACAGATTCTCTGCCCAGTGGGGGTGGACGTCTGCTCCACCAGAGTGGTCTGTGTGCCCAGGACTGATTAAGAGTGGAAACAAACTCCTGACTCCTACCCCCAAGTCTGGATCATGGGAAGCCAGGAGGGTTTACACCTGCACTGAGGCATCCAAGCGACCAGACACGAACTTTCTGGGTTCTTCCTGTTCTGTGATTCTGCATCTAAAAGGTAACATCTCAGACTCAATTGAACATGCAGTGCTGGCTTTCATCCCTTCTCTGAGCGAGTGGAAGTGTAACAGAGGTAGAAAGTGCCATTAGCTTTCTCAACTAGAAATTTCTCCAAAAAATGGCTTTGCTTCTTGGCAAGAGGTTCCAAAAATACAAGCATTAAAAGTGATGCCTTCAGGGACTTTTAGGATGGCAGAATGTCTCCAGACTGTGACTATTCTAAACACCATTGCTCTTAAAAAAAAACAAAAAAAAAAACACTTACTAAAAAAAGCAAAGGTTCTCATTTTTCTGACTTTATTTTATTTAAAAAAATTTTTTTAGTCTCTCAAAAAATGAAAGCTTGCCACTGGAAGGGAGTGTTAACGAGCAAGTGGCCGAGGAGGTTTTCTTCCAAGGACAAACAGCCAGCCACTCCTGGTGGCTCTGGACTCCATCCTAGCCAGCTGGGGCTGTGATACTAGAAGATTCCCAAGCTTCTGTGCTCCCGACTGTAGACGGAGTGACTGTCTCTACTGTAGATGAACTTCTGTTATTTACAAAGCCCCCCCCCCTCCCAAGCTAACTGTTGTCAACAATGCCACACAGATACACACAACCGACACGGGCACTTTCCTGGCATCTCAGAAGACAAATGAAACTTTCCCCAGATCTGCAACTACAGGGGAATGTTAAGGTATTTTGTTAAGTGCCCAAGAAAAGCAGCCAATTATTTGTTAAAAGCAATTAGAAGATCTCTCTAGGTGTTATTCTGTCTTTACAGAAAAGTGGCCCTTCTCCTTGTGTGCACTTATTGGTAAAGCAATACAGTAACGCCATTAAGGCTGTGAAAACTGGAAACAGTGAACTTGGAATATCTTCTGAACAAAACTGTTATAAATCATACTGGAAGTACATTTTGGTAATAAATATTTGTCCACTTTTCTGGTTATTTCCTAAGAATTTATCCTTAGAAGAGGCACTATTGGCTAGATCTAGGAGTGTGGGCATTTTTCAAGCTTATGGATCCATTTTGCCGGACGGCTTTCCAGAAACAGTGTTTTACCAGCTCATTGTTATTTAATTCACATTTCTTTGGTTATTAATGAGCTTAAGCAATACTTTAAATATTTATTAGCCACTTGTGTATCTTCCTATGAATTATTTGTTTACTTCCTTGGTCCCTATACCTTTTTGTTAATTTGTATGAACTCTTTATTAAGGCTATCATATTTGTTGCCAACATTTTCCCATTTGTCCTTTAATTTTATTACCATTTTGATATATTGAATTTTAATAATTTTATGTGTTCAAAGGTATCCGACTATCCTTTATTCTTTCCTGAGTAATATATAGCATTGATGGAGCACCTATGACATGCAAGGCCATCCATAAGAAGCTTTGTGCGAATGCTCTATTTGATCCTTCCATCAAGCACTGGAGGCAGGTGATATTATACCCATTATACAGATTAGAGTGTGGTAATAATGAAATAAAATAAAATAACAACAATATGATGGCTACCTGTGAGCAAGTACCATGCTCCAGGTATCGTTCTGAGGACTTTAAATGTATTATTAACTCATTTAATACTGGAAACAACCCCACAAGGTCAGTATGATTATCATCCTCATTTAACAGAGGGAAAAACTGAGGACAAAGAAGTTAAGCACATTGTCTAAGGATACACAGCTGGAAAGTGGCAGAGGTCACACTGGGGGGGATTTCAGAACTTGTCCCAAGTCACAGAATTATCCAATGATATCTGTGTGAGTCAACCCTGGGTCTGACGCTGATAGCCCGGGCATCTTTCTAGTACTCTAAAGTCCTTTCCTATTCAACTATAACTCTGGACCTAAGGTCTGTCATCTTATATTTGAGATCTACACTTAGATGACTCTTGTTTGCTTTTTCTTATGTCTTTTGCTGCATGAATCATGCTTAATTTTTCATTTGTTGCATGGCTTTGGAAGGTAAGTATCTTATATTTTATTCTGTGGAATGAAACCTCACAGTATCTGAGTTTTTGCTGCTTAATGCAACCACAATATCCCAAACAAAGTACAATAAAAACAATAAATAAAACCATCAAGACCATTCTTTAAAGGGGGATGTTCCTGTCTCTCAGGTGGCTTATATACACATCTATGTTATTCTTTTGTGATGAAGCCCAAGGCCATTTCCAAAAGCCATGTTTCTCTGTAATTAATGTAAAGTGAGTAGTTGGGACATCTAAATGTCGGTGGTTTTTCCTTAGCAAAAGCCCATGAAACCAGGAAGGAGGAGGAGGGTGGAAGAGCTGCCTACGTGTAAAGGAAGAAGCCATGTATTAAAGATGAGCAGAGCAAAGGGCCAGCATTGAGTTAGGCAGGCAGTAGTATACCCATTATACAGATGAGAATGTGATAATAATAACCAGAAAGCAATGCTGGGCCACATTTGGCTCACACAAATTCAACCACACACATTTCAGAGCAATCATACGACTATGTTTTCCTGCTTCTTGGAATGTCTAGTAATTTTAGTTTTCTTCCCTCAAATACTGTGTTGAGCTTTTGGCAGGCAGCTAAGCTACCTGTGGGTCACTCTGATCCCTTCAAGCTTTGCCGGGGTGGGTCTAGGGTAGACTCCACGGCAATGACAGTTGAGCCCTACCACTAAAGCAGGCATCTCTGGGGTCTCCACTTGGTGATCCACGAACACTCCCCACTCTGGCTGTCTGGCGCTCGGATGTCTCCCTGTTCTGTGTGAGCTCTGGGAATTGTTCAGCTTAAACACTCAAACCATCCTTTTTTGGCCTCGTGGAGTTTACTCTATGCACACGTAGCCAGGACTCAGCAAAGAATCAAGGGGACCCGTGTGTCGATGCAGGAAGCAGTTTTCTTGAGTTGCTCCCCTCTTTCTAGAACTCTGCCCCAAATGTCTAGTTGCCTCAGCCTCCCCAGCTTCCAGCTCTACCTCCTCCACTCAGACGGGCCCTGTTGTGTTCCCTTCCCTACTGCTGAGCACTGGAAAGAAAGCTGGACAAGCAGTGGGCCACCTCATTTATTTCTTTGGGGTTCACAGTCTCTGCTACCTGTGGCCCCAAAGTCTGGAAACCAGTGATTCATGTAATCCATGTTGTTTGCGGTGGGAGGTGAAGTGCAATCCTTATGACTCCAGTCAGTCCAACAAGACTGAGAGCCATTTAAACACCACAGGCGAATCTACCTGGTGAGTGAATGCTGAATGCCCTGGCGTGCAGCGGGAAAGGAGGAATGAATCTCCTGCTTCTTTGATTTGTCTTGGGGTCCTCAGGCTGCTCTGGGCTGAATGTTCATCCTGTGTTTAAAGAGGCGTTCTTTACATATAATACGGCCCCCACAGTGCAGGTCAATGAATTCCTTTGGTGCCCATTCAAAACACAAAGACCTGTCCTTGCAGGAGAAGGGCCTGGTTGGACTGACTAAGATGTGGTCTGTTACTCTCCAGTGGAACAGACTTTCCAAGGGCTACTTCTGCTCTAGATAGTTTTTACTTTATGGGCTAATGTTGGAACCCAGCCACACGCCGCAGTACTGAGACCTCTTTTTAGGGGTTGGGTGAAACTGCCTTTTTGCTTAGGAGTCTTGGGATTAGAAGATTTCTCTATCCCTCAACGGGACTTCCCAGCAAGTTCTGTAACCAACACTGTACTGTTTATGAGCAATTGTTCTCACCTTAACACAGGCCCTGTTTCTACCTAATGATATTTTATACCTATTAGCTTTCTTTCATGAAAGAATCCAAGTAGTGTAAATCTGGGCCAGCTTGGTATTAAATTTTCACTCTTCCTCCTGCAGTCTATAAACCAAGATGCATGCTTTACAGCTCTGAGCCTTGACCTTCTCATTTGTAAATGATGGTAATGATTTCCCCCTTGCAGGGTAGTTGGGGCAATTAAATGACTTCATGCCCACTTATTTTTCAGCTCTCTGGTGTGGCTTCCTAACTCACTTCTCCATGGAGACTGCTCCTGTCAGAGTCACCGATGTCTACCATGTGCCAAATTCAAAGACTCTTTTCTGGTCCTGATTTTACTTGTACATAATTTCACGTAAATGTTGAGTAGAGGTCAAACATCTTTACTGATGGAGATGAAGTCAGAAATGCTTTGGAGGGCACCACTGCTCTCAGTGTTGGAAATCCTCAGGGCTTGACCATGAAAGCTCTTCTCTTTCCTTCCACTGTCTCCCTATAGGATCACATCCATTTCCATTTATATGTCAATTCACATGTGCCTCCAGACCTCTCTTACAAGCCGTAACTTGTGTGTTCAACTTCCTACTGGACAAGTTCCTATGTTTCTATCGGACTTCTCAAACCAAAGAGCCCCCAAGCAAAACTCTTAGCCTTCTCACCTAAACATACTCTTCCCCAAGGCCTCTCCTCTCAGTTAATGCCATGTCCATCTATGTTGGCTACTTCTTTGAACACACCAAGCTGTTTCTTGAAGGCCTTGCACTCATTCCTCCATTCTCCAGCCTCTGGTCTCTGCCTATTTCCTAATCATCCACTAAGAGTCCACTAAGGGGGCAGGGTATAGCTCAGGGGTAAGAGTGTGTGCTCAGCATGCACGAGGTCCTGGGTTCAATCCCCAGTACCTCTGTTAAAATAAATAAATCTGATTACCTCCCTGCCCCCAAAAAAGAGTCAACTGAAAGATCACTTCCCCAGAGAGTCACTTAATCTGTTCTTTTCTTCCTTTCACCCTCCTGCAGCCATCTTTCCTCTCTGTGTCTCTGTCTTCATGCGGCATCCTCCTCTCTGTGTCTCTCTCTCCTTTTCTGATAAGGACACCAGTCAGACTGGATTAGGAGCCCACCCAGCTCCAGTGTGACCCATCTTAACCCAGCTAATTACATTTACAGTGACCTTATTTCCAAGCAAGGCTCCATTCTGAGGTACTGGGACTTGGGACTTCAACAGTACCTTTTAGGAGGGTGCACAATTCAACCCATAACAGCACCTTGTTTTTCCTTTGGTGGCAATTTCTTTGGTTTACAATTATATCTTTATTTATGAGCTTACTTGTTTAAAGTTTGTCTCTCCTACCGTCCATGAGGGCAAAACCTGTGTCTGTCTTAGCACTATCTCCCTGGAGCCTAGCACAGTTCCTGGCGTAACTCTAATGTCAATCACAGCACCTATCTGATAGCCGGCGCATCGAAGGCTTTAGTAAATGATAACTCCTTTTGATTCTTTAGGGAATTTTTGGAATATTTTCCATTGGAAGTATCTTACCAGAATCTATTGTATTCTGTACGTGTCCAAGGACAGGGAATGACGGTGGACCTAAAATCCCCAAGGGATGTGTGTGTTTGTCTCTAAATATTAAGAGCCATGCGTGGCTGAGGGATGGAATGGCCTGGTCCCAGGTGTCTCTGGGGGGACCATGAGTTGCCATGTAAGAATGAGACCCCCATTGTGATGCTGAGGTGCACAGCCAGCCCCTGACTGTCTGGAAGAGCGTCTGCATCCCTGCCAGTGTTCATCCTTCACCTCTGTCATCCATTTCCCACCGGCAGGGCTTCGTCCGTCTGGCTCAGGGATGGAATATGAATCAGGCTGTCCCTGGTATCCAGAATTAATCATTTCTCCTTCACATTGATTGTACACCCCCAGAGCCCCGAGTTGGGCCAGAAGTTCTGGAATCTGTTTTCTAAAAACATTTTCCAACTGGCCAAAAATATTTCTGCTGGTGAAAGGGGGAGAGGTGCGTTAGGGAGGAGATTGTTGGAGCTTCGAAGTAAGGACAATTATTGTGGAGAGCCGAGATGAGATCTGACTGCTGGCCAACAGGAGGATGGCCAGACAGTGGCGGGAGGGGTGGGGGACTATTCGGGAGCAAGAATCATGAATTGGCAGCGGTATTTGTCTGGAGTGGGGGCAGCTTCTAATGTTTATTAGCAGGGCTCAGCCACTTGAGAACCAGAATGTGGACTTCGGGGGTAGAGGGGGTGGCGTGTGCAATGGATGGGAGGGGAAAGTAATTTTAATCTGGAAAGGGAAAGAATTGAAGAAAGTAAGTATTAGAAGGAGAAAGGGAGGGGTTAAGGAGAAATGGAGCAAAAGAAAGTGCAGTGAAATGAAGAGTAGGAGACGACGTTACAGGACTTGAGTTTAGGATTTCAGCAGTGTAGGTATTCAGAGCGAAGAGGAGGGGAGACCCATTCATGGCGGGCTGAAATGGAGCAGCGGTGGGAGTCACTGGAACTGAAGAGGTCGAAGAACTGCGAAGTGAGGATGCTGGTGGTACAGCCACGTCTCCCAGCCTTTCCGGGCAGGCTCTGAGCCCACCATTGGGGCAACTGCACCTACCAAGGTCAACAACGACCTCCTGTTGCCATGTGTCTCATCTCACCACACTCACCTGTCGGCCGCCTCTGACAAGCTGGCCACTCCCTCTTCCTCCAAATGCTTTCTTATTGGTGCTCAGCCCTCCAAGCTCTGGGTGACCGTCTCTCCCAGCCACCCCACTGGCCATTCCTTATTTCTATTGCTGGCTCCTCTTTCTGACCTCCTAATGTGGGCACACACAGACTCCACCTTCAGAGTTCCTCTCTGCATTCCTGCTCTCGCTGCTCCCTTCCAGTACCACAGTTCAAACGCCGTCCATACCCTGATGTCTCTCAGTTTGCATCCCTGGACACCACTGTGTTCCTGGACTCTGGGCACCTGGATCCAGAGGTTTTCTTGATATTTCCACTTCAGTGCCTCATTAACATGTCAAAAACAGAAGTCATGACTTCTCCTGCCTAAGCGTCTACCCCTACTGGTCTTCATCTTAGGAACCAGTGCTCCACCCTTCAGGTTCCTCAGATTTGGTGCAAGATGCTAAGCCTTTTTGTGTGTGTTTCCATTTTCTCATCTATAAAACAGAGCGAATGGTGTTACTCGCCATATAGGCTCCTATAAGGACTAATTGAATTATTGCATTTAAACCACTTTACATTGTGTCCCAACTCATAGAAAATGCTCAAAAGTTTGTGTGTGTACACACACACACACAGACACAGACACACACACACACAGACACACACACACACACACACACAGACACACACACACAAACACACACACACACACAGACACACACACACAGACACACACACACACAGACACACACACACAGACACACACAGACACAGACACACACACACACACACACACACTCCTGACTCTGCATTGCCTGCAGCTAACTGATGCTGACCTCCTGATAATATAACTGGCCTAAAGTGGAGTTGTTCTAGCTTAAAAACCATGAAGACTGGCTTAGTAAGAAAGAATTCACAATCAGTGTAGGCATGTAGGATTGAGGGAGGTAAGAAATTTCTTATGCTATTTTCAATTTTGTTTTGGTAGCCAAAACATCTGGATAAAAATGAGCATTTCATCTGGACAAAAATGAGCATTTCTGCTTTCGGACATTCTAAGCCTCTGAGGCCAAATGGCTGGTTTTTGGCAACCTTGGGGAAACCCACTCCCCAGGCAGCCCGTGCCGGGGCCCCAGCAGGATCTTGTGGCCAAAGACCCAGGCTACAGGGTAAGAGTGGGCGGTGGGAAAAGATCCCTGCCAAAGCACTGTTCCAGGGTCTGGAGCTTAAACAAATCCTGTTTTCAGTTATCCAAGTATTTCCTAGCAAACAGATGTTTAACATCACATAGCCATAGTATGACAACAATCAGCTAAAACTGCCGTGCAGCCAAGAGAGACATGAAAAGGAACCATCCTCTTCAGGAGGGTGGTGGGTGGCGACAAAGGCTTTGCTGCTGAGATTCTGCACCTTCTTTTTCCTCTTCTCTAAGCCCGTTGGCATGTCCTTCTGCAGTGAGAGGAGGTGCTATTTCAGAGCCCCTAACGCTGCCTCTTTCACTCTTGCCATCTCGGTCACCCCAATCCTCTCGTACATGGATCTGAAGTTGGGGGAAGCAGTCTTCTTACTGCCATGTCTGGAGAATGCCCTTCTTGTCTGGGAAGGCCACCCTCTTCCACCGAGGTGCAGCACTGGATGGGATGCCTTTAAAAGAGTGAGGAGACCTGGGAGCTGCCCCCCTGGGTAAACCCACTCAGCCTCACCCCTAGGGGTCAACCGGATGATGGAGGTCCCAGCCAGGTTCCCCTCACCTCCAGGATAATATTTATAGCAACTCTGAGGGGCAGGCTTTAAATTTTTAAAAAAAGGAATCAATAAACCAAGAGCTTCTAAATTTAAACTGCTCAGAGGAAATCAAATGTAGAATCTTGAGAGAGGATAAAAACAAATAAACGAAGAGATGAAACTCTCCGGAGACTCTGTGGTTGACTTCTTTGAGTGTCGTAAGTGACAGTTTTTGTAGTCCTGAGTATCCTTGCCCTGCCAAGCTCTTTGTCATCTAAGTGGAAGGGGCATATACAGGGTTGGAAAAAGGAAAAGAGAATGAGGCTGTGACAATGCATGTCCTGCAAATCCCCACCATGAAATGAGCCACGTCGTCAAGCGTGCAGGCACTCCATGTATACCACCTCTCGGAATATACCCATTTCATCTTCAACTTACCACTAAATCTAGGATTAAATACTTGGTGTTTATGCCGACAGCCTGACAGGAGACTGGGGCTTCAGTTCCTTTATTTTCCATGAATCCAGCCAAAACTGAGTGACGTAGATGGGAGTGAGGGTGGGGGCTCTACCCGAAGAATCTGCAGCAAGTCCTTTCATTGGATCCTGCTGGCCAGTAAAGATACAGGGAGATTCTGTTAAGAAAACTTAAAGAGAATAGAAAGAGGAAGAACAAAGGGATGAGGAAGAAAGGAAACAGGAGAGAAAGAATACCATAGCCCCAAAGAATAAAAGTAGTGCATGGTAGGCGAGGAGCTTCTGTGCCCAATGTCGGTGAAAGGTTTGAGAAACAGGAGTGAAGCATGTACATTCAAAACAGAGTTACAAAGCAGTCCCCTTGAAACTGAAGCTGCTGCATCCGTTTCTTGGAAATACTCTGACAATGTGTATCATGATCCCTCTAAAATGTTCATACAGTTGGAACAGTCATTCTTTTATTAGGAACCAAGTTTAATAATCTGAAATAAGAAATTGTTTTGCATGCATCTCAAACAGTGGTTCTCAACACTCTTCATACTTTAGAATCACCTGGGGAGTTTTTTTTTTTTTTTTTTTTTTTTCCAAAAGAGACTGGTGCCCAGGCCTCAACTCAAACCCTAGGGTGGAGCCAAAGTACAGCTGGTGGTGGTGGTTGTTTGTTTGTTTGTCTGCTTTAAAGCTCCCTGGACGCTTTCACTCATATTGGACAAACAGTGATGGAGATTGTTGCTTGACTGAAGCCCTCACACTAGTTCAAATTTCACTCCCTCTGAAAGCTTGTCTTGACTTTGTATCCAATCCCACACCCCACCCCAGATACTCCCTATACTTTCCTGTTTCACTTCTTTGAGGGTTACCATCTCTTTCTTTCTCCCTGTCTTCCTTTTCCCTAAGAAGACCTTCTATCAGAATTTCTCCAGTCCCTAATTTTGAGGACTTCGGCTTACAGTAGGTGTAGGAGGTCGGGGGGCAGGTGTTGGGATGATGGGTAACTGGTCACTAGTTATTAAAACACTGGCCTCCGCGATTTTCTGCAGCAGCAGTCAGAGACTCCTACTCTCCAGGCCCACGGTGTTTCCATGACTCTCCCAGGGCGGCCTCTTCAGCCCCTGGGGGCATCCATTTAGGGGATGTTACGAAGATCTTCCAGGCTTTGCCGATTCACCATACACCTTCTCTCCCGGGTTAGGAGCCACACCAGAATTCCGCTCGCCAGATATCTTCTACCAGCTACCACTTTTCAAAGTGTGAGCCAGGAAGCTGCGGAAGCCTTCCTGTGTTCTTGGGGAGTTTGGGGGCTGTTTTTCCCATTTCAATTATTCCTCTTCTCCTTGCTGCATTTTGTTAGCTTGAGGAAGAGGAAGAATGACCAAGCCCACTGGACTCACCATCATTGTCAGGAAGACAGCAAAAAGCTTTTAGGAATGTTAATAAAATGCTAATATTATGGTGTTCAGTCCCCAAACTAGGCTAGATAGTGACTATTTTTTAATATAAAAAGTGTGGGCAGAAAGACAACAAAATGATAATAGCAATGGAATTTTTAAAGAAGGAATTATGAAAGAGGTTAGTTTTCAACTTTTCAGTACTTTTCAAGTTTTCCACAACATTTTGATTTTGATTTTATGGCGATAAAAAGTACTGTAAAAAAAATGCACAAAGCAGTCTTCTTTGGAGACTGAACCCTTTATCACATAATTCTGTCATTGCTCAGATGTTTCACTCTCCTCTTTCAGAATTGTCTAGATTTGCTGGTCTCTCCTTATGACTGTTGTAATTGAGACTCGTCTTCCCCCAAAGCCTTGGGCCAGGTTTGGTGAATCAGTGGGTGATCAGGCTGGGAAATCCCACTTAACCCCACTGACGGTTAGGGAGTGTGGCTCAGTGCTTGGCTTTGAGATCCCTTCTGGGGGAAGACACCGAGCTGCCTCACAACAGCTAACATTTCTCAGGTGCACCCCCTGTGCCAGGCACCATCCCACGGACTTTACGTGTTTGAGTGTACTTAATATACAGGACAACCTCATACACTTGGAATTAGTTCAGTCCCAATTTTGTAGATGAGAAAATTGAGGGTAACTTGCTCAAAATCCTAGAGCAAGTGGTTGAGCTTGGTTCTCAACTCCGGGAGCCCATACTCTCAACCACTGCTTTTTTTTTTTTTTTTTTTAATTGAAGTATAGTCAGCTATAATGTGTCAGTTTCTGGTGTACAGCACAACGTCCCAGTCATGCATATACATACATATATTCGTTTTCATATTCTTTCTCATTAAAGATTATTGTAAGATATTGAATATAGTTCCCTGTGCTATACAGAAGAAATTTTTTTTAATCTATTTTTGAATGTAGTTACCCACTGTTCTTTACTAACCGTTGTAGGAAGATGGTGGCATCAGTGGAAAGAGTTCAAAGTAATGTCCCAAGGAGATAACTTAAAGAGGACTGGTGTGTTAGACCTGGTATTATTGTTCCAAGCTGACTGGTTAGCTGCAGAGTAATGGACAATGGGTGAGGAGGGGATGGAGTGGTGGAGTATTATCCATATTGGGTACCAATCTGTCCCCGAGCACGTGGACCCCTGACCAGTGCTGGCACCCAATCCCTACAGCTGAAGGCACTTGAGGACTTATTCAGCATCTTCGTGAGACCCCCATCTGCTACTCTGCCTTGATCTGGGAAGCTGGTCAGACAGGGCCATGTGTGGGGCACGGTCCCACTTGTTCCCTCAGGACTCATCATCTCACAAGCACGCCCCGGCACACACAGGCCAGCGGGCACTTTGTGCTTGATGCGTTTTAGAAACAGGGACAGGGCTCCAGGGCTTCCCCTAAAGACTGCTGTGTGTGGAATAGCTCTTTCTCTCCCTTTCCTGCCTCCTCTCTCTGTGTCTGTCCTCTTCCCTTTATCCTTTCTGACATTCCTCCTTTTTTCCTATTTCTTCATTCACCTTCCTTTAAACTGTGGTTCCTAATCTTTTAAGAAGTCACAGATGCCTTGGAGAGTCTATGAAAGCTACTGGCCTTATCCCCAGCTAAATGCACAGAAACACACACACACACACAGATTCACAGAGGTATGTGGATGTGGTTGTGATGTTTTCCCATGGACCCATCGTGAGCTTCTCAGTGCCTTCAGAGATCCCTGATATCTGGGTGGGAATTCTGCCTTCATCCTTCCCAGGCCACTGCAGACAAGAGCAGGCACCTCGCTTCTGATGTCCTCTTGGTGGACCAGAGAGTGGGCATAGTCCCACCTCTCCTCTCCTCTCTGGCCCTTCCCATGGCCAAGTGATCGAAGGCATGGACCCTGAGGATGGGTCATCTGGGTCAAAATTCTGGTTATTTCCTTCAATTATGTGCCCTTGAGCAAGTATCTTCACCAAGAAACTGAGAATGACTGTACCTTCCCTGTAAGTATTTATTATAATTACTTGCATTAATAAAATAAAAGCCCTTAGAACGATGGCTGGCAGGGAGTAAATATCAGTATTTGCCATTTTTATTATTTGAGGGCTCAGTGAAAGAGGGAACAGAATGAGCCTTGGTTCTGCAAGTTCATGATAGCTTCTTCCCCTCTGTCCTCATTTCGGGGGGTAGCAGAACCGAGTAAGAACAGCCCTGAATAATTTAAACATCTAGGAAACATTTAAGCCCTCTGGGGATGACTAAGACACACAGATGACCATCAAGGAACTTAAAATTTAGCCCCAGAAATAAAATAACTAAAACAACTCTAATGCAAGACAGAATTTGGCCAATGGTTCAAGAGAGGAATAAATCCAGGGCTGAGAAAGAGATTCTGTTCAACTCTGGGGGAAGGGGACTCTGGGAGGGTGGCCAGGGCAGGCTGGTGGGGAGGGCACGGAACTTTGCAGCAGGAGTGGGGTGGAGAGGCTCCGAGTCCGCCAGCATCGGAAGAGGACAGTCTGGAGGAGACTGTCCCAGGGAGTGGCAGAAGAGATCTTAAACGACACGCATCTTGGATATAATTTGGTTGCGGGAACAGAAACCCACTCAAGCTAACGTACATAAATAGCGATTTATTTTAAGATATTGTGGTTTCTCACAAAGCTTATGGAGATGAAGTAGAGCCAAGTCGCTCAAGAGACTTCAGCTGGGAACCAGAAAGAGGAGCCCGTCTGGGTATCTTCCACACTCTTTCCTCATCCATCGCCCCATCTCTCTGCCCCTCTGCGTCTTCATCTCTTTCGAGTCTCTTGCCTACCTGTCTCTTCTATCCTCTCTGCTTCCTCTCCAGCATTCAGGATCTTGAAATGGTGGTCCTAAAACCCATGTCTGCGTGATCTCTGTGGTCCATGTACCCACAGACCATCTCCATCTCAGCAGGGTTGCTGTAGATGGTTGGGCAGGTTGGGCCCTGCACAGAGGCTCTCTGCCAAGGGGGTGAGTGACAGCTGAAATACAGTGAAATTCTCTCACTAACGTAAATGGGCCAAAATCTGGCCCATGAACAAATTTCAAAGGAGATGGGGACATATGTTTCCGCCATGGGTCCAGAAGGACTTCATGGGTCCAGAAGCATTTGGGAACAGATCTAAAGTGGATCACATGGTAAAATAAAGTTTAAAATATACCAGGTAGAAGTCAGTGAGTATAATTTTCCACTTCAGCATGTTCTTTTTACCTGCTGGACATCTCATTCCTATTAAGACACGGTGCATAATGCTCTGTTCTGTGGCTGGATCATGATCTGTTCATGTTTTCTTACTAAGGGATATTTGGGTTTTTTCAAGCTTTATATTATAGAATATGAGGCAACACATTTCCTTGTGTGTATGTATAGTATATAAGTAAAAATATATGTGTGTATATATATACACACAGATACATATATATACATATTTTTTCACATTTGAGAACATATATCTTAGAATATGAAGAGAACCAAAAAGAGATTATCCTCCAGTGTTACAACAAGATAAAAGCTGACCAATATCACATTAATGACTTTCTGTGAGCCTAACAGACAACCGAAGCCACAGGACCAACAGCCACCCTGAAGAGGCGGGCGTCTGCAGGGAAGCACAGGACCTGAGAGCTTGCCTATCTGGGGGCAGAGGCCACTGGGCACCGTATGAAGTGGTAACCGCATTGAACTAGAAGTTATAACGATTTTCTGGAAGCCAGACAGGGACTCACATGAGAGTGTGAGGCTCCGGGGGCTGTGGTCACAGGGGCAGAGATTCTCAGCCTTTTTCAGGCTTTTCCTCCAGGAAGCCCACCAGGCTCTCACAGGAGGAATGGGAAAAATCTAGAGACACTGGCTGTGAGAAGGGAATGGCAGCTACTGCTGACACTCCACAGAGGCCTTTCCTCTTCACAGAACAAGGAATTGAATCTACGGGGGGATGTGGGTTGCCAGAGGCCACTCTACCCAGCCTCAGACTCCAGGTCGCACCCAGAGGGCAAAACAAACAAACAAACAAAAAAAACAAACAAAAAACCCCAAACTTAATCTGCAGGGATGTCCTCATCAAAGACATAGACTGAAGATACTGGAGGCTGTTCACTGCTGCAAGGGAGAGGAACAGGGGTTGAGGGATAACATAGGGGAGGAGGGACGGAAACCATTGCTAAGGCTACATGTGAAGATGCAGACCCCCTGAGTACTCCAATGACTGAGACTTCATTAGAAAATTAGAGATGCTCCCTGCCCGCCACACCCCACCACCATGCCAGAAAGCCCCTGGTACTTATGACAGGCAGGAAATAATAATATACAGACAGGAGAGCTCAAGAGGCATGAGACCAAAGAGAAGGAGAAAATCTTGAAATCAGCTGCAGAGGGGGAAAGAAAAAACACTGTACCTACAAAGGAGCAAGGATAAGAATACGGCCATCTTCTCATCAGAAACCAGGCAAGCAAGGAGACAAGGGGGCACCATCGTTAAAGGGTTGAAAGAAAAAGCCTATTGACCTGGAATTCTATATCCAGTGAAAATACGCTTCAAAAGTGAAGAAGAAATGGAGACTTTCTCAAACAAAAACTGAGGGAATTCATTGCCAGTAGGCCACTTTACAGAACACGTTGAAAGAGGTTCTTCAGGCAGAAGGGATGTTATTAAGCTGAGCAACGTCAACCTACCCAAGGAAATGAAGAGTATTGGAAATAAGATAAAGGTAAAATATCATATTTTTCTTATTTGTAGTCACTCTTTAAAAAAATGACTGATTTTAAAAAGCAGTAACAGCAATGATGTAGTGGTGTTTATACCATATGTAAATGTGAGGCATGTCCACAGTGACACAAAGGACGGGAGGAAGAGCTGGGGTCATCTGTTGTAAGGTCCTTTCACTACACATGAAGTGACACTATAATACTATGATAAAACATTGTTATAACAAAAGTTGGATTCAGATTATTTTATTTTTTAAATTTTAATTGTAATTTTTTAATTGAAGTATAATCAGTTTCAATGTGTCAATTTCTGGCATAATGTTTCAGTCATACATATACATCCTTTAATTGTTTATGTATTCTTTTTCATTATAGGTTACTATAAGATATTGAATATAGTTCCCTGTGCTTCACAGAAGAAATCTGTTTTTTATCTACTTTAAATATAGTAGTTAATACTTGCAAATCTCGAACTCCCAGTTTATCCCTTCCCACCCCTTCTACCCACAGTAACCATAAGTTTGTCTACTATTTCTGTGAATCTTTTTCTGTTTTGTAAGTAAGTTCATTAATGTCTTCTTTTTTATTTTTCTTTCTTTTTTTTTTTTTTTTTTTTTTAGATTTCACATATGAGTGATATATGGTATTTTTATTTCTCTTTCTGGCTTGCTTCACTTAGAATGATGATCTCCAGACCCATCCATGTTGCTGCAGATGGCATTATTTTATTTTACTTTTCATGGCTGAGTAGTATGCCACTGTATAAATATACCACAGCTTCTTTATCTAGTCATCTGTCGATGGACATTTAGGTTGTTTTCATGTCTTGGCTATTGTATATAGTGCTGCTATGAACACTGGGGTGCATGCAAAATATATAATTGTAAGCCCTAAGGAAACCGTTAGAAAAGTTAGAAAGAAGTATAAGTAATAAGTTAATAGAGAAGATAAAATGGAATCATAAAAGTGCTCAATTAAAACCAGAGAAGGCAAAAAAGAAGAGGAAATAAGAAACAAACAAAAATAACAAAAAGAAAACAGCTAGCAAAAATGACAGATTTTAATCCAAAAACACCAATAATCACTTTAAGTGTAAATGGTCTAGACACATAGTTAAAACACACACACATTATCAGATTGGATTTTAAAAATCAAGTCTCAACTATATTATGTCTATCATAAACACTTTCAGTATAAAGACATGGATGGGTTAAAAGAAAAGGGATAGAGGAAAACACACCATGAAAACATTAACCAAAAGAAAGCAGGAGTAGTTATAATTTTGGATAAAGTGGAATTTAGAATAAAGAAGCTTATTAGCGACAGAGGGATATTACATTATAATAAAGAGGTCAGTTCTCTAAGAAGATGTAACATCCTAAACCTGTATGAACCTAACAAAAGAGACTCAAAATAAAGCAAAAATTAAGAGATCTGAAAGGAGAAGCAGCAAATCTACAATTTAAAGCTGAAGACCTTAACACTCCTGTCTCAATAACTGCTATAACAAGGAGGCCAAGAACAGATGACATGAAGAATATTATCAATCAGCTTGACCTAACTGACATTCATAGAACACTGTATCAACCACAGCAGAACACACATTCATCTCAAGTGCACGTGGACCACTCATCAAGAAGACCACATTCTGGGCATGAATTAAACTGTAACAAATTCAAAAGAACAGAAATCATACAGCTGTGTATTCTTGTGTCCTATGAAAATTAAACTAGAAATCAGTAACAGAAAGATACTGGGAAAAACCCAAATAACTTGGAAACTAAACATTTTGCTTCTAAATAGCCCATGGGTCAAAAAGGAAGTCTCAAGGGAAACTAAAAAATATCTCGAAGTAAATGAAAATGTAAATACAACTTATCAAAATATGCGGGATGCAGCAAAATTTGTAGGGTCTACGAAAAAGGTAAATGGAGCACTTTTTTTTTTTTTACAAAAAAAGGGAAATATAGTATACATCCGGTTTTATCATCTGCATTTTCCAATTCACAATATATTGTGACCATTTTTCTATATGCATATTTTCAGTAGCGTTCTGGGTTGAAACCATGATTGTGAGGGTTGAGGAGTGACAGGAAGGTGAGGGAGTGGAGGTGTTCGGACTAACTCCTCTACCAAGTTCAGTGGTAACAGGAAGGAGAAATATGGGGCAGTAGCCTGAGGACCAGCTGGGTTGAGGAATCGTAATTTAAGGATGGATGAAACCATCCTCTTGCAGACCTAGGAACAACTGGGAAAGCAAGAGGGGAGTAATGGGAGGAGGAAGGATGGAGGCCGAATGGAGGGATGCTTACGCCAGGAGATGAGAGAAAAGGAGGGGAATGTGGGTGAGGAGACAGAAAAACTGATGCAGAGGAGATGGAATTTAAAGGAGTTTACTTTGTGTGATTACCATCTCCCTGAAGCCGATGAGGTCATATGTTGAGTGCAGTTTAGACTGATGTGTTTGGGGCCTCCAGGAAGTGGAAACATTTGGACCAGAGACCCTGGGAAACGCAGCAGGGAGTCAGCAAGAGCAGCAGCAAGAAGCCAAGTAGGTGAACAGTCAGAGCATCCACATGGCTCTTCCCAGGACCACTCAGGACTCCAAGAGTGGGAAGGATGGGAAGGAGACTTGGGCACGGCCAGGGTGCAGACTGGGAGTGAGATGGGTACAGCAGAGCCCTCTGGCCAGGAAGAAGCACACTCAAGTGTCTGGAACCAGAGGACAGAAGCAGGGGAGAGTTGGCTTTTGTAAGCACCAGGCTCTGAACTCTGCTCAGATGCCCTGCCTTCTGCCTTCTGCCATCAGGGTTTCCACCTATGTCCTCCCTGCAAGCTGTTTGGCCCTGCCTGGCTGCCAGCCTCATCATCCCCTCCTCCTCACACCTGGAGCTTCCTGGTCTCCAGGTTCAGACCCTTCTCATCCCCAGATCCCAGGGAGCAGGGGGAATCTAGCAGGGATCCCCCTGCATTCTTCAACTCCTCAGCAAGGCACCTGGGTTCTCCACTGACCCCACCCATTCAGACAGCTTCCCATCACCATGAGGTTCCCCTTGCATGACTGTTCACATCTACAGCATCCTGAGCATGTTGGTGTCAGGCCCTTCCTGGGCACGTGGGGTACAGTGACGGATCAGCTCAGGCCACTGCCAGAGGAAGTTCAGAGTTCAGAGCAGAGACAATACGGGTAAACCAATACCTCATCCAGGCAAACAAGGCCAACACAGCAGTTTCCAACACGACCGAGGTCTGCAAAGGGCAGCCCTAGAGCTGAGCCCCACAGCACAACAGGAGGGACGCATACGAGCAGAAGGAACTCCAGGAGCAAAGGCTCAGAGTCCGGATGAGCCTGCGACGTGGGGTCACCAAGACCAGAGCGACTAGGCCCTTGCTGCTGCGACCCCCGACCCCAGACAGCACTGGCTCACGTATGCTTCGCTGTGGGCTGGGGCCTGGGTCTGCCGTTGCTAAGGTGTAACCAGGCATGGTTTCAACATGGTCTTGGATTCTGGCTGTGCTCTTGGGGCTGCTCAGCCACGCAGGTCCTAAGCCTTCAGAGTGGGTGTTTTGCTCTGTGTCCCCAGAGCTGGATTTCTGCCCATGGAGAACATTTCTCCCCTTTCCCCAACGCTGTCATTCCTGCCAAGGCCTATTATATATGTGTGTGTGGTGGTGGTTGGTGGGGTGAAGACACTGGCCACTTGATCTGTGCTTAATAGAGTGCATTTCCCAGCCAACTCGCTCCCTCTGCCTGGGTGTCGGTTTCTTCACCGAGAAGACACCCACGACCTCCTTCAGCACCACAGTCGGGGACCTGCCCCACTAGCTGCCTCGCCTCTCCTCCCTTCTCTCTGCTGAAGCTGCGATTTATCCTGTCCTCTCCAGCCGGACAACTTGTGCACCATGGTTCATCATATGCTAACACTGTAATTATGCGTTTATAGGGTCGGGTCAGCAGAACACCAGCCAGGAGGGGAAATAAATCAAAGCTGGGTGTTTTGGGGAGAAGGTCCAAATGTCTCTGCAGCAAGGCCTCTCTGGGCTCCCAGCCCGGGGTGTGAGGCCTCACAGCTGGGCCACGGAGGGAATTTGATGCAGCTGTACGGCTGCTAAACCGAGGGAGGGGCACGTGTGGACAGGGCCGGCCCTCCCAGACCAGCAGCCCTGGCCCCTGTCCCCAGCCAGCTTAGAAAACCGAGGTTGGCCACTAAGTGGCACTTCACAGGTTTCTGGGACTTTCTCCTGCCCAAAGAGGGCCTAGTTCTTTGTCTGGTGTGGTCCTCACACCCAAGTTAAAGAGAGCTGAGATGCACATTAACTTGCTAGTTAGGCATACTAACTAGCTCCTTTGTGCTTGACTGAGAGACAAGAACCTGGTCTTCTGACCCCAGAGAAGTGATTTTCATGTCATTCCATGTCTCCTGGAATAACTGCCTGTTATCACGGTTCCTTTGGAGCCGAGGGGCGGCAGGAGGAATTACAGGTGCTCACACTGGAGCAAGTGCAGGTCACTCACACTGGGTGCAGGGACTCCCTTAGACGGTGCTTTTGATATACTGAGTAACTGAGTTCTCACAACCACACCCTTAAGTAGATACCATTCTTCCAGTCTTACTCATGAGCAAACTGAAGCTTGTGTCAGTAACAAGGTTGAATAAGCAGTGGCTGGTCCTACACAGGGAATGACCTTGCATTCTACCTGCTGGAGCCCACCTTCCACCCACCCCTAGGGTCGCTCCAGCTGCAGGTGCCTGGGCAGACCCACCTCAGCACGGGTGGGGAGGGAAGGCTTTGGTAGATGTGGGTTTGTTGCTGCAGGAGGATGGTTAACCACCTCTGCTGTTTGTTTCTGCCTCCAACTCGCATAGATGCCTGGGGAAGTCTCTCTCCCAACTTGGGAAAGATGTACGTGCAGAAAAAAAAATAGCTTCCCCAAAGAGAGGTGCTGGCTTTGAAGAGTCCTTTCTTTTTTGAAACCACTTTTTTTTTTTTTTAATTGAAGTATAGTCAGTTTACAATGTTGTGTCAATTTCTGGTGTCCAACATAATGTTTCAGTCATACATATACAGACATATGTTTTCATCTTCTTTCTCATTATAAGTTATTGTAAGATACCAAATGTAGTTTCCTGTGCTAAACTTGTTTATCTATTTTACATATAGTATAGTGTGTATCTGCAAATCTCGAATTGGGAAGAGTCTTTTGGGAGATGGCTTAAGACTGCTAAAATAAGTGAAAGTTAGCTATGAGAACAAAAAATGGGGGGAAGAATTCTAAGCATTAAGGAAGAAGAAGGAAGCAGGTTCAGGGAGGGCTCCCAGCTGCACCCTCGTGGGGCAGCTGCTAGCTACAGAGCCACTCTCCTCGGCCCCCAGTGACCCTGGGAATTCTACTCTGGGGGCAGCTGCAGAGGGTGCCAAGCCACCAATTTTTAGCCACCAAGTCTCGGGTTGGAAGGGGAAGGAAATAGGATGAAAAAGAGGCAGAGAGAAGATGGGGGAAGTCATGAGGGAGGAAGAAGACCCTGCGGGGAGCTGAGTAACAGTCATATCCCAGTGATGGGCCCCTCACTTTCCTGTCTCTCCTGGCAGGATGGTCTTTCCAAGGCGGGGACCATGAGCAAAGGACTTGTTCATGGAAATCCAAAAGGAGATTTAATGAGGCTGGCCAGAGGCCACGTCTCATCTCTTTCTGGAAGCTGTCACTCCCAGGAGCCCTTTCCCCTCCAAAAACCTCCCAGGACCTGCATTTCATTAAACAGCAAGGAGGTAAAACACTTTTTAACTATCTGCAAGATCTGAACTCTTAAAGGCCCCATATCAGTGGTTCTCAAAATGCAGCCCCTGGGTGAGCACCACCCGCAGCACCCGGGAACTGCAGAGGCAGCTAGATCCAGCTGTCAGTGGGTTGGAAAGCATCTCTCCTTCGGCAGTCATCCTCCGTCTGCTGATGGCCAGGTCAAGTGCCCTTGTCCTAGAGGAGCAAGGACAGACCGACGTTCACCAAGCACATCGCAAGTGCCAAGTATGGCAGCAAATACCTCATGAGACACCTCTCTTTTGCAGAGGGAGAAACTGAAGGGCAGAGAAGTTCAATGACTTGCCCAAGACTGCACCGCTAGGCGGTAACAGGGCTGGTCTATTTGAACCCAGGTCTGAGTCCCTCTCCTCTGACTCAGAGTTTCTTGGATCTGCCCCGCTGGGAAGTTGAGTCCAGGAGGTGGGTCAGCAGTGGCAGTGTTCCAAAGCCCTTAAGCTCCCTCTGAATAGAGCAGCTGTTTTCATACCTTTTGGTTTTGGGGCGTCTTTGCCCTCTGAGAAACTATCGAGGAGCTCAAAAAGCTTTTGTGCATGTGTGTGTGATATCCAGTGATATTTACCATACTAAACACTAAAGCTGAGAAATTCTTAAAATACTAATTAATTCATTAAAAACAAATATAAACCCATTACACATTAACATAAATAATGTGCTTGAGGGGAAAAAAGCAACCCTGGTTTTTTGAAAATAGAAAATGGCATTGTTTTACATTTTTCACCTCTCTTTGTATCTGACTTCACAGAAGATCGCTGGATTCTCAAAGCTGCATTTAATCTGTTGTGATACCTCATGTCACGCGGCCTCCAGAAAACTCTACTGCACGCCTGTGAGAGAATGACAACGAGGAGGCAAATGTCTTCATGCTATTATCAAGTAGGTCTGATCTCGCAGACCCCTTGAAATGTCCTAGGGGGCCCCAGAGGTCCCTGGACCACACTTTGAGAACTACTGGACTGGAATATAGCTGAGGAATTATCATCTGAGTGCTTTTAGGTCCCCATTTTTAGAATCCATCATTCATAAGTAAATACCGAGTGATGGTCCCCAGTCTGCCTTCTGCCAGATTTTCATTTGGAGACAGAGATGGGCTGGAGGTGAGGGAGAGGAGGCATTGGTGTGTAATGGAGTGTGCTACTGGAATTCTGAGCTAGGTCACTGGTCACCACTAAGAAAGTGTGGGTTGCTCGCTGGCAGCTTGCTGGGATAGCCGCAGGCCTGCCCCAGGGATGCTGTCTGTGGAGGCGGATGCCCAGTCCAGCCCCACTGCCCATGGGCCACCCACAGCCTGCACAGTCCACAACTCAGCTCCGGCCGAAAATCTACCACAAGGCAGGTGTATGTGCTGGAACTGCAGCCTCTAGAACATTCAAGTTGGGTGGAACCCACAAGTGGGAAACTGAGGCCCAGAGAGTCCCACCTGCCTGAGATCACACGGTGCTGCTCCTGGGGGAGCTGAGTGAGAGCCCCAGGGACGCCTCCACCTGCTGATCTGCGGGACCCAGTCTTCCAGCTGGGTGCGGCCCTCCGGGGAAACTGCTCCTCCAGGGGTAAGTCAGAGTCAGGACAGGAGTCACCAGCCAGGGCTGACAGTATGTTATATATTGAGGCGACCTGTTCCTTAGGTGCTGCTTTCCCTTCTTTACATTTTAATAGTATCTTTGGGGACAAAGCATCACTTCCACACCCAGCCACATCCAACCCATCTCTGTGACAACAAACAGAGAGAAACCTCCAGGCCACTCACCGTGGGGGTTCTTGGCTCTGCTGCCCGTTCCTCCCTGCACCCACCTGGCCCCCATCACCAGGTGTTGGCCAGGGCCCTTCCTTTCTGGTTCTCAGTGACATTTGCAATGTCCCTTCTGCCATTGCTGGGGACACGTGCACAACTCACAGTACTCACCCTTGAAAAGCCCGTCATGCCAGTGGAGAGAGGAGATTACGGGGACCACATGGATAGGGTGTGATAAATATTACCGAGGGATAAGCATAGCGTAAGAGAAAACAGACAAAGCCAGGCGCTCAACCAGCCGTGCGCTCTGGGGAGACAGTGCACTGGGGAGCCTGCAACCTGGGATGTGAAGCCGAGCAAGTGGGTGAGAGGAGGTGGGAGTGGCTGGATGGGGTGAGAAGCTGGGGGGCAGGGGTGTCAGACACACTCACTCTCAAGGATTGGGGGCAGCTGGCCCAGGGCTGCAGGGTTATAACGCCTCCCGTAGAAGGATTACGTGTAGCTTCTCCAGCTTTTGAACAGCCACAAAGATCTGTCTGTCCCACCCCTGGGCAGAAGTTGGGCTGCCTCTTGCCCCTGGTGAGGTAGGGATTGTCCTGGGCCTAGACTGGGCTGATGGTGAGTTCTGTTCCAAGTAAGAGGAGACGGGGGCGGGGAGACAGTATGGAAAAGGTGGGCAGGCTGAGCTAGGCTCAGCGATTGCCTCCAGGTTAATTAGTCCTGCGGGACTCATTACTGTGTCTGAGGGTGCCCCTGCTCTCTGGGGGCCTGGATGTGGCCTCCCTGGGGGGCTTCCAGAGCCAGGACAGGAGAGCGATCTGATCCGCATCTGGCTGTCAGCTTTCTCTCCCTCAGGCACCTCCCTCCACTCACAGGGGCTGGGGAGCTCCCAACAGAGCCTGCTCTGTCACAAGGGTTTTGTTTTGTTGTTTTTAGATTTCAGCCTCTTTGTCTCTAGAAAATTTTGATTTAAAAAAAATCTTATAAAGCAATAAACTAAACATGCTTAGGTTTACCCTGCTTTGAAAATCCTCCCCGTGTTAAGATGATCACAGCCTACATGTATTTGGACAGTAAGAGCTCTATAATCCCTGCCGTCACGCAGCATCGACATGGAAACTCAAGGGCAGGCGGAGGGTGCAGCTGAGGGCTGGGTGTTCAGAGAACATCAGCAGAAGGCAAGGTGGAGATCACGTGACTCACCCCATCCTTCCCGTTTCACAGATGGAAACCTGGAGTCCAGGGAGGTTCGGGGAGAGGTTTCAAGACCTGGTTGAGAGAAGGTGCAGGACTTGAAGTGGATCTTGTGGACGGCTGCTGAGCGCAGGGCAGTCTCTGAGCAGTATCGCTGGTCCTCATGTCCTTCGAAGCCTCCACGTATTTGCTGGGGGTTGGAAGTGACAGAAGCCCTACTGGCCTGATGCTCTGACTCAAGATTCTGAGGGCACTGTCTGCCAGCCTTCAGTGTCTGCGGACGAGCTCTCAGTAGAAATGGAATCATACTTGTGGTATTAGCAACCAGAGCTGTCACTCACTGCCCGCCTGCTGAGCTCCAGACTCTCATTCCACTGTCCCCAAACACTGGACACATTTAATCCTTACAACAACCCCATTTTGCAGCTTTGGAAAGTGAGGCACCAAGTGGCTACAAGACTCACCTCAGATCTCTTGTCTGCTCAAGGGGTGCAGCTGAACTTTGATTCCATGTTTGGCCCCAGAGCCCTGCTTTCTTTTTTTTTTTTTTTTAATGAAGTATATAGTTGATTTACAATATTGTGTTAGTCAGGTATGCAGGAAAGTGATTCCGTTTATATATATTTTTCCAGATTCTTTTCCATTATAGGTTATTGTAAGATACTGAATATAGTTCCCTGTGTTACACAGTAAACCCTTGTTGCTTACCTATTCTATGTATACTAGGGTGTATGTTAACCCCAAACTTCTAATTTATCCTTCCCCCTCTTCCTTTCCCCTTGGGTAACCATAAGTTTATTTTCTATGTCTGTGAGACTGTTTCTACTTTGTACATAAATTCGTGTGTATTATTTTTCAGATTCCACCTATAAGTGATGTGTCTAAAGCCCTGCTTTTAATGACTGTGATAGAAGTCCCTCCCCCGGGCCCAGTGAGCGAAGTCGATCCCTGCCCAGACTCTCCGGGCTGCCACGTGCCATTGGGACCTTGGGACCTTAAGACTTTCACACCATACTAGCCTCATCAGTCAGGGTCCTCCAAGAAGCCGACGCTAAGACAGGATTAGACATGCAGAATATGGGGGGAAAGCCCACGAGGGAAGGTGGGAAGGAGGCAGGCACAGGCTGGGAAAGGCATGAGACTGTGATGCAGGCCTGAGCCCGTGAAGGACAGAGAGAAGGAAGGAAGGTCTGGGGCTGGGTGCAGTTTGACACAGCCCTGGCAAGGCTGATGGGGAGGCCCAGCCAGAGCACCAAGCCTCCCAGGAACGGGCCTGCCTCAGTGTCCCCAGAATGCTCAGACAGCTGGGAAGCACAGCCTCCGTGTGAAGACAGCGATCATCCCGGGGTGCAGCAGCCAGGGCCCAGGAAGACATCTGGAGGTGCATTTTCATGGCTGCCACATGGCAATGCCTTAATTGGTCAGAACCACAGGCCCTCCGGGTTGCCTCACAAGGATGTCGCAACAATCAAGTCAGCAACATGGGCAGACACAGTGTCCCCCAAGGAGATGCCACTGGGCTCCTCTGCTTTCCAATCAGACTTCCTCTGCAGTCTCCGTGGAAACACGCCCTCTGGAGCTGCTTATGAGAGGAAGGCAGTCGTTCTGGGGAGGATACTGGGAGCTATGACATGGCCAACAGGCAGGTAAGGAGGGGAGAGACGGATATGGGGCCAGCCATGGACATGGAAAGAGAACAAGCCATCAGAGACAAGAAGCGGGCACCCTGCCCAGGAGACTGGGCCACGAGCCGGTGGGAAGGGGGCCCGGGGACATGGATGGGCTGAGCCAGTCACCAGGAGGAGGACTCGATGGCCTGCAGTTGGCTGAACGATGACAGGGCTGAGATGTCAGGACAAAGCAGGAGTGAGGGGCAACGCTGGGCTTAGAGGGAAGACATACCAGGACGCCCAAGACCGGCCATGGAACGCTGCTCAAGCACATGTACGAGAGTGAAACTGCGGTGTGAGGCCCAGTATTATGAGCTACCCTGACACCTGGGGAAGGCAGGAGGGCCGCCGATGGCCTCAGTGCAGTTCCCCTCCGCACCCGGCTCCTGCAGAGAAGGTTCCCCAGCCAAACGGCCCTCCTCAGCAAAGCGAGCGGGCACAGTTCCTGCTTATCCTGAGCAGTGGCTTCAGTTCCCTCCAGCGCACGGAGTTACGCAAACAAGCCAAGCACATCCTGCTGCGGGAACCCGGCGTCACCCCACCCTCTTGATACTACAGAGCCTGCCTTCCCCAGCCCCTCCTCGTTCGCTCTGCTCCCCAGTGCAAGCCCTGTGTGGTCCCACGTGGTGTGCAGCATCCTCTCCCCCCAGGCTACGAGCACATGTGATTAAGAAACAGCTGTTGACCTCACCTGCCGAGAGTCTGGTGCTGTGTGTCTGGCCATCTTTCTAGTCCTAGGGCAGGAATCCCTCCCTCACTGATGGGATGGATAAGACGTGATGAAAACAGGCACAGACCGCACCCATGCCCTCAGGGAGTCCGGCTGGGAGGACAAGATGTGACAGGTAACAGAGGGTTAAGTGCCATGCACGGACCAGACGAGAATTCATTCATTTATCCATTCAACAAATAGGGGGTGACCCCCACTATGTGCCAAGCACTGCTCTGGGCCCTGGAAACACAAGGATGAAGGAAACAGACAAACTCCCTGCCCCTGTAGAGCTTGTATTCTGTAAACTCCACGTGGTGGGGAGACAGACAGCAGAGGGTAGGAGACAGGAGAGCCAGGGTGGAGGTGGGGCTGCTATTTTGTTTACTTAGGATGCTCACGGATGATCTCTCCAATAAGGAGATGT
Source organism: Camelus dromedarius (assembly GCF_036321535.1). Classification (NCBI taxonomy): domain Eukaryota; kingdom Metazoa; phylum Chordata; class Mammalia; order Artiodactyla; family Camelidae; genus Camelus; species Camelus dromedarius. The sequence continues at coordinate 23,683,563 of NC_087459.1, read as the reverse complement.
TCAAACAGGAACCTAAAGAATGAGCAGGCTGCATGAGGCTCCCCGGGAAAAGCATTTCCAGCAGAGGGAACAGCCAGGGCAAAGGCGGTGAGTCAGCGCACGAGAGGAGGAGGGCTCGTGGTGCGCCAGGAACTTCCGGAAGAGAAGGACTTGAATAGACTTGAAGAATGGACAGGTTTTGACCAAAGAAAGCTTGTGAGATCCTACGTGGGCCTCTTCCACTGGCCTCTTAGTGGGATGCACAGGAGCTCAAAGACCTGTAGAGGGGGCCTGGCAACACCTGGAATCTGAGACTTCACTGCACCCCCATTCCTTCTCGTCCTTTACAGGACTTGGACATTCACAGCTTGTACTGGCTGTGCGCCTGATTCCAGGTTTCTCCAGCCCCATGTGATGGGCGGGGTCCCATGTGAGGGTGGCAGACGTTTGTCTCCGTGGCCCCAGCCACCCCTGCGGAGAGCCAAAGGCCTGCTTCCCCCTGAAGCGTGGGCCTGCCGCCCGCCTGTGAAGGAGCCCAGCACCTCCTCCCTCTCCAGGAGCAAGGCGGTGTGCGCGAGGCCACGAGCAGCTCTCTGAGCCTGCTCCCAGCCGCGGCGCTCTCCGGGACCGCCTCTTCCACAGTCATCGCCTATTCATTTAACAACTACTGAGCTCTTACTCTGCGCAACGCGCTGGGCTGGCTGCTGGGCAGACAGAACTGAAAAGACAGGCTTTTCCGCCTGTCCTGAGTTGGGGCTTCCGTTCCCCCTGCTCAGGAGCTTGCTCGTGACTTATCCACGTGGGCTTCCACACCAGCTCCGTCACCCCCCTTTTACTTTCAGCATTCTTATTGTGGTGAAATGCATTTACTATATTACACCAATAAGTGTGTCTGTAGACTACATAGATTATTTATACCTCTATAAGAAATGCATAAAATATATCTGCGCATACTGAGGCATCTGTGGGTCAAATGATTCCATACCTGGAACTGGCATTAAAATGTCTCACATTCCCCTAGACTGGGAGACATGCGTATGTGCAACAAAAATAGCAAAATGTGGACCATTGCTGAAGCTGGGGCTTATCATACTGTTGTCTCTATTTGGGGGAATGTTTGAAAATTTCCAAAATAAAAACCTAAACAGAAGTAAAGAAACAAAGCAAGTTGGCAAATAATTATGAAGCAAATAAAATGCCCAGGTAACCACCCCATAGGTCAAGAAATACAAACTGCCTGTCCCCCAGCCCCTCCCTGCCCCCTAGCCTCTCCCTGCCCCCAGCCCCTGCCTGTCCCCCAGCCCCTGCCTGTCCCCCAGCCCCTGCCTGCCCCCCAGCCCCTGCCTGCCCCCCAGCCCCTGCCTGTCCCCCAGCCCCTGCCTGTCCACCAGCCCCTCCGTGCCCCCCAGCCCCTGCCTGCCCCCAGCCCCTGCCTGTCCCCCAGCCCCTGCCTGTCCCCAGCCCTCACCAGACATAAACCATCACCCTAGCTTCTGTGCTGACCATTCCCTAGGTTTCTTTATGGTTTCGCCACTGAAACAACACAACCTAGTGTCGCCTGTTATTGAGCCGGGCAAACGGAATCACACAGTACGTGCTCTTTTGTGACGAGAGATCGAAAGACGTGAGAATCTGGGGAGAAGCTGGCAGAGCTGGGAAGGGTTTTAGTCTGTCCTTCTTGTAAAAGAGAAAGCCAAGGCTCAGAGAGGTGGAGTTCTCACCCCTGGTCTCACAAGAGGAAGGCATGGGACACCAGGTCTCCTGACCTCAGCACAGAGCTATTCCACTTACCGAACAGTTTTGTTCAAGGTCACATATTCAGCAGCAGGGCTGGGAAGAGTGCCACGGTAACAGCTTGAGTGAACTTCACCAGGACTTCTGACCACCAGGTGGACCTGCCCACGCGGCAGGTTGCTCAAGGTGGATTCAGCTCAAGGAGCTGTAGTTTGTGAAGGACCTAAATACTTCCACACAGAAGTCACAGAGAACACAGCCCTGGGGGAGTAACTTTAAGGACAGTCTCATAGGAAGGGGAGCTAGTAATTTACTTGACAGAAATTTACTCAGTATGTGACCTGTGACATAGGTAGACTGAATGACGGCCCCCAAGCTGTCCCTGTGCTAATACCTAGAATCTGTGGATGTTACCTTACATCCTTTGCAGATGTCATTAAGTCAAAGATCTTGAGGTGGAGAGATTATCTGGGATTATCTGGTGGTCCCTAAACACAATCACAAGTGTTCTTATAAGAAGGAGGCAGAGAAAGAGTACAGATAGAAGAGGAGACAATGTGACCACAGAGGTAAAGACTGAAGTGATGTGGCCACAAGCCAAGGAATGCCAGCCCCCACCAGCCTAAGAAGAGGTGAGGACCTGAGTCTTCCTTAGAGCTCTCAAGAGAGAGCACAACCCTTCCAACATCTGATTTCGGCCCAGTGAAGCTGACTTCAAACCTCTGGCCTCCAGAACTGGTAAGAGAAATCTGTCTTGTTTTAAACTCCCAAGTTTGTGGTAGTTCCTTATGGCAGCCAGAGGGAAATAACACAGACGTATCTATTGAATATATATAGTTCTGGGCATTTTTGATAAAGGAATAAATTAGACTTAGTCCCTGAAGTCAAGAAGTCTAAATTGTCTGATGGAAGGAGAGCTAAGTCAAGGAAAGCTTCCTGGAGGAGTTGATGCTCGAGCCCAATCTAAAAAGAATGAGCAGGAGTTGGCCAGTTGAAGAGCAGAAAGTATGAGCCAACAAGAAGGGGAGCATGGATACACACTGAGGACTCAGAGAGCCTGGCACGGCCTGATAACCACACTTGGAGGGCAGGCAAGCAGGAACGAGTTCAAGGTTGCCCTGTACAGTGGATTGGTGGAGACATGGTTGCTGCTGTGTGAGACTTTTCTTACCCCTCCTCTGGGGGCTGCATGAGAACTGACCCCTGTGACTCAGCAGTCAGGATTCAAAATGCAGCTACCACACCAGCTGCAAAATGGCCCAGGTGTCACCCACTTCTTCGTGTTTCTAACTTCCGACTTGGAGACCAGGCAGGGACGCATGGTCAGCTGAGCCAGGTGGTGGGTCCCGGCCAAGCTGCAAGGGAGGCGGGGGAAATGAGTATCTTGCATGTCTAGCTTCTCTGTTCAAGGTGGGCTGTATTAAGAGGGTGCCGAGGCTGGGCAGCCAGAAAGAAGGACAAGTATCACTGTCCTAGGAATGGAGGAGGGGAGGGATTTGGATGGCTTTGCAGACATCCTCAGAGAGAAAGTGCCTCAGCTCCTGAAGGAAATTAAGGAACTCCTGGCCATTATGATTTTATTAACTCCCAAGGAGAGCCCTCCACTGCCTAAGCGGAAGCTCTGGCCCTGCAAATTGAACGCAGCTCTTCGCCGTTGCATAATGTTTTATGAGCAGCGGACGCAGACGCCGTCCTTTAAAATCACCGTCCATTACAGAAACAGCAGGTGTTTTAATTGCTGTTTCTCTGATTAGCCCAGTCTGACGTTTCAAGTATTTTCTATTTCATCCCAGAAGGTCCCTGTTCATGTCTTTATCCTGAGCATTTCAGACAATTCCGGGGGCTATGTCTTGCCAGACAGGGACATGGGAGCCCCCGGGGCACCTTGGATTGTTCAGGCTTCGTGAGGAGGCCCCGGCTCTTCTTAGAGAGGTGCTCTCCCCGGAGCTGAGTCTTTTCTTGCTTCTCCTTATGCGAGGATTTCCTCAAATCCAGACATTTTGGAAAGATTTCCATTTTTCCAGAAAACTTGAACTTATGCATCACCGTCAGCCTTGTTATAATTACTAATTCTTGTGGCTCAGCCAGGACCATAGAGTCCCTTCACTTAGTGGCCACAGCAGCCTTTTTGAGGGCATGTTGTATGTTGTAATTTACATTTTTCAGATGGGGAAACTGAGACAATGAGAGACGAAGTGATTTAGGTAGCGAGGCAGCCAGCAGGTGGACCAAGGCCATCTGTACCGGGGGGTGTTCCCCTCTCTCTACACATTTAAGCTCAGCTCTGGTCACTCACAAGGATGTAGTGGGGCTTCACACACAGATCCTGCTACAGGGACATCAGGAACGCTTCCGGGAGGGCATGAAGAAGTGCCAGGGTTTGCAGCAACTGACGATTCTGGTTAGACTCCAAACACTCACCTGAGAAGCACGGATATTTGCTCTGTGGTGGGAAAACTAAGCAAAAGCTAGTTCCGTGTTCGAGACTTGGCACAGAGTGACCATGCCCTCTAGGTCCTGACTGGCAGAAGTGGCCATGGCCCCGAGAAGCTGGCTCCTGGACAGCAGGGTTGGTCAGCAGAAGCAGGGACAGGCAGACGTCAAGGGCAGGAGTGCCAACAGCGCCAGGAGCACTGGGGCTACTCTCAGCTGTGAGGACCCTACCCTCAGTCAAACGGGGGGCTCAGTGCCATGGCCCTCGGGAGGAGGGCACTGGCAGCCCCTCTTGTGCCCACAAGCTGGTGGAGGCTGGGGTGCACGCAGGGCACATCTCTGCTCCTCTCCCCGCCTGCCTGAGCCAACTCGGGCCGCATCTCTGCTGTGCTGCTCGCATCTTTTTTGGCCACTCTCCCTCCTCGGTGCTCCCCGCTTGACCCTCTCAGACAGAAACATGAATGCAGCGGGGAGTAGTTATTAATAGCTGAGAGTTGTCACATGGCTAATTTAGGGGGAGATAAACGGCTCTGCCGCTTTCATCTTCCCCAAATGAGAGAGAAAAGGGAAAAAATTACGGGGACCAAAATAGATATTTCTGGATAGCAGCTTCTACCATGAGAATGATGCTGAGATTTCTCATTTATTTTATGTGCTATGAAGTCAAATCATTTACAGGCAAAAACAAACACACTACTGAATTTTAAAAAAATTATTTTAAAATGCTAACTCTTTATATATATACATATATATATATATATATACATACACACACACACACACACATATCTGGTCAAACTAATTGAGCTGAAAGAATGTGGGGCGAAACATGATAACTTCTGCATTTTGGAGGAGTCCGGGCCTGAAGGCAGAGGGACTCCCTGGAGTCTGGCGTGTGCCCATCCCTCCAGCATCTTTCCCAGCCAGTCTTCCCTCTTACTAGTCAACCCATCACCTGCCACAAGCTGGGCACTAAAGAAACACAGCAGGGGACAAATTTTGGCATGTGAAAGGGACCCTGATTCATTGCCTGCTGGTGCTCTAAGCTTGGCCTTTAGCCCCAGGGGGCCTGGCTGCCAGCCGAGAGAATGTTTCCCTTATGGAGGTAAGTCAACATAGAGATGCTATGTAAACCCACAGGTGACCCACAGGAGTTCGCTCTGTCTCTTAAGAGTGGTACCCTTCCTGCTCTGTCTACAGCTTCCTGCCGTAAGTACTGACTGCAGACAGCTTAGCCCACCTGCTCCCACTGGCTTCCCTAGGGGAAAAAAATTACTCATCAAAGTAAGAGAAAGGGCTGCTGTGGCTGGTGAGACTCCAATAGGAAGCAAACAGTGTTGAATTGTTGATTCATTTCTGAAAGTAAAGATGAACATAGCCAAATTCTAAACACAAGCAACGGTGCTGGGTCAGGAAACAGAAATAATAGCTGTCTCGTTATTTTGAGCTTTTGCTGTATGAGGGTGATGTGTTTCCGGAGACTCAATTTAGGGATTAGCCAGAGGAGCCTTTGCAAGACTTCTGTGGACAGCCGGGTTCTGTGGACATCCTGTGATCTGGGCAGCTTGTGCAGAGGCCATTAGCAGTCTACACGGCTGCAGGCTTAGTAATCACTTCTCTGGGGTCTCAGCCGAAAGTCTGGAGATACGAGCTCCCGTTTCGGACGTGCCCACGATGGGAGCGATGCCGCCAGAGCGGATTAAAGGCGTGAGTGGTAGAACAAATCTCTTCCTCTATTAAAGCCATCTTATCCTTGCCTTTTGAAGATGACACTGCTAAGCCACAGTCACCAGCATGTAAACTAGGAGCTGTTTTCCCAGGAGTGGAGAGGGATTTATCCTGTTCCAGCCACACGTTCTGGCCTGCTGCTTCTATGAGAACTGTCAGGCACCTGGCCAAGGTCGAGGACTCTCTGTGCCCCAGAGACCAGGACTCAGCAAATTGCCTGAGGAAGGCAGTGATGCTGTGATCTCTTGAGCCAGCCAGGCTCATCAGACCCCAGAGGTGGAGGCAAAGAAGGGGAAGGGGAAGGACCCTTGGAGGAAAAACAGTTGACCCTTGAACAAAGCAAGGGTTAGGGGCGCCGACCCTCTGCGCAGTCAAAAATCTGCATATAATTTTTGACTTCCCCCCAAATTAACTACTAATAGTAGCCTACTATTGACCAGAAGCCTTACTGATAACATAAGCAGTCGATAAACACATATTCTGAATGTTATATGTGTACCTACATATATTTTATATATTCACGACATATCTTTTTCTTATTTTGTGCGGTATCTCTAGGCTACACAGTTCGTCATGAGTTTTATCAAATTGTCACTAATTTCCAAATATTTTTTCAATGTATTTATTGAAAAAAATTCATGTATGACTTGTGCAGTTCAAACCCACCTTGTTCAAGGGTCAACTCTACCCAAGTTTGCTTCATTGTGAAGCTCTCAAAATCATTCATTTTGGGGCCGGGTGATAGCTCATTGGTAGAGTGCATGCTTGGCATGCGGGAGGTCCTGGGTTCAATCCCCAGTACCTCCATTAAAAAAAAATCATTCATTTTAATCACAGCGTTCTCCATGCAGCTTTTAATCGATGGCCCCATCCTTTCATTTAATAACATCCTTAAGCACCTCTTTTCTGGGGGTAGGTGAGAATGCTAAAGGGATTGAAGAATAAAGATATCATGATGCTGCTGGTTGCACAAAATAGTCAGCACGTGAGAAATTTTAATAGGGAGATAAACAAATACACAAATGAATTTACGTACACACTCTCACACTCACACATCATGCTTCATTATAAAGGCTCTGAAGCAGCTTACAAGAATATAACCCATATAATAAACAAGAGACAAAATTTTGAATTATAGTGCAGGAAAATACAGACATAATAAAGGGGTATGTCTGGTAGAAACCCAAGAGTTATATAAAGCAATACAAGTTCAATATATTATGTAAGTTCAACAAGGCAAAAAGGTAACTATTAAGATTGGGGAGAGCTTCCTGTCCATCAAAATAAATCAGAAACATGATTCATTACAAATATCACTATTTAGATCCCCTTCCTTTGAATTATATTAATTCTTCGGGCTAAACCAAAATTTTCTGGAGCAGTGGGTCTAAAATTTGTTTTTTTTTTTCCCACATGGAGCATCACAGAAAAGACATAGCAACAGCTTCAACATCGTGTCTGCAGTAAAGCAGAAGCGGGTTTGTGCAGTACTTTCTTGCAGGCAGCATTCCTCAGTGTGAGCCGAGGAGCCATTTAGGAAAGGCTCTTCTGCTGCAGGAGCTAAACAATCTGTAGTTCTCCAGTGGTTGGGTCTAATGTCCTTAAGTGCATTCGGTGTCCTTGGTGTAGATCAGAATTATCTGCTGAACTTGTTTAAAAAAATATAGATACTTCGATTCAGTATCTTGCCATAGATTCAGAATCAGTGAATTGAAGTAGGCATCTCTGTATTTTTAATTGTCTCCCCGGGTACCCCTTATATTTGCCAAAGACTGAAAACCATCAGTCTGTTCAGGTCCTAGAACTTCATGAGCTTTGCCAGGCCTCTGGTTGCACCAGCCAGGGTCCTCCTCTGGGGCTTCTTTTTAGATTTGTTTAACATGTTGAGACACTTCAGCTAATTGCTTCAAAAGACACCCCACCGGACTTCCCCAAGTAAACAACCAAATCAATAATCTCCAGACATTTAAAGCTTTGCTTTTATATGCCAGATCAGCAAGCGCAAGGAAACTTCCCCCATGCCTTGAATTCTAGCAGATTCAAATCGTATAGCACGAATTAAAGTTGTGTTCATTAAACACCAGGAAGGTAATTATGTTTGGGAAGAAATAAGTGCTCTCCTCTGTGGGTAGGAAGAAAGGCATATTAGAATCTCTACTGGATTCTTTTCCCTTTCTCCTGCTAACTTTTCCCTTTCCAGGATACTTTCTGTGTGTCTACATGGGGCTCCCAGTTCATCAATTTGGCTGAAATGGCCAGTTGAAAATGAGTCAATCTGGCTAATAAAAAGTTAATTAAATCAGTTGCTTATTAATTAAATAAGTAGCACTCATGTTTAACAAAAACTGGCCTTAAAAACCTACAGAATTGTTTGTATATGTGCACAAAAATTGTTCAATGAATCATTAAATATGTTAGCAAAAATATATTTAAATATCCATGAATGAAGGTGACTAATTAAAGTATGTTGCATCCACGGGATGAACTAATATGCAGTTGTTTAAAATAATCCATTCACCATGAAAAGGAACAAAGTACTGATACTCTCTGGATCGCCCTCAGAAATACTATGCTAAGAAAGGGGAGTTATGTCAGCAAAATGGCAGGATAGGACATCCACAGCTCAAATTCAACCACCAAATAACAATCTGGCAGCCATTCATGGACAAAAGTCCTTTATGGGAGCTTTGGGAACGAGGTAGAAGATTGCAAAACCCTACTGAAGCCCAAGACCAAAAACGCTGCTTTGAGAAGGCATATCCATGTCCCAGCGGAGGGCTTGTTGAACGTGATACCAGCTGCAGGCTGAAAGCAACCTCATTCCTTTGTGAACTCAGGGCTAGTCTCCCTTGGCCATGGTCCTGCAACCAGCTCCAGCTGGCAAGGCATCTGGGAGGAACCGCACCCATCCATGCCCCTGGTCAGAGGCTCACTGACCTTGGCCCAATTGCAGATCCTGAATCAGCTCTGTCACCTAGCTCCAGACCCAACTCTACTATGCCCTGGGACCCAGTGACACCAGTTTGTATCCCTGGTATCAGGCCCACTGACCTCAGTCCTGACTGTGGACCCTGAAGTATCCCTGAAACCAGTTCCAGTACCACTGTACTGAAATCTCAGAATCAGTTCTGCCTACTCAGGGACCGACCCAGGGACCTGGTGGGAGCATGATCATGGACCTAGAGGAATCGCACTCATTTGTATCCCTGGTGACAGGCCTGTTGTCTGTAGATACAGAAGCAGTTCTGAGACCTGGCTCCAGCCCGGCTTGACTGTGATTTCTGCCACCTGGGGATCAAGCAGGAACCACACTCACCCACACCTCTGGTAACAGGCCTACCAGCCATGTACCCACCCATGGACCCAGGAGCAGCTCCAGGACCAAGCTCCAGCCCCATTCAACTATGATCCCAGAGGCAGTCTCGGTAGGAGAAAGCCTTTGTCTGCCAAAACTAAAGAGATATTTGTTCCTTCAAATGCACAGATATCAACGTAAGGTTACGTGGATCGCGAAAAAAATCAGGCAAATATGACACCGCCAAAGGAAACTAATAAAGCTCTATTAACTGACCCCAAAGAAATACACATCTAAGAGTTGCCTAGAAAAGAATTCAAGATAATTGCCTTAAGGAAGCTCAGTGAACTACCAGAAAACACAGACAAGTCAACAAAACAAAGGAAAAAATACATGAATAAAACGAGAAGTTCCTCAAAGGGATAAAAATTATTAAAAAAAAAAAAAAACAGGTTCTGGAACTGAAAAATAGAATGAATGAAATAGGAAAAAATGCAATAGAGAGCTCAATAGCAGCAAAGAAAAATCTGTGAAGAAACTAGAAGAAAATAGCAGTGAATTTAAAGACAGCTCACTTGAAGTTATCCAGTCAGAGGAGAAAAAAGAAAAAAATAATTTTAAAGTAAAGAAAGCCTGAGAAATTTATGAGATACCATAAAGTAAACCAATATAGGCATCATGAGAGCCCTGGAAGGAGAAGAGCAAGATCAAGGGGCAGAAAGCTGATTTAAAGAAATAATGGCTAAAATCTTGGGAGGAATATGGACATTCATGTTCATGAAGGTCAAAGTCCCCAAAAAGGATCAATGCAAAGAAGATCACACCAAGACATATAATAATTGAAATATTAAAAGTCAAGGACAAACATACTAAGCCAGAAAGAGAAAGAAAAGTACCCTATAATATCACCTATACATGGAATCTAAACATATGACAGAAAGGAACTTATTTACAAAACAGAAACAGACTCACAGATATAGAAAACAAACTATGGTTACCAGAAGGGGAAAGGGGTGGGAAGGGGTAAATTGGGAGTTTGAGATTTGCAGATACTAACTACTATATGTAAAATAATAAATAACAAGTTTCTACTGGGAAGTGCAGAGAATTATGCTCAATATCTTATAGTAACTTATGAAGAAAAAGAATATTAAAAAAGGAATATATAAAATGGGGGGAGTAAAAGTGTAAACTTTTGTATATGATTAAAGTTGTTATCAGATTAATATAAATTGTTGTTGCTATTAGAGATTTTATGTTCACCTCATGGAAACCACAAGGAAAAAAATCTCTAGTAGATAAAAAGAAGAGATCAAAGCATACCACAAAAAATTTGTCAAGCAAAAAGGAAGACAGCAAGAGGAAGAAAAGAGCAAAAGAACCACCAAATAGTCAGAAAACAATTAACAAAATGGCAATAGTAAGTTCTTACCTATCATTAATTGTTTTAAAGATAAATGGATTAAGTTCTCTAATCAAAAGACAGAGTGACTGAATGGAAAAAAATTAAATTAAAAAAAAAAACCCTAGATCTAACTATATGCTGCCTACAAGAGACTCACTTTTGTCTTAAAGAAATAAATAGGCTGAAAGCAAAAGGATGGGAAAAGATATTTCATGTAAATGGTAACCAAAAGGGAGTAAGGGTGGCTATATTTATATCAGACAAAATAGACTTTGAGTCAAAAACTGTCACAAGAGACAAAGGTCATTATATCATGGTAAAAGGGTCAATTCAACAGAAAGATATAAAATTATAAATATGAATGCACCCAGCATCAAAGCACCTAAATGTACAAAAGCAAATATTAACAGATCTGAAGGGAGAAATAGTAAAGCAGCAATTACAGGAAATATCAATATCCCACTCTCTAAGGGATAGATAAGACAGAAAACCAAGGAAACAGCAAAACTGAACCACACTACACATCACATGGATTTGACAGACATACACAGACTGTCCACCTAACAGCAGAAGAATACACATCCTAACACACACGCGGAACATTCTCCAGGATATACCACATGCTAGGCCGCAAAACAAGTCCTAACAAATTCAAGTAGCTTGAATCCAAGTAGCTTTTCTGATCACAGTGGAGTGAAGTTAGAAATGAATAACAGCAAGAAAATGGGAAAATTCACAAGTATGTAGAAAGCTGCCCTTGAAAAGCTCTTTGGTCAAAGGGGAAAATCAAAAGGGAATTAAAAAATATCTTGAGACAAATGAAAATGAAAACACAACAAACCAAAATCTATGGAATGAAGCAAAAACAGTTCTAAGAGGGAAGTTTATATCAATAAATTTCTACATTAAAATGGAAGAAAGGTCCCAAACAAACAACCTAACTTTATACCTCAAGGAACTAGAAGAAGAACAAACTAAGTCCAAAGTTTGGAGAAGAAAGGAAGTAATAAAGATTAGAGCAGCAATAAATCAAATATAAAATATAAAATAATCAACAGGTCAATATCCTTGATGAACGTAGATGCAAAACTTCTCAGTAAAAAACTAGCAAACCAAGTTAAATATCACATTTAACCATGACCAAAAGGGATTTATTACTGGGATGCAAGGATGGTTAACATATGCAAATCAATCAATGTGATACACATTAACAAAATGAAAGAGAAAACCACATGATCATCTCAATAGATGGAGGCAAAGCATTTGAAAAAGTTCAACATTAAGTCATGATTAAAATTTCTCAACAGAATAGGTACAGAAAGAACTTACCTTAACACAGTGAAGACCATATATGAAAAGCTCACGTCTAAAAACATAATCAATGGGGAAAAAATTGAAATCGTTTCCTCTAAGATCCAGTAAAAGGCAAGGATGCCCACTCTCACTACTTCTATTCAACATAGTACTAGAAGTCCTAACCAGGGCAATTAAACAAGAAAAAGAAAAGGCACCCAAACCATAAAGAAGACATAAAATAATCTCTGCAAATAATATGATCGTATATGTAGAAAAGATTCAATAAAAACAACAAAAAAAAAACCTGTCATAACTAATAAACTCAATAAAGTTGCAGGATACAAAATCAAGACACAAAAATCCTCCCAAAAAACTACATGAAAAGGAAATTAAGAAAATATCTTCATTCACAATAGCAAGAAAAATAATAAAATATTTAGGAATAAACCTCACCAGGGAGGTGAAAGATTTGTACACTGAAAATTCTAAAACATTGATGAAGGAAATTAAAGAAGACATAAATAAATGGAAAGCTGTCCTATGTTCATAGATTGGAAGAGTTAATGTTATTAAAATGTCCATACCACCCAACATGATCTACAGATTCTATGCAATCCCATCAAAACCCTAATGGCATTCTTTACAGAAACAGAAAAACAATCCTAAAATTTATACTGAACCACAAAAGACCTCGAATAGCCAAAGAAATCTTGAGAATTAAGAACAAAGCTGGAGGCATCATACTTTCTAATTTCAAAACATATTATAAAGCTAGAGTAATCAAAACAATATGGTACTGGAATGAAAACAGACATAATAGACTAATGGAACAAAACAGAAAGCCCAGAAATAAATCCATACATTTACAGTCAACTGATCCTCAAAAGGGTGCCAAGAACGTTCACACAATGGGTAAAGGAGAGTCTTTTCATTAAATGGTGTTGAGTAAACTGGATATCTACATTCATAAGGATGAAATTGGATCCTTGCCTCATCCACATACAAAAATTTAACTCAAAATGGATTTAACCCTTAAACATGAAATCTGAAGCAGTAAAACCACTGGAAGAAAATAAAGAGAAAAAGTTTCTTGACATTGTCAGAGCAATGATTTTTTTGGATATGACACCATAAGCATACGCAACAAAAGCAAAAATAGACAACTGAGATTGTATGAAACTAAAGAAGCTTCTGTGTAGCAAAGAAAACAATGAACAGATTGCAAAGGCAACCTACAGAATGAGAAAAAATATTTGCAAATCACATATTCTATAAGAGGTTAATATCCTATCCAATATCCTACCCAAATAGTAAAAACAATAATAAACAAATAACAAAGCCTTATTTATTGAGCTGAGTATTTTGCAAAGCACTGTGCTGTGTCACTGTAAGGGTTACAGATAACATCTGTCAACTGGGTCGCATAAGCCTGGCTTTAGAACTGAAGATACTGAGACTCGGGTCAGAAAAAAACAACACAATTTTTGTGGTGAGGTTTAGTGGCAGCGCACCTGGCTATGGAGTTAAACCCATCAGCAAGGCATTCCATGGAAACTATAATCTCTATAATGTCCAAATAGCTGGCTTTTCCCACAGATTCCGTGGCCCTATGTGTGACCCAAAACAGGCAAACTGGCTGAGTAGGTATTTTCAGTTTGTCCTTTTTGGTGTCATGCAGATACAGACGGAAGTCCTCTGGGGTGCAGATTCCATAGCTTCTTCCAGAGACCCTTTTGGGGTCCTGAAATACCATTCTCACCTGCCAAGTCTTTCCTCCCTGGCTGTGTCCCAGACCCTGGGAAGACCCTCTCCAAGCTAGAATTTTGGCAGTAGCTACCCAAAGTAGACATGAGTTCCAAAATCCTTTGGCCATTATTCTTTAAACATAATCTGGGCTTGGAGAAATACAAAAGGAGCTGAACTCTGCAGAGGAAAGAATACCACATGGTGAATCAGGGGCCCGGGGCCCGGCTCTGCGGGTTGACAGTGGAAAGGCATTTAGCCCCTCCAGGCTTTGGTTTCTGTATTATTCAGGCTTCTCCAGAGAAACACAATCAATGGGAGATACATATTATATGTATAAGATAAACATATATATATATATGTATATATATGTGTGTGTATATATATATATATAAAATAAATCATATACATATGATTTATTATAGGAATTGGCTCACAAGGCTATGGAGGCTGAGAAACCCCATGACCTGCCATCTGCAAGCTGAAGACCCAGGAGGGCCAGCAATGTAATTCAGTCCAAGTCCAAAGGCATGGGAACCAAGAGCACCAGGCTCTCATGGCAGGAGAATGATGACCAGCTCAAGCAATGAGAGCAAATTCACCCTTCCTCAGCCTGTTTTGTTCTCTCCAAGCCCTTGAGGGATTGGATGATGCCTGTCTGCACTGGTGAGGCTGATCTGTTTTACTCAGCTTCCCGATTCAAGTGTCCATCTTTTCCAGGAACATCTTCACGGACACACCCAGAATTAACGTTTTACCAGCTATTTGGGCGTCCCTTAACCCAGCTAAGCTGACATGCAATTAACCATCCCAGTCTCCTTTCTTGTAAAATGATAAAGTTGGGATTAAATGACCTATAACATACACTCTTTCCGAAGCCAACCTTTATTCTGTGAGTCTACCTCTAACTCCATGGCCCAGAGTGTCCTGCTGACCCCAACCCTGATTCTTGCCCTCTGTCTCTTTCCTATGCCCCCTGTAGCTGAGAGCCTTGCACATTTGCAACAGCTGCCTGCTGCTGCCCGAGCCTGCTCCATCCACTCACTCTTCTGCGCAGACTGACTTTTTGTTCTTTACAGGTGTCTGTGAGAGGAGATGGGCCCGTGGATTGATCCGACAGCCCTTGCTCTGCTGGCCCAAAGCCTGCTGCTTGGAAAATCCCAGGTAAAGCCTCTGACAGCATCATTAGTGTGAGTCAGCATGCTGTCGATCAGGCCCAGTATAATGGGGGGAGTGAAGGGTGTAATTTGCTTGAACACACACACTTTCCTGCAGGATGATTACTTTGCAGCCCACATACTTTGGGGGGTGGGGGGCAGAATTCCTCTTGAATCAGCACAGCCTTCTTTGTCACATTCTGTCTGAAGAAAGACAGCTGCTCCATAGTCAGGAATGGAAGGGTGAGAAACTAATGGAAAAACAAATAAGGCAGGGAGGCAGGATGTGTTTTTGCATCACGTGCTGCTCAAAGGCTTTCTCTGCCATGGGGATGGGTAGACAGTCCCATGCTTCCTTGTTTTGGGCTTTGATACAAGCCCAAACAGGAGACCTCTCTAGCCTTCAAGCAGTCAGCTTATCAGCAGGAAGGTACTGCTGATGGAACACGAGACTTTCATCTGTGCTTGGGAATCCCAACCTTTGGAACTTACGCTTCAGGTCCCTCCTGACCCTGGTCTGTTATCACCTCTGCTCTGTTTTGACTCTTTACTTAGAAAAACACATAAAGAGCTGAACCTACCACAGAGGGAAGAGCACTACACTACATGGGGGGTCCTGGGTTCTGGTCTGTGGGTTGACCTTGGAAAAGCAGAGAGCCACTCCAGGCCTTGGTTTCCTCTCTTGAAAAATAAGGTTAGAATAAACAACCTGTAAAGTTTGCTCTTTCTACATCCAACATTTCATGGTTCAACTTCTACCTCCACTGACTGGGGTGTCCTGCCCACCCTGACCCTGACGCTGCCCCCTGGTCCCTTTCCTAGGTCCACTGTAGTTGAAGACACTGAAGACATACCACTCTGGTTTCAGTGATTTAACACAATCCAACATACAAGGACAAAAAATACCAGCCCAGTGGAATTATGAGCATTATGCTTTTTTTACTATTCATTTAGTAATAAATATGGGGCTTCTGCTTTGGGCCGAGCTTGGCACTAGGCATTATGGGGTGTATCCAAGGAGAACGTGTGGGCCCCGCCTACACAGAGCTGAAGGTTCACTTGACAATGTTCAATCCTCATGAAACAAGGAGGGAATAACTGAGCATTAACATGTGAATGGACACATGAGAATACAAGCAGCTCAACGTGGAAGATGCACAGGGACAGAGGTGGAGAGAAGTGTTTGGGAGCAGAGAGGGGTCGAGGCTGGCCTTCAAGGACGGGTGGAATCCGGCTGAGCAGAAAGAACCACAGAAAGACAGGGAGGGGGAGAAATCACCAGTATCGAGGGGCAGTGAAGACCCTGTTTGGAGCTGCTGTTTGGAGCAGAAATTACATGTTAAAAGTGAGGTAAAGTAATGGAGAGGTGGTTATCGTCATATACACACAGCATGTTGCTCATTAGAGAACTCTTTGTCTGGGTTATCTCATTTAATGCATATAATGTCCTGCTGAGTTGATCTCCCTATCTCTTTTGTACAGATGAAGAAACGGTGACTCAGAGAAGTTGTATAACTTGCCGACCGTCACAGAGCTCATACAGGAGGTAGAGGCAGAATCCCACGGCTTCTGAACTGAAGTCCACGTTCCTTTTCTCCCGCAATGCTGAGAGAGCCAGATTATAGTGGGCCTGAACTGACAGGCCAGACATCAGGAAGAGAAAAGTCTGAGATTCTAGACTCACAAAGTCATCATCATAACTTCCATTTTCTCAAATTGTCCCAACAATTGGCACCTGGTTGCCTGACTCGGGACAGAGCCACGAGTTTTGGGGAGGAGCAAGGGAGGGCAGACAGGGCAGAGCACACTTCGAAAGTGAAGGGTCAGTCTGGCTAGGAATTTTGTGGTAGGCTGGAGCAATCGTCGGGGAGCAAAACGCAGTTGCAGGAAGTTCATTCATGGAGAACTTATCATGTCAAGATTCTTTTCACTATTAAATATTGAGTGTTTACTATGTACGAGGCACTAAACCAGGTACTACTTTTTCTTCTCCAATGTCACGTTAAGCCAATCCAACAATGCCTCACCATCTTACAACAGCTTCCCTCTGTGTCCTTCCACTGTTCTGATCTTCAATTACAAATTCATTTTTTGGTCACCTATAATACAGCAAGCTGTATGTTAGGCTTAGAAGATATGCTACCAACTGCTGGTACAGGGATGAAAAAATTACATAATAAGATAGAGTTAAAATAGAAGGCTCTGAAACAGACACAAATGAATATTGAAATTTGATAAGTAATTGAAATGGCATTTAAAATCATTGCATAACCATATGATATCACTTATATGTGGAATCTAAAAAAAAAGACAAACATTACAAAACAGAAACAGATTCACAGACATAGAAAACAAACTTATGGTTACTGCTGGAGAAGGAGGTGGGAAGGGATAAATTGGGAGTTCAAAATTTTCAGATACTAACTACTATATATAAAATAGATTAACAACAAGTTCATACTGTATAACACAGGGAACTATGTTCAATATCTTGTGGTAACTTATGGTGAAAAAGAATATGAAAACGAACATTCATATGTTCATGTATGACTGAAGCATTATGCTGTACACCAGAAATTGACACAACATTGTAAACTGACTATACTTTAATAAAAATATATATACTAGAAAAAATAAAATAAAATAATCAGTGCGGAGATAGCACACAATTTGGAAGGCCTTACGCTCGGATCCCTATCTGTACAATAAATAGATTCTGGACTAAAGAGTTAAATATAAAGAAGAAAAATCATAAAAAGAAATTGTAAAATCATGTTTCTTTTCTCTTAGGAATGGGAGAGACTTTTCTAAGCATAAAAGCAAGGAAACAAATCATATAAAAATATCAATAGATCTAACTTCACAATTTAGAAAAATGTACACCCAAAGAAAAACACTATAAACAATATTGATGGAGGTCTTCCAGGGCAGTCGGATTCTGTGAGTTCACGGTTGAATGATGCTCTTGGCTAGAAACTCAGCCATGATGGATAAAACACAAAAGGGAGGACTGAAAGATAGACTGGGGCTCAAGGGCAGGAGAAGAATATTCGTGGACTGGATACACAGAAGCACAAGCTGAGGCCGTGGGCTTGCTGGGCCCCAGGTCCAGGATCAGGCTGAGGGTGGGATGTCTAAGCTCAATTCACTGCTCTCTTTGAAGACAGGAGCTGAAGAGAGAGGCTCATGGAGCCCCGCGAAAGGAGGCTGAAAGCAAAGTGCTACAAAATGTCGCTGAAGGAAAACATTTTCAGATCACGCACCTAATAAAGGACTTGTACCTAGGTTATACAAAGAACTCTCACAATTCAACAATAAAAAGACACATGACACAACTACACACGGGCGAAGGATCTGAACAGGCTTTTCTGCAAAGAAGAAACTCAAGTGGCCAATAAACATATGAAAAGGCACTCCAAGGTTATGAGTCATCAGGGACATGCAAATCAAAACCACAAAGAGGTCACTTCATACCCGCGAGGATGGCTCTAATAGAAAAGATGGATAATAACAAGTGTTGATAAGGAGGCAGAGGAAGTGGGATCCTCATACACAGCTTGTGGGAACATCAAAAGGCGCAGCTGCTATGAAAAACAGTTTGGCAGCTCCTCAAGGAGCTAAACCCATACCAGGGAAAGGGGGTGGCAAGGGATAAATTTGGGAGTTTGAGATTTACAAATGTTAACTACTATATATAAAAATAGATTTAAAGAAACTTTCTTCTGTATAGCACAGAGAACTATGTTTTTAATGAAAAAGAATATGAAAACGGATATATGTATGTATATGCATGACTGGGACATTGTGCTGCACACCAGAAATTGACACATTGTAACCAGCTGTACTTCAATTAAAAAAAAAAAAAAAGCCAAACCTAGAATTAGCATGTGACCAAGTAATTCCACTCCTAGGTATATACCCAAGGTATAAATGCTCATGTAAAAACTTGTATAGAAATGATTGGAGCAGGTGCTATGGACTGAATTGTGTTTCCCCAAAATTCATATGTTGGAAGCCCTAATCCCCAGTAGGATGGTATTTGGAGATATAGCCTTTGGGAGACAATTAGCTTTAAATAAATTCATGAGGGTGAGGCCTCTCTGAAGGTATTAGTGCCCTCATAAGAAAAGACACTGGAGAGCTTGCTCTCTCTCCATCTCTACCATGTGAGGACACAGCAAGGTGGCCCTCTGCAAGCCAGGAAGGCAGTTCTCACCAAAACCCAACCACACAGGCACCCTGATCTCAGACTTCCAGCCTGCAGAACAATGAGAAAGAAATTTGCTTCTTCAGCCACCTAGTCTATATAGTATTTTGTTATGAGAGCCTGAGCTGACTAGGACAGATTTTAGTACCAAGAAATGGGGTGCTACTGGAGCAAATAACTAAACACATGGAAGTAATTTTGGAACTGGGTAATGGGTAGAGGCTAAGAGATTTCTGTGGTCATGCTAGAAATGTGGATGTTACAATTCTGACACTAATTTCATTGTGTGTGTGTGTGTTACCCACACCAAGCAATTCTCTGACACATCAGGGTGTCCTACAATTTAACTCAATTCTGACACTATCTACCTGGAAGTAGAATCAGATCCCACAGGTTCAGGGCTCAGCTCCACAAGACTGCCCGCAGTTCAGATGCCAATCACAAGTCCAGGTTGTTTCCTGTGCTCTGGACTAATGTGCTGTAAGTCAGAGGTTCCCACAACAACTTTCTTGGTTTGATTAATTTGCTAGAGTGACCCACAGAATTCAGGAAGCCAGCTTATGCACTAGATTACCAGTTTATTACAAAGGATATTAAAGGATACGAATCAATAGCCAAATGAAGAAATACATAGGGTGAGGTCCTGAACAAAGGCGCTTCTGTCCTCATGGAGTCTGGGACCAGGCATGGCAGCTCACGGGTGCATTCTGGTTCAACAACCTGGAAGCTCTCTGAACCCCATCCTTTTGGGGTTTTATGGAAGCTTCATTACATGAGCATGATTGATCAAACAATGGGCCACTGGCAACTGAACTTGATCTCCAGCCCGTCTCCCCTCCCTGGATGTCCAGGGCTGGGACCAAAGTTCTGATCCTCTAATCACATGGTTGCTTCCTCTGTTGACTAGCCCCCATCCTTAAGTTACCTAAGGGCTTTCCCAAACTCACCTGGTTAACATAAAAAATACACCTTTATAGCTCTCATAACTCAGGAAATTCTAAGAACTTTAGGAATTCTTCTAGGAACAGGGATGGTCACCAAATATGTATTTTTTTTTAATAAAGGAGACATTATTTTATTTAAAAATCTGTCTTCTAAATTTCAAAAAACAGTATTTCTCAAACTGTATGCCTTGAAACACAAGCATTTCTTTTTTTTCTTTTTTTTAAATTGAAGTATAGTTGATTTATAATGTTGTGCTAGTTTTTAGTGTACAGCATAGTGATTCAGTTATATATACATACATATATTCTTTTTCATTATAGGTTATTATAAGCTATTGAATATAGTTCCCTGTGCTATACAGTAGGACCTTGTTTATCTGTTTTAGGTATTGTAGTTTGTTTCTGCTAATCCCAAATATGTATTTCTTATTATAAATCTCAGTATCACACGTTAGTGGTGATTCTGGTGAGGTCTCTGATGGAAATGAGGAACATGTACTGAAAACTGGAGGAAAGGCAATCCTTGTTTTAAAGTGGCAAAGGACTTGGCTGAACTAATGTTCAGATGTTTTGTGGAAGGTAGAACTTGTGAGTGATGAAATCAGATGTTTAGCCAGGGAGATCATTCTAAGCAAAGAGGAAGGAGCAGCTTGGTTTCTCCTGACTCCTTACAAGAAAATACAAAAGGAGAGAGAGAAATTCAAGAAGGAACTGTTAAGCAAAAAGGAACCAGATCTTGAAGGTCTGGGAAATTCTCAGGAGAGAACACTAATGGTGTGTTAGAACAGACATTTGGTAAAGTGATCTTGGGTGTAACTCCTGGACTTAATCAGCTTCCTCAGCAGAAGCCAGAAATAGAGATGGTACTCAGCTAGCAAAGACACTGCCAGTTTGCACTTAAGGGGACAGAGAGTGGGATGGAATGAAAGAAGGCCGTCATACTTCTTGGATTCTACAGAACTAGTCCATTGAGATATTCAGCTATGAACATGCACTATTCTTTATGAAAAAGGAAGAATGACCATAAAGGCAGTTCAGAAAATATCAGGGCTGCCTCCTTGGTTTCAGAGTGAGGTCATTGCTTTAATTTCAACTGGCTGGACAGCCTCCACTAGAGTGGAGGATGGGGCTGCTAAGAACCTTGGAGGTGGGACGCCTGCCTGGCAGAGCCAAGGAAGCATGATTGCCACCTGAGCGCATCACAAAGGCAGGACTGCCACCCTCGTGGGTCCAGAAGGTGGAATATCAGGCCAAAGAGGATTTTACTCAAGCCTAAAGATAGAATTCATCTTCTTAAGTTTTGGGCTTACTTGGGACCTGTCACCCCTTCATTCTTTCCTATTTTACTCTTTTAGAATGGGGATGTCTATCCTATGCCTGTCCCACAATTATATGGCTCATAATTTGTCTGGTTTCATACGTGGAAAGGAATTTTCCTTGAATCCCACCTATATCTGATGATATTTAGATAAGTCTTGGACTTTAGACTTCAGAGTTAATGTTGGAGTAAGTTAAGATTTGGGGGCCTGTTTAAAGTGAAGTTAATGTATTTTGCTTATGAGAAAAACATGAATTGGGGGTAAGGGACAGAATGCTACAAACTGAATTGTAGTCATATGTTGAAGCATATGTGGCAGACTGAGATGGCTAAGATTGTATATAAATCAAAAAGTGGAAACACCCCAGTTGTCTATCAATTGGCGAGTAGATCAATAAAATGTGGTATATCCATATAATGGAATATTACTAAACCATAAAAAGGGAATTAAGTGCTGATACATGCTACGTGATGGATGAACCTGGAAAAAACTATGCTAAGTGAAAAAAGCTAGACACAGGTCACATACTGTATGATTCCATTTATAAGACATGTCCAGAATAAGCAACTCAATAGAGACAGAAAGGAGGTTACTGGCTGCCATGGACTGGAGGTACGAAGGGGATGAGAAATGACTGCTAATAGGTGCAGGGTTTCTTTTGGGGTTAATAGAAATGTTATGAAATTAGGGGTAATGGTTACACAGCTTTTTGACTATAGCAAAAACTGCTGAATTGTTCATATTAAAAGTGTAAATTTTATGGTATGTGAATTATATCTCAATGAAACTATTGTTTAAAAAATGCTGCCTAGGGCTATAGGTCCTCGCAAGCTCTAAGCCTAGGGAGGAAGGTGAGCACAGAGCTGACCTGCAGACTAGGAGGTGGGCCAAGCTTTAATCGCTTCTGTTACTGGAAATGTGATGGACCCTATGTCAATACAATCCTAGTTCTGGATTGGGATCCTGGAGGATCTGGGGGAGGCAATGGCACACCACTAGACAGAGAAGAATAAATACATAAAAACAAAGCAAAAGCAAAGCCTATAGGAAATTGGACTGTAAACTCAAATATCAAAATACAAGAAAAGTACATCTCATGGAAGACAACCAATGAAATCAACATTCAGAACAGAACACAAATTTACTAATGTGAAATTTAATTTATACAACAGTCTGGCAAGGACTTTTAAAAATGTGTTTTTAGAATACTCAGAGAGAAAAATGAAGACGTTTTACATTTTAAAAAGAAATTACAAAATAAAACAAGCAGAGCTGAAAAAGAGCATGGGGATTTTAAAAAAGAATCCATTAATACAACCTCAGAAAAGAAAAATCATGGCCATTATAATTTTACAAAATGGAAACAAAAGGAGGGTGAATTAATGAATATTAATTAATTAATTAATGGACAGTAGAATTGAGAAATTCACAGACAGACAGCAAACATGAAGGAGCAGTTAAGAGACATGGAGGTTAAACTGAGCTACTTCAATATATAGCTGGTAGGAACTCTAGGGGTTCCAGAACAAAAGAGCGGCAGGAGTGATGGAAAATCCATTTCTTTTGGAACAAATAACTCATAGACATTTTCTAAAATTTTAAAAAATTGTCTTCAACTTGGAAATGCACACCAAGTATTGAACAGGACCAAACTGCATAGAAAGCTCAGAAATACACCCTTGGATCTATGAAAAGTCAACATGTGAAAGAGACAGCATCATGAATTAATGGAGAAAGGACTACTGCTGGAGAAATATGAAAAATATTACGTTCTTACTGCATACTGTAAACCAAATAAATTTTAAGTGAACCAAAAGCCTAAATTTCAAAGGCAAAGCTTAAAAACTTTTAGAAGAAAACATAAAAGGATATCTTTATAATCTTTTGATAAGGAGAATCTCCTTAAAAGAAAGCACGAAACAAAGGAAATGGTGGATAAGTCAGACTACGTTAAAACACAAAACTTCACAATCAAGATAGAAAAAGGAAGTTAAAAGACACACTGAAAGACGATATTTACCACGTACAAACAAAGATTTATAGAACGCTCATGGAATATCTATTAGCAATACAAAAAGGACAATCCAATAGAAGGAAATGGACAAATAATAAGAATAGGCAATTTATAGAAGAGGAAGGCTGAACTATGAATAAACCTAAGAAAGGACCTCAATCTCACGAGTAAGCACGGAAATACAAATAAAAATGTCAATGAGTGTCAATTCATACCAACCTGACTGACAAAAATTAAATTCTGTCCCTGGAGAAACAAATTCTATTTGTATTGCTGGGGGGGGAGTGCAAATTGACATGACAACTTTGCAGGTAAACCTGATTGTATTTAGTATAAAGAAGATTTTTATATTCTACACTCAGGAAAGAAATTCTTCCATAGACTAAAGGAGCTATATTATGAATACTCATTACAAATAGGAAAAGAAAGGAAACCACATGAGTACTCAACCCATTCACAGGAGAATGGATAAGCCATTCGTGGCATGTTAATATAGGAAAAGGCACTGCAGCTAAAATGCATGAACTACAGCTACTTGCATCAACATTAAGAAATTTTGGGAAAATGTTGAATGAAAAGAGCAAGGTGCAGAGAGGTATAGTCCAAATACACATTACATATTATATATATATACATACATACACACTATATAATATTATAAATATATTATGTATATATAGCATATGTAATGTAAATTTAAAACATGTAAAATCATATCACTGCAAATCTGTGGACATCTAAATCTGTAGCAAATATATGGAATAAAATTGTTGAATTCATAGTAGTTGTTAACTAAATGGGGAAGTAGGAAAGGGTTTGGAATTGAGGGGAGTGGGTCATGGAAACCTCAAGTTTATCAACAAAATTCTGTTTATTTAAAACAAGTCTGGTGGGGAGGGTAGAGCTCAGTGGTACAGTGCATGCTTAGCATCCACGAGGTCCTGGGTTCAATCCCCAGTACCTGCATCAAAACAAACAAACAAACAAACAAACCTGATTACCCACCCCCCAAAACAAGAACAAAACAGAAATAAAATAAATTAAAATGGAAAAGATTTAAAAAATAAAAATAAAAGTAAATCAAGTCTGACCTCAATATAGAATAATGTTAAGATTTTAGAAAGCAAAGTAATGGGTGTTTATTTTATTATTTTTAATTTTTGCTGTATGTTCTAGATGTCTTATAGTGACAATATTAAAAATCCAGAAACTTCTGTACTAACAGACAAAACTATAAATTGGGAAAGAATAATCGCAACATGTGGCAGCCAGATGACTGAGGTTCTTGTTATATACTAAGTGCTCTTATTAAGTGATGAAAATGAGACGAGCACATGAGGAAAGCTGAGTAACAGCATTAAGAGGCAATTTGCAAGAAGGGAAATACTAGTGACTTGTGAACTTCTGAAACCAAGTTCAACATCACTGCAAAAATGCAGATTGAAGCGGCGATGAAATATAATTTTTTTTTTTTTTACTACCAAATTCTAGGAATTTACCCTTAGGAGGTAGCCAGGAATTCTATAAAATTTTATTTTCAGAGATATTATTGATGGCTCCTTAGAGGGGTGAAAAGAATACATGGCAATAAAGTGCATGCATCTGTCCAAGCCAGCTATCTAGGAGAAATTTTGGATTCATTTGATCCTTTTACTCTCCATCACCAAACACTGTTAGTTCTGCTTATCAAATTCAAAGTCACACACTTTTTCTTCACATTTTAGCATCTGTGAAACTGGGATGTGTCTTACAGCCACTGCCGGCCAGGGGGAAGTCATGATGTCATTGTCATTGTCTAAACGTGCTCATCAAAACTTGCAAAATAGATAGGTCTCATGTTCTTTTCATAAGCTTCATAAATGTTATATAAATTTTATATGTGCAAATAAGCTCAGAAATGCATATTCGTCTCAGAAGTACCATCTTAGTACAAGTAAGAGTGAATTAAGATGAATCTAAGCAGGTTAAGTAAAACAATGTCGAAGTCACGCATTTATATCTCAGGGAACTTCCTAACGTGACATAGAACAAACCTTAATGAAACTAAACAGAGTGTGTGAAACAGGCAAAAAAATGACACTTTTAAATTAAATGAAATGTGAATTAGAGTGAGTATAGACAAAACTAAGCAGTTTGTGTCAAACAAGTCCAGAATCTATCATTCTTTTTAAAACCAATTCCTTATGAGGCATTAGAGCAAGATCTAGTTGATACTAAACAGTTTATACGAAACCAAGCTCAAAATCACTTGTTCACATCAAACAAAATTTCTCATGGCTCATTAGAACTAGTTCATATACAACTAAACAGTTTACATTAAGCTAAGTGCAGGCTCAAACATTCTTCTCAAAAGTAACCTTAGGATGAATGAGTGTAGTTGAAAGTAAGCAGCATACATGAGATAAAGCTTGAAATCCCTCGTTCATCTCAAACAACACTCCTAAGCTTCATCAACTTTTTTATGTGCAAACAAGACAGAAGTGTTCCTTGCCCTGGTTATCAAGGGGTCTTTGAACTCAGGGATCATTTGTCACCCACCCCTTGAAAGTCAGATTTAGGTTGCTTTGGATGAAAAGGATAATCTTAGCGGCAACTTGGGGAAAGCATTTTAGGGACACATTAAGGAGGATTTGTAGGAGCTCTAAAGGAATGTACAAACAGTGATTGGGATAAAAAGTTAATATCCTCATTGTGGAAAGGGCTAGTGAAAATCTGTAAGAAAAACCTTAAGTGTCCAATAGATGAAGGGGCCAAGAACAGAGAGCTCACAAAGGGGGAAATAAAATCAGCCAAGAAACATTTGAAACATATATAAACTCAAAAGAAATCAGAAAAATGCAACTAGGACAAGAAGTTAATTCTGCCTATCAGATAACCAAAGACTGAAATGATACACCATCCACTGCTACTGAGATTCCAGGAAAACACACACTGTTACATTCTCCTCGCAGGAGGGTGCACTAAAGCAGCCTTTCTGGAAAGCTATGTGCCAGTGTGTAAAAGGAGCCTTAAACACATCCACACCTTGCTTATTTATGCAAAAAAGGAAAAAAAATAAGAAGGATAAACCAAAAAGTAAATAAATTGATTATCTATTGGCATGGGGAAAAATATAAAGAAGGGGAAAGAGGAAGGAAATCTTACAGACAGGGAGCAAATGACCCTTCTCTGAGTATATATGTATCTTTTAGATAGTTCTGAATTTTAGAAACATGGTAATATTGTACATACGCCCAAATTAATGAATAATTAAAAATCAGCCAGGATATGGAGAGACTCCAAACAGAATACAGATAGCAACAAATGAACCTATATATTATGTTACAAATGATTAACCGAGCTGCACATAGTGAGGAAGAAAACTAGCCTTTGTAACTTTGGAAAATACGATTTTGACTATATTGTGCGAGACTAAAGACCCAAAGAATGGTGCATGTACTGTGCTCAAATTAGTAAGTGTTTCTCTCAGGGGTGTGGGCTAACAATTCGGAAGAGACTTTCTGTGAATACTGGGCTGGAATAAATACATTGTAGGCAATA
Source organism: Camelus dromedarius (assembly GCF_036321535.1). Lineage (NCBI taxonomy): Eukaryota > Metazoa > Chordata > Mammalia > Artiodactyla > Camelidae > Camelus > Camelus dromedarius. Next base: position 23,656,769 of record NC_087459.1, on the reverse strand, counting down.
TCTGCAGGGCTCCTCACTGCCAGAGAAAGAAGCTGCAAATAAGGAGAAGGGGAAGATAGACTTAACCCTGTGGTTTGGGATTGCAAACGGAGGTATCAGTATGAACTCATAGTTCTCAGACAGAAAAATGCAGAAATATACATAGAGGTGTTTGCATGTGTGGATTAGTATAGCTACATATATTTTCTAGCTACATCCACGGAGAGGGCCTAGAAGCAATGACATCCTAGTAGGAATGAGGACGCTGAGCAACCAGATCTTCATTTCTAAATAGCATTCTCAGTGAAAGGAACCAGGATTTGTTGAAGAAGTGGATGATTCCAGAGCTGGGACCGGGAAAAATGCAAGATAAGCCTGGAGCATCTCATGTTCCCAGAAATTAAGAAGTGCTCAAAAAAGGAAAGGAACACTGAATAGGCTTCTAATAGACAAAGCTAGAGCAAATGGAGCAGCAAAATAAATAACCACTTTATTGGATTTTACCCCACAGAGTGAGAAACAAAGGAACAAACAAAAAGAAAATCCATGAGTCTATAGTGATACAAATAATTGAATAAATAAGTAAAATAGGAGCAAGGGGAAAACTTCTTTGCAGAAGAATTCCAATTCATAAATGTAAAAGGAATCAAGGAAATAAAAAAATCATTAGGCAAACACAGCAGTAATAATTGTTGTAAGCAAGTTCCACCAACAGATGCTAAAATTTGTAGTCAAAAGATTGATATTAGCTGCATTTCTATACATCAACAATGAACAATCTGGAAAGAAACTTTAAAAAACAACTCAGTTTACAACAGCATCAAGAAATAATAAAATACTTTGCAGTAAGTCTAACCAAGGACATAGAAGACTTACACACTGACAACTATAGAATACTGCTAAAAGAAATTAAAGAGCAGGGAGGGTATAGCTCAGTGGTAGAGTGCGTGCTTAGCATGTACAAGGTCCTGGGTTCAATCCTCAGTACCACCATTAAAAAAAATAATAAACCTAATTACCTCCCCCAAATAAATAAATAAATCAAATTTAAAAAGAAATTAAAGAAGATACAAATAAACAAAATTGCATCCCACGTTTATGGATTGGAAGACTTAAGATGCCCATAAAAACCAAAGTAATCTACATATTGAATGCAATCCCTAAAAAAATCACAATGACATTGATTTTTTTTTTTTTGAAGAAATAGGAACATTTATCCTAAAATTCATAGGGAACCTCAAGAAACCCAGAATAGCCAAAATCATTTTGAAAAATAAGAATAAAGTTGGTGGACTCACATTTCCTGACTTCAAAACATTATAAAGCTACACTAATCAAAACAGTGTAGTCTGGCACAAATACAGACATAAAGACCAATGGAATAGAATAGAGGGTCCGGTAATAAATCCTCATGTACATGGTCAAATAATCTTTGACAAGGGTGCCAAGGCCATTCAATGGGGAAAGAACAGTCTCTTCAGCAGACGATGCTGGGAAAACTGGATGTCCACATGAAAAGAATGAAGCTGGGCCCTTATCTTATGCCATGTACAAAAATTAACTAAAAATTAATTAAAAATCTAAGTGTAAGACCTAAAATTTTATAGGAACATAGGAGAGAAGCTTCATGACACTGGACTTGGCAATGATTTCTTGGATGTGATACCAAAAGCATAAGCAACAAGATCAAAACCAGACAAATGGGACTATATTGAACTTAAAAACTTTTGTACATCAAAGGACACACTCAATAGAATTAAAACACAATCTATGGAATGGGAGAAAATATTTGTAAGTCATATATCTAATAAGAGGTTAATACCCAGAATATATAAAGAACTACAACTCAACAACGACAACAGAAAAATCAAATAACCTAGTTCAAAAATGGGCAAAGGACTTGAACAGACATTTCTCCAAAGATGATATACAAATGACCAACAAGCATATGGAAAGATGCTCAATGTTATTAATCATCAGGGACATAAACATGAAACCACAATGAGATGTTGCCTCACATCCTTTAGGATAGCTATTACTTGAAAAACAAAAACAAAAATGAAAACAAAAAACCAACAAAACTGGAAAATAACAAGTGTTGACAAGATTGTGGAGAAACTGGAACCCTGGTGCACTATTGGTAGGATTATAAAACTACTATAGAAAACACTATGGATGTTCCTCAAAAAATTAAAAATAGAACTATCATATGATCCTGTAATCCCACTTCTGGGTATATAGACCCAAATAAATTGAAGTCAGGGTATTGAAGAGATTATTTTCACATTCATGTTCATAGCAGCATTATTCACAGTAGCCAAGAGGTGGAAACAATCCAAGTGTCCATCAACAGGTGAATGGATAAACAAAATGTAGTATATACATATAATGGAACATTGTTCATCCTTAAGAAGGAAAGAGAGCCTTTCACATGCTACAGCATGGGTGAATCTTGAGGACATTATGCTAAGTGAAAGCCAGGCACAAAAGTAGTGTATGATTCCATTTATATGAAGTATCTAAAACAGTCAAATTCATAGAAACAGAGAGTAGAATGTGGATACCAGGAGCTGGGGGTGGGGGTTGGGGGGTTGTTATTTAATGAGTATAGAGTTTCAAATTTGCAAGAAAAAAAGTTCTGGAGATCTGTTTCACAACAATGTGTGCATACTTAACACTACTGAACTGTACACTTAAAAATGTTTAAGATATTAACTTTTATGTTGTGTGTTTTTTACTACAAAGTAAATAAATACAAATTTGAGAAGAAACAGGATATTTGCACAGACTTAAATGAATGTGACAAAGAAGAGGGATACATACACATATATGTATATACACACAATGGAATATTACTCAGCCATAAAAAAAGAAATATCACCCCTTGCAGCAACATGGATGGACCTAGAGATTATCATACCAGGTGAAGTAAGTCAGGCAGAGAAAAACAAATATTATATGATATTACTTATACATAGAATCTAAAAAAAATAATACAAATAAACTTATTTGCAAAACAGAAAGAGACTCAAGCAACATAGAAAACAAACTCACAGTCACCAAAGGAGAAAGGGGAGGGGGAGGGATAAATTAGAAGTATGGGATTAACATATACAACTATATATAAAATAAGCAACAGGACTACTGTATAGCAGCACAGGGAACTATGTTCAATATCTGGTAATAACCGATAATGGAAAAGAATCTGAGGCTGCACATCTGAAACTAACACAATATTGTAAGTCAACTACAGTTAAATTTAAAAAACCCCAAAATCAAGGAAAGAAACTAAAAATCTCCTCCCACCTGAATAGTTATTAATTACAAAGGGAAGATAGTAACTCTACAGTGGACAAACAGAGCAGACACCAGACATCACCTTAACCGAGCGATAATCAAGGTTAACAGCACCAAAAATTAGACTTGTCACCCTATGAACCCCCTCATATAATGCACCAAGAAGAGAACACTGTCATTTCTGTGGTTTTCATGCCAGAAATGCATTAACCTCACTCTAATCATGAGAAACCATCAGACTGACTCACATTTGGGGACATTCTACCAAATACATGACCAGTGCTCTTCAAAAGCCTCAAGTTCATGAAAGATGGAGCAAGGCTGGGGAACTGTCACAGGTTGGAAGAAACAGGAAAAATGACAACTAAATACAATGTGTAACCCTGGAATGGATCCTGGACCAGAAAAAGTACATTAGTGAAGAAACTGGTGAAACCATAACAGAGAGTCTGTAATTCAGTTAATAGTTTTCTCGCAGTTTCTAAATTTCAATAATTGTCCTATGGTTACACAAGATATTAACATCAGGGCAAGCTAGATGAAAGGCTTACAGGAACTCTCTGTACTATTTTTGCAAGTTCTCTGTAAGTCTAAAATTATCTCAAATTATAATTTTAAACAAATATTCATACATTTGGGGGAAAACCAGGAGATTGTTTTCCAACAACCTTTCCTGAATAAATAATCTGAAATGTAAAAGGGTTTATATAAAAAGATGTTTATCATAGCATTATTCATAATAATTTTAAAAATCAGAAACAACCTACATGGTCATGAACAGGATGGTTAATAAATTATGATCTCCTCTGGGTTCTTGGCTCTGACTACAACCTGTATGCTGATGACACCCAAATATACGTCTCTGCTCACAGAGTGACTGCTGGCTTCACATCTCCTCTTAGAGGAAGGTCTAAGAGATACATCAAAATAGTATGGCTAAAAGGGAGTTCTCAGCTCCTTCCCCAACGCAACTTCTGTCTTCCTCGTGGCTTAAGGGAGAACCTACAAGTCATCCTGGATTCCTCTCATTTCCTTGTCTTCCATACTTGCTCCATATGCAAGTCCCTCCTCTCTCCTTCCAAAACATACCACTGGTCCATTACTTCCCTCCTGCACCACTGCTCCTCCTGATGCAAAACATCGTCTATCTCCCTGTGCTCCAGGGAGCACAGGCTCCCATGGTCTCCCTGTTTTCTCTTCTGCCCTCTCTCATCATTCTCCACGCAGCAGCCTGAATGATGCTAAAAGACATCCATCAACCTGCTCTTCCTCTGCCTAAAGCCCTCCAGTGGTTCCCCATGGCACTTAAAGGCCAACTTCCTTACCGTCTCCAGCCGGGTCCTTCTGGAGCCTCCAGGCCACCGTCTCAGGCCAGCCCCTTAACCTCTCCCCTCCTCTCTCCCGTGTTCTGGCCACAGTGGCTTCATTCAGTTTCTTGAACAGCAAGGTCCTTTCCTCCCCCAGGAAGGTTCCCTCTGTCCAGAAGTTTCTGTGCCTAGAGCTTCTCCTGGCTCTTTCCTTCTTGTCATTCAGGGCTTGAACCAACTGTCACCTGTTTGCGAGGCCTGATTTGGCCACTTAACGTAAAGCAGACCCCACCCCCACCCCCACTCTCTATGCCAATCATGACTTTTAATGACTTCTGAAAACTAGTAATAAATAATTATCTATAATTATTTTGTCCATGCATTTGCACAATGGCTAACATTCTGACTCTTTTCTCTAAAATGTAGTCTTCATGAGACCTGAATCGTATTTTGAAAAAGTTCAGATCCACAAAAAAGTTGGAAGAGAACATACACGTTACTTAGTTTCTCCAAACGTTAACATCGTATCACATTATCTCAGCCTCTTTCTCTCTTTACACACACACACACACACACACACACACACACATTTTCCTTATCTGAAATAAATTGCAGACATCTTGGCCCTGCATCCCTAAATACTTCCTCACGCAACCTAACAACAGTGACATTTTTCTACATACTATGATCATCACACTCAAGCAAATAATTCTACAACATCATTTATATACAGTCCAAATTTCTCCAATTGTCCTAAAGATATCCTTTACGTCAATTAATTTTTCCCCTGATTCAGGATGAAACCTAGCGTCAAGCACTGCATTTGGTGATGTCTCCTGAGTCTCTCCCACTTAACCTGCCTCTTAAGTTTTTCATGATGTTGACATTTCAAAGCGCCCCCAGGACCCGTCTGTCTGACAGAACGCACTGCACTCTGAATTTGTCCGATGATTTCTTCATGGTGGCAGTTGACTACACCTGGGTTTTCTTTTAGCCAGAGGTTAACTCCAGAGCCACTTTGTTCAACATGGTGGCTACTGGCCACATGTGGCTACTGAGCACTTGAAATGTGGCTAGAGTACCTGAAGAAGTGAATTTTTACTTTTATGTAGTCTTAATTAATTTGCATCAAAGTGAAAACCTGACACACTTTACATTCACTGGGAGCTTTCACAGGAACAGAGCACAGTAATGTTCACGTGGCTTGGGTATGTGGGTCTGTTTTTTTTTCACTGTATATTATGAACACTGTCTGGTTCGAGGTCTGCTTCAAGTGGAAAATACAAACTGAATTTTGAAGACTTAGAAATAAAAAAGAATCTGTCCATCCATTCATTCACAAAATCTGAATTCAAGTCATGGTTAGGAAATGTAGCAACACACACAGAGAAATACACACAATTTAAAAAGTCAGAGAAGCACAGGACAGCAAGGGTAGGCTGAAAATAACCCACCAGGGGGCAGATTCTACCAGGTGGGAATCACGTATCTCTCACTCACCGAAGTGTCTGTACTATCCACACTGCACCTGACACGGAGCAGGTGGGTAACAGAGATGTGTGGAATGCATGAGAGTGAGTGAGTGAGTGACCCAATGGTCAGGCCGTCAAGGAGGGAAGAATGGCTTTGCTCAGAGAGCCAAGGGGGCCTTTCCCAGCAGACCAGCTAGCACAAACAGGGTAACAATGATGCCCTAATAGTAAAAAAAACAAAAAAAAAAAAAACAAAAAACAAAAAACTAGACTAGAGAGAACAAAGGCAGGGAGGGCTGGGAAGACCTGGCAAAAACCCAGGGGAGCATTCAGAGTTCCTGGGAATGGCTCAGTCCGCGCAGCAGGGCTGCCAAGAGGAGCAAAGAGGGTGATGAGATGAATGAGGCCCGGACCTTGCTCCTCTTTGGACATTCTTAGTGCGCACTTGTTTTGGATAAAATACGCCCTGTGGCAGGCAGGGTGGCATGGTCTCCATCATGACTTGGCTCCTGGCAAGCAGGGACTGCGGGGTGACACCCATGCTTGTGAGTGACCTGGAATGGGTGCCACGTCTGGCGGCTGCCTCTGGCCTCCCATACCCTGAGCAGGCGCACACACAGGGACCGCAGCAGAGAGCCTCCTGTCCTTCCTGGGCATGACATTTGTCTGTCTTTCCCAACAAAGGACTTGGCAAGTTGGGGACTAATATATTTACTCTCCTGAGTGTGTTGTGCCAAGTACTTAAATACCTTCCAGATACTATTCTCACCCCGATGAAAACTTTGGAAGGTAAGTATCATTATCCTCAGTTTAGATAGGAAGACATTTGGTTTCAGGTAGGTTGAGTAATTTACCGAAGGTCACACAACTAGTCAGTGTCTGTGCTGGCTTCTGAGAGTCGCTGGGCCCCAAGGGGACACTCTTTTCACTTGTCCACCTTCCTCTGAGGGAGAAGACGATGTCATCACAATTCCTGTCTGAGTTGTCTTTGCACAGCTCTGGTGTCTGCGCCCTACAACAACGCTACCTTATTAAGTTGTGCTGTCCTGGAGGGGTAGATGCCACCTTCTGCATTTATATACAAACATAAATAGTGTGTGTGTGTGTATATATATATATATATATATATATATATATATATATATATATATATGTATATTAGATAGATATTGCATTTTGTCTAATTATAGGAAGAAAGTCTCGCCATTTAAATTTCTGAATCGTATTATTAAAAGCTTGAGAGAATGACTATTAAATCATAACTCAACCACCACCAACCTGTTCCTCATAAAAATGGTTTTCTACATTTGAATGGAATCCGATCCCTAGATCTGCATGGGAACTGTCTTCTGGTAAGAGCAGCACTCCCAACCAGTGCCAGACCTCATTGTTTACTACAAAACTGTAGCCTCGGCTAAAACTGCCAGATCCTGGAAAGGCAACCCTACGCCTGCCTAAGTGCTTTTAGCTAAACATTCTTCCATTGAAAGGTTGAGTGTTTCCATCTGAGAGGGCTTCAGTTTTATAGTGATCAGAAAGTGGGGGGGGGGGGGGCGTCGACGTTCTGATTCCCCCACGGAAGAGCATTATCCCGTGGAGAGCATTTAAGAGATGCTGAACAACAAGATCCACTTTAGAACCACAAATAAACTTCCACTGCGATGAGGTCTGGGAAAACCTTGTGTTATAGAGCTCTTCAAGACTCCTACATTAAAATGTGGATTGAATGTGTACACTTACTTTCACTGCCTTCCTAAAACTCACAGAGACTGTAAAAAAGAGATTTTAAAACAAATATGTAAACACACATGTATGGGGAAATGAGAGCCGAGAAGACAGCAATGAAATTTGGGAAGATGGATGGAAGCAGATGTATGTTTCATAAGTGACGTATGAAATCCTATAAAGCTACATCCTAAGCCACCGGTGGGCAGAGCTGTGAGCCACTCTGATGTATCCCGCAAAATCTGGAAGAGCTGCAGGAAGTGGTACTCTGAATTTAGAGGGAGGGCAATGGCTAGAGTGAGAGGACTGGATAAAAAACTGAAAAGATCTGAAGGGAGGGCAGCAGAGAGGATGTAGCTCTGGCACCTACATCCTCGTGTGTGTAGGCTCCAAGGCCATCTTGAGACGGCTTAGCTAGGCAAAGCCTTCTGTGTGCTTCCCTCCACATCTGCCTACAATTAAACACTTCAAGTTAAAATTGTTAAGATAAATGTCAAAAGGCAACTTGAAAAAAGGCAACAGCTTGAGGGTGTAAACAGAGTGGGAATTTGAAGATTCTTGGTACACTCACAAGAATTAGTGTGTTTTTGCCCCAATGGACTAAATCCTCTTACTCACCTTGTGTACCTCTGATGGGAGGTGGTGGGAAGTACAGTGCTCCGGGTGTGACTTGAATTTCTTAGAACTAAAGGAATCTGCACCTAAAGGCCCACACAGACTCTGACAGAAAAACTGTCAGCTTCCTAGAATTTCTTTCTTGCCACCAACTGCCATAGACGCCTTTGAGTTGCACATTTCTGAAATTCGTCAAGAATTATCTTCTAGCAATACACTGAAATGTCTTTGAGCTTGGCGGTTGGATTTTTAACTCTCGGTCAGATGTAGTCACCTGCCTTGGCATCAGCGCCTGTGTTATCATAAAACGGCACACAAATCATTTTTGTGACAGGTCTGAGTCGTAAACAGGGAGACAGCTTGGTGTAGCACGGTATTTTTCAATTTTAAGTAAAGAATCTCCTTGAAAGAGACGTTAAAAAAAAAAAAAACCCTCTCCCATTCCTCAAGTGTTGACTCAAATTATATTTTTGCTACTGAGACATACACTAACTTTAAACAAGATAGAAATTCCTTATGCTTACAGTTCTTAAACTATCTCTACAAAGCCAAAACAGATAGTCAAATTAAATTTAAACAAAATACAGCAAAAACACAGTATCTTTAAACTGTTTTGAGTTCCCTATGGTTTGGATATAGAAGGTAGATGATTGCTCCTTTTGTAATGACTAGAAAATAACTGGGTAAAGTAAAACTTCACATGTTAAAGATACCAGATGGCTGTGGGTGCAAATAAATTTAAAGGAATAAATTCCAGGGAAAAGAGAGCACTTCCTAGCTGAGCAGAGATCAGCAAGCTTCCTTCCTAAGGGTGTCTGCCAATTTGGGGCACAAGCAGAGGTTCTGGCTTCCCATAGGCAGATAACTCAGTACAAGTCATGTGATAGAAAACTGGCAAGTGGGAAAAATCATCTTTCATTTCTTCATGTCAACCCACAAGGTCATTAAAAATTACAATGGCTTCTCTTTTCCTCATAGAGTTTACTGGGATTGTGATTAAGACTAGAGCTTGAAATGTTCCCAGCAGCACTATTTACAATAGCCAAGACATGGAAACAGCCTAAATGTCCATCGACAGATGACTGGGTAAAGAAGCTGTGGTATATTTATACAATGGAATACTACTCAGCCATAAAAAAGAATAAAATAATGCCATTTGTAGCAACATGGATGGACCTGGAGATTGTTATTATAAGTGAAGTAAGCCAGAAAAAGAAATAAAAATACCATATGATATCACTCATATGTGGAATCTAAAAAAGAAAAAAAGACAAATAAACCTATTTACAAAACAGAAACAGACTCACAGACATAGAAAACAAACTTATGGTTACCAGAGTGGGACGGGATAAATTGGGAGTTTGAGATTTGCAGATACAAATATATATAAAATAGATACACAACAAGTTTATACTATATACTGCAGGGAACTATATTCAATATCTTATAGCAACATACGGTGAAAAAGAATATGAAAATGAATATATGTATGTACGACTGAAGCATTGTGCTGTACACCAGAAATAGACACAACATTGTAAACTGACTATACTTCAATAAATATATATACATTTATTGTACATATATGCACACTATATATATACAGTATGTGTATACACATATTTTATATATATACCCCCCCCCCCCCAAAAAAGACTGGAGCTTGATTAGAAAGGCAGAGAAAGGGTCCCTGCAGCCTTCTGGTTTTGGGGAAGGATGATCACTGGAGGGGAGACCCTGAAATAAGCACAAGATAGATCTTACTCTCAATATATTTGAAAGCAAAGGAGAACCAAAACTAAGTTACGCTCAAGCTGGGCCCTCTTCCTGATGGCAGTGGTAGGTTACTGATCAGAACCTGCCCTTACCACTTTAACTAGCGACTCGCTTTGTTCATCTTTGGCATCAAAATGGGGGAGGGGGAAGGGGATAGCGATGGGAGGGGTGCAAAGCGGGCTACTGGGGGCTGAGGTTCTACTTCTTGACAAGGGTATTGGTTACACAAGGGGCTGCTTGGTGTTGAGCCCTTGAGCTGTCCATTTTTGATTTGTAAACTGTAGGTGTAAATTTGTTTCTGTAGGTGTATTCTATTTCACCATTTTTTTTTTTTAAGTTTAAAAAAGCCTAGCTGACTCCGCTCCTCCCCAGAGGCTGGTACTCAACGAACGGCTTTCTAAGAACGTGAACACAGATGTCGCTCATCATCAGCTTCAGGAGAAACACTGCGCATGCTTGGATATTGCCGACAACGATTTATTGTAGGGAGAATACGGACGTTTGTGTACTTGTAGCTTTATGAGAAGACACTCATAGTAGATGTTGAACTTTGGGTATTGAATCTTTCCGCATACTTAACGGTTTCTTTACATTTCTTGAAGTGCGGGTTATAGCGTGGGAAACTCCCAGGGCGTAGTATCCTGGTAAATCTTGGACTTTGAAGGATCTTGCTAGGATTCTTTGGTTTTTCTCTAACTAGTCACCACCTCTTATGAACACACCAAAACCACAACTATCTGCAGAACAACCATCGATGAAAAAGACCAAAACCTACCAGAAAAGATCCTCTACAAAGAACCACAACGAGATGCGGAGGAGGGGCGGACTGGCGACATAACACCCCCCCCCCACCCCTTCGCTGTTGGTCACCCACAAAAACGGGAGAAGAACTACATAGCAGAGGTTCCCCCACAGGACTCAGAGTTCTGAATCCCCCCTCGGGCTCCCCGGCCCAGGGGTCCGGCACCAGGAAGATGAGCCCCGGAGCTTTTGGCTCTGAGGCCCAGCGGGGCTTAATTTGAGGAGCCCACAGGACTGAGGGAAATAGAGACTCACTTTAGACGACGCACACAGAAATCTCACGCGCACCGGCACCCAGCGCAAAAGCAGCAACTCGATAGGAGCCTTGAACCAGACCTACCTGCTGGCTTTGGAGCGGCTCCCGGAGCGGCAGGAGGAAGGGGGCGGCCGCGGCCCGCCGTCGGCACCCAGGCAGCCATAGCGGGAGCTCACCCGACCGGGGGACGCCGGGGTGTGGGCGGGCCCACCACGGCCCCTTGTTAGGGCCGAGATCGGCCCCGCCCAACAGCCTGCAGGCACCAGCGCTGGGAAGCCTCAGGCCAAACAACGAACTGGGCGGGGCCGCGGCCCCACCTAGCATTAGATGCTGCCTGAAGTCATCCTGAGCCCACAGCTGCCCCTAGACATGGCCCTTCTCGCCAGAGGGCCAAGACCCAGCTCTGCCCACCCAGCCCTGACCTCCAAGAAACCGGTTCTAGTCTGTAGCCCAGCCTCGCACACCGGGGGGCAGACACTAGACACACGAATACCACAATCCCACTGCCTGTGGACTGAGACTGCCCGCAGTAGGCTAGACCCTGCCCTGGGACCAGGTGGGCCCTTGCCCTGCCCACCAGCAGGCCAACACAAGCTTTAGGACTCCCAGTACCCAACTGTGTCAGGACCCACCCTTCCTCCCCCTACAGTGATCTGACATCAGCTCTGGGATCCCTGGGCCCTGCAGCCAGACTCCAGGACCAGGCTCTGCCTGCCAGTAGTCTGGCGCTATCCCCAGGACCTGGCTTTACTCACAGTGGACAGGCAACAGCCCTGGAGTCTTCTAGACCCTGAATCCACCTACTAGTGAGCTAGCACTAGCCCCAGGGCCCCCTGGGGTTCTTCAGTCAACTGCCTTGGACCAGGCCCCGCCAACCAGCAGCCAGCAGCCTCCACACAAGGCAGGGCCCTGACAATGCCAGCCCAGGGGCCATCCTAGCCTGCCTGATATATTTACATCATAAGGGTCCCAGAAAGTGAAGGGAGAGAGGAGCTGAGAACATATTTGAAAATATAATAGCTGAAAAATTCCCTAACCTGGGAAAGGAAAGTCACCCAAGTCCATACATACAATGGAATATTACTCAGCCAAAAAAGGAATGAAATTTTGCCATTTGCAGCAACATGGATGGACTTGGAGTGCATTATACTAAGTGAAATAAGCCAGATGAAGGTAAATACTGTATGACTTCCCTTATATGTGGAGTCTTAAAAATACAAACTAGCAAATAAAACAAGAAAGAAGCAGACACAGATACAGAGAACAAACTAGTGGTTACCAGTTGGGGGAGGGGAGAAGGGAGGGGCAAGATAGGGGCAGGGAAGAAAAGGGAAGGTTATTATGGGGTTATATTAAATCATGTGTGTGAAACTTTTGAAAATTGTAAAGCACTACTGAATTTAAAGAATCTTTCACTCAATAAAAAAAATAAAATATTTCTGAGTCAATAACTACATCAATCATGCTTTCGCCTCTGTGGACACATGATCAACAGCCATTACTTAACTACTCCCATCAGCCTGCCCTCAAGGTTACCTAATAACATAAATGGAATCCACTGTAAGAATTCTTGGACACTCCAAGCTTCTAGCCAGCATTCATTTTTCTCCTTTTACTCACAAGGCAAGTCTTGGTCCCTAGTCCCAAACAACAAATAAACTTTGGGGAAAAAACAGCCTTAGAATTTCCTTCTGGGGTATAGTGTACCTCATGGCCATTAGAGGAGAGGCCTAGTCAAGATTTGTTCTGCAAAGACAAAGGGAGAAGGACTATTTGACTTTCAAAATCCCTGTTCCAACTGTGAGATTCTGCAGTTTCCTGATGAAACAGAATGAAGGATGGAACCCTGGCACTTACCCATTAAAGCAATGACGAGTGGGTCTAATTTGTGGTATCTCTAACTGATAGTTTGCATTTTAAGGTTAAGATATTTTATTGCTTCCAGATGGTCAGCTAACTTCCAGCCAGAGGAATATTACTGCAGAGTTTAAGAATAGCTATGATGCAAAGAGAGATTTTAATTATCATGTAAAGAATCTAATTAAAAAGACATACAGTAGTCGGCTCTTCACATGCTCAAGCCTATAAAAATCAGTAGTTTAAAAAATTACCTTAAGGAGGAAATTGGAAAATTATTCAATCTGAAGTAGAGACACTTGAGGAATTCCTCAAATTAGAGAACTAGAATTAGGTTAACTGCTTGTTCCTAGATGCGTTGATTTCCTCGTTGTTCCTTCTACCCAGTTTTATGACACAAACTTGTGAAGGTTCTTTGGGTGTTTTTGCTTCCTGGTTAATTTCCAGAATGAGGCAGATTCTCTTTAATCAAGCAAGCAAGCAAGCAATGGATCAATTTCAGCATCTGTGAACTTGACACCTGTGTTCGGATCCAGATCCTTCCCCTTACTGGGTGAGCTTGGGCAAAGCTCATAACACCTCTGAGCTGCAGCTTCCTGGTCTGTAAAATGATAAGACCTCACTTAGGGTTTCTGGGGCATGTCATGAGACAATAAAAGTCAGCCATTGTTATCTGCAGAGCTTTAGAATGGGCAACTATGCACAGATGAGGCCAAGGATTGTGGAAGACGGGTGACTAGTGGGTAGAATTCTACAGAAAGGTATTCTTCAATGGACTGTCTTCTCTGTGACTTCCTCTCCCTGGCTCCTAAGCTCTGCAGCACAGAAATATTTTGCAAGAGGAATAGCAGTGTTTGCAGGAGGAATGGGCAAAGTGTCCTGTTGCAGGCGAACTGAGCTCTTTGCATTTAATGATTTGGAACCAGAAAGCTACTGACATGTGATATAGTGACCTTAACTAAACACTGTCTCCCCACTTCCCTGCATGATACATCAAGACCTCCGGACCCACCTACCCCGTCTTCTCTGTTTGGCACCTTGAGGGCAGTGCTGGAACAAAAAGCTGAAAATGGCCAGCAAAACTCAATCCAGGAGGTTCATGTAGCTTGAATAAACCTGAGGACTCCAAGCATGTCAGTCCTGTTCTTGGAGGCTAATGTTTCTACAGCGCATTCTCCTCTGTAGCTCCGCTAAGTGCAGTGAACCTTGGCCAGATGCTATAAAAGAGAAAAGTCATCCCTACTCCGGTTCCTCCGTGTTGGAAACCCTAATTTATTTGGCACTGAGGCTCCCCCCTTTTTTTAATGGAGGCACTGGGGATTGAACCCAGGATCTCATGCATGCTAAGCATGTGCTCTACCACTGAGCCATAACCCCCCTGCTCCAAGGCTCCCTCTTGTTAAGCATAAGCCAACTGGACAGCTGACCCACAACCTGGGGAATCTAAATTTCTGAAGGGGAGGTAGATGAGAGCGGGAGGGGTCATTATGAAAGAATGAGGCATGGCCTCCTTTCCTACACATCAGTGGGCAACAGGACAGACAATCCGTAGCCTAGACCAGGTAGGACTCAAAAGACAGAATGTTGGTCCAGGTCAAGGGCTGTTTAATTTGTTCCTTGAGTGACTCTGATAGCCTTGCCTGTGTTTGGATGGGAGTTGTAGGTGGCTAAACTCCCTGGACTATCTTTTTCTTTATTCCCACCCTCCCCATTTTTTGTTGTTGTTGTTGTTGTTGTTGTTATGTTTAGAAGTTAGATTTAAGAGAATCAAGAAGATTTCTAAAAATATACCTCTTCACCCCCCAGAAACAAAGCACAGAGCCACATCCAGAAGCCCGGGCTAGTCCACAGAACTATTGTGGACCATCCAGTTTTGATCACTAGGATAACTAGTTCTTATAACTAGGTTGGGCTAAGTCACTCCCTACTGCCGATTACCTGGCCGTGTGGAACTTGTGTCTAGAATGTACAAAGAACTCTTACAACTCAATAGAATAATAAATAATCCATTAAAAAATTGGAAAAAGATTTGAATAAACATTTCATGAAAGAAGGTCTATGAGTGATCTACAAGCACATGAAAAGGTGTTTATCATCATTTGTCATGGGGGGAAATGCAAATTAAAAATCACAATGAGATGTCATTTCCTGCCCACTAGAATGGCTAAAATGAAAAACAGTGACCATACCAAGCACTGACGAGAATGTAGGAGAATTGAGCCTTTCGTGCATTGCTGATGGAACTATAAAATGGTGCAGCCAAACTGAAAGCCAGTTTGGCAGTTTCTGTTGAAGTTAAACGTGCACTTACTGTATCTTTCAGCAATTCTACTCCTAGGCATTTACCCAAGAGAAATCAAAACATATATCCACCCATTCCAACTGACTTCACTTAGAATAACAATCTCAAGATCCTTCCATATTGCTGCAAATGGCAAATACCATATGATATCACTTATACGTGGAATCTAAAAAAAAAATGACAAATGAACTTATTTACAAAACAGAAACAGACTCACAGACATAGAAAACAAAATTTTGGTTACCAGTAGGGGAAGAGGGTGGAAAGGGATAAATTGGGAGTTCCAGATTTGCAGATACTAATATATATATAAACTAATATATATATATATTATATATATATATAAACAAGTTCATACTGTATAGCACAGGGAACTACATTCAATATCTTGTAGTAACTTATGGTGAAAAAGAACATGAAAATGAATATATGTATGTTCATGTACGACTGAAGCATTATGCTGTACACCAAAACTTGACACAACATTGTAAATTAACTATACTTCAATAAAATATATATATACAAAATATGTCCACCCAAAGACTTGTATATAAATGTTCATAATAGTTTTATTTAAACTAGCAAAAACTGGAAACAACCTTAGTTCTATGAACGGATGAATGAATAGACAGTTTAGAAGATCTCCTTATAATGGAATATTACTCAACATGAAAATAGAATAAGATATTTCATACATGCTGCATTGTGAACAAGTCTCAAATAATTATTCCAAGTGAAAGAAGTCAGACACAAAAGAGTACCTATTATGTAATTTCATTTCTACTGAAAGCAATTCAGTGTTTTCTCAGGGCTAGAGTTAGGAGAGACTGACCACAGAGAGGCATGAGGGAACTTTTCGAGGGTGATAAAAATGTTCTCTATCTGGTAAGGAAATGGTGCCAACAATCTAGATGAACCTGGAGGACATTATGCTAAGTCAAGCGAGCCAGATACCAAAATTTTAAAAGCTGCATGATCTCACTAATGTGTTGAATCAAAAAAGGTCTAATATATAGAAACACGAAGTAGAGCAATGGTTACCAGGCACGGGGAGGTGGGAGAAAATGGGGGATGTTGGTCAAAGTGTACAAAGTTACAGTTCCAAAGGATAAGTTTAGAGATCTAATTACAGCATGGTGACTACAGTTAGTAATACTGCACTGAACACTGGAAATTTGCTAAAAGAGTAGATTTAGTTACTCTCATCAGAGGAAAAAAATGTTCAATGTGTTAATTAGCTTGCAGTAATCATTTTACTCTGTGTATGTACATTGAATCATTATGCCGTAACACCTTAAATATGTAGAATTTTATATAAAAATAAAATTGAGTAAATAGGTAGCCAACTAAAATATTCTTTATCTTGAAAGTGGTAGCTGTTATTATGAATGTATAATTTGTTAAAATTCATTGACATATACACTTAAAACAGGTACCTTTTATTACATGTAATTTACACAGCAATAGAACTGATTTAAAAAAAAAGAATAGGAAAGCATGGCTCTGAACCCAAACCCATAAACCCAACCAAAAATATTGGTAAGACTTCTGAGTGGGCTGAGGAATTACCAGGGGGGAGCAGGAACCGAAAGCCACAGTGGGAAGGCAAAACAGCTGTGCCAAATCAGAAATTTTTCATGTTTCTTCTGGAAGAATTTTTTTCCAGGGAAATTACCCCCTCCATAGTAGTTTGCCAACAGCTAAAACAGTGGACTGGCTGGTAAAGACTGAAGGACAGACAGTGGTCAGTTGGTTCTATATAAAATCACATCTATCAAGCTAAGAGTAAAACCAAGTTACTCGTAAGTGGCGGATGATAATGGGAAATCAGGGGTTTCTGAACTCAGAAAATGTCAGCTAGTGTGCTTTTATAGGTCTGTGCTGAGACATGAATATTCTAAGCTTAGGGATGCTCTTGTGGGTCTGGAAGGCACAGGGCAGATGTTGTGATGTTGGCTTTATAGATACCCATAAAGAAATTCTCCCGTGTGTTGGACACAAACTTTCACCTCCTCTCAGATTCAAATATCTCCTTTATTTTCCTTTTATAGGAATAAAAGCCTGAATGTATCACAGCAAACACAAATCAAATTCCAGCTCCATATTTCAGGTTGAAGAACATTAACAAGGGCCCCTGCGGGTCAGCCTTATGACCCATTCAGACCAGAGGCTGCTCATTTATTCCTTCGGTTCATTAATTCACTCACTTATTCAGCCAGGATGCACTGTGAGGCTACTGCAAATCAAGGGTTGAAGAGACAGAATATGGTTCTGAGTCTGAACTGCTCACAGTCCATTTGGTGACAGAAAAGTGAACAAATAATCACGATGCCAAATGATCATCAAGGTAAATGTTCTCAAAGCTGTGGAAATGCACACACACACACACACACACACACACACACGCACATATACTCATCTGGCAGAGATGCCAAGAGCCAGTTTGGTGAGAAATCTCTGAACTTCCACATTCCCTTAAACAATCTACAGTGAGAATATCATTCGTGGATTTCTCTAAACCCATTTAGGGCTGAAAATAGCAGAAAAATGAGCAAAGTTGCTCAGAGTATCTCCAATTCCGGGATGAAGAGGTTGGAGAAATCTTACTTTCATCGTCCCACTAAAGCAGACACCATCTTCTGGGTATAAAGGAAAGAGCACTTTGGCATATAATTTATTCATTCGTCTTATTTATTCATGTGTGTGGATGAACTCATTGATTGCCATGATGCAATTAGATGGATGCATTTCTCCCAAATCTACAAGATGCTTGGATTTGGTTACAACATTCTTGATGTCCATTCTTCGCTCTGGCTTTTCTTTTTTCCTTTATTCTCTGAGATACTGTCAACCTACTTGTCCTTCTAGGCAAACATCAATTAAGAAAATGTCACTTGCAAATTTTGTGATGACATTCTGAAAAGGCAGGTTGATGACAGAGTTCTCTGGAGCTGACTGTATATGGGAGAGGGAAGGACCCGCTCTGCCCACTGCTTTCCCTGACAAAGCCCCTCTCCTCCCAGTTGTAGGTGCCTGATATCTACCCAAAGGCTCAGCCGCTTTCCCTTTCTGGGAGTCAGCCTACCTTTGAGCTGGCAGTGGGAGACCAGGACTTAGTGATACCCTGTGTAATAACGCTCGGGGACTCAGCATCTGATGGGCCAGGTGCTCAGGTCAGCATCTGTCCCTGCCCCCTGGTTCTCTGTCTGGTCCCTATGCCTGACCACTACCTCAGTCCTCTGCCTGGTAGCTCCCAGTTCAGGTGCCCTTCTTTTTCCAGGTTAGTCTTCCCTCCCAGGGAAGTAGTCAGGCTCCTGCACTCCTAACCTGTGGCCAGGGATCTCTGACCTGATGACAGACCCAAGTAGGATGGATCAGATTCTTGCATATTTCCTGCCTCCAGGGTATCTGGGTCTCAGTTACCTGTTACCAGACCTATCATGGTTCCTTGGGTACCATGTTTCATCTGCCTGCCTGGGCTTCCTCCATCACCTGCTGTTGGTTCTGCTCATCAGACCACCACCCTCACCCAGTGCCTGCTGCCACTTCCCTCTTGTCTCCCCCAGCACCCTATGAACACTATCCTGTGAATGGCTCCCAGCCCCACCTCCACCAAGAAGGCTGCCCTCAGTCTATCTCTTCCCCTTGTAATTGGGTCCCCTGTGTCTAGCAAAGATGAAAAACAGTCCTTTGCAACGCTTTCTTCAATTTGTTCTGGGGCAGTGTTTACTAAAGTGTGGTACCCATACCTTTGATGGAATCTGAGAAAAATGAGGTAGTCTGTGGATGAGCCATATTTTGTAAAAAGCAAAGTTAATCACTTTTTAAAAACACATATATTAAAAGCATGACACACAGTAAGCACCTAATAAAATTTGCTTTTTTACTTTGTGAATATTATTGTCTAAAATGTTGCTAATTGATAAGAGAAGTGAGTTTGTTTAATTAAAAGTTGTGTAGATAATAATACAGGTGGTATGTAAACATTAAGAGATTGGGAGCTGGGGATTTGCAGATGCTGAACACTCTATATAAAACAGATAAACAACAAGGTCCTACTGTACAGCACAGGGAACTATATTCAATACCTTGCAATAGACTATAATGCAAAAGAATATGAAAAGGAACAGCTGTATATGTGTATAGCTGAATCCCTACGCTGTATGTCAGAAATTAATACAACTTGTAAACTGACTATACTTCAATAGAAAAAAATTAAAAATTAAAAGATTGGTAATATATCCATTAGGGATGGGTAAGTGGTTACAATGGACAGAACCCCAAAATTCAGTGGCTGAAAGTACAAGAAGCTTATTTTTTTTCTCAACAATACAGACAATGTGTTTCCAGTCAGCAGGTGGATTTGCTCCATATAGTGTTTCAGGGCCCCGGGGACCCTTGGCCTTGCGGCTCTTCCTGCCCCTTTGGGTCTCATCATCACCAGCACGGTCAAGGCTGGGGTGCCGCCTTCAGGTTCTAGCGCACAGAGCAGGTAAAGAGAAGAGCATGAAAGCGGCCCACAGTTGACTTAAAGTCCCTCGTCCCCAGAAGTGGCTGTATCACTTCAGCTCACACTTCACTGGCTAAAACACACTCACGTGTTCGTACCTAACTGCCAGGGGGACGGGAAAAGGAGTGCAGCTGTGTCCCAGGTTTTGATGGGCAGCTAGCTGACTCTGAGCACACGTGACTAAGTTTGGGAAACACTCCTCTTGGAGTGGGTGGCAGGATTCTTCTTAAGACCACGGCCAAGGAGCAAGATGGTAGTTAAGGGATTCCCTGTGACAGGGTAGAGCCAAACAGCTTTCGGCCCACTGACAGTTCATACCGAGTTTTACTTTTCTCTGTTCTCCATTGTATTCCCATGATACACTCTGCCCTTTCAGAAAATCTGTTACATATAGTGGCTTTCAGTTGGAGGTGCCCTGGGGCATGATGATTAAGACTGTGATGGGGAGATAAAAAGCCCCTACAGCCCCACAAAAATGTCGTTTTGCTAATCCCCAGAACCTATGAAGGTATTAGTTTACGTGGCAAAGAGACCTTGCACCTATGATTAAGATGCAAGACCTTGAGATGGGAGAGTATCCTGAATTTTCCAAGAGGGGCCAGTGTAATCACATGAGTCCTCACAAACAGAGCGTCTTTTCTGGCTGTGGTCAGAGATCCAGAGAAATGGTAAGAGCTCAGTCTGATGTTGTTGGCTTTGAAGACAGAGGAAGGGGCGATGAGCCAGGGAACGCAGGCAGCCTCTGGAAGCCAGAAAAAGCGAAGAAATGGATTCTGACCTAGAGCCTCCAGAAAAGACTACATCCCTGCCAAGACCTTGATCTTAGTCCAGTAAGATCTAAGTCAGGCTTCTGATCTACAGAACTGTAGGGACAAATTTGTGTTGTTTCAAGCCTGTGAGGTTATGGTAATTTTTCACGATGGCATGAGAAATCGAATACAGGGACCTATGCCCTTGGTTGAGAAAATATGGTTAAGCAGGGACATGGAGACATGGGAAAATATTGACTGGGAAATCATTGGTGATGAGCACGAGGTGCCAAGGACAGCCAGGTGAAGGTGAGCAATCCCACAGAATCTTTCTCTCAGAAGTGCTGGGAGAGGGCACTGGACTTCTTGCAGCGACCGCAGTGGAAGATGTTAAAGGAAAGGGTGACACAGGAGCCTGGAGAACTTGGGAACAATTGGCGTTCATGTCCTTGGCCATGGAGTAAGTTAAAGAATTTCTTCCATATAGCACAGGGAACTATATTCAATATCTTGTGATAACCTGTAATGAAAAAGAATATGAAAATGAATATATGTGTGTATATATATATACGCATGACTGTGACATTATGCTGTACACCAGAAACTGACACATTGTAACTGTACTTCAATTAAAAAAAAAAAAAAAAGATGGCCAAGACAAAATCCCATGAACTTCTCTTCATCCCAGAAATTCCACCTGCACCGTAAGAACTCCAGCGACCTTGTTCTTTTCCAAAATACTTAGAGAATGTTTTGGGCTGTTTCATGTGAACTATCAAAAATTATGTTTTCCTGAGTATTTGCTCCAAACAAATTGTTGCATCCGGCAAAATAACCCAGGAAACTGTAGTTTCAAAGGCTGCCTCCGGGGGCTTCACAAAACCACCCAGCACAGCTAGTCTTGATGCCAAGATACTACCCATGAGAGAGAGGTCTTTGTTCCTTATCCACTAGCAGCTATGTAATGAGAAAGGCATTGCAGGGCATGCGAATACACGTTTAGAAGGCTCTGGTGTGGAGGTCAGGTTGTGGACAAAGGAAGCGGAGTTCTAGTCCTTGAGAAAGAGGATGCAGGTCAACGGTTTAACAAATGCCTCCAGTTCGCTCTCCTCTGACCCCAGGATCCCACATTTGCTCTTGTTAACTGCAGCAGGACTTGCCAGGCAGGACCAGGGCTGTGGTGGAGGTGGAGAGGGGTCAGAGAGAGGGGCCGGGGCACCGCAGGGTGGAGGGCTTTCGATGCTGTCCCACTCATCGGTGGTTCTAGCCCTGGCTGTCCCCTTTCTTTCCCAGCTGCCTAGTCCACTCAGGCCAGAGTCCTGCTGACCCGGGTCAGCATCACCCAGCCTCTGTGTGGCCCAGAAGAGCCCAGTGTCTTGGCCTCTCCTCCACACACTCACCTCAGAGCCAAAACAAACCCTGGTCCTGTGAAGACGTATTCATAGTAACAATGGCCATGGACAGACAGTGAAAAGTCACCTTCCATGCTCCTCCTGTGCACATCTCTCTTTTTTTTTAATTAGAAAAGTGACAGCTCTTTTGGTTGCTATAAATGTTAATTAAGCTAAGAAAAGTTGCACACATAAATACAATAGAGGCTTGTGCATAAGGGTCATCTACATTTGAGAAGAACGTTCCCAGGCCCCGGCATTCTCCAGCAAGGGAGCTGTCCTTGGGCGGAGTGTGGGGTGAGGATGAGAAGGGGTCCAGTGGCGGGGAGAGGGAAGGATGTTCCTCCAGCAGCTCTTTGGATTTGGCCTCCTACAACTCCATCACTCTATGAATGAAGAGGCCTAGCCCACCAGTCCCCCAGGTTTAGACCCTGTTGTTTATCCTCAGTGCAACTGAATAATTTTGGTGTTATGCTTTGTTTGCTATTTGACTCTTCTGCTGGACAATAAGCTCCAGGAGGGCAGGGAACATGTGTCCACCATGCCCTGCACACTGTGGCACATAGCAAGCACCCAATAAATTTTCCACAATGAATCAGTCAAGGAATAGATACTTTGTAGATTTGTAGATAAATTCGTGGGTAATTTGTAGATTAAAAAGTTGCATGTGTTCAGGCTCTCTGATGGGGCACCATGGAGGACAGGGGTGCTAAACTGAGCCTTAAAAGGGTCTTTGAGTTTGAGAAGGAATCCAACTTCTAGCAGAAAGGAAGCATCTTAGAATGAAACCCCAGAGCTGCCATGGGACCTGGCCGAGAGGCAACTATTGCTTTGGCCAACTATGGCAGATGCTACTAGGAAAATATGTGAAACATGCATGCCTATTACATGTATAATTGTTTAGAAATTATATATACATGTCACTGTCATTGTATATATTAAATAGTAACTTTCTTACTTTGGTTAACAGTACCTACGTTACCAACCCAGGTTCTTGGGCTCCTTAATCAATAGAAATTGATAAGGAGCCAGAGGAGAAATCCAGGCAAGGCTTTTTGGGACTCATGCAGAAACACGAGAGAGTTAAGGTAAGTAACAGGTTCCCTTGCTCACTCCCTGAGCGGGGTGACCTGGCCCTTTAAATGGGATGAGGGTGGGGGCCGGTCAATGGGTCTGCCACCCCCTTGGTGCAGGGTTTGTGCTCAGGACCCTGTTTTGCTCCACAGACTTGAGAAGTGGCCGTTGGGTTTTTGGTCTTTTTGTATCCTGTTGTTCATAATTTGCCCCAACTGCTCATGTACCCAGGTTTTTTGGTCCCTTACAGTTCTTTGTATTCTGTTGCTGGAGGAGACATTTGTCCTGGTACAAGCACTGCAGCGAAGGATCCCAGGTCCCAAATTCCAGCCTGTCTCACATAGATCTTCTAATATTTTCTCTCTATACCCTAGTGGGCTGTCTTGTGCACCACTTTAGAAGCCACTGCTGCTGGCCGATGAGATTGTGGTTAGAGGAGGCGGCCCTGGGATGTGGGGGGTGGCCTGCATCTCTCAGGCAGGTGGACCTGCTTTTGATGCATTTTTCTGCCAACTGCGACTCTTTCTTAGTTCTGGAAACGTTAATAACAGCGGTAATAACCCATAGTTATTGAGAGATGAGAGGCTAAAACACAAACAAGCAATGGCCAGACCATGTGTGACTCTAAAACTCTGACCCACAGCCTCTCCAGCAACCAGGCTGGGAAGTCCGGCCACAGCTGCTGCCGCCATCGGCTCACAGCGGTCAGGAGGTGGTCAGTAACTGCCAGCTTTCTGAATTTTTGCCCCCACTTCCTGCTTAGGACCAACCAAAGAAAGCCAAATATGCTCCTTTAACCAGTCACAGAGGAGGCCCTACTTCTAATTATCCTGCCTCTACCTTCCCCAGGCCATTGGCCTCCAGTCGGGGCAGATCTGAAGCCTTCCCTTTTCCACTATAAAGCTCTTCCTCTCCTCTACCTGCTAAACGCGAGTGATGGTGGCTGGCTCCCTTGCAATAGCAAACTCTGAATACACAGCCTTTGCCTGTCCTCAGGTGGATGGTCTTGGTTTATTTCCACAGTGCTTACTCTATGCCCAGCCCTGTGCTGAGTGGTTGACACATCCTTATCCTTGTAGCTCCATGAGGTAGTATCAGGGATATCATTCCCGTTTTACAGCTGGGGAAATGGATGATACCCAGAGAAGTTAGGTAACTTGCCCAGAATCACACAGCAAATAAGTGGCGAGGCTAGATGGATGTGTGTGCAGTGCCTGGCACACGGTGCGGGCCTCAGCTCACTCAGCAGCTTGGTCTCTCCCTGCTTCTTTATTCCCCACCTTGTAGCCTTTCCCCCACTAAAATGTGAATCCTTGAAGGGGAGAAAAGGATGTATTCATGTCTGGTATTTTCTTTAAAAAAAAAACAAAACAAAACTCCAGTGAAATAAGTCAGACAGGGAAAGACAAATACTATATGATCTCTTACACGTGGAATCTGAAAACAAAAACAGAAACCGGAAATCGCAGAATCAGAGAACAGATTGGTGGTGGCCAGAGGTGAGGTGTAGTCGGGGAAATGGGTGAAGGAGGTCAAAAGATACAAACTTCCAGTTATAAAATAAATAAGTCATGGCAGTGTGATGTCCAGCATCGTGACTGTAGTTAATAATACTGCTTGTATATTTGAAAGTTGCTAAGACAACAGATTTTAAACGTTCTCTTCACGAGAAAAAAACACTGGTGACTCTGCGTGGTGATAAATGTTAACTAGACTTCTTGTGGTGTACATCTCACAATATATACAAATATTGAATCATTATGTTGTACACCTGAAATTAAAATAATGGTGTATACCAGTTACATCTCAATTTAAAAAAATCAAATAACAACTCCAGGGTCTGTTGCCATGTGCACGGCTTTATGAGCATGAAGGCTCCATGTCTCTGCTTCTGGCAAGAGTAAGGAGACTGACAAAATCCTCTGTAGAAAGATGAACCCCTGGTTTTCCTTGGTGAACCTCCAAGTATTTTTAACTTCAGTGATGGATTAGGGTGAGATGTGAGAGTTTTTTAACAATCAAGCAAAGGTAACACTGTCAAGTCAGAGCTACATATCATATGAACCATGGTTGATGAGGGAAAAATGTATTTAGAATCAAAATCCTCGGTGACCTATGGACAGAAATACATCAGTCTACTTCCTTTCAGCCTGCTAAACAAACAAACATACCATTAAACTACCTCTGAAAAATGTTTGTAGTTTAACTGAATGTTATGACTGGGAAAGATTTTTGGAGGCAGCTAAGAGAAATTTCTTATTTTAAAGCTGAAAACTAATTTGCTTCTTGGTAACAGGTGGAATCGAACCCAGGGTCTCCTGGTGAGCAGGCCAGGCAGCCACGGAGGTGTCATTCTGTTGGATTTACTAGCTAGATTGGGGCAAATCGTGTGTAGACAGATGGCAGTCATTGATTGAGGGAGGTCACCCACCCCTCCGGGAACCTCTGGGCACAGGGCAATTGATGACTTTGTAAAGCATCCTTTAATCTTGGTGTATGTAGTGTAAGTGGCTAGGTGCACTCCTTTTGGGCCTGAGAATTTACTCAGCAGGCAGAAGCTATTTAGTTCAGTGCCTTTACCTCAGTGCAACCTTCATTCATACAAGCATGTTGGCCTTAGTCCAGAGTTTTCTTTCTTCTATCAAGATATGCAAGCAACCAGAGAGCTCCATCAACCTTGGGTACCTTGGCACCACTGATTTCATAAGCAGCTGGCGTACAATAAATGTCAGCTGATTATGTTTTTGCATATCTAACATATGCCAGGCAGGTTCTTAAATTTTAGGTGTCACTGACCACATTGAGAATCTAGTGGAAGCTATTAGACTTTTCCCCCAGAAAAATGCCCATAAGACATACACACATACATTTCTGTATCTGACTGAGGGGTGTTTATGGACTTCTGAAGTCTGCCCCAGGCATCTGGGGAGAGGAGCCGGTTAGGCACATGGAACAGTGTTTTTGAGCAAAAGGAAGGCTCCAGCTCAAGTTATACATCACTGATTGGCAATGTCCCCGAGGTCTGGGAAGCTGTGGTTTTCCCTAGGTGTACTCTTGCTTAGGTGAGATCGATTCAGAGATGGGATTGCCAAGCTGGGGGCAGCAGGAGACCATGTATACGAGTGTGTGTGTGAATCGTGGCCACTACTGGGAATGCATTTGAAATAAATGACTAACCAGAATTCAAGAGTAATGAGGAAAGGTAGAGCAGGAACTCAAGAGGGGATGGAAGGGCTTCGATACGTGGGAGGGAGAGAGGAGTTGCCGGTGGCCGGAGAGTATGTGTGGTTGGAACCAAGCGTAGGAAAGGCAGAAATGTGGGAGAGCAGCACTTCTCTGTGATGACAGGATTCAGAGTCTGACCACGACAGTGGGGCACTCACTGAGTCTAGGGGGTCAGATGTGATTTATGAACGTAGAAGCTGTCCAGGAGGCACGTGAAAGGGGAGGGGAGAAGCCTGTATGATGCATGATAAGGTCATCAGTTAATAAGGGCAAGGGACCTCTCTGGCTTTAGGGGGGAAAACAAATTCCACTGAAGCTGAATCTTGGCCTGGAAACTCCTCCATTACTCTGAGGCCATTTCCTCCACTTTGCTTCCTGTCTCCTATTCCCAAATATGCATATGCCTGGGAGTCAGACCTACCTGGGTTTAGATTCACTTACTACTGGGGACTCTAACCCAATGAATGCCTCAGCCTCCCCAGCTTCAGTCTTGTGGCTGAATGAATGTTCAAAAATTATTTTTGCAGAAGCTTCCCTTGATCGTTTTAGTTTCCATCTGAGTGTGCTTATAATAACACTTACCTCAACCAAGTACTCAGTGAGATAACGTGGAGATGGTGCCTGGCCCAGTGTCTATCACATCGTAACTGCTCAATAACTCGTTTCTTTCTGCTCAAGCCCCTTTGTGCCCAACACGTGTGCTTAAAAACTGTCCCTTGTGGCTTTTGATGTGGCTTATAAACTTAACTGCTTTGTATTCTCTTTCTTGTAGATTATACAAAGCAAAACCTATTTAACTCCGGCACAGAGTTCCAAGGGAATGAAATAAAAAGATAGTTATCTTTTTTCATGCACTTTTCTGTGTTGAAAATCAACATTTCAAATAATAAATCAGCAACAAAACAAAAACAAAACCCAACAGTAGCAAAAGAAAAAAAAACCTTTAATAAATTCAAAATGATGAGGTGGAAACCACCAGATTTGTTGGGCTTCACTGTCCGACATTCTTTTTTAATTGGCAGCCTGACTTCTTTTTCAGGCCCAAACAATTAAATGGATCAACACCGGGCTTTGAATGCCAGCATTTGGAGCTCCTGCCTTTAGGAAGAGGAAGAGACGTTGTAAATCCAATAGCCAAAATACGTTTCTCATGATTAAAATGCGTGCAGAGGTGGGGGTGAACACAGAAGCTGTAACCTGGACGGTCAGAATTTTCACACGGAGGGAACCCACCCAGCCCACGACCGCACGGCCTGGCTCCCAAAGTAACAGAATCCGAGTCTCCAGGCCAGATTTTCCCTCTAGCCATTCCAGGCCACGCATAGCGGAGCTGCGAGCACACAGAAAGGGATGTCTTCATCGCCAACCAGGATGGAACAAACCCGCCCGTTTGGGGAGTGCTGAGAACCAAAGGGTCCCTCCGACGCCGGCAGCAGCCAACATGACTTGACTGCCCCCATCCCGCGCGGTCCTTACTCTCCAGACGCCCCCACCCTTTCCGGGTGCGCGCGCACGAGCGGGTGAGCCAGGGAGCTGTGCGCCCGGCAGCCTGCGGGCGGCGGCGGCCGACAGGCTCGCGGGGAGCCGGGTAGCCAGGGGCGGCGGAGGAGGAGCTGGCGCCGCAGCCGGCCCCCTCCAGCCGCGCCCCGCCCTCCGCCGCCACCTGCGCGACCCCTCTGGGCCCTCGGGCCCCGGGACTGTGTGGACTCTCCCTGCCGCAGCGGCGGTATCGCCGCGTCCGCCAATTAGAAGACTCGGCGTTTGGCTCCTTGGGGCGCTGGAAGAGCCGCGCTGCCCGCTGTGGCGAGCGCAGGGTGCGCCGGCGCGCGTCCCTCCCCGCCGCGCTCCCCGCGACGTTCGTGGAGGGGGGTACAGAACTGCTGTGACTTTTGAGGTCCGACTCCTCCTTCCAGCTAGCCTCCTGACGCGCCAGCTCGGAGGGAGGCCGATGTGACCGCCAGGCCCCGAAGGCTCACTGCGTGGGCTCGGGACTTGGAACGTGTCCGGGAGCCCGCGGAGCGGTGCGCGCTGGTGAGTTTGGCGGCGGGGTGGGGTGTCTCCCCGAGCGAGGGGCGGAGAGGACGTCGCGCTCTGCCCCTTCGCCCGCCCCCTAGTGCTGCTCCCACTTTGAGAGTAATTGAGACTTGAGCGTGACTGCGGAGCCGCGAGGACGCCGTCGCCGGGCGCAGGCTATTCTTCAGCCCGGCGTAATGGAGCGGGTCGGTGAGCGGAACAAAGGCGCTCGCCCGGGGAAGCGAGCCTTCTTCGGCTGAACACCGCGGACTGCGCGCCGCGACGGCCGCCTGCGGACTGAGGTGGTGGCTGTGCAGCTCGAGGCGCGGCGCGCTCCCCTGCGGGCGGGCGGCGAACCCTGAGCCCGGCACCTGCGCGCCGCTCCCGCCGCGGCGCCGGGGCAGCCCCGCCTGCCGGCCCCTCGGCCCCGGAGGTCTGCTGCGCCAGCAGCCCTACTCCCGGCGGCCCGAGGTCCAGCGACGAACCACTTGCTGGGGCAGAGGAGGGACCCCTGCCCCCCGGCCCTTCGCGGAGAAGCCGGGGCGCCTGGTAGGGGCCGCGCGCCTGGGACTGAGTAGGCATCTCGGGGAACACTTCTGCAGACTGAGGGCTTCCATGTGAGCCATTTCGCTTTCACCCGACCGCCCGGTCCTCTCACCAGTCTCCGCTGCCCGAGCCTTCGCGCAGTGGGGCCGTGAGCGGCTGGGATCCTCGCCAGCCGTCCGGAGCGCGAGGTTTGCACACGGCCCCCGGCTGCCCCGCGCCTCGCCGGAGCCCGAGGGGGCGCGGGTCCGGGGCGAGGGCCGGCCGGGCGTGTTTGATGGCTTCACTGAGAAGAGTCAAAGTGCTGCTGGTGTTGAACTTGATCGCTGTGGCCGGCTTCGTGCTCTTCCTGGCCAAGTGCCGGCCCATCGCGGTGCGCAGCGGAGACGCCTTCCACGAGATTCGGCCGCGCGCGGAGGCGGCCAACCTAAGCGCGCACAGCGCCAGCCCCATCCAGGATGCGGTCCTGAAGCGCCTTTCACTGCTCGAGGACATTGTCTACCGGCAACTAAATGGTAAGGACGCACGCAGGTGCCCACGGGACTCGGCAGGGATGGCCAGGGGGCCGGGGTCACCCGGGGCCCTGCGCGCCGTGTGGGAGGCAGGCACCCCCTGGCTCCCGCGCACTCCTTTTTACTCTCCCTGCTCAGTCTCAGCCAGGAGGCCAGGGCTGCTGGAAAGAATTACCTGTTTCTTTTCTGTGCTCCAGCTGTTAAGTTTGCTGGCTCCCGGTCCCCGCGTGCAGGAGTCATTATCTGGCGACTCCGGCC
Source organism: Camelus dromedarius (assembly GCF_036321535.1). NCBI lineage: Eukaryota > Metazoa > Chordata > Mammalia > Artiodactyla > Camelidae > Camelus > Camelus dromedarius. Next base: position 23,627,107 of record NC_087459.1, on the reverse strand, counting down.
ATGTGCAGAAACTAGACACACGGCCAAAGACGCAGGCGACTTAAGGGAAGAAATAGCTCCTAGAGCTTAGCGTTTGGTGGGGTCCCCCGGAAGTAGGGGTGGACAGTGGCTGACTTAAATGTCTGCACAAGTCGAGGCCTCAGTTCTGGAGCTAACGCGCTTCGGTAGTAGGTTGGATGAATGTCCTATCTCTAAGAGGCGGGCTGCACAGCTAGTAATGAGGACTCCTCCCTTCCCGCCGCAGCCTTGATGAGGCTGCTATTAAAAACACTCGGTTTCTCCCTAAGAGCTGCCTGAGGGTGATTGTTAAAAAGTTCGCAGTGGGTTGGGGAAGCAGGTTTTTAGAGTGTAGCAGAGAGGTGTGCCATCCAGTGAACGGTGGTTGTCAGCATCTGTCCCATCTCAGATGCCCCTTCAGTGCTTCAGGAGACGAGGGGGGTTTTTAATATGCCCTGGTCACAGCTGGTCCAGGGGCTGATGGGTCACTGGACACTTGCTTCCCCCAAGGTCAGAGTATTACCTTCTCGAGTACTGGCAGCTCTCCAGGGTCCATATAGCTGGTATTCAAGACAGATCCAAAGCTATCACCTCCCTTCCTGAGCTTCTAACTCACCTTCTCATGAGTTATGGTAGTTCCAGAGCTGCAGATAATCTTAGAGAATGGTAATAATAACTGGTGGAATGCTTGCTGTGTGCTGCACCCAGCGCAAAGATGTTCCGAGTGCATTCTCTCACTGAACATCCACATCAGTCCCTGGAGTTTCATTCCATCTCCATATCAGAGATGAGAGGTTAACTAAGTTGCCTAGTGTCCTACTGCCAGTTAGTGGTAGAGCCTGGAGTCAGACCCTCATATCTGGTTGACCTCAGAGCCTACGTTCTTGACAGCCTCTATCTACTGTTTCCTCCTAATTATAAGGGGTGTAAATTTGGATGACAAAAAGATTCTGCATTAGTAAGACCTGACTCAACTCCTGTCTTCCCTGCAGTTGGAGCAGGAGACTAGCTGGGTGGCAGGCAGGGAGAAGGACGCCACCTTCCTGCCTTCCAACAATCCCTTCTGAGTCCTTCCAGGTGGAATGGGGTCAGATTTCCAAGCACCCTCTGAAAGGACCTTTTGGTTTCTTCTCGATGTCATTCAACAAGTATCCAGGGGATGCCCTGAACTTGCATCGGTGGCAGGAAGCTGCAATCCCACTGACCCCTGGCAGACAGTGTGCTCGGCTGTGGGTGTGGCCTGGCTGCAGATGTCACTTTTTGGGGGTCAAGTGGGAGCTCTTCTCCTGAGTGTCAAAAAAACACACAGAATGAAACAAAAGCCCATGGCTCATTTCTAGAGGAACTAGATGCTTTGGGGATGGGCCTTATTGTTCTATACAGGTACATACCATAGACAAGTAAATAGGACTCAAAAGAGGGAGAGCAGAGTAGCTTGATTCCCTCCACGTCAGGCTCTACAAGTCATTTCAGAAACTAAATATGATATGGCCACATTCCCCCTGCTGAAGCCCCAAATAGGAATAATAAAATTCTAAATGGTAGTTTCTAAGTGCCACAAACACGCAGGGACTCATGCAGTCTTTACAGCAACCCTAGGAGATAGGTGTGGCTACTTCCCCCTCCGTAGCTTGCCAGCTAGAGGGTGGGGTGAGCTGGGAATTGAACTTGGACAGTCTGGTTCCAGAATTGAGGTTCTTAGCTGTTACACCAGCATGTCTCAATCAGAGTCACATGGAGGGCCTGTTAAGACACAGGTTTCTAGGCATCCCCTCCTCTACTGCCACTGCCGCTGCCCTGAAACTCTAATTCAGTAGATCTGGGGTGGGGGCCGGACACTTTGCATCTTTGATGAGCTTGTGGCCTGGACCATGGCCCACTGCCCTCTACTGCCTACACCAGGCAACTAGGCAGAGCAAAGAGGAAAACTCGCTCACCATTTGGTTAGAGTTGGGGTAGGGATTTCTGGAAAGCCAAGAGTTTGCTTCAGAAGATGGTCTGGAAGTCTGGCTTCTTTCCCCATGTACTCTTCTGCCACATAAGCGCTTCCCTGGGGGCGTAGGGGTACCTGGCACTTGGGACTGGTTGGGCCCGGGGCTGTGGGGTGGGAAGACTGGAGGAGGTGCAAGAGGGCTGGGTGGAGAGCGTTTCCTGGGCAAGCTAGGAATTCCAGCTGCAACTAGATAGATGTTATCTTCTCGCTGCAGAGTGTAATCTGTAGTGACATGTGGCCTGGGGGAAGAGGGCGGGGAAAAGTCCCAACTGGAGAGGACCTTCTCCCTCTCCACCCCACCCCCAGCGCCCATCCTTCGCTGATGTGCTTGTTGTGGGTAATGTGTGTGCCACCGTTATGCTGTCGGCCTGCTGGGGTCCCCTGCTGTGGCGGGAGGGAGGCGGCGGGAGGAGAGTGCCTGGGAGATGGGACCTGGATTCGTGCATCCCCTCTGCAGTCTGTCTCCGTCCCTTGCTGCTGAAGGAGGAGAATGAACCCTTGACCCGGGTGTTCTTTATTCATCAGGAATTCATGGAGGGCTCGAGAGAGCTGGGCACTGGGCCACTTGGGTCCAACTCCTTGAGTACCAAGTGGCAGCTGGTATTTTCATGGTGGCTCAGATTCCTTAGACCTTTCCTCTGATGAAGTTCAAGCAGGAGGGACACAGCCCGACCATCTCCAGTGCTCTCTCATTCTCGAAATAAGTTTTCTTGGGTGACCTGAGAGGGTCCCCCTGGGCTACCGGGGCCAGGAGTGACCCGGAGTTCCTCAGAACTGGCTTTTCTGCTAAGATGCTAGGTGCCTGCCTTTTGAAAAATAGTTACAAGTTGTTGTTATTGTTTTGTTTTTCTTAATACAGGTTGAAAAGGACACTTTAAAGGGAAAGTGGATAAGCTAGTATGGAGGAAAAAGCACACAGAGATGAGTTGGTTTTCTCCCCTCCAGACCCTCTCTTGCATCTGCGCTCTGTTCTTTCCTTTAGGCCCCCTGCTGACCCTTGACTGTGGCCGCACTGCCCTTTAACCCAGGGCCCTGCCTCTGGTCTCTCACCCCCGCTTTGGTGGCTCCAGCTCTCTGAGTGGAAAGCACCGCTTCCGAAGGGCCCAAGACCTTCCAGAGGTTTTCTCCTTCCTAAGGAACCGTGGTCAAGCTTGGAGGCCGACAGACAGGGCCTGCCACAGCCGACCCATGTTCCCACCCTGGCCCGTGCCTTCTGCCTGATCTACTCACTGAAATAACCCTGCGTTTGTCTGTGGATTGTAGCCTGTGTGTTTCAGCCTGTCTTTGAGAAGTGCTGGTTGACTTGGTTTGCTCTCCTCGCCCCTTTTCTACATTCATCCAGCCTTTAAATCCTGGCTCAAGATCACCGCCTGGGGGTGGGTGATTGTGCCAGGCCACAGGGTCTGAGCTCTTCCTGGTCCAGGTTGCTTGAGCTTTCTTGTCAATGTCAATGTCCGTTTGTGCCCATGGCTTCTACTTTTGTGCCCTCGTGGCTTTACCTTTTGAGTCCAGAACTGGACTGCAGGCTTTTTAAGGGCTTGAACCATATTTTGGGTGTTTTAGTACCACCTCCATCCTTCAGCATCTGCCACGGCACCTTGCACATAAAGTGGTCACCAAAGATTTATTGGTTGATTATTTGGATGGGAGCTAGTTTTAGGAGGTAAATCATAACCACAGAGGAAAAAACTTCGACACTGTGAAGGCTGGATTGGGTTGGGTGGATGTGGTGAGGGAGGAGAAGGAACTGAAAGGACTTAGCGGGGGAGACTGAGTGTGATGTTAGGGCTAGGCCATCTTTTTTTTTTTTTAACTTTTTTTTTTATTGAGTTATAGTCATTTTACAATGTTGTGTCAAATTCCAGTGTAGAGCACAGGGTTAGGCCATCTTGCCTGTACCATCTTGTCACCACTATCTTGCCGGTGCCATCTTGAGGCTGCCCTGGTCCTTCACCCTCCTAACTAAAGGGCACCAGATCTTTTGGAGGAGCCAGGAAGTGAAGCAGTTGGCCAGATTAGGGACCAGCGTGTTTCATTGTTTTTTTTTGTTTAAAAAAAAATTTTTTTTTGGATGGGGGAAGTAATTAGGTTTACTTATTTGTTTATTTTTAATGGGGGTACTGGGGACTGAACCCTCAATCATGCTAAGCATGCACTCTACCACTGAGCCATACCCTCCCCCACCATATGTTTTCTTTGAATGTGTGATTTTATAACATGAATGTGGTTTTATATTACTTTTCTTCCTCTAGAATGAAATTCATTTTTATTGTAGAAAATCTGGAAAATCCCCAAAAAATTATACAGAGGAAAATAATACTGTGTTAAAATACTGAAAAAAAAAAGTGGCATGGTGGTTTTGTACTAGGAGAATGGACATAGGGACAGACAAATTTCTTGTTAGAATTCCTGTGTAACTCTGTACAGGGCTTTTGGCTGTCTGTTACCTTCTGAGGAAGTTGTTCTGAGGAAGCTCATTTTGGAGCTGAGAAAGGTGAGAAACAGAGACACTATGTGACCTAGCCAGGATGACACAGCCAGCGAAGGGCAGAGCCAAGATTCCCGAACATCAAGATTCTTTTCCCCAGTCCACTGTCCCCCTGATAGGTCGGGGGAAGATGGCGTCATGTTTCACGCAGGCCCTGAGCTGTGGCTGGTGATCCCGCCCCCCGTCAGAGCCCGGTGCGATGCATTGGAAGGGTGCACGTGGCGGCTCCCTCCAGTGAGTCCAGGGCAGCGCTGTCGCAAGAGGAAATGCAATCGATTGAGATTTGTTTCCAAATTTAGATTTCAGAAGGATATTGAATAGAAGCAGGGTTGCTTGAAGAAATTGAAAAATCTTGCGGGCATGGAGAGAAGTCACAATTACCCAGCCTAGTCCTGCCCCCGAGCCACACAGGCAGACGAAGCTGGAGTCAGAGCTGTAGAAAACCAACACGTTCCCAGATAACCCAGGTGCAGCGCATCCAGCCTGCCGCTTCAGCCAAACCCGCCAGGCAGGGAGAGTGAGTTGGTGCCGAGGGACAGAGGGAGAGATGTGCTCTGTAGGCCTCCACGGTGGAGTCGGAAAGAGGGGGGTTGTGTTTTGGAAGCATCTCTTCATGGAGATGGCTGGGAGCTGTTTCCTGTTTCCTGGGATGTAGATGTGCTCGTATTGGCTACGGAGCTGATGGTACCAGCATTTCCGATGGGACGGAAGTAAGGCAGAGAGAGCAGGGGGCATGTAACCTTGCAGTGAGCATCAGAAGGAACCCAGGGCGGTGTGAGCCTTCAGGGCTGTGTGCAGGCCGTCACCAGGGCTCGGTGGCCAGCAGGGGCTCCGGTGTGGGGCAGGTCAGCTGAACCAGGGCCTGGGCGCTGGAGGGAGGCCCACTTCCTGTACCTCTCGCGGACTGATAGCCTCTGGTGGCTCCTGGAGAGACTGGGAGCCCAGCTCTTGGACAGCCCTCAGATGGAGGCACATCTGTGTTGGCCAGTGTGTGCGACAGGCACCCTGCCGGCGGGGGCAGCTGCCGCCTGCCCAGCCTGGAGGTAGCGCGCAGAGGCTGCCAGCGTCCTTCTCGAGGAGGGCCTCTGATGCCCTGAATTTTGCTGTTGCCACATCGGGAGTGTCCTTCATGGACAGGAGGAAGGCTCGGTAATTAGAGCCAAGAGTGACAACGAGGAGATGGAATGTGGGCACAGCAAGGCCCACGTCACTGAGATCAGAACCCCTGCGTCTTTAAGAATACAGTCTTGGAAGAAAGGTTGTTCTCCTGGGCGGCAGACAGACCAGCTTTGGTTTCTGGCTGTGTCATTTAGTAGCTGTGTGACCTTGGGCCAACCTCCCCACCTCAACAGTCCCCATGGGTCTGCCTTCTGAGACCACCAGCAGGCCTCTGGGTCCTCCTGCGTTTTCTGGACTCAGCTGCAGCGCCAGGTTGCAGGGTAGGACCTACTTCTCAGCAGCTGCTGAAGGGACCCGAAGATTAAACTCAGAAGTTCAGGGGAGCCACCTCTCCACTGGGTGGCCTTTGATGGGGGGACAGGAGCACCTCTTCAGCAGGGAAAGCATTTCCTAATGCCGAGTTGCAATGAAAAAAAAATGCAAGACTCATTTGGTTGAAAGACCTTCCTCTGCCTTCCTTATTACCCCTCACGGGTCTTTATACTGTTTGACATGTAGATGACAATTGGCTTAGTCCCGGATAGAGAAGTTTTCCCTTCTAATAATGTCCCTGTCATTGCTAACTGCAGAGCCTCAGCCCTGCCACGCATGAGTAATAAACCACTACCGTAATTACAGGCGGCCCCATCCAGACACCCAGACACCAGCGCACTGCCAGTGACGAGGGAGCGAGGTTCCCTAGGAGCCTCTTCCGTCCCGGCCTCAGACACAATGGCTAATCATGTGATTAGGGTGTCCTGAGGAGTATCTTATGGTTACACATGGCTTGTTAGCTGCTGTACCTCTCTGGGGGAAAGGGAGTGAGCTAAGGGTCAGGACACTGGGGTTCTAGTTCTGTGTGTTTCTAGGGACCAGAGTTTATGCATGTCTAAGTGAGAGCTCCATGACTTTAGGGCCCTTCAGCTCTCAGGCAATGAGTAAAACCCCTTCCCCCCATCCTATTAAAATCTTGTGCATTCTCCAAGGACCAATTTAGAAGCTCTTTCTTCCCTGAAACCTTCCCTACCAACTTGTCAGAATTGTCTCTTCTTTGGGCTCTAGTGGTTCCCCGCCTGGGTCTGCTTTTAGCCATTATCTGCCTCTGCTTTGCATTATAATGGGTTGTTTACATGGTAACAAGAGAATTAGTTTTATTCGTTTTAAAATTTTCTTTTTCTTTATTGAGGTATAGTTGTACTTATATATCATATAAGTGACAGGTGTACAACATAGTGAGTCACAATTTTTTAAAGGTTATACTCTTTTTATAATTATTATAAAACGTTGGTTATATTCCCTGTATTGTACAGTGTATCCTTGTAGCTTATTTATTTTATACACAATAGCTTGTACCTCAATCTCCTACCCCTATCTTGCTCCTCCCCAACCCCCCTCTCCACTGGTAACCACTAGTTTGTTTTCTGTGTCTGTGAGTCTGTTCCTTTTTTAATATATTTACTAATTTTTTTTTTTAAGATTCCACATACAAGTGATATCATACAGTATCTGTCTTTCTCTTTCTGGCTTATTTCACCAAGTATAATACCTTCCAAGTCCATACATGTTGTTGCAAATGGCAAAATTTCTTTCTTTTTTATGGCTGAATAGTATTCCATTGTACATTTTAAAATCCTTCTCCATGTAATTTAGGAATTAATTCATCAGCAACTAACTTGTTCTCACTTAACACGTCCAGAAGCAGTGGTAATAGCATTGCTTTGGCACCATGAAGTCATCATGGTGGTGTTATAATGTCATAATTTGTTATATTTCCTTGGTCTTTTCTTCATGGTTATAAGATGGCTGTCATTGCATCTTTGTACAAGGTAGGATGTACTGTACCACTGGCCATATCTACTCCTGTTGTTTAATCAGGAAAGAAAATCTTTTCCCGAAGTCTCTCCAGCAGGCTCCCACATGTGGTCCAGAAAATGGCCACGTGACCAACCTTCCTTCAAGAGAATAGTTGCTTTTCATAGAAAGTAAGTAGGGTGGAGGTGAAAGAGAAGGAGAGAAGAAATGGTGTTTGCATTGTGAGTCCATGGTGTCTGTCATCCTCTCTACACCCCCAAATACCTTTTCAGCGAATATTAAAATGAAGCAAGACTCTCTGCTATCTAGAAATTCAATTAAGTAGAATACTAAGTACTTGGGGTTTTGGGTTAACGTGGATTTGACTTGAAGACATCTCACAGATTGAAACTACCGTGTTTAATCACATTTTGTCACTGCTAAGATGCACATTTTTACGTCTCTGAAATTGAGGTTCATTTTATGGTCAGTGGTGTGTCATAGTTTAATCGGCAGCATTTTCCCCTTTCTGGGTACATAAAAATGGTGCAACTTGCAGCTTAGGGCATCTTAGATTTAATGAAATACAATGTATAGACTTTCTAGGTGGGGAGGGTATAGCTCAGTGGTAGAGGGCTTGCTTACCATGCGTGAGGTCCTGGGTTCAATTCCCAGTACTTCTGTTAAAAAATATTAAAAAATAAACAAATAAGCAGATAAATAAATAAATAAACAAACCTAAATACCCCTCCCCAAAAGACATGGGAAAAAATTAAGAACTCCTCAAAACAATATATAGTCTTCCTAAACACACATGCGTATGTATACTGTAGTGTACCATACACAGTATTTTTATGGGGCGTCTACTACATCTCCAGTGTTTTGTATTGGCTTAATTCTACATCAGTCCTGCATGTATTATTATACTCATTTTACAGTTGAGGAAGCTGAAACACGGGGAAATCAGTTGTCCAGAGATACCCACTAGCTGCCTTTCTGTGTCTTCCTCTGTGAAGCTGGTACTTGCTGACTTCTGGGTGTGGGACGCAGTCCTGATTAGCACTGGTGGCAGGTTCAGGGGTTGCAGAGGGGTGGGCGTGGGGATGCAGTGACAGGATGGCAGCAGGGAACCTTACTTCCCTTCAGTTTAGCAGTGACTGGTGTGTAAAGTTGTAAAGCTGTTAATGCTAGAGCTCTAAATTATGCTGTGTGAGCTTTAAATCCAGCCCATAATTAGAACAAAATGTGAGAAAAGTGAAATTGATATTAAGTTAATTAAAAGGCTTTGCTTATATTTGCAAGGAAATTAGCACAAGAGTGCTGACAAGTGCACATTGTTAATTTCTTCTCCGTTTGGGCAGATCTCAGCAGGCCTCAGGCAAGCTTTGTCCCTGGCTTCTGCTCCATGCCCTCCCTACAATCAAGTCTCCATCTTATTGGTATCATTTTATTGGCTTTCGTTGGGCAAGATGCAGCGTAATCTTGAGATGGCCATTTTTTTAATGGTTACTCAGCCTGGAATAAGAGCCACACCGTCTCACGGAGGTCCCAGGCCTTCCAAGTATGCGTTGGGGGCTTTGAGGCTGTGGGTCGACGCGTAGCTGATGCAAATGGCTGACGCGGTTCCCTCGTGTCTAGAAGGGCCTAGTGCATCCTTTCCTTTCATTCCTGTTCACTGTCCTGATCTAGGCCACAGACCTGGGTTGGAGTGTGCAATGTAGAACTTTAATTTGGAGTTCCTAGAAGGCAGGGACAATTTTTTTTTTTAATGGAACCATTTATACCAGATCAGGATCTGGATTAGGGAGACTGACACGAGGCAGCCTAGAACTACCTCGGGCTCTAGCTGGACTGGCAGAGGGAATGCCGTGTTTACCAAGGAGCTGTCTTTTCCTCTTGGGCACAGAGCTGATCTTCAGGCTCCCTGCAGTTAGGTGAGGGGCCACATGACTGACTTCTGGGCATTGGAAGATGGGTGGAAGCGATGTTTGCTACTGTGAGACCTGGCCCACAATATATCCCGTGGGGCCCTCTGTGCCTTCTCTCTTTACCTGTGCGTGGTGGCCTTGGAGTCTACCTCTTGATGGCATAAAAGGTGGAAATCTCCTCAATCCCTGAATGACTGTGTGGAGCAGAGTTCCGTCCCGTCCTCCCCAGCTCTCTCTTGATATCTCTGTGCATTGGACATTCGTGTTAAGCCATTGAGATCTCAGCTTATCTGTTTTAGCAGCTAGTGTTAATCATCCTGACTAATTCAACCAGGCGGGTCTGGAACATTGGGCTCCCTAAGTCACAGGACACTCTGTCTCCTTTACATCTCCATCCTGATTAATATGATCAGCAAATACTGATTGAACTGAACAATAGATGGGGTGGAGTAGGATGATTGAATTAAAGGCTGCCTGGCTCCAGACCTGCCTCTCTGTCTGCTGTTGGCTTTAAGAAAGCAGTCTTGTTTCTCAGTGTCCCAGTATTCTGTTTACAGAATGATCGAATGATTATAATCATCCCCTACTTATGCTCCAATGTAGAGCTGGGGGATAAGTATTGAAATATGGCTAAGTTGTTTGCAATTATAAACAACTAAATAATATATGCATTGTCTTTATTACCGCTTCGGCTGCTAGGAACTGGCATTTTTCAAGATGAGACAAACTGAAAAGGTTAGTTTAAGAATTAGCAATTAAAAAAATCATGATCTTTGCTGCCACTGCATTTTAAATCATGCAAACATTTATGTTTGTGCCAATGTTCCACAATTTCCTTTAGAGCAATTACTGAAATGCGTTCACAAGATAAAAATGGAGTTCAGGGAAGAATATTTAAGAGCTCTTTAATGATGTTAAAAACTTTGCTAATTTGCCAAGTTGTTCTAAAACCCACTTCAGATTTTTTTTTTCCTGCCTACCCATCTTCCTGCAATTGAACTGATTCCAGGAGATGTGAAGAAAGGGTCTGAAACTAATATTAAAATACACAAATCTCACAAACTATCATTTCAAGAGCCTTTTCTTTTTCCTTCATTAGCTGAAGGTGAAACACTCAGGAAGGTATGCGGACCCTTGGGCTGTGTTTGCTTGCACAGAGCAGTTTGGGGAGAAAACAAAAGCCAAACGGTAGTTAACGGTAGTTACTAACGGGTGGTTTGGCTTCAGCTCTTTCCTTTTACTGCTCCTTGGTAGCCTGTATGTGCAGCTCTTCAGAGAGAAGACTGCCCTGATTTGTTCACCCTAATCCTCCTTGCGCAGATCTCAGTTTGGCATGACCGCAGACAGCAAAGTGCTTGTGGTCCCCCCAGCATCACTGCTCCATGGGTGTTTCAACTTCCTCTTCAGGGCTCTGAAAACCCCAAGCTCTCGGGGTTCCAGATCCATCCTTCCTTTTCTCCACAAGAAGGGATCTAGTGTAATGGTACACATCTTCATTAGAGTGTAAGTTCACGGTTCTCTCTCTTGGATGGTTCTCTTGAAAGCCCAGTCTTCAGCAGAGAAAGCTGAACAGTGTTGAGTTCCAGACAAGAGCCAGAGATGCAACCCTGACCCCGCCAGCTACTTCCCTAACCAGCTGACCTCGGGGGTGGGTGGGGGAGCATACAGTGGACTGAATAGGGGCTTTCCACTTAGATGATATATCAGACTCCCTTATGGGTACTTTACAAAGCCGAGCGAAAGCTTGGATTCTGGGTGACTCACGTAACATCGCTGAGCCTGTTTGCCCATCTGGAAAACAGCAGCTGCTCCTGTAAGTATGATAAAGACCCTGCAAGACGGTACTTGTCAAATACCTTGAGTGAGTGTGTTTAGGAGAATGTTGATGAACAATTTTAATAATACCGTAGCAGTGGTAACAGAGCCATAGTCCTTGGAACAGACATTTCACCCCTCTAGGACTCAGCTTTCTCCTGGTGAAATCTGGGTAAGATGTAAAGTCTGTTCCAGTTCTGTAATTTTATGGATCAGAGAGGTAGTCAGCGGATCAAAGAGTGTCTTCTCACGGAAACAATGGCTGATGAGGATTGGCTAGATTTGTATCTTTCGGCAGCTAGGAAAAGTTAAGTCTATAGGGACGAGACATGATTTTCCTAGGCGTGGTGGTTTTAAAACATCTGTAAATTCTTTGACGCTATTCGGAGCAAAAGATGGAGTCGTATTACCCTCCGTTGATAATTACGGGCTAGCCTTCGTGACTTGCTTCTAGTGAATGTATTCGAATGGAAATGATGTCGCATGACTTCTGAGGCTGGATCGTGAGGGACAGTAGAGTTTTGACCTCGTGCTGTCTCTGGGGATAGGCATCTTGGAAAAGACATCAGGCTGCCCTGAAGCCACCGTACTGGAGAGACTACATGGAGAGAGAGAGAGATTGAGAGAGAGGGAGGGAGGTCCAAGAAATCAACAAGCTTCCATCTACCCCACCCCGCCCCACCCGCCCCGCCCCAACCCACCACTGCCCGCCAGCCTCCCAGCTGATGCCAAGTGGAGCGGACACGCGTTGTCCCCACCCCAAGCCCTGCCCAAATTGCAGATTCAGGAGCAAAATAAATGTACTTATTGTTTCAAGCCACTGACTTCTAGGGTGGTTTGTTATAAGCAATGAAAAATTGGAGCATGGGCCAGTCTCCTTGTGTTTTATTAGTAAAGTGTTTTTTTCTTCCACACCCTAAGAAATAGAGGGCTTGGTGATGGTGATGATGAAAACAGTGCCAACAGTAATAAATGTAACAATAGCTAACATTTATGCGTTTCCTTAAAGTACCCAGCACTGTGCTCAAGGCTTAAATGGATATAAAAGTAGGTACTGAGTACTTTTTCTAAGTCTTAGGTTTCTATACCACTGATAGACTGTGGATAACAGCCTAACTATTGCGGAGGGGGCTAGGCTGGCCAAGAATTTGAGGCATCTTTTAGCCAGGTTTCTGCCTTGGCCTGGACCCCTGCGTTTAGGTGGGAGAAGGAAAGGGGGCAGGGCCTGCGGTGGCTCCCTCCCACGTGGGCATCACTTAACATAGAATATCATGTCTTGTCTGGTGGACCCTTGCCAGATTTTCCCACATGGGACTGTTTCAGGTCTTTTAGCAGAGACGAAAACACATTTGACAGCCTGTTTCCATAGGAAACAAATGATTTTTCTACTTTCTGTGGAACCTGGAGAATTTGGTGCTTCTACAAAGGGTATGCACTGCAAACCTACAGAGCACCTTATTCTGCAGAACTTTAAGTAAATACTGCCAGCTTCTTTCATTCCAGTTAAGTGGAGTGGGGAATAGGGGGCTATTCTGAGTTATACCAGAGGAAACAAATCAACATCTCACTTTTCCCAGAGTGAGAAGGTGTTTCATTTCAGTGTTAGCTTGGACACACACAGCACCTGCGGCGTCAGCCCTCACTGCAGACTAGGGGATGCCATAGGCCAGAGGTTCCCATGCCTGTCCGAGCTTCGTCATGACTTGGGAAACTTGGGGGAAGAAGTGCCAGTTCCCAGACCCCTCCAGCTGGAGGTTCACATTTTGCAGGTGTGGGATGAGACTTGACTTCGAAATCCTTAGTTTTCAAAAGCTCAGTGGGTGATTCTGAAGAACGGCTGAGAGCCACAGAGATGGCTGACTCCTATGCTTTGAAGTACTTTCTGGTCCTTTCCTGGTGGCAAAAGCTTTAAAGCCTTCATACCTGTGAGCTGCTTCGTGGAGGGCAGCTATCAATGTCTGCATCTGTGAAAAATACATATCCATTCTATAGGGCTGTTGGGAGAATTTGATGAGTTTGTTCCCTTGGGATGTCTGATACGTCCCTGGCTTCTAGTATTATTATTGTTATTTACTTCCTAACACTTGATTAACTTCATTACCAGCAATTGCTTGTTGATTTCAAGATTTAACAACGTACCTTCAAAACTGATCTTTTCTTCCGGTTATAAGAATACTTAACGAGATCTCCCCTCTTGATAATAGGCGTTGCTATGGCTTGTGTTTTTGTGGTTCAGACAGTTGGTGCCCCTTTTGGGGCTTGTGGTGCCTTCTGTTCCGCCTGCACCGAGCCTTCGTCTCATGCCATCTGGGGTGTCTTTTGTTTGGTGAGCTGGATCAGGGTGAATATATTTCATTCTGTTTGCTCCGAGTTCAGTTTTTCCTTTTTTCTGCAAAGTCTGCTTCTCTAGCGTTTCCTAAATCCGGATATCATGGTCTTGATCTTTGGGCTTTCCAAATTGGTACCATCCATCTTTCTTCTCTCACCCAACAGCTGTCCATCCCTGACCCCTGATAATGCCCATCTCCTCCATCCTTTTTCTCAGTGCTGCCCCCATGTCTTACCGATGACTTGGAGATGGACACCATAATTGCTTCTGCCTCCCGGCCCTGCACTTTTGAGTCTGTGCACTTTTTGGCACCACTGTTCTCTTCCCCAAATACAGTTTGGATCAGGCCACTCCCTCCCTATGCACGCATTTCCTCAGCTGGGGACGTGCCCTTCATCCATCCCTCCACGTGCTTCTCAGCCTGTAGTGCAAATGTGTCCTTCCCGGAGAAAATGACCTGTCATTTCAGAGTCCCTGAGAGAGACGGGAGGTTGGTTGGACATGATACCCTCAACTTGAAGAAGGTGTCACCCTTCCATATTTTATGAAATTTTCCAAATCTTGTATGGTTGTCTTGCCCACATCTGGTTGTATCCCCTCCTTTTTTTTCCAGCTTTTGATTGAGTCTTTCTAAAGCAATTCAATTAGGTTTTCATTGAAACAGTCACCCTCTTTCTTTTCTCACTCATCATGTCATCAATTTATGTAATTTAATAGAATTACGTAATTACAGTAACAAGCACAGCTGGCATGAAGAGGTTTGAAGAAAAAAACAACGAACTGTTGGCAGGTATACAACTGAACAGGAGAGAAGAAATAGGCAGGCGCGCTGGAGCGAGGGCTGCCTACCAGCCTGGCCGACAGTGTGCCTGGGGTGCCTGCCCCTAAACTGGGAAACACGGAAAAGCAGAATTGAGAAAATAAAACTGTTATAATTTTACCATATTAAAATAACAGCATTTTGCTGCTTTTTTCCCCCTGTAAACGTTTGTACATCTTTAAGATCATACTCATATTTAAAAGTTTGCATCCTTTGCTTTCTCTTAACATTTTTCAGTAAATAGTTCCTCATACTATTAAACGCCTTATAAACATTAATTTTAGTTGTTACGTATTATTTTCATGCAATGATTTTACCCCAAGTCACTTTCTCACTTCCCTATAGGCAGAGATGTAGATTATGAGAAAAAAATGCAGATTATTTTCTTCCTATGTGGGGAAACACCCAGTTCTTCCCTCCTGTTTCTCTCCTGTGTGTCTCTTTTATTACACAGAATACTTTATTTTTGACACTTTTGGTCACCAGATGGATAGAGGTTTTTCCCCACACCCACAATTGTCTGTGCCACCAGCTAGGGGGTCCTACAATTCAACTCAGTTCTGACATTACCTGGAGCTAGAAGGGGATTTCTCATGTTAAGGTCCTTGTCCCACAAGACAGCCTCCCCCACAATTCAGATGCCAGTCACCAGCCCAGATTGTCACCTGGGCTTCTGACCCCCCAGCTATAGATCAGAGGTTCCAAAGACCCGCTTCTCAGGTTTGGTTAATTTGCTAGAGTGGCTCACAGAACTCAGAGAGAAACATTTTACTTACTTTTACCAGTTTATTATAGAAGGGTATGATGGAGGATACAGATGGACATCCAGATGGAAGAGAGGAGTAGGGCAAAGAATGTGGAAAGGGGTGCGGGGCTTCCACGCCTCCGCAGGCACCAGTCTCCCAGCACCTCCACGTGTTCGCCAACCCGGAAGCTCCCCGAACCTCATACTGTTTGGATCTTATGGCGGCTTCCTCATGGAGGCGTTATAAGTCATTAACTCGCCTTTTAGCCCTTCTCCCTTCTCAAGAGAATGTGGGGCGAGCTGAAAACTCCAAACTTCTAATCGTAGCTTGGTCTATCTGGTAAGCAGCCCTCATCCAGGAGCCAATCAAGAGTCCCTTCGTTAGAACAAGAGACACACCCGTGACCCAGGAAATTCCAAGGGTTTCAGGAGCCCTGCGTCAGGAACTGAGGTCAAAGACCAAATATCCGAACAAAAGATGCTCCTGGTGCTCTTGTCACTTAGGAAATTACAAGGGTTTTAGGAGCTCTGTGTCAGGAGCTCGAGGCAGAGGCCAAATATGTATTTTCTATTATCTCACAATTGTTTCCAAATTTATATTATAAATAGTGGTGTGATGAATGTCTTTCTAGATAGAATTTTATATCCAGTATCAGATAGAAATAGTCTCAATGTGGAATAATTAGGCCAAAAGGTATGGGATTTCTAAAGGCTTTGGATATATTTGGCCAAACTGGTTTCCATTAAGATTTTATCAGTTTATTCTCCCCTGTGTTACCTTATCTGCTTTCACAATGAATAGATATTATAATTTCTAAAACCTTGCTAATTTGATAAGCAATCACATCTTCTTGTTTCAGCTTGCATTTTCTTGATTGGTAGTGAGATTGAATATTTTTCCAAATATTATTTATTTGCATTTGCATTATTGTAAAAATTTTCAGTTCTGATTGATCTGTTAAAACAGAATTTATCTGTTGATTAATTCAGCCGTTGATTTGCATGCATTTTCTTAGGGAAGGGAAGAAATTATCTGTCTTCAATGTTTATTACAAAATAGACTTTCCAAACTCATTGCTTGCCTTTTAATGTCGATGATTTTTTTGGATGGGTTGTATAGGTTTTATATTTTCATAGAGCATTTAATCTTACAAAGTGTTCTCTCATTTAATGTTTCAAAAATATTCACAGATGTATTTTTTTGGCTTTAGTTAAAAAATTAAGTTGACTTTTTTTTAGCATGTAACTAAAAAGTACATGGGAATTATGCTTGGAGATTCTCCTTGAGAGTTGAGGTTCTCTCTTATCTTTTCTCCTTATTCATTTCAGCCCCGCTGGTTGAGTACTGCTGCCTTTTCCACCAGTTTGTCATCCTCCTTTATCATGATCTCAATTGCTTTATATATTTATTTCTGAGATGTCTATTCTGCTGTGTTATATCTGTACCTGAATCACTGCCATATTGTACTAATTATGTGATCATATTAATCCTCATCATTTCTCTTCTTTTCTTCCTTTTTTTTTTCTTTTTAAAAGATGCTTTATTGCTATGACTCTTTTTGGTCACAACGTCCATATCCTGGAATTCTTTCTTTTGTTTGTCTTTCAAAGACCATTGACATTCCCAAAGGAAAGTTACATAGATGATTGATTTTTCAGAGATCTTGTTTTGTATTTTTCCTCTGCCTTTACTTATATGTGCTTTGGCTAACTATAAAATTTCTTGGTCAGAATCTTTCCCCTGCAAGCTATGACATTTAGTACTGCAGTGCATAAGTCCAAGTAGTCTGTCTGTCCATCCATCCCTTCATCCATCCATCCATTCAGGACCAGCTATGTAATTTAGAGGGTGTAGTGAAAAATGAAAATGTAGGTACCTTGTTCAACAGTTATGAAGTTTCAAGATGGCAACAGTAGAGCATTAAACCAAGTACCAGGGCCCTTCTAAGCATGGGGCGCTGTGTGACTGCGTGAAGTTACTGTGAAGTTGGCCCTGCATTCATTCATTTCAAGGATACTTACTGAGCATCCACTGTGTGTTGTGTGCCTTGCGGGAAAGAGCCCTGAAGATACTCGCAGTCCAGGGGAGGATGCAGGCGAGTTGGCCGTGGCATCGTCAGTGCTTGGTGAAGGTGTGCAGGGGATGCTGTAGATGCACAGAGGAGAGAGGACTTCACCAGACCCAGCTTCCAGAGGGGGATACTGGAGGAGATGATACTTGTGCTGATGTTCTGAGGCTTTTGCTCTGGGTAATGCAAGGGAGCCTTTGGAAGGTTTGGAGCTCCAGGTAGTAACATGCTCCAATTCAAATGCTTTTGAAAGGTCACCCTGCTGTGTGGAAATGCTGTTTTAGGGGGCCAGGGTGAAAGCAACGGTGGATGCAGTTAGGAGCCTATTACAATAATCCAGGCAAGGGAAGGTGGAGATGGTGGCTGGACCCATTTGGAATAGTGGAGGTGGTGAGAAACCATCATGTCCTAGATCTATTTTGAAGACAGCACTGCGATGATCTGTGGTTGAAATAAATATGAGATAGGAGAGAAAGAGAGCAGTGAAGGATAACTGTGAGGTTTTTTTAACCAGTCAGTTAGAAGAATGGAGTTGCCCTTCACTAAGATGGGGAAGACTTGCAGGGGAACAGGTTTTTGGGGAGATGAAACATCCATCCATGGATGTATTGATGTCCAGATGCTTGTTAAACATCCAAGTGGAGATGGTGAATAAACAGTTGGGTGTGGATTCTGGATTTGGGCTTGATCAAAGACGGAGAGGAGAAGGGGAGGGAAGAAGCTTTTGCTAAGGAGGTTGTCGAGAAAAAAAGATAAGAAAGATCCTGTCAGTAAAATGTTCTTGGTGACTAATTGGATACAGGAAGAAGAAGGAAACAGAATTAGAAAATGAAATTGAACAGCTTTTAAGCCATTCTCCCCTCATTCATTAGCCAGAGGTTCTGGAAAATGGAGTCATAGTTCTTCCTTTTGGAAAAAGCCAGTCTTGGAAGTATTTCTTCTAGGTCAGATTTCTGTGGGAGATGATGAAGGTAATTTCTTGATATTTATTTACGATAAAGAGAGAATGCCTGCCACTCAAGTGTTGAATTATTAATGATTTAGGAGGAAATGAGTTCTTTCCAAAATGCCAATTCTCAAGGCCGGTTAGACAGAGGCCAGGTAGTAAATTATCCCTTTCAGTGACAGGCCTAAAAAGTGGATGCCTGTCAGAGGGGGATGCAGTGATTGCCTTCTCTGGGTTGGGTCCAGGCAGTCATGATTTTGGAAGCAAGTCCAGGGTCAATTTGCTTATGACACTCAACACGTTTTAGAATCTCACCTTTGCTCATAGAATCTATTTCTCCGGGATGATTCCATTACTACGGAGAAAGCTGGGTACTCTCGAACCCGTAGATTTGGAACTGAAACAGAACATTTCTGAGATGCAGGGAGGAGCCAGGTAGGTCCCATTCTGATCCAGCCATGCAAGACCATTCTTCCGGTGTCTGGCTGTCTGTTCCCGGGCACGGTGGTAAATTATGCAGGGGAAAAATGCACGTACCTGTCCCCTTTCAAAATTAAGAGGACGTTTTGCAGAGAAGGGAAATCTTGGAGAAGTGCACTTAAGTGGTACTTGCCATGTGTCTTCTGACTTCAGTAGGAAACTCAGTGAGAGGGCAGGGACACCACTGATCAACTCAGTGAGGGGACAGGGTAAACAGACAGGCAGCCTGGTGAGTGTGAGCGTGTGGATGTGAAGGGGCATTTATTTTATCATCATCTCAGTCATTCACCCACTTTCAAAGAAGAGGTTAAGTTATCTGAGGACATTTGCTGTGTTCTGAAATGGATTAAAACCAGTCTTTTATTTCTGGTGAGTGATTTAAATATTGTATAGCTCATTTATAATTGAATAAAAATGTGGTGGCTCTTTACAGATTTTGAAGGCATTCTCTCCGAAAAGGCTGTTTTGTTTTCTCCTTTTCGAATAAACATGAATTAGCATAAGAAATAAGGAGCCTGTGAAAGGAATCAATAAAATTAACTGGAATTGGATTTCACACTTTGAATGCCTGACACGTTCCTATTAGGGGAGATACGGAGAAACAGGTAATCAGTTCAAAGAGAAGTTCGGGCTCATAAAAGAGTGACCTACTTCCAGAAGATGAATTTTTAAAATAAGAAAGTCTTGAAAAATAATTCGCTTTACAGTGATGGACTGAAGCTTAAAATAACAGGGAAATCTAACTCAAAGACGGGCTTTTTCTGGACTTGGAAAGGGCTGGGCCGGCACAGGAGTATAGGGGGGAAGACTGGGTTTGAGTTCTGACGCTGCTGATTACTTTATTTGAAATACATGTTTTAGTTTCAACCCTTAGAACTGTTTTCCTTAGTATTGCAAATGGGATTGCCTTGACTTTTTAATGTTGGAATCAAGCGAGTGTTTAATTTCTGAGATGTAACAGTGAACTAGGAACCTAGGACTTCAGGGAAACCTCTCTTTTTCTCCATCTGAAGCTCTCCTAACCCCGGCTGGCTGGGCCTTCAGGAAATGGGGTCCTATACCACATGGTGTAAGTATTCAAGGAAGGTCTTGGTGAATTGTCTTCCTCCTGAAGAGCGGTCCTTTGCAGAGTTGTCCTGACTTCATCCTTAAATCTCAGTGTGCCTGTTTGTGGATTTTTTTCTTTTGCACGTGAATCTTGGAACTCAATGTCAAGCAGCCTGATAGAACCAAAGTCAAGTTCTGTTTCCCTGGCAGGTAACTTGGAACTTCCTCCTGAATAAAGTGGAGATGCCCATCCTATTTGTTCAGAAATCTACCGTTTCTGTATACTTACTTGGACATGTTATAAATTTGTTTTAAAGCAGCTTTACTGAGCTATAATTAACATGCAATAAATTGCACATATTTAAAGGTACAATTTGATACGTTTTGATGTACGCCATGCACCTGTAAAAATGATGGCCACGATCAGGAGAATAAACATATTCTTCATCCCCAAAGTTGCCCTGTGCACTTTTGTGATGCTGCCCACCTGCCTCTCCCATCTGCCTTTCCCCAGGCAGCCAGTGAGCTGTCTTCTGGCACCATGAATTAGTCTGCATCTTTCTCGAGTTTTACGTACAGGGGATAATATGGTGTGTATTCGTTTTTGGCTGACTTCTTTCACTCAGCATAATTGTGTTGAAACTCATCCATGTCGTAGTGTGTATCAATAATTCATTCCTTTTTATTGCTGAATATGTTCCATGATGTGGGTAAGCCACAGCTTGTTCATCCATTCTTTTGTTGTTGGACAGTCTGGGCTGTTTCCAGATTTTTGTCTGGTCCAAATAAAACTGCTATGCACAGTCACGTACAAGTCTTTGTGTGAGTGTAAGCTTTCATTTTTCTCAGGTAAATACCTAGACGCAGAATAGCTCGATCATGAAGTAGACATAAATTTACTTTTTAAGAAACTGCCAGCCTGTTTTCCATGTTTATAGTCCCTCCAACCTTGGATGAAGAGTTCCTGTTCCTCCGGATCCTTGACTACACTTTTAGATTTTAGCCATTTTAATGTGTGTGGTAGTACCTCTTTGTGGTTCTCATTTGCATTTCCCAAATGACAAACAATGTTGAGCATCTTCCTGTGTGCATATTTGCCATCTGTTTATCTCCTTGGTGAAGTCTCTGTCCAAATCTTTGCATGTATTGTCTCTTTTTTTTCCTTTTTATTGTTGAGTTTCGAGAATTCATTACATATGCTGGATGTAATCACCTTACCAGATATGAAATTCACAAATATTTCCTCCCAGTTCGTGGCTTTTGTTTTCATTCTCTTAGTAGTGTCTTCTGAGAAGTTTTAAATTTTGATGAAATTCAGTTTATCAGTTTGTTCTTTTGTGGATCGTGCTTTTGGTATCATATCTAAAAAATTTTTGCCTAACCAGTTGTCACGAAGGTTTTCTTTCATGTTTGATTTTTATTATTTTTTACTTTTCATAGTTTAGGTTTTACATTTAAATCTGTGATCCATTTTGAGTTCATTTCTGTAGATGAACAAAGTTACGGATCTAAGTGTAGTTTTTCATTTCTGTAAATGGGTATCCAGTTGTTCCAGCGTCATTTGTTGAGAAGACTATCCTTTCTCCACAAATTGCTTTGGTACATTTGTCAAAAATCAGTTGTCTGTGTATGTGTGGGGCTATCTGGAGACCTTGTTCTGTTCCATTTGCTGTGTTCGTCTACATTTACCATAATCCCAGACTGCCTTCATCACTCTAGTTTTATAATGTCTTGAAATGGATAGTATTAGACCTCCAACTTTGGACTTCTTTAAAATTGTTTTGGCTGTTCCAGGTCCTTTACGTTTTCCAGAGAATTTTGGAGCCAGTCAGTTTCAGCAAGTGGGGATAAACCCCAGTTGGCCATCTTTCAAATATATGGTTGAATTCGATTTGCTAAAATTTTGTATAGGATTACCGCCTCTGTGTATCTGTTGGCTGGTAGCAACAGATGCTCTTCCTGGACCTTTGCGAGTCTCAGGCACTGTTACCTCGAATCCTTTTTTTGGAGGTTCTATTCCCAGCCTTGGATCCTTTCTTCACACCAATGCACTGATCGGTACTCAGTGGATGTTTGAAGGGGCCCCGCTGCAGATCTCTGGAATTCTCTCTCTGTGTAGCTTTCTCCTTTCCAGTGCTCTGCTGGTGGTCTAGCTGCCTTGGTCTCCCTGGACCCTCTTCTTTTTTTAAAATATATTTTTATTGAAGTATAGTCAGTTTATAATGTTGTATCAATTTCTAGTGTATAGCATAATGCTTCAGTCATACATGAACATACACATATTCATTTTCATATTCTTTTTCACCATGAGTTACTACAAGATATTGAATATAGTTCCCTGTGCTTACAGTATGACTTATTTTTTATCTATTTTATATATATTAGTTAGTATCTGCAAATCACGAACTCCTAATTTATCCCTTCCCACTACCCCTCCCCCCATAACCATAAGTTTGTTTTCTATGTCTGTGAGTCTGTTTCTTTTTTTTGTAAATAAGTTCGTTTGTCTTTTTTTTAGCTTTCACATATGAGTGATATTATATGGTATTTTTCTGGTTTGATAATTTTCTTTTGTATTAGCTTGGTTTCTTTTTAGTTTTGTGACTCTATTGTATGCTTTTGATTTGCGGTTACCCTGTTTTACAAGTATGTTAACCCCTTACTATATCTGTTTGCTTTAGACTGGTAGACACGTAGGCTCAAACACATCCTAAAAAGAACGGAGGGGAAAAAAAGAAAAAAGAAAAAAAAAAGAAAAAGAAAAAAAAGAGGAAAAATATATTTTCTTGCTCCCCTCTCACACCTTTTATGATTTTGATATCCATAAATTTTTTTTATATCTTCATGTTTATTCTCTTGCAACTCATTATAGTTATCACATTTCCAGTTATTTATTTTCTCATCTCTATAGCTTCCTGCTTCTTTTCTATTTCAAGTAGACTTTTCAGTATTTCTTTTAGTATAGATTTAGTATTGCTGCATTCTTTTAGTTTTTGCTTGTCTTTGGAATTCTTTATCTCTCCTTCTACTCTAAAGGATAGTCTTGCCAGGTAGAGTATCCTAGAATGCAGCTTCTTCTCATTCAGGACTTTGAATATATCTTGCCACTCCTTTCTAGCCAGCAGTGTTTGTGTAGAGAAATCAGCTGAAAGCCTTATGGGGATTCCCTTATAACTAACTCTTTGTTTTTCTCTTGCTGCCTTTAGAATAATTTCTTTAACTTTGGCCATCTTCATTGTAAAATGTCTTGGTGTGGGTCTGTTTGGGCTCTTGTTTGGGACCCTCTGTGCTTCCTGTACTTGGATATCTGATACATTCTTTAGGTTTGGAAAGTTTTCCGTCATGATTTCTTCAATCCCCTTTTCTCTTTCTTCTCCTTCTGGGACACCTATTATGCATAGGCTGGCAACACTTTGTATTATCCTATAGGTCCCTTATATTGCTTTACTTGGTTTTTACTTGCTTTTCTGTCTGCTGTTCTGACTGGGTGACTTCTGTTATCCTGTCTTGTAAGTCACTTACTCATTCCTCTACATTTTCTGGTCTGCTTTTGACTGTCTTTAGCTCGGCTATAAGAGCCACTGAGTTTTCTGTTTTTAATTGGCTCCTCTTTATAGTTTCTGTTTCCTTTTCATGGTATTCTCTGTCTCTATTCATAGTCTCTCTTATTTCCTTCAGTGCTTTTATCACCTCCTTTTTGAAGTCATGGTCTAGTAGACTATTGAGGCCTATTTCATTGATCGTTCTTTCAGGGGACTTCTCTTGTTCTTTTAATTGGGAATAGTTCCTCTGCTTCATTTTACTTATATTTCTCTGGCTCTATGAATTTAGGAGTATCAGTTATCTACTGGTCTTGAAGGGCCATTTTATTTTTTTGTTTGTTTATTTTTTGTTTTTATTTAAAAAGCCTCAAAATCTCCCCACTGTCTCTGCTGACCTCCCAGGTAGAGAGGGGACATCCTTTCTTCCTTTGCTGCTCCCTCCCTGCAGGATTGGCCCCACACCAATTTTTTCTTTGTTTCTTTTTTTTTTTTTCCCTCTAACAAGATTTTGTAAGAATTGTCCTGTATTTCGAAGTGAGAGACACTCTGCCAGAGTTCAGGAGGTGTTCTGTGTGATTCAGTGGGTTTGTAGATGTAATTCTTGGTTTTTGTGGGAGAGGGTGAGCTGTGAGTCTCTCTACTCCCCATCTTGGCCGGTGATCCTGGATCCTGTTCTTTATCCCCTCGACTCAGGGAGGCTGCCTGCCACCACCTGCGTTCCCTCTCCCCGCTCTGTGGTCTAGAGCCTCCCTCAAGGCAGTGGCTCACCTCATTTGTTTCCTGTCTCTCAGGATCACTGTGCTTTGTTGCCTGATACTCAGTGTCTTGAAAACTGTTCTCTTTATATATTTATCTGTTTTGCTGGTTTCAGGTGGGAGAGGAAAGTTGGTCTCTGTTACAACATCTTGGTTGGAAGTAGAAGTCACTTCCTTGGTTTTTCCATAGTGGTTTCTTATATTGTTCAGGATACTTTTTAGATGAGGCGTTGCCCCAGCCAGGCTGTCTGACCTTTTTGATGTGGGTGCAGGTTCTTTTCATCCAGTGTCCACTTCCTTTCTTTTGAATTTTTAACACCTTAACTCCTGTCATTTTGTTTTTTAGTTGTTTCTCTTTCCTGTTTGACTATAGTCTCCAAATGGATGTTGGCTAAATTTTGTTTACATATTGCCCTGATAGTAAATGTTTGTTTATGTAATGAATGGATGAATGAAAGTGAATGGAATTTTCCATTTCCCTAAGAATGTATATGATGTTGTTTTTTCCCCTACCCCCCTCAAAGAATAGATCAAAAAAGAGTATGTTTTGTTTAAAGGTTGAAGCTCTATGTAAAATTTAGCTTATTTTGAATTTTGAATTCGTGTTCATGTGCGTGCACATGTGCAGTAATGATGGAGTGCTTGCTGTTTTAACATTGGTAAAAGGATGGCTAATTGGGAGTTAAATTGCCCCCAGAATAATTCACAGTGTACAATAAATTTGTCTCCAGGCGGTAACAGGTCTCCGATGATGTGGTCCTGAACTTTGCTTTTTAATGGAAGTTTATTGAACAAATGCCATTATACTTAAAGCTATTTTAAATAATCTGTGCTGTTTGGTTCTTTGTTTTCCTTTTTTTCATTTTTATTGCCAAGTGGGATAGAGGCAGAATTGCTCAAATATGTGATTCATAGGAAGCGTCTATGGGAATTTTCTGTTTTTAAGGTGCCTGGTGAGTTTGAGGGAGGAACACCCCTAGAGAAGAATTTTAGTGGAGGGAGTATCTCTATGAATAATTATTTTAGAAAGAAAATTTATTTTGTTTTATTTTTTCATTGAAGTTTAGTTAATTTACAATGTTGTGTTAGTTTCTGGTGTACAGCATAGTGATTCAGTTATACATATATATACATTCTTTTTCATATTGTTTTTTATTACAAGATATTGAATGTAGTTCCCTGTGCTATACAGTAGGACCTTGTTGTTTATCTAATTTACATATAGGAGTTTGTATCTGCTAATCCCAAACTCCTAATTTATCCCCTCCAGTTTCCCTTTTGGTAACCGTAAGTTTGTCTTCTGTGTCTATGAGTCTCTTAGAAGGAAAATTTATATCTTAGAAATATTCTCATTAGAAGTTTTTGATTCCCTATTACTTGCGAGTTACTAACTTGGAGAAGTGAATTTACTGTTTATTATTGCAACATACTTTGCTCCATTCTCTGTCACTTGTGCTTGTGGCTATTGCAGGATGTGAAATATAAAAATATAAAATGAAAGCCAGTTGGGTTTTTAATCTATTTGAACAGTTTAGAAGCTTGCATCCCACTGTAATGGGATTTTCTGTTTAGTGCCAAAGGAGTTTTTGATTCTGAAGTTTTTGTGCTATTTACTTTTGCTTTATTTGAAAAAGACTCTGGGATGTTGCCAGAGACCACTGGGAGTTGCTTGTAACTATATTAGAAATACACATGGTGTGGTTGGATGTGGAAGTGCGGCTGCGTATGATGTAAGACATTCCTAGACTTGTTGCTGGGCCTTTTTTTAAACTAATTTTTGTGACCACATTTGAAAGAGATAGGCACTGTTGTGAAGAATGTGGGATGATGGGAGTTTTACGGCTAGAACAACTTGAATGACAGTTTCCAGAGTGTTTTTCTTGACTATTTTTGATTTTCCATTTGGCTTAGGTTTACTTTCTGGAAAGAATACACGCCCCTCTGCCCCAACCTGATCTTTTTGCTTGACTTTTTTCAGCTGTTGGGGTTCCCTGGGTGTGCTAATGTGAGAGGGGTTTTATGGAAGGGAAAGGAATTGAGAACTAGGTAGCAGAAGACCCCATAGGACCAAAGAAAACATGACTTAGAAAGAATTTTGGAAGGGGACAAAGGAGTAACAAAAGAGAGGTAAAGGTGTGTGCGTTCATGAGAACTGTTGATGAAGTTGGCCAGGTTTAGGAATGGATTCTAAGAGCCATGAGATCATCCTTTTCTATCTCTAGTCTTCTCTAAGAACCTTGGGTATGCCCCAAAGCAATGGATAGATGCCATCTTTGACTGCTCTTTGGTGCAGGACTAAGCCCTCTGGAGTGAAGGCTACTTGACAGCAAGACTGTGTCACCATCTCCCTGTTTCCACAATGCCTTGCACATAAGAGCCTAATAAATGTTTCCTGATTAAATAAACATCCCTTAGCCATGAAATTACACTCAAACCCCATGATTTTTTTAAATAAACAGAGTAACCTGATTACTGAGATAAGCGGTTCAGGTGGCTTTGACATGTCTTGGTGCTTTGGGTTTGGTTTAAAGTAAGGATGTTGTTCTGTTCTAGAGGTGAAGAGAGGAGGGATTATGAAGGAACTGACAGCAGGGTAAAGGAGAAGACGGGGATTTGGGTTTTGTGCCACTGCAAAGGGACTGTGTGTTTCTTGTTGTCATGATGATAATTGCTCGGCTTTAAGAGGTAGAAGTCTTTTTCTTTTTCTTTACTTTTTTTTTTTTTTTCACAACACATTGCATTGTGTAGCTTCTGGACCCTGTCATGCCCATGCTAGGAGGACCCGGAGGATGATATGCAATGATCTGGTTGTTTCTATGAGCCTCAGGTGGGGCAGGGAGTGCAGGTGGGGCCCCCTCAGGAATTCCCGGGCTTAGTGGAGTGGTTATGGTTGTGGATCCTGGAATCCCCAGCCCTGTCGGTGGGAAACAGGATGGTGGGTCTGCCCTCCTGAGGTCCTGGTATGACTACGGGCTTTAACTCCTGGGCTGTGTATATTTTGATAAGGTGATGTGTGTCATTGCTTCATGTGAAGAGAGAGTGTTTAGCCTTATCATGTGGCTAAATATTTTATCTTTCTAATGTTACTGTCTTTCTTATTAAAAGTAAGCCACAAGAGCCCTGGAGCTTTTGTCTATTTTATTCACACTGTGTCCTCAGTACCAAGAGCAGTACTTGGAGCAGAGTAGGCACTCAATAGATGTTAGTTAAATTTGCAGACTGTGTAACTACAATAAATGGGGATCAGGTGAGGGAAGGAGAGGTGAGGAGAACTGAATACACTTGGACAGATTTCTGTCTGCTCGAGATTTTTTTCTTTAGTGCTTGCTGGGTCTCAGCACAGTGCTAGGCACTGAGTGGACCGATGGGTACCACCCAGACCTGCCCTTGAGGAGGCCTTACTCAGACAGGAGAGAGATGGTGGGGAGTAAACCGTAGCCATTTGGGGTGCTGCTGTAGGGTATGCTCCAGATGCTGGGGGCATCCTTGGTTGGGTGTCCAAGGTCAGGGAGGCCTCCCACGGGAGAGGACTTCTGAGCTGAGTGTTGACACCATCATAGGACGGCAAAGAAAGAAACCTGGGGGAGTCCCTCTGTGCAGAGGCCACTCCAGGGCATTGGCACCGAGGTGTGAGATCTTGGCCCTGTCAAGGATCTGTACGTGGTTAGGTGTGCTTGGAGTTCTGAGGGCCTATGGGGAGGGTCCGGGCATGGAACAGGGCGTCAGTAGAAGCCAAATGAAGGAGAGGCTTGGGTACCATACTTGGGAGTTTGGATTCCCATCTGTTGGAAATGATTTATTTTCATTTTTAAAAACCTTTTTAAATGGAAAATTTCAAACATGCATTAAAATAGTAAGTATAGTACATAATACCCATAAACTCAACCTCTAGATTTTATAATTGATTTTTCTGTATTTGCTCCATCTACCTTTCTGTATCTTACTGCCCATCTGGCCATCCATCCATCCATCCGTCATCTGTCTATAGGAATTTAAGCAGGGATGTAATTTGTGTTCAAGAGGGCCCTTTTGAGAGGCCCATGGAGGATGAAATAGAGAAGGAAGGAAACAGAGGTTGGGAAAACTCATTGAGATTCTGTTGAAGCTGTTGAGGTAAAAGGTGATAGTGGCCTAAACTAAAATCTGACAACTGGGTTGGAGAGCTGATATCTATAAGGCTGCTCCAGTGATTATGGCTCTGTAACAGATTGTCACAAGAAGTGGTGTCTTAAAATAATGACAATATTTATTTTGCTTACAAATATGCAACTTGGTCTACCCAGTGTCACCTGTAACAGCTCAGAGACAGGGTCTGGAATCATCTGAAGCCTCACTCATTCACATCTGGCTGGTTGATGCTGGCTGTCAGCCAAGATCTTATCTGGATCAGCGACACGTGGCCTCACCACGTGGCCTGGGATTCTTTATAACATGGTATCTGGGTTTTAAGTGTGAGGTTGACAGACATCTAGAGAGAGAGAGAGAATGAGAATTCTAGGTGGAATGATACTGAATTTGATGATGTAACCTCTGGAGTTATGTCCCATCACTTTCGACCCAGTCTGGTCATCAAGGCAGTCACACGTTTAAGAGGAGAGAAAACAGTATTCACCTCTTGATGGGGAAGTGGCAAGATTCTAGAAGTGCATGTGGGTCTGGAAATATTGCTGTTGGCCACTTTTGGAAAATGCAGTCTGACTGGGACCGAAACAGTAGATTAGTAGTTGGATGCGGGGAAGGAGGAAGGGCATACAGTCTGAAATGACACCCAGCCCTCTTGAGTGAGGGGTCATCATTCACAGAAAGGCAGTACAGACAGAGGCAGAGGCTCCCAGGAAAGGCGAGATGAGAAGGAAGGAGTTAGGTTTTGGGTCCCATTGACTTGTTAGTAAATCCTACGTCAGAATAGCTGTATAAACAGCAAAGGCACAATTGTAGCATCATTCTAGGAACAGTAAACCAAGTTTCCCAGTAGTTTTCTGATAACTTTGAGCTGAGTTGGGTTTCCTGGCCTCCCTGCCTATTGGAGATGCTGTGACTCTCAGCATTTGCTTTATTCTGTGGAATTAGAGTGACCAGTCAGGACCCAGCCCTTATTGATTTCATCCTGTAGGCCTTTATTGAGCACCTGTAGTATGTTGGGACCTGAAGAATTCAAGTAGGGGCTAAAGACCAACATTGCCCTAAAGAGCTTTGTCTCTAGGAGAGGTGATGCCTGGGGCTACATGCTTGTCACTGAGTTCCAAGGATACAGAACTCTGAGCAGGAGCAGATGTGAAATTTACCCCCAGGGCTCTTCCTTGCCTCCGGGTTTGCCAAGCTACATCTCTTTTGGAGCACTTATTACATCTCTGTCTGAGAGGAGAGGCCAAACCACTGTCCTCACACGTTATGGGACATTTGTATACATTGCGTTCCCTTTGTTCCCAGGTCAAACTCACCATCAACAAGGTTACATCTCCTCCTCCCACCCTTGGAGCGGAAGGCAGAGCCAGCACCCAGTGACCCTGACTGGTATCACTGTCTCCATCACCCCATGTCCCAGAAAGCGACTTCCCTGAAAACACGGCACCCGACCCCTCGCTCCCAGCTTCCTGCATCTGGACTCTGATGTAGTGTCAT
Organism: Camelus dromedarius; assembly: GCF_036321535.1. Classification (NCBI taxonomy): domain Eukaryota; kingdom Metazoa; phylum Chordata; class Mammalia; order Artiodactyla; family Camelidae; genus Camelus; species Camelus dromedarius. Next base: position 23,597,582 of record NC_087459.1, on the reverse strand, counting down.
CCTTCCTGGGTGGTTCTGATACTGTTTATTCTGAAAACCTTGACTGAAAATCTGTTTCCCTGTAGCTGGTAGCTAAACGACTGTAACTCAAGTTAGAAAGCACTGAAATGCTGGAAGAGTTCCATAGAGGGAGGGGGCCCTTCCGTCTGGAGAGGAGAGGGAAATTTCTTTGAGGAGAGGGCATTTGAGCTGTATTTTGAAAGTCAGATAGTGTCAAATATACAGAGATTATGGAGATGAGGGAAGAAACATTCCAGTTAAAGTACCAGCTTGAAAAAAGCAGGGAACAGGCCAGAGATGTGTTTCGTTCTAAATGGTTTTTATCAGCCATCTACTTAAATGAGCATGCATATAGTTTGTGTATAGTTATTCACCTTTATGTCTGAAAATTCTTATTAAAATGATTGCATCCTGCTTATATGCAGACATTTGCTTTTATCAAGAAACCTGAGTAGAGTCATTCAGCTGAATCTAGACTGTAGGTTATGTGAATAGAAATGTCAAATTGGGCACATTTTGCTGAAACATTTTTGGTTAAAATTTTTGAAACGTTTTGGGAGGAGTTCCAGGATTTTAAAAGCAACGCTAAAGTTTCATATGGAATGTATATTTATTTCTATTAAAATTAAGAAAAATAAACCAGGAGGGTAAAGTTTGCTTGCCTGAAGATTTAGATAAAATGTGTATTTTCTAGTAATCTTCTGTTTTCAATTCAGGCAGTACTGCATGCATTTTCATTTATGGTGATATTCATGTCTTCCTGTACATCTGAGTTACTGTCTACCATCATTTTCCTTCAGGCTGAAGAATTTCTTTAGCATTTCTTGTACTGTAGGTCTGCTTGTGATAAATTCTCTAATTTTATTTATTTGAAAATACCTTTATTTCATTTTTGAAGGATGGTTCTGCTGCAGATTGAGTTCTGGCAGGGGTTTTTTAGTTCAGCATAGTAAAGGAACTTCCACTGTCTTCTGTCCTCCATGATTTCTGATGAGAAGTCCACCATTTGTACTATTTCATTGTTGTTTTGTCATATGAATTATTGTTCCATGCATGCAACAGATCATTTTTCTTCGGCTGTTTTCAAGATTTTAACTTATATTTCAGTAATTTGCTTAGATGCGGTTTCCTTTATATTTGTCCTACTTATGTTTTATTGAGTTTTGTGAATCTACGCTAGTCTTTCACTAAATTTGGAAGTTTTTGGCTTATTTCTTCAAAAAAATTTTTTGTGCCCCGGTATGTTTCCTCTCCTTTTGGTACTCCAAATGTAAGTTGAACTGATTGATAGTGTCACACAGGTTTCTGAGACTCTGTCCATTTTTCTTCAATTTCTTTTTCTCTTCTTCAGATTGAATACTTTCTGTTGATCTCTCTTGAAGTTTACTGCTTCATCTGTTATCTCCAATCTGCTGTTAATATCATTCCAATTATTGTTAGCAGTTACTTTTAATTCTGTTTGTAGAATTCTCATTTGGTTCTGTTTGCATAGTATCTAATTGGAGGGCTGAAATCTCCCATCTGTTTATTAATTGTGTATATATTTTTATTTTAAAAATTCTTGAACATATGTATAATAGCTGCTTTAAAGACCTTGTTTAGAATTTGAACATCTGGATCATCTGTGGGTTGATTAAAAAATCTTTGTTCTCTGGATGGGTTATATTTTCCTCTTTGTATGTCTAGTGATTTTTTAAAATCATTTCCTGGACATTATGACATATATGTTATAGAGACTGAATCCTGTAACGTTCCTTTCAACAGGAGTTTTGTTCTAAATGGACAGTTAACTTGGCCAGTTTGAAAGTCCAATTTCAGTCCCTTGTGCTAGGCAGCAACCAACATCTCCACTTACTTCTTTCAGTTTCCGGCTGCTGCATTTTCACACCACCTCCTGAGGTCTCACATCCAGGTGTAGCAGTGAGCCAGGGATCTGAGTGGATTTCATACACAGATTTTTTGTACTCACCCCATCTGTAGTTGCCTCCCTCCTAGGATTCTACCTTTAACTTTCTAGTTGTTCTTCTAGCCACCAAGTTTTCCTCTGATGCTTCAAGCCAGTTAAGGCTGGGGCTTTCTGCCACCGTTAGATACATGCAAATGGGGAGTGACTTCAGGCAGAAGGCTGCTGCAAACTCAAATCTTGCCTTCTACAGTTGACTTTCAGAGGAAGACTCCTGTCCATTTTCTGCCTGCCTTTGGTTCCTCTCCAGTATTTTTAAATATGTTTTTTGTAAGTTAAATTTTGTCTAGAGTCAATCATTATTACTTGCAGAAGGGTTAGTCTGTATAAGCTATTCTGACATAGTGGAAGCCAGAGTCAACAACGAGATTTCTTTTTTTTTACAGGTTTATTGAGGTATAATTGACATCTAATAAACTGTACATATTTAAAATATACAACTTGATCAATTTTAATGTATGCTTACACCCATCAAACCATCATCATCAAGATAACAGTGAGTTTTTGAGTTTTATTAAGAAGTCATACGAAGATGAGTGGTTGAGAAATAAGGCTCTTTCTTGCTTTATATTTGACAGATTGCTTTCACGTGCAGTATCTCATTTTGATCTTCACAGTCCCCCTGTGTCATGGACTGAATATTTGTCTCCCTGCCCCAAATTCATAGGTTGAAATCCTAACTCCCAGTGCGATAGTATTAGAAGTTGGGGCTTTTGGAAGGTGAGTAGGTCATGGGGGTGGAGCCCTTAGGAATAAGATTAGTGCCTGAGAAGCAGGAGAGCCTGCTTTCTCTCTCTGCTCTCTGCCATGTCAGGAGGCGACAAGGTGGCCATCAGCAAACTAGGAAGTGGGCCTTCACGGGATAGAGGATCTGCCGGCACCTTGGTCTTGGATTTCCCAGCCTGCAGAGTTGTGAGAGATAAATGTTTGCTGTTGAAGCCACCGAGTCTGTGGTAAGTTGTCCCCAAGCTGACTAAGATACCTTGTGAACGTCCATTGGTCCTTAATATCACCCTTCTGCAGATGTAAAACCGAGGGGGCTGTGTTTTAAGTGGCTCCCCCCTTACGTGCTACGCACCATGCTTCCCCGCACCACTGTGCACCTGAGGAGACACAGCAATCATGGGCCTGCCTTCAGGAGCTTGATTTTATTTCAAATGAGGAGAGACAACTGCTCAGAGCAGGGACAGGTAGGTTTGGGGTGGAGAATTTGGAAACCAGGAAAGCCAAGTGGAGGCATTTGGACCAGGTGCGGGGTGCAGTGAGGACCCCTGCAGTGTTTGAGCAGAGGACTTCTGGGATGGGGGGGCCACAGAGTGCACAAGGATGGACGGGTCAAGGAAGAGCAGAGGCCAAGATCCCAGTTGGAGCAGGTGTGATAGCCCACTGTAATGCGATGAGCATGGTTGTGGGAATGGAAATGAGACAGGTAGTAGGGTCTTTGCAAAGGGTGAACTGCAAGGAAGTAGGAGACTGGATGTAAGAGAAAAAGAAAGAAAGAAGGGTCAAGGTGTAGCCTCTTGTGCCTTTCACTGTACTGGACACATAAGTGCCCAGTGAATGTGACTTGAAATAAATTGAATGGTGATGGGGATAAGGGTGAGGGGGTGACGCTGTCTTACCAGCCACTAAATGAATGCTTCCCTAACTTGCGTGTGCATCAGAGTCCTGACTCTGAGTTCTGACTCAGTAGGTCTGGAATGGCGCCTCCCCTCCCTCTCCATCTGCATTTCTAACAGGTCACACTGATACAGCTGGCCCAGGGCCACACTTTGAGAACCAACTGCTCAAAGTCAAGAGAACCTTTATGGATTCTGCCGTCTGCCCTTTCTGTCTCGGACTGTTCTTTTCCCAGTCTTGGCGACTGGAGTCGACAGTCAGAGAGGGTGTCTTTGGGATTCTTAATCATGATTTAACACTCGTAAGAAATCTACTTTATTACTTTACTTAAACTTCAGAGCCTTGTTTCTAGTGCCTCTCGGGGAACATTTTGAGAGCACTGCATGTTCTACCTCCGAGTCTTCGTGAGCAAACGAGGAGGTTTTCCAAATGCTACCGCAGCTCCCGGGTCCTGGGGAGGGCAGGGCTGGCTATGCCAGCAGCAGACAGGCTGAGAGGCTCTCCTGGAATTACGTTATGCCCAGTAGCTCGTTTGCGGAATTATGACTTCACGTATCATCAGGTAGGGCATCCCGGACAGCTCTCCAATTTGCTGGGGGTCTTCTTGGGTTTCTGTTTGGATTGCAAAGAAAATTACGTTTCTGTTAATGAACCACTTAACGTTTTCAGGCTTTGCAAGGTGGGCCTTTGGGTGCAGAGAGTAATTGTTTCTTAGAACGAATTGTGTACATTTCAGGGCAGTGAACCGCAGGGCTGTCGGGGCACTGTGAGCCTTGTGGAATTCTGTGATTCTTTTATGATTTTAAGAGCCAGATATGCAGAGTGAGGGGTTTCAGCTTTTTTCTATTTAGTATCAGTTTATGGCAGGAGCTCTGCCTGAGAAGATGACAGTGTCATTTCTCCAGGAACTAAGGCCATGCATCCACTCTCTATCTGGACACCTAACCATGTCACCCTTTTGGCCCAAGGTGGCTAATGACTTTGCTGTCCTCATACACTTCTTCCCAGGGTAGCTCTTGAAGTCAGGAGGAATCACCACGGGGCTGGACCTGGCGTGACATTCAGACACTGAAGTTTCCTTAATGCCCACCTCTCTGCTCAGGTGCCTGGTATTTTACAAAGACCCCCCCATGCCCACATGTTTGAGAACCAAGCACCTTACAGGGTTACTGAATTCCTCCCAGGGAGTTTTCCTTTTAGTGGTTTCTCCACATGAGACTTGATTCTGGGTATTGCTCACCTAGACCCTGATGTTTGGCTTCTTCAAGTACTCATCTCAGGGACCCCCCTTTCCCCCTGCCCCCTCTAAGACCAGTGTCTGCTGCTTGTCTTTAAAAACCAATGAGCAAAGAAGTGGCAGTAACAACCACACCTTCACTAAGAACTGCCACACAGTGTGTTATGGGCTGAATTTTGTCCCCCAGCCCCAAATTGTTCAAGTCCTAACCCCTAGTACCTCATATTTGAAGGTAAGGTCTTTAAAGAGGTAATTGCATGGAAATGAGGTCTTTGGGGTTGGGCCCTAATCCAATGTGACTGGAGTCCTTATAAGAAGAGGAAATGCGGGCACAGAGGGAGGACCATCTGAGGACATAGGGAGAAGGTGGCCGTCTACAAGCCAAGGAGAGAGGCCTTGGAAGAAACCAGGCCTGCCCGCACCTTGATCTCAGACTTCCCGTCTCTAGGTTTTGAGAAAATAAATGCCTGTTGTTTAAGCCACTGAGTGTGGTACTTTGTTAGGCGGCTGTAGCAAACTAATACACAGCGTCATGCTGTAGGGGTAACTCCAGTCTTTTAGATTTTTACCGCCTTTCTTAGCCTGGGGGCCATCCCAGTTTGCACCGTCTTCCCCAGCTCCGTCCCTGCGGCCTAGGCAGAAAGCTGATCACCAGACACAGCCTCTGCTGGTTGCTGTCTCCCCTGACACGCTTCACCTCAGGTCAGCCCTCCCCATCTTGGGCTCCGCCCTCTGAGAGGCTTACCCCTGTGACGGGCATTATCTGATTTTCCACAAGTCAGTTTCTGTATCTGCAAAATGGGGGTAATAACTGCAGGCAGTCACAGGGTCACTGTGCGGTGCAGAGAGACGGTATATGAAGCGGAGACTCCACCAGAGGGAGTGGAGTAGGCTGTGAGGATGATTACTTCCATAGTAAAGCCTCCGAGACAAGTCAAGATTCCTACGTGCCCTCTGAGCCAGCAGAGATGTATTCAATGATGGTGGTCAAAACCTTTATGTTAAGTATCAGTTACTCTATGTAGGTTCTCCAAAAATGGTAATCCATGTAACTGGATATGTAACCTGTTTTGGAACAAAGAGAATTCTGCTTTTTTGTGCGTCTTTAAGACCTTATTTGTATATTCAGACATATTAGATGACTAATTCCTTTTGTTATGTAAAACCAGAAGCTATAATTTCATCCCTTTCCAATTTTCCTTACCCCCTTCCTCCTCTCCAAAAGGAGGGAATACTTACCTATTTGTGTTAGAATCTAGGACCCAGATGGGGCCACGTTCATGGCGGGCTGGGTTGTGGCTTGTGAAAACCTGTGCTGAGGAGGGTAGCCTTGTGCTTCCTCCGACCCACGCAGCAGCCCAAAGCTGAGCTGGGCCCCGTCTCCTGGGACAGACCCAACTATCTCGCCATTTTTGCTCTTCTACGCGCACTCCATGGCCCTCATATTTTAAGTAGAGTGTGTTAAGAGCTTGCATTTTGGATTTGGGCAGGTGGAAGAGGCTTCCAGAGCTTGATCCTAAGCCCCATGGACCAATCAGATTTTACTTCCCATTTGCCATTGACCTATTTTTTGTTGTTTTTAGTTTTGTGAATCTTTTTTTTTTTCCATTAAAAAAAGTTGAAGTATAGTCAGTTTACAATGTTGTGTCAATTTCTGGTTGCTGATTAATCTCAGGGGCATGATGGAAAGGAGGGGCGATTAGCCTAAGATCATCAAAACTCCAGATTCAGTTCCCTGTGGAAAGAACTCATAGCTGTGATTCCCCTAACCAGCACCAAAATGGAAGTGGAACTTGAGCCTGTACAGAAAACTCAGCTAGCTGGTCCTGTAAGTCCAGACCGATGCTATAATGGGAAAGAAGCATTTTCCCCGAGGCAAGAGGCAAGGCAGGCTGGGCTTGTTGCAGCCTGTAACTCCTCCCCCCAGGATAGCACCTATGTATCTCTTATTTTCTCCCCAAAGGTAAACAACCAGGCAGACAGCTCCCCAGACCCCTTCCTGTTTTCTCTGGATTTTGTTATTTAAAAGCAAAGCTTCAATCGCTGATAAATGGACCCAGCCACAGGGTAAGAAGGCATTAACTGCAAAAAAGGGAGAGCATCTCCCAAGTCTTAGTCAATACCTAAAAAGGATTAATTCAACAGGAAAATCTGGGATACAGACGTGGTGAAACCTGCAAGGGACAGGGAGACGTCTCTCCTGAGTTATGCTCACTGTTGTCTGCTTTGTCTGTTCAGATCGTTGTTCGTGGTTCTGCCCAGTAGTTTTGCTTTTAAAGTAGCCGCAAAAATAATTTCTTAATACTACTTTTTTTCCTCCTGTCTGTTGTCCATTGCAGGATGCTTTGTTCTTTTGGGAGTATAGTTTGTGCTTACAAGTTGGGAGATGCTGTCCTCATGTAGGCTGCAGTGTTCTCAGGGACAGTGCTGCCTGTTGAGAGCCATGTCACTTCCCATGTTGAAACGTCTGCAGCAAAGCTTTGGACACATCACGGGTTTTGAAACAAGAAAGAGAGGAAGACTGCACAAAAGGCTTTGATGTTCCTTGGAAGACAGCCTTTCTTATGGTCCTTCACACAACTAGTTTCTGCCAACAGAGGCGAGGGGGTGGCATGCCTGATGTGTGCGTGCCAGAGTGGTCGAGAAGAACTGGGGACCAGATAGCCTGCAGTCTCAGTTCTTGGAGAGGATGGGTCATTGCAGAGCGGGAGGTGGGAGCGATCTTGGCCATGAGAGCTGACCAGTCAGTCTGGCCAGTGGTTAGTGCAGGCAGAAAACAAGGATGTGGGTTATTGATGCTGTGGCCACGCTCTGAGGAGGCTTCTCAAAGGATGTCTTTGAGTGGGAGGTCAGGAGAAGGGTTGGCCTGGCCTCATCCCTGCCTCAAGCAGAACATCTTTACTTTGAACTTTTTATATATTGGGCATGTCCTGTAGGACTGTTTGAACAAAGACCATAGATGAAATAAGGTTAAAAACCACTTCTTTGGAGGAATCCCAAGAGGCCAGAGGCTTGGTCATTAGCAGCAGCTGGTTATTAAGGAAAAGCAGCTGCACCAGATGAACTTGAACTTGAATTTGAAATGTGACGCTAAGAATGCACAAGAGTCGGAAAAGAAAGAGGGCTCAATTTAGAGCTAAGATCCCGCCCTTCTGTTTTTTTGGGGAAAAAAATATTTTTTAGTATTTCTAAATTGGGGCATAATTTACATATAGAGTGAAATGCACAGATCTTAAGTGTACAGTTTGATCAATTTGGACAAACCTCACTCATTTGTGTAACCCACACCCCACCAATGGAAAATTCTATCACCCCAGAAAAATCCTCTTGTAACTCTCCCCAGTCAGTCCTCCACATCCACCAGAAACAAGCACTATTCTGATATTTTTCATAATAGATTAGTTTTCTCTGTTCTAGAATTTCACAGAAATGAAATCATGAAGTATATACTATTTTGCTTCTGTTTTTTTAATTTCCTTCACTCAGCATAATGTTTTTGCATTTACTTTTGTCAGGGGTCTGCAGACTTTTTCTTAATGAAGCAGAGAGTCAATATTTCAGGCTTGCTGGTTACAAGATCTCTGACAATATGCAGATGACTGGTTGCGGCCCTGTTTCAATAAAACTTTATTTACAAAGACAGGTAGCTAGTTTGCAGGTATGATTTGCTGACCCTTGATCTGTGTTACTTGGTTTATCAGAAGTCTTGTTCCTTTCTATTTTTGAGAGGTATTCCATGTCTGGATATATCACAGTTCATTTCTTCATTCTTCTGTTGATGGACACCCAAGCCATTTCCAGTTGGGGCTGTTGTAAATAAAGCTACTATGGATATTTTTGTGTAAGACTTTTGTGTGGCTACATTGTAAGTTTCTCTTATATAAAAGCCTAGGGGTGGAATTGCTGTGTCATAACTCCGAAAGAAACTGTCAGACAGTTCTGCAAAATCGTAGTACCAAGTTACATCTTGTTCAGTTACATCCAAGTGTTCCAGTTGCTCCTTACGCTTGTCAACATTTGGTGTTGTCAGTCTTTCTCATTTTCGCTGTTATAGTGGGTGTGGAGTGGTATCTCATCCCGCTCTGAATCCTTCTTGACTGATGGGCTTCAGTCCTGGGCGTTGTCTTTATTTTAAGACATACCTCTTCGTCACATGCCTCTCCCCCGACATGGTACCTGGCTGAGTGGCATGTGTGTCCCCAGAGTGTTTTACAGTTTATATTTTGGTCTTTAATCGCCTACTTTAATTGTCCACATGAATCAGATTTTACACTGATATGCCTTTGCTTCCTTTGGTATAAAGATCCCACTTCCTTGACGGAGCTGGTGGAGCAGAACTAGGGGAAAGAAAGAAACAGTGACATTGTCGCCGGTTTCACAGATGCCATAGTCTTTCCTCTTTCAGAGCTTTCAGACCAGGCTGGCTCCCATTTATTGAAACACACAGTCAGTTCCTTCCTACCATATGGTTGATTTTCCCTGAGGGTGAGGAGGAAGAATGAGAAAAGAGACTCATACGCTGCTGGTTATTCTGTTGTGTTTGGATGTGGAATGTAATTTGTGTTGGAAAATAGCAGTATTCTTATTTCATTGATTTCCTTTTTGCTTCTTTTATAAAAGGAAAGAATGAAAGCTGGGACGTTAACGACAGAAATAGCAAGTGAATAGTAAAATAATGAGTTGGGCCACGTGCAGTTAAAAAAGGAATCGTGTTTTGCTTTCTTTTGGTGTGTATTGACATAAAGCATATTGGCTTCTTGTATCAGTGCAGTGTTTTAGAGATATAAAGCATTATTGTATCTGCTCTCTTACTCGCTAATAAAAATAACCCTGTGAAGTTATCAGATATGACGCTCATTTTATGAAGTATCTGAGAGTCACGGGTGTAGTAACTTGCTCAAGGCCACTTAGCTTGGACTGTGGTCCTGGTGGAGTAGGGATTTGAAACTGCAGATTTCTTGGTTTGTTACAAGATAACATTCAGAGAATTTTTTCACAGTGACTAATTTTTTTCCCTTTTGGAAAAGGAGCTATGGAATCTTAAAAAAAATTCTTTTTTTGATCTTCAAGGTCAAATAATGCTAATCCTAGGAAGGTACAATATTGGAAATGGTGGAGGGTCAAGGGACAGGTAGGTTTTTGGGAAGAGAACTTTACACAGAGATTCATCCAGGTGGAGATGAAACAGAGCCTGACTCTGGCATTGGTGCTCACCAGTGGGGACATGGGGTGGAGGGGGTGACGGCCTGGGCACTGAAGAAGAGTTCTGATTAACTGTGTGTCCCTGGCAAGTTCATTTAATCCCTTTGTACCTCTGTTTTCTCATCTGTAAAATGGATTTTTGGACATGCTCTTTCTCCCTCCCAGCTCTAAACTTTACTCATTATCTAAAGCAACTTCAGTTTCCTCCACTTTAGTTGCTGCCTTGAATTAAAGAGTGAGGTCTTAATCATCCTTCGGCATCAGCAGCCGTCAGCATCCAGCCCTGTCTCAGATTCATATGGTCCTATTGGAATAAAAGGAATTAAATGGATCAAGAGATGGGTAAGAGCTGTCTGACCCTGTGTCTGGAGACACTGTAATGGCCTCGGGCCACAGCTTCTGACTGTTGCACACATCTTTAGGACCCTGGGACATGAGCGGGTACAGAAATGTGATTGTCCAGCTCTGACGTGGCCTTGAGATGGTAATCGAAGAGGCAAGAGTGATTAATACAAATTGAGCACATTTTCCGTGTCTGACACCTGCTCAGAATTTTACATACATTACCTTATTATAGCCTCATCACTCTGCGGGGTGGGTGCTGTGATTAACCCCATTTTACAGATGAATGCTTCCTGAAACCTTAAGACGACAGGGCTGGAATTTGAACCTACGTTGTCTAACTCTGGAGTCTGTGATTTTAACATTTATTTCTTGAGTAGCTACAAAATAGTGATATCAATAAGTCAGTGTTTCTTGATGCTTGCTTTTGTGCCAGGCACCATCTTAGGAAGCTGTGGGGAGAGGGGACGGTTGGCTGGCAGGATGGACCAGATCTAGAGGGGGGGTTGGTATTCTAACAGTGTTTTCTTAGATTCTGTGTTTGTCTCTGTGGCATCCATTCATCGTGGGGCCAAACCAACAGCCACATTGTTTATTACCTCCCCTGCCATCCAGAGCCCATAGATTCACCTCTATCTCACTCTCATCTACCAAGCCGAGATTCCTCCTGCCCTAAATCGCCTAGGACCAGATACCAGACAAGTATGCCCCAGGTGTGCTGAATTATTCAAACAAGCCAATTTGAAACTGTTTACCTACTCCGCCTTACCTCCCCTCAATAAAGGCTGTGGCCTAGTCTTTCTTCCCACTTCTCTTTCTGACACCTGGTATGTCCCTAGGTGACCCTGTGTGGTGTGGCGTGGCATGCCTCCTTCTCTTGGGAAATGTCATACAAATCTTCTTTCATTGGTATTAGTCAGGGGATGACTTTTCAAGTCTTTTGTTTGCTTTCCTGTTTGTCTTGTGTTCAGAACACCACTGTTCCTATCATTGCGACTTTTGTAACTCACTGGTGTATTTAAATAGTTTGAGCAGATCCTTGTAGATTAGGTTTTATATTCATCTATCCACCCATCCACGCATCCATCCTTCCATCCATCCATCCATCCATCCATTTGTCCATTCATCTACCTACCCACCTATCCATCCCTTCAGCCATCCAGCTGTCCAGGCATTTAACCATATAACCATTCATCCATCCACCTACCTACTACTTATCTCTCTTCCTATCCATCTGCCTATCCATCAGCTATCCACCCATCCAGCCATCCACTCAGCCAGCCATCCACCCAGCCAACTATCCAGCCATCCACCCGACATAAATGTGCTGGCAGGCTGTAGAGTTATAAAGAAAAATGAAACCGTGTGCCTGCTCTCAAGAGGTTTACGTCACTGTCACAGAAACTCCTCTTTCTTGTCTTCCTTAAAGCAAAACATGCATTTCTTTCTTCTGAGTTAAGATAGTAGTTGAATCCATTGGAGTAATACTGCAGATTTCTTGAAGTAAAGGCACAAATGTTTTTAACTTAATACTTTGTGTTGAAAAGCAGTTCCTTTTAAAGAGGCTTTTTTGTAGCCTCTTGGTGATAATGACAGAAAAGTTTTCTCTGAATCAGGATGCTACTTTTTAGAACCCTCTGCTGTGTCATCAGGTTGTCTGGAAAGACCCAAGTCTGAGTCAGTAAGCCTGGTCAGTGGCTCTGTGCACGCTGTTTGTGCAAGGTGCTTTTGCAGTGATGGAACACCCCAGCTTTGTCGGCCTACACTGTGCGCTCATAGACACGAGTGAGCACCCCTGTAAATAATTCCAGAACACCTTCCTTGGGACCCTTGGACCAGGTACCATTTTGGCCTTAATCGCGCATGTCTGTGGGTAGGAAATGCTTTAGTGGTTTCTCAGAGCCTATTCTGAAGGATTTAAAGTGGTATGTTTGCTCTGTGTGTACCTTTAGCCTGCAAAAGTGTTTTAAAAAATGCATTATAAACTTTTATTAAAATGTCTGAATTATTTTCATCTCTCCTTGTCCTCATTCCATCTTTATTTAAACACGTCGAGCTTTTTACATGGTTGTAGTCATTATGCAGATTCAATTTTTTTGGCTTCACATTATTTGGTAAATGTTCTTTCTTGCTCCTACATGGCTGTAATGACTCTGTAATAGTCCATGGTTTAATATACCTTTATTGCTTTTTCATTTTCTATGGCTGGATTGTAGGTCATTTCTATCTTTTAAAAATAACCAAATGCTTCTATTCCTAGCATCTATATATAGAAAGAAGAAGAAGAAAAAAAAACACAAGCAAACTCCTTTTTCTTCCTTTGAATTATTTACATACATTTATATGATTCGGCTGTTGTTCTTGGTATATTTTTAATTAGTCTTGATCCAACGAGTCAGACTTTCTTCCCACAGATTTGAGCCAATGTGCTTCCCTCCCTGCCAAAACTGGGCTTTGTAATTTTTCTTTGTTTTTCCAATTTAATAAATTTTAAAGAGCTTGCCCACCGTTTTGATTTGCGTTCCTGTAATTACTAACACCATTAAACTCACTTTCAGTTTTTGTTTTGCTAAAGGAGTTTTCTTCCCCCACGTGTTCACGTTGGCACTGGAGACTGGTGGCACGTTTTTGCTTTGTATGAGGTATTTATATGTACACTGTTTTCTGTGTATGCGTCTATATTAATAATATTTATGTCTGGGTTTTCCAACGCTATTGTTTTCCTTTCATTTAAGGTTTTTTTGTTTTCATAAAAGTTGATAATATTTACAAAATTAGATGTAACAGCAACATTGCCTGATGAGAACTCAGATATTTATTGAGTAAATGAATATTTATCTTTCCTTTTGAAATCTCTTCTGTAACAATAACTTAAAAAACCTTTTGCCGGGGAGAAGAATGTTATTTTATTTTATTCTAGTTTTTCCTGTGGCTTGATTTGTTATGTTTAGTACTTTTCCCATTAAGTTTAGATTGAGTATGGATCAAAGCTTATTTTTCTACATTTTATTGTTTGGTTTCTATTATAATGTATGGTCTTACCTTTTGTTACACTTTTCCATTTATTTAACTCTTTAAAAATTTGGACCTACTTCTGGGGTCCCTCTTCTGCCTCAGTGATCTGTGACTTGGCTTTAAGCCATTATTACTGTTTATGGTATGTTTGTTTTGAACATATCCTAATATTTATTGGAGAAAATCCTCTTTTATGCACCTCTTTTTACTCACCCTTTCCCCCCATACTAATATTTTTCTTTTTTTAAAACTGCATTTTATATACAACAGCAGAAATAAGTAATGAAAAGTTTTTTGGAGCAAAAAGAAATAGAAAGAGCAGCTCTCCTTTTTCTAGTTCCAGTGAAATATAATTAGAAAAGTTCTAATTATATTTAAAAAAATACATCACACTTAACTGACTGTGGTAATCTGTATGTACACACACATATTTATAAGTATAATCATTATGCTGCACACCTAAAATGAATACAATGTTATATGTCAGTTATATCTCACTAATAAAAAAAATCATCACATAGACAACATTAAAACAATAGTAAAGGAAATAAAGTGAAAAACTTACCCACGGTCCTCCTGTAATATTTTCTTGAAGTGCACACATAATTCTGTTTAAAGGTATATGAAGTTTTAATTTTAGCTAAACTTCAGTTTCATATTTTACATTTATTCGTTTAACTTTATATCGCATTTATTGCTCCCTATTATTATGTTTTAATAAGTATTGTTTAACATGAGCCAGTAAACTCTATTCCATTGAGCCAGCATTTAACAATTTACTTAACCAGTTCTTTTGCTAGATAATTTAAGCTGTTTCTAATATTTTGCTGTTATAGATAATGCAGTAATAAACTTTGTGGTCCATATGGCTTTTTCTTGTTGAGGAGGATTTTTTAGAATATGTCACCGCAATGAGGTCACTAGGCGAAAACATATAGATGTAAGGGTGTTTACACAAATTGCCAAGTTGCTTTCCCAGCTTGAGAATTTGTAAAAAGTGTATAGTGTAAACAAATGCTTGGGGAATTTTACCACAGCTTTGCTTTCTCATAAAGTATATATTCAAGTATATACACATATATATATACACAAACATATATGCAGCCATAGTCACCTCGTTAGCAATATGTACATTTCATGAGTACAAAGTGACCACGTAATTTCAGTGTGTATTTCTTTGAGGTTGAACATTTCTCCATTTGTTTATTTATATGGTACTTCTTGCATGAGTGTGTCCCTTGTCCATCTTATCCTTTCAACGAGCTTTCTTGAGTATCCATCGAGAGATGCCTCAAAGCGGCAACAAGTGTCCCCGCCCACTCAGCAGAGGGGAAGTGGAAGACTGAAGAAGAACGAGGAGGACCACAGTTGGGAAGTGAATGCCGCCTGGCAGCACGTGGCAGGGCCCCTAACCAGACCTAGATTGCCCTAGCCCATGACCCCTTCCCGACCACAGCGGTGATGCAGAGACCCGGTGGCCTGCTTACTGTCTGCCCTCACCTGGCCGGCCTTGGCAGCCAGAGAAGCAGTGGCACCAGGAGCTCTCCTGGGCCTGGAGGCCCAAGTTAATCTTTTTGTAACTAAGTCAGATTCTTCCCCTTTATGTTATTACTCTTTGAGGTACAAACTCATTCCCCAGATTCCTCCCTGGGATTCCCTCCTGAACCACATGTTGCCCTGATTCTAACTAGTACTATTGTATTTTCAGAATTTTTCTCACGATGATGAAGGAAGAGGTTCTGTTGTCAGGGCAAGCCAGGTGGTGGGTCTCCAGTGCAGCTTTGATGAAGACCTCTGCTTGGCAGAGGCCCTCGTTTCTCTGGCTGAAGGACGCAGACCATCTCTGTGTTCTCCCACTTTCTCTCTCTGCTTTGCTCTCTCTGTGTGAGGTCCCCCTTTTCCTTCTTAAGACGAATCAGTCAGTTCAGTTTCCCTGGAATCTACCAGCCTAACTTTTGATGCCTTTCTCTCCTCCCATAAAAGAGAGCCCTTCTCTGAATTTGGCCTTGGATCAGTTGGTTTGTATCTTTAGTAAGCAACCTATGTTTAGATTTTAGTGCAGTTTTGATGGCTTTTTCATTTTTTTGCTTAGAAGTTCAACCATGTCCCTTTGTGGTCCCATCTCTTTGACAGCATGTTTATTTTTGACAGCATGTTTTATTATGCCACCACGTTCTTGTTTCCTCTCGCCCGCCCTCCCCTTCCTGTCCTCTGTTACATAGAGTCAGAATAACTTCACTGACCTCCATCTTCCATAGTGATGTGGAAGATACTAGGGACAAAAAGGAGTTGATCAGTCAACGTGGGTAGTAGGGTTGGTGGGAGCTGGTTTGGGTGGGCGGTGGGGCTAGAGCAGGCTTCACGTCCTGCCAGGTGGACAGTCTGGGCAAGGGCTTCCCAGGGCAAGTCAACATGCTGCTGTGAGTCACGGTCACCAGGGCCTGGGGTTTAGGGAGTGGGTAGTGAGGGGTGAACTGGGAACCATTCACCGGTCTTTGGGGCAGTATGGGTCATATGCTTGAAAGTGAATCTGATCTTCAAGGCGTGATGGGCCTTTGGAGCTAAGCCATTGTCATCTTTTTGAAATGGAGGAGCACGGGTTCATTGGAGAAGGTTTCTGGCCACTGGGCATTTGTCATAGACACACGTTTAGAGCCATTGGTGTACATTCAGGTTATGAGATGGACACACGGTCATAATTTTTTACTTCAATGTGATGGTCCCCAGAACAACAGCAGGTGCCTGCTCCCAGGGAAGACTGGTCAGGGATAGAAGGTGCCTCCGCTCAGTAATCACTGTAACCTAAAGGCTGACCCAGGCAGACAAATCCCCCCAAAGAAACATGTATGTTGTAGCGTTTGCACTGTTTGTTTTAATGTAATAAATGCTTAAAAAGTCATATAATGTATCTCTTTTCTTACGTAAGCAATTTCAGTATTTTTATGGTATGACATGGGCTTCCGTTTATAACATTAGACCCACAGGAAACAAATCATTGATTTATAATTACTGGACTTGCTACCTTTGATCAATAATTGATTAGGTCAGGGGCTGGCAAACTTTTTCTGAAAAGAGCCGGAGAGTAAATATTTTCAGCTCTGCAGGCCATGCGGTCTCTGTCACAGCTGTACAAGTCTGCCACAGCACTGCGACAGCGGCCGTGGGCATCCCATAAAACAGAGAGCGGGGCTGTGTGCCAGTAAAACTTTACTTTCAAGATGGTGAAATTTGAGTATCATCTGATTTCCATGTATCACAAAATATTATTCTTTGGATTTTTTTTTCAGTCCTTAAAAATACAAAACTATTCTTAGCTTATGAGCTGTCCAAAAACAGACAGTGGACTGGATTTTGGGTCAACTGACTTATGACCCCTACCTTAGGTCATGATTTAGGGGTGTCTGAATAGCTGTGATTTACTTAACACATTGTCAGTTCTAGTCAGTGTGCTTCACGCTTTTCATGTATCAGCTCACATAATTCTTGGGAAAACTCCAAATTGTGTATTTATTTATTCACAGGTGGAGAGACTGAGGCTTACTGACTGAATGAGGTTAAGTCACTTGCCCGAGGTTACACAGTACGCGTGGAGTGGTGGGATGACATTCTGTACTGAGATTGCCTGCGTCTAGTTTTTAACTGTAATGTTCCTATTTTTGAAGCATTTACAGACTTGGGGGGAAGACAATGGGTAATTAAACTACTTTGTAATTGTAACAGGACGTCATCATAATTCAGCTAATAAGGGAATTCCCTAGAGGCGACATACTTTTAAAGCCTTAGGTAAGTTCAGCTTGTGGGCTCTTTGTCACTCTTCACGGAGAGAGGAGAGATTGGGTGTCATCTGGTTCCACCACGCGGAAGTTCAGCGGCCTCCAAGTTACTTGTTCCTGCTGTGCCTCCGTTTCCTCACCTGTAAAAAAAAGTGAAAATAGTGTTTACATTTATTAAAGTTCATTGTAGATCTTTCAGTTTTTGGAAGGGTTTTGTGGGTATGTGTCTATACGTGTCTAGTTTTTTTTTTTTTTTTTTTTACCTTTTTATAATTGCTTGTTTTCTCCCCGATGAATGATTTGTTTAAATTTTATAGTTCTCATCGGCTTGGTGTTTTAAACTTTCAAATGGATGACTAAATTCTGACCTCTTGATTTTATGGTCTGTCACTGCAACAGGAGAGTCTGTTGTATTCTCTATGTCGGCAATCCTTTTTTTGTAAAATTAATTCATTAATTTAAAAAATTTTAATTGACGTGTATAGTCATTTTACAATGCTGCGTTGATTTCTGGTGCACAGCATAATGCTTCAGTCATACATGACTATATATAAATATATATTCATTTTCCTATTCTTTTTCACCATAGGTTACTACGAGCTACTGCATATAGTTCCCTGTGCTGTACAGCATGAACTTGTTGTTTATCTAGTGTATATATATATCAGTCAGTATCTGCAAATCTCGAACTCCCACTTTATCCCTTCCCACCTCCTTCCCTTCCTGGTAACCGTATTATTTCTGTATTTTTATTGACATTTATGATTTGAGAAATGTTCAACATTCTTTGGTTTTAAGTTCTCGGGATCTTTAACATATTTTATCATGACCATATATAATTTGTTAAGTTAACTTTCACTCATACCCTTAGTAACCAGCCACTTTCGCTTTCAAAAAAGTCTGTATACATCCTTTTATAGTCACTTTTTCTGCATGTGTAGCGGATTTTTGCCTTCTAATCCAGTCAGGAACTCCCTTTCTCCACCCATGGGTTAATAATTAAGTTCTTTTATATTTGGGGTTACATTTGGATCATCTTCTGTCATCCTAATTTTTATTTTCATTTTTGTAGTTCTTTGGACATCTCTTTTCAAATATGACTGCAGAATCCTGGCCATTCCTCAATGGCCTGATTACTTTCTTTTTTTAAATTCCTCTATTAATTTTATTCTTCTGAGAACCAACCTCTTTCTCCTATGATACTGCAGAATCCGGTGGGTTAGCAAACACTCCTTTCTATGTACATATGTTTAAATTTTTAACCACTTAAACTAGCAACTTTGGTTTAAATTTTTTTTAAATAAAATTATGTATATGTAAGGTGTACAACATGATGATTTGATTTACACACACATAGTGAAATGATTACTACAGTCAAGCTAATTTAACCTATCACCTCCTTCTAGAGCTGCCATTTTTAAAATTAAAGTGTAGTTGATATACAATGTTGTGTTAGTTTCTGGTATACTGCATAGTGATTCAGTTATATATATTCTTTTTCATATGCTTTTTCATTATAGGTCATTACAAGCTATTGAATATGGTTCCCTGTGCTATACAATAGGACCTTGTTGTTTATCTATTTTATATACAGTAGTGTGTATCTGTTAATACCAAGTTCCTAATATTTCCCTTCCCTGCTTTCCCCTTTGGTAACCATAAGTTTGTTTTCTATGTCTGTGAGTCTTTTTCTGTTTTGTAAATAAGTTAATTTGTATCATTGTTTTAGCTTCCACGCATAAGTGATATGGTATTTGTCTTTCTCTGTCTAACTTACTTCCCTGAGTATAATAATCTCCAGGTCCATCCATGTTGCTGCAAATGGTGTTATTTTATTCTTTTTTATGGCTGAGTAGTATTCCATTGTATATCAGTATCATATCTTCTTTATCAGTCATGTGTTGATGGACATTTAGGCTGTTTCCATGTCCTGGCTATTGTAAATAGTACTGATATGAATATTGGAGTACATGTGTCTTTTGGAATTAGAGTTCTCTCCAGATACTTGCCCAGGAGTCGGATTGCTGGATCATATGATAGAATTACCATTTTTCACCTGTGGGTGAGGAGAGCTTCTGAAATCTACTCTCAGCACATTTCCAGCATCTAGTACAGTGTTATTACCTGTAGTTGCCATGTTGTACATCAGATCCCCAGAACTTACTCATCTTACAGCTGGAAGTTTGTGCCCTTTGACCAGCATCTCCCCATTTCCCCCACCCCCCTGCCCTGGTAACCACCATTCTACTCTCTTCTTCTGTGTTTTTGACTCTTTTAGATTCCACATAGAAATGAGCTCGTGCAGTGCTTTTTCTTCGTGTGTCTGGCTGATTTCCCTTTGCCTAATGTCAGCAATTTTGGATCCTCTCCGCGGAGTAAGAGTGGTCTGTGGTCCCCCATCCCCACCCCGTCCCCAGCCTTTCCTCCGTGCATGGAAACTTGACGAAGCTCAGGCACCGTTTTTCTTTCCTGCTCAGTCTCTTTGTCATGGGTGCCACGCTGCGCACGGTACTCATTGATCTGTGGTGGTATTGATTCTTATTCCTCACGGCACGGCAGCCTTTCCCGTGAGTGCCCTTTATTTATCTTTCCGAGCTGGCATTTAAACTCAGGTGCTGCTTTGAAGTAATTTCAGAAGTGAAATTTGTCAGTCAGGGGTGTGAGCAATAAATAATGCCCTCAGGTGTTGGACACTTTTAGGGCCTTCTGTCTCAGGTGCTCCGAAGCGACAGCTTTGCAGGGGAAAGAACACCTGAAGTCTCGGCTTTTGCTTCTGAGGGTTTATGCCTATCGCTAAGGTCGAAGGCAAGAAGTCTGAGAAAAGGCTTATTTGTGTATTGCTTTGCCCGTGACCCGCTCTTTGCTTTTTCGATGCATTTTGAAGGTATTTCCTAGGAGAGAGCTTGGTGTCTTCCTCCTTGCTTGTGGACTCTGAATGGATGAGCCCCTTTCATCTCCAAACTAAGATTTTAAGCAGTCAAAGAAAACGGGTTCATTCCAGGGCTCTTATTTCCTTCTGTTTCTTGGTTTAGCAGCGCCCATGCCGTCTGAAGGTTAGGCTTCCATTGTTGTATACTTGAGTTCTCCCCTGCATTGGCTTAGCTTTCCCCCTCTCTCCAGAATATTGCTTCACTGATGTGCTGTTTTGCAGAAACAATTCTGCCTTTGACTGCCTTTCTGGAATGTTCTTAATTGTGTTCTCATTTTATCATAGTCGTCTTCTAAACCCCAGGTTAATCGTGATTGAGTTTTGTAATGCCACCTTTCCGCTTTTCAAGAAAAGATGCCAACTCTCTCCCTGAATGCTATTTTTGAGTCTGGTCGGTGTTGCATTTTGGTTATCAAAGTGGGGTTCCTTGCCCATCCCACTGGCCAACTCCCAGGGCTTTGCACTAATGCCACATAATACATTTTCATCAGTCCTGGGGTTTTTATTTTTATTTTTATTTTTATTGTTTTAAAAATATTTTTCTGTTTTATTTGTTTTCTGTTTTATTAGTATTTTTAATGGAAGAGACTGTATTGCCATCTTTAATAATTTTTGGAGAGAGTTTTCATTATCATTATTTTTCAAAATGGTCTATTACTGTATTTTATATTTTCCCCTGATGTAACTATTATTCTAAATGATTAAGATGTGATTATATGTATTTCTAACTTAGTTGTATTATGATAATAAAATTTAAAATTCTGACACAAAAGTAGAAAGGATTGTATCATGCTCCCCCATATACCACCCGGCTTCGTTCTTGCTTTATTCCTACCCCACAGATCCCCTGATTTGTCCTGCAGTGTTTTAAAGTAAGTTCCAGGTATCATGTCATTTCACTTGTAATTGTCAGATGTTAGATTCCTGGGCATGGCTGATGCTTCCTCAAGTTGTCATTTAATTGGCTCCCTTAAATGCCTTAGTTCTTTTTTATAAATTTTTTTTTTAAAATTGAAGTATAGTCAGTTACAATGTGTCAGACACTGAGCTTCTGATAAATGGGTAGTTGGATCAAGGGCAGGGCTTCTCAACCTTCTTGCCCTGACAACCCCTTTACAATCTTACATATTATCAAGGACCCCCCCCCCAAATGCTTTTATTTATGTGGGTTATATCTATTGATAGTTAGTATATTAGAAATTAAAATGGAGAAAATTTTAAACACAAGTAGATACAAGCTCACCCTGCACTGGCTGCAGGCGAAGCCATCATGTGTCTTGTAACTTCTGGAAAACGCCACCATATCCTTGGGAAAGGATGAGAGTAAAAAGGACAAACAGCATCTTCATATTGTTAGGAAAACAGTTTAGATCTTGTGGACTCTGGGAAAGTGGTCCTGGGGACTCTCAGAGATCCTGGATCACACTTTGAGCACCACTGATCTGGAGACTCAAATACATTCTGATCCATCTTTTTCTGGGTGGAGAAGGGCTTACGTGTGGTACTGTATGTTCTTACTGCATCCCATCAGCGGGCGCATTTGAGGAAAAATATATGTTCTGTTTCTCCTGTTGCAAACTTATAGTTAGTTCTACTTCCTCAATTGCCTTATTTAAAGTAATTGTTTTAATTTTTCACTTGATTACCACATTATCGTATTGGGGATTATGATTTCACACTGTTTCTGTGAAAGTATTTTTCTGGAATTTGTGACCTTTTTACATTTTGTATAAATTACTACTATATCGTATGGGGGTGCAACCTTAATATTTTATTCATTTATTTTGTCCTTTATTGTTACATACTTTCCTCATGTGTATTTTTATTTTTTGCTTTTGTTCTTACTTAATATTTTTGGCTTACATTTTCATTTGTGGGTGTAATGCTGCACTTGCATTTGATTAACCTAATTTTGTATTTTCATCTTAGGTGTGTTTAGTTTCTGTGAGCCTTCTGTAATCAGCATGTTGTTGGGCTTGATTTACCTCCGATGGAGAATTTCCTTCTTGTTTGTCAGACCAATTTAGGTTGTTTCTCTCTTGGGCTGTGATTGTTATATTTGAAATACCTTACATCATTCTAGTTTTTCCACCTTTTAGTTCTTCCGTCTTTTCTTCATGCCTTCCTTTTTTAAAATTTTCATAAAAGTACTGCAGTCATATGTACATTGTTATTGAAAAATTCAGTAATAGGGAAACAGAAAAACAAAAGCTCTTTCTGCAAACTTCTCCCCATTCCGTGCTAATTAGCACTGTTGACAGTTTAGCACGTGGTTTTCCAAAACTGTTTCTATGCAGTTATTCACAAATATTGGCACACATAGAAATAAAAGTAAATGCTGGTTTTTTTTTTTTAATGGTTTAAAAAATGATGAATGGCTCTGTACACTGTTTTTCTGAAATTCACTTTTGTTGCAGAAAAATGTGTTACAGCTCAGTTGCGACAGCAACCTGGATCCGGAGTGTTGGAGAACTCAGGTTTATTATGCCAGCGGGCCCAGAGGAGTTAACACTCCAAGCTCTGGACCCGGTCTGTAGGTTTACACAGGCCTTTATAAGCTGCCAGTTTTACACTTTGCAACATCATATGCAAATAAAGTATAACAGAATTTGACCAACCAGGAACTACCTTTGTAGAAATAGACCAATCAGGAGTGAGAGAAATAACCAATCAGGAGTGAGCTCCATGCAAATAAAGTACTACAAATGGACCAATCAGAAGTGAGAGTAATAATCATTCTGGAGTGAAGGAAATAACCAATCAGAAGTGAGCTCAGGGAACCAATAGAATTTTAGGGGGAAGTAAGCTATTTTCAGAGGCAAAAAGTGAGATAGAGCCTCTGGGTCAGGGAACCGGTTGGTGCCGGCACAAGAGTAGTGGCCCTGCTTGGGGGCCCTGCCAGTTTTTTTATGGGGCTTCCCACCTCACTTTGTCTGCCAGCATGTCTTGAAGATCTGTCTCTGTTGGTAAAATAGCTGTGACTTCGTTCTTTTAGATGCCACATGGCCTGATGTAGATTCAGGACAGTTTATTTAACCAGGCTCCTGTTGATGGAGGGTAAGCTTCTCCATTGTTTTCCTGTGGGTGTTTCTCCGCAGAGACACCTTGAAATAGGAATGCTCAGTAAAAAGTCCTGTACCTTTTGAATTGTAACACACACCACCAAGTCATCCCAACAAAGCTGCGCCAAGTACTGAATTTCCTGTTCTCCTCTCTTGTCCATTTTCCCGCCTGGTTGTCTGCAGGCACTAAGTTTACATCCTGGATGTTAATCATTTGTTCTGTTTATTTTGATGGCAAATATTTGCTTCCAGTGTTTTGCTTGGCTTTTAGCTTTGACAACATTAAAATTTTTTGATGTTTTTGAACTTGTTGATTTCTTTCTGCAACTCCATTTTTCAGTCCCTTTCAAATGTTTTCTGTGTGCTTTTGCATACTTTAAGTGTTTTACCATCTTGACTGTAATTTTTCGACGTCACTGTGATTTAATACCACCATCATCACCCCTCCTGACAGACGACCTCATTACTCCCGACTTACGGAGAAATCCGAGGGGAAGGTGGGTCACAGGGGGAGTACAGGACCCTGAGTCTGGCTCTTTCTTGATTCTGTCCTCAGCTGCCAGCATTTTGGCTTCACTAATCCCTCCACGATGTTTCACACTCCTGTGCCTGCACTGGCATTATTTTCCAGCTGGAACACGTCCCTCTTTTGTTTGGCTGCTGTTTGTGGAGGGCTGAGAACGTGGAGGGCACCCTGCGAATGACATCAGATATGTCATCTCTGCTGCCTCCCTTTCTCCTGCAAGGACTAGTGTGTTTCTCTCCAAAGGGGACCCCGATGCACCATGCCTCCCAGTATGCCGCCGTGTCTGGCACCCACCCACTCTGAATCCACACTGGCCCTGACTCGTTCTAGACAGGATTGCGTGACAGAAGTGGGGCCATGCTGATTCTGAGCCTTGAGAAGACCTATGTGCCCTTGCATACCTGGGGCCTCTGCCTAAGGGAGAGACCCTGCCACTAAATGGAAACAGAGATGGGGAGAAAGGCCAGCTGTGCCAGCATCCAGCCTTTTGTCCCTCCTGGCCAGGACCCCAGACTGTGAGTCAAACTGTCTAGGATGCTCCATCCCCCATCTGACTGTAGCCATAGACCCAGCAGCAGAACTGATCAGCTCAGCCCAGCCAACCCATAGATAGCATCATGAGAAAGAACAAAATGATGGTGGTTTTAACATGGTAGGTTAGGGGTGGTTTCTTATGCTGGAAAAGGTAACTGAAAAAGTGAGGCATAAATATTTGCTCTGAGTATATTAGGGCTAGAGACTGTTTAAAGGACTATTAGTAATAAAATTAACAGCAGCTATTCTTCAGCGAAGTGTCTGCCGTGGTGCAGGCATGGTGTCACCACACACACACATTCTGCATGATAGACTGCTACTTGTCCTTCAGGGATAATGATCACTTGTGTAAGAATGTGAGTCGTATCAACTGCTGTTTAGTGGGCAGCCAATACAGGCTGGACCGTCTCTCTGGGTCTTTTGTGTGGGTTGAAATTTTCTTCAGGACTGGGTCTGGAGGGAGGAGAAGGGCTGCCACAGTGGCTGAGTGATGTCCTTGCTCCCCTTTGCCCGCAGAGCACCTGCTGCACAGCTGGTGGCCCCGGGGCACTGTCACCTGTCTCTCTGCCCCCTCTCTCCTGGTACCTGGATATTACAGCTGTTGGTTGAATCAGAGTTTAGCATTTACCTTCTTAGGACTCTATATGTATTGTCCCCTAGTCACCCAGGGACCTATGATTACAATTGTAATCTTGGACAAGTTCTGGCATTAATAATTTTCTCACTTTTTTTTTCTTTTCCTTGCTTGGATGTTTTTGTTTGTGTTTTGGGGGTTACCATCCCAGGCGCTCCAACAAAATTGTAAACCTGTTTGGATGCTCTTTTCCACGTGGTTCCATTTTCTGTTCTTTCCTTGGAGACGGTCCTCTGGGCTCCCTGGGGTGCCTGGTGTGCACCCCTCCTCCTGGGGATCCCCTCTGCCTCCTCCTGTGCTTGCTGCCCTGTTTCCACCAGCCACTCTCTCTCTTTTTTTTTTTTAATTTGCTCCCTCGGGATCTTTGGTTCAAGTATCTATACTTTAATGAAATACTTACTGCCTTTGTTTTCTTTATTCTGTGGACTGCTTCTACATTACAGTCTCAGCTTCCTTAATTGCACCCGGGATGTTTCTTACTTCTCTCGTATTTCTTGACTTTTTGTCTTTGTGTCCAATTTCCTGGGAGATTTGGTCTCCCGACTCTTAACATTTTAAAATTCTGTCATGTTTAATTTCTAGAGCATTTCCTCATTCTCTAGGTGTCCTCTTCTGAACACTCTGTTTCTGTTTCGTGAGTGTAGTACCTTTCACTCGGCTCTATGAGGACTGTGGGGGCGTTTCCCTGTGCTCTGCACCGGGTCCGCATACCCCACATTTTAAGTGTATGTTATCTCTTTGTTGGTTTTGGCATCTGCCCTCATTTTGTTCATTTTCCTCAAGGCCTGGTGATGCTTTTGTTCTTTTATATTTAGGAGGAAGGTGCTGAGGCATTTGGGAGCTTTTTTTGTGCATAATGGGGTTCGAACAACCAGTGGTCCCCCTGGCGGGCACTCAAGGAGGAGGCCGGCTGTTTCACTGGATGTTACTGGCTGAACTGTGTCTCCCTCCAGATTCTTCTGTTGGAGTGTAACCCCCAGTACATCAGAATGTGACTGTATTTGGAGATAGGGCCTTTAAAGAGGGAATTAAGGTTAAAGGAGCCCACTAGGGTGTGTCCTTATCCAATCTGACTGGTGTCCGAATAAGAAGAGGTGATTAGGACACAGAGACACACAGAGGGACGTCCATATCAAGACACAGGGGAGAAGGTGACCATCTACAAGCTGAGGAAAGAGTCTTTAGAAGAAACCAACCCTGCCAATATCTTGATTACAGACTTCCAGCCTCCAGAACTCCAAGAAAATAAATTTCTGTCATTTGAGCCACCCATTCCATTGTACTTTGTTATGCAGCCTGAGCTGACTGATACATCAGGTGAAGCTCACACATCAGTATCTGGAGATCTTGCCTCCAGGGCCGTTCAGTTTTTCTGCTGGGTTGTGGAAGCTTGTGGTGGAGTTCAGGGCAGGAGCTACACTTCCATTGACCCCTGGCCCTCCTCTGTGCCTGGGGCTCTGGCACTGGAGCCTCTTAAGGGAGACACAGTCAGCTGTCTGGGTGGGACTGGCATGGAGGTGGGAGATGGAGGGCTAAGGATATAACTGTACCTGATACAGAATTTCAGCCATGCTTTTATTTCAACCCTACTCTCTGCCCCTACCTTCTAGAGTCTTCTTTTTGGGGTCCTGGGCACGAATCCTGGGCATCTTCTTCAGCAGTCAGCTGGCATTCCATGTGCTGGCTCCTTCTCCCTCATGTCCTCTTCTAAATTTCAGTTCATGTCTGTCTTCTGCTCTTCTGCTTCTTGACCTTGTGAGTCCATAGATGTCCCGCACTGTGGATGAAAAGGGAATTTGTTGGTTCACGCCAGTGAGTAGTCCAGTGGTGGTGCTGGGAGGCGGGGGGTGGGGGTGGCGTCAGCATCCTCGCGCAGTGGAAGATGTGATCCAGAACCCTGTCTCATGCTGCTGCCCGTGGTAAGCTTCATTTTTAACTTTCTATTTTGAAACAACTTTAGACTTACAGAAGAGTTGCAAAAATAGTACAGTGAGTTTCCTAATGGTGACATCTTATGTAACAGTGGTATGACTATCCAAGCTAAGAAATTAATGCTGGTGCCATCCTGAACTAAATGCTAAACTAAAAGTAATCTCTTTGGATTTGGGGTAAGGACACCAGAGGAGATGAACCCTTTCAGTGCCTCGTTTCAGGAGGTACGTGATGTCCAATGTGATCGGTGATGTTCGTACGATTGCTGGCTAACGTGGTGTCTGCCATGTTTTCCTCTGTCAAGTTCCAGTGGAGGGCAACGGTTTCTTCTTTGTAATTAATACATATTTGGGGGATACTTGGAGGCTATGCAAATCTATTTCTCCTTAAACTTCTGCCCACTACGTTTAGCATTCATTGGTGGACATTGCCTGCAGTGATGATTCCTGTGGCTTCCGGAAGCGATTTTCTGTTTCTCTCATTCCTTGCTGCTTAATTGGAAATCTTCTGTAAGGCAATGTTATCCCTCCTCCCACACGCATTTGTTTATTCAATCATGTATTTATATCAGTATGGACTTACGCGTATTTATTTTATTCTTTGGGCTATATCCAATACTATGTTTATTTCTTTTTTGCTTAGACTGTTCCAGGGTTGGTCACTGCAGACTCTTTCAGGCTGTCTTTTTTTCTTGTGTCCTTTTGACTTGCCTCTGAGGTTGGGTTTTTTTTTTCTTTTTTCACGCTTTCTTATTGACACCACAAGGTGCTCCAGGCTCATCTTGTCTAGTTCGTAGATTTTAAAATTCTTTTGCTTTTATTTTGATAAGATTTCAGAAGAAGGCAGAGAGGAAGCATGTGTTCCGCAAAATGTTTTCCCTAAACATTTTTGATTACAAAGATTTTCTTTGTTTCTTATGATGTTATTGTTAATTATATTTACTGTTGTCTAAATAATCTCTGGAGTAGACATCTTTTTGAAGGAGTGCATCCAGTCCCCATCTTTCCAGAAATAGTAACCTTAGCCTGGTGTGCTTGGGACTAACAACACATCTAATTCCAGTACAGGACTGTAGTTGGTTTAAAATATTTGGCGTATTCCCTCGTGGTCAGTGGCACCAAACCACAAGAAGACATTTTCTAGGACTTCTGGGAAGAAGAAGCTTTCTCTTTCTTCCATAGAAGCAACCAGAAGAAATATCCTCCATTTTCTTGGATGATAATGTGTTCTGTGGAACTCCTGCAGCCATTTTGCCACCATGAGTTGAGAGCCAGGAGCTGCTATAGGGAGCTGTCTCCATGTGGAGCCTGAGAGGGGATCCAACCCAGGAAGAGGAGAATGGAAGCACCAGCATGTTGGGGTTTTGTCTGAGTTGCTGCTGTAGGAAGCCTCACCTGACCTCCATTTGGACATCCAGCTCACGACCAAAATATTCCCTTTATTGTCGAAGCCAGTTTGCTGGTTTTCCTGGCATCTCCATTCCTAGCTGGCATAATCTCATTCTTACAGAAACTGAGCTTTACTACCTTAAATGCACAAGGAAGGCACACAGAAGAGGTAATAATCATCTCGATCTGCCCCGTTTGAAGTGGTCCCATCTTCTTTTCCGCTTCCAGATTGGTAAGTGCTTTCTGCTGCGTCATGATGGCAGTGATGGCTTTGGAAGCTGCTTCTTTGACATCAAGATGTTTGTGGCTATAAACTCACTGCCCTGGGCCTTCGCTCAGATAGGTCGCACTAAGTTCAGTCAGTAAATAGAGCTGCATGTTAGTTTTCACACACGGAGCCGTCCTGTACCGTGTTATCTGAGCAGTTTCCCAAAATATCTTGTGGTAAGGATAACGCAGCCGGCCTTTTGACCAAGCAATTACATTGTAGGAAATTATCTCAAGGAAAGAAGCAGACAGGTCTGTATACACAGGGAAGGAGCGTGCCCGAAGGTTACTGCAGCATTGTTATTACCCGAGAGGACTGGGTATGGCGTAAGTGACCGGTAAATTATGGCACATTCGTGTGCACACTGTGCAGCTATTAAACAATGATCTTCATGTATATTTTTGACATGAAATACTGTTCATGATACACTGGTAGGCTATAAAGTTATATACAGTAACTATAGTATTGTATTTTGTAAAAAGTTACATATATATGCATATACAAAGGTAAAGGTTATATTACAGGGTTTTTGGGTCCTTTTGCTTTTTATTTTTCTAAATCAAATCGGTATCACTTATGAGTAATATATTAGTAAAACGAATTGAAACAGAAATGAGCCATGTGACACTAGTGCTATTCTTCGGGAACTTAAATTGCTGGGCAACGAGCGCAGTGGTGAGGGGCTTCTTTACTATCTGGCCATTCAGTGAACTGTTTAGGTCTGAAGTGTCTGAGATTTGGGTGTTTTTCCTACCACCCACCTTGCTCTGCTGAGCAGTCGGCTCAGGCAGCCGGGGGTGGGGAGGCAGCCCCTCCTTTGGGGCTTTGCAGAGCAGAGGTGAGGAGAGAAAGCGATGACCTGGATTCGAACCTGGGAGCTTTCATTTCCTGTCTTTGTTGTCTGGCCCTCTGTTCCTCTGGGTAAGGCCACGACATCTTGGCTTCGTAGCAGGATAGTAACACGCAAGAGAATGTACCTGAAAAGAGCCTGGTAAGCTCATAGACGACATCACTGGAGGGCTCTGCAGGCCCTTCGGGTCCGGTTTGGAGAAGAGCTGGGATGCTGGCTCTGTCCCTTAGTTTCTTAGGTTGGCTGTCCCATCCCGGGCTGCCTTCTGGCGAACCACACAACTTTGGAATGGAAGGAAGCTGGCGGATCATTGTGGCCTCTCCAGCCTTTGCGCGCCTCCTCAGAATCTGTCCTTAAGCATTCTGTAGGGACAATCTGGAGCTCGAACGGCAGGCAGGTTCCTGGGAGAGCTCAGGGGAGAACTTTGTTCTCCTGACGTCAGTCTGTCTGCCTTTCTTGGGCGTCCTGTCTCTGACTCCACACCTTGTCCCGTTTTGCTGCTTTGCATGGACCTATGATTTGGTTGCTTTGGGCTCTTCATAAGCCGTGATTCTGTTCCTTTGGCAGCAGACCTCTGTTATCCATCCTACCCACTTGGCTTGATGGCTTCGTTACGTTTGCTCCCACCATTTGATTTGACTTGATGGTGTGCAGCATGAGGTCCCCAAATCATTTCTGCCTGTTAAGCAAACATATATTTCTGGGATTGATGTTTTAATTTAATGAAACACATTCTAATGAGGGTCAGCTGCAGCCATGAATTTTTTATGAGTGATTTGGTGAGAAGCACATTGAATGGTAACATCCTGTGCTTGGCTGAGTGAGTCCAAGATGCTGCATTCCAGCTACATGGATTGAATGACACACAGGGCAAGATTCTGCTGGCCTTGGCATGCCTGGCTTAGGCTGTGTGCCACGGTCAGCTCCTTTGCTTCTCTGCTGATGGCTTTTGGATGCTTTATTTCCAAGGCTCCATTTTCATTGTTATAAATAGAGGGCATTCTGGAGCCCTCAGCCCAGTGGAGGAGGAAATAGTGGTCCTGGAGGGCCCCAGCTTGCTATTTGCTCCAGGGATCCACCTACAGAATGTAACAGGGCAGAAAATCAGGAAGGCCTTATTTGATGTGTGTGCGTGTGAGTACGTGTACACACACATGTGTAGACATGTGTGTTTGTTGTGGGCTCGGGTAGGGGAAGGAGAGGTCAGAATCTCAGCGAAGGAGCCTGGGGCTAACACAGCTGGTTTCCTGTGCAAAAGCCATTTTCCCTCGTATTAGCTTCCTGCAGCTGCTGTAACAAATGGCCACAAACTTAGTGGCTTAAAACAACAGACATTTATTCTCTCCTCCTTCTGGAGGCTGGGTGTTCAAAGTCCCTGGACTGAAGTCAGGGTGTCAGCAGGGCTTTGTTGCCTCTGGATGCTCTCTTGTTTCTTCCGTCTTCTGGCGGCTGCTGGCATTCCTTGGCTTGTGGACACCTTGCCCCATTCTTCAAGGCCAGCATCTTCGCATCTTTGTCTGCTCTGTCTTCACCTCGCCTTCTGCCCTTCTGTGTGTGTCTGTTGAAACTCGCTTTGCCTCCTTCATATAAGGACACTGGTGATTGATTTTAGGGGCCACTTGGATAATCCAGGAGGATCTCCCCATCTCAAGAACCTTAACTTGATCACATCTGGAGAGACCGCTTTTCCAAATAAGGTAATATTCACAGGTTTCAGGGATTAGGACCTGCTGTCTTTGGGGCGTCTTTCAGCCTGCAACAGCCCTTCTATCTCCCTGGCAAGGCCCCTGCTGGGGCCAGTTCCTCCACTGCAGTCCATTCCCCTGCCCCTGGCTGGTCTGGGATGTGGCTCAGTTCTGGTCCACGAGGTGAGGGGCCCGTCAGTCTTGGGCGTCCAGGATTTGCTTCCATCCTTGACAAAGAGAGTGGTGGCGCAAGGAGGACATCCCTTTGCTCTTTGTTTTCTGCTCTGGGTGATGCTGTGTGAGGACCCGACTCTCAGAGGTGATGTAGCCTTTTCACAGTCCCGGGAGGGTGTCCAAGGGAGTCAGAGCCTCTGACGCAGAGCTCAGACAGGACTGCTGCCTCCACGCCTGTCTGGCTTAAGCCACTGCTTGTTGAGAGTTGCAGCCAGAAGGCTGTTCACTGACCTGGAATCCACTTCGGGGGCCCCTTCTGCCCTGGCTGCCCGGCCAGCCTGACCTCAGTGGCCTTGGGGGACTGGGAGCACTAAAGGCCCCGTCTGGATCCTAGCCTCATCTCCTGGGGTATTTTTAGGCCCTTTCAGCGGCCACAGCACATCTGAGCAGCTGCTGGCCACGTGGTCTGGCCACAGGCTGAGCTGTTTCTGAGCTTTGCCCTCTGGTAGCTGATATAAGGTCACATCAGGGAAATCCACGTGTGTGCGGTAGATTTAGGGACTGTCATGAGCCGTTCCTTGTCTTGCTCTGGAGAGAAGTCTCCCCGCCGTCCCCAGTGGTCCTGATGGCCAGGCACAGAGGGACAGGATGCCTGACTCTTTGGAAGTTTCCCCAGCTCAGCAGACGTCGAGTGTGTGCTGGGAGCCCGGCCCTGCTCGTAGGTGGGGGCCGTGAGAAGGCACGGAGTCCACCCACCCCCTGCATCCAGCTCGCTGTCTGTGACGAGCTGTGTCCAGGGCAGGGCAGATTCCTGCTTAGGTTCCCCCTGCAGGCAGAAGGAAAATAATGGGAGAATCCAAGAGCAGCAACCTGCGTCTCTGATGGGCTCAGACAGACTGAGTCAGAGGCCAGCTAACCTTAACCTTAACCGTAACCTGCAGAGCAGATCAGAGGCATGACCCAGCCCAGACCAAACACTGTGCTGAACTTCAGTGACTAAAGCTTCTGGACAAAGATCCATGGGGAATAGGTCCAGTGAGTAAAGGGTAAGAGGATGGAGTGAGGTTGGGCTGGAGAAGAGAAAGCTGAGGGTGTTTCTTGTATTTTTATCACTGTTTCTGCTCTGTGCATCTCCCCACCCCCATGAGACAGATGCTGAACATCGAAATAGGAGATAGTTGGTTGAAATTAAAGTGGGGTAGTAGTAGCTTATTAGTTAAGAATGCCTCAAGAAGCAGAAAACCAACTAACAGCGAGTTAAATAGAGGGGTTGTTTTACTCACAGTCAAGAATTTGGGAATGGGCTGTTACTGTGTAGGGTCAGAAGCTGAACATCAGGGATTCCCTCATGACTGCAAGGAGGCTGCCATAGCTCCAGGCACACTGCGTATATTCAAAAAGAGGGAGGGAAGTTGATGCAACTTTATCAGGTGTCCTTCCCCATTCCCCCCAACAGATTTTTCCTTTGTCCTTTGGTCAGAACTTTGTCACCTGACTACCCTTAGCTGCAGAGGAGGCTAGGATGGTGAGTATTTGGGGTCTGGGAATGAAGCCAGGTTAGGCAGCCCACAGTGCTGGCACAGCATGGCTTGCAGAACTTTAGTGTCTGGGCACCTGCAGGAAGAGAGAATTATGAGCAGTAAATCCTGCCAAAGAGGAGAGAATGGAATCCAGACCCACCCCTGGGTGTATTTCAGGTGCTGTGAACTTCCGGTTCTGCAGATCCCGATCCCACAACCCCCATGGGCATGTCCAGAGATAGGTCACATAGGGCAGTGGTTCTCAAAGTGTCCCTAGATGAGCATGATCACTATCACCTGGGAACTTGTTAGAGCTGTAAATTCGTGGGCCCCACCTGGACCTCCTGGATCAGAAACTCTGGGGTGGGGACCAGCGATCTGTGTTTTGGGAAGTCCTCTGGGTGACTGTGGTGCACACTTGGATTTGAGAACCACCAACTCAGAGGCTGGGAGTTCCGAGATCAGCAGCTGCATCCGTGCTGCCTCCTGGAGGGCGATCTTGTCTTTGGGGCTCTCACGCTGCAATCCCATGCCGGCCTTGGCTCTTTGGAGCATACCCTTGTGGCGTTAGATACTTAACACAGTGGACCATCTAGGAGCCATCTTGTCTCTTTTGGGTGACATTTGTGCATTCGATTTCTGAGCTGGTGTATCCTGATGTTACACTTAATCTTGGAGGACAAACCAGATGTTTGTAGGGCGAGGGGAAGGAAGAGAGAGAAAGTAAGCTCTAACTCCTGTGCACTGGGCAGATGTTCTGGAACAGATCTTGGTTTCGTCCTTGGGAGTCATTAACCGTGTTCTTGTGGAGCTTTCTGCAGTGGTAAACCACAGTGTTGGACCAGATTGCTCTGCGCCCACTGTTGAAACCAGTTCCTGAGTTTGGGAACAGGAGGTTGGTTCTGGCCTTAAATGCCTGTTTGTGCCTTTAACTCCCCTGCCTAGTGACCCTCTGGTCTCCTGCCTGGTAGAGGACACTGGGGGTTTAACTTGGCCCTTAACAGTAAAAAATTCGATCTGCTCATCTTGGGACGGAGACCCTCCATCCAGGGTTTGAGACTTTGCTGCACAGAAACCCCCCCTTACCCAGCGTCTCTAGTCTTAACAACAGAATTTCATTTTGCTGTTTTTGTTTGCTAAGGACCTGAAGTGACTTCGATGGAATTACTGCTGGAATAAATGATGTATGAAATGAGAAATCTTTGTCCAGGAAGGGAGAGGGGGAAAGAGGGCCACTGACATACTACCGCTGTACAGAATTAGTGCTGATGAGTCTGAAAACCTGGAAGAAAAAGACGAAGAATCGTCAGAGAGCCTCCTCCATTTTGACTGAAATGCCGGGTTTTCATCAGTCTCCCACCCAGCCTCCCTTCCAGGCTCCCAGGGATGGAAAGTGGATGTTACACTAAGTGAAAGCAAACTTCCACTCAGACCAGCCTGTGGCCTGTGTTCGCAGGCGCCCAGCACAGGGGAGGATTGTGAAAGCGAGTGTTTCCCCTTCCAGCCCCTCCTCCCACTCTGGGGTGACCCTTCTGTCCACATGGTTATCAGCAACCCTCGTCCTTTCACCGTTTTAGCCTTGAAAAGCCTGCCCTCTCAGGACAGGAGCTGGCAGACTCATCTGCACTGGGATCTACTTGGCGGATGGGCTTCACTGCTAACTTCTCTTGGGGGCTTTTAATTTTGAGTGGTGTGAAACCACAATCCAAGGGCTGAACCAGGAAAGCTGGAACTTTATACACCAGAAAGCAGACCATGCCTTCTCAGGGCCAGCGCCTGGGGGGTTGGCAACACATCCTCACTTCTCACGGCCTCACGGCTCACCCCGTCTCCTTTTTGGGGTGCTTCCCCCGTGCTCTGCAATCCACAAGTCCTGGGCGGCCACGCCCTCGCCAGTCTGTAAGGCTGCCGGGACCCATATCCAAGGATCAGGCAATGGTGTTGTTTTGCCCCAGAGCTCCCACCCGTCCCAGCTGGGAGGGCCGGGCTGGTGTCCCCTCCGCCACCAGGTGCCCCTGGATCTCCAGGTGAAACCTCGAGGCTGTGCCAGTGGTGATCTGAACCAGAGCGACAACGAGATGAAACATGGAATCCGGGCCAGCCCTCGGCGGGGGGCACCTGCCCTTGACTTTGCTCGCAGCTCTTCTGCAGGATGTTTACAAAAACTACACCTGCTGCAATCACTGACGGTCGTGCTGGGGAAAAAAATCATCCCCTAAGCCATTAGAAAGAGAGGAGAAAAGAAAGCTCACCTGGGGAAGGCAATGAGCCGTCCTCTGCTCTATTTTTGTCTCTGCTACATGCTCACTGAGTGTTCTTGAGGGACTTGCCTCCCTTCTTTGTCTTGGTTTGTTCCTGCCCTGGCAAAATTTCATGCGCTGCTCACCAGGACTCCCAGGGAATCTGCTGCATCCCTGACAACACACAGGCAGACTGGCACGTGCTTCTGGGGGGAGCCAGAGAGTGGGAGGTGGGACCATCGGTCACGGGAGGGGAACAGCAGGGCCCACATTCATCAGGTTGTAGGCAAATTGAATCCTTCTTTGTCCAGCCCTGAAAGATGGTTTCATTGTCCCCATTTGTAACCCAGAGAGGCTTTCCCCTCATGAACTGCCTGGTGGGCAGACTAGCGGACACCTGCTGACCGTTTATCCTCTCCACCAACTTTGTGGGCCTGATTTCACTTGCTTCTCATTGTCAAGATGAGAGAACTGGGGCCTGGAGGGATCCAGTCCTTTTCCTGGAGCAGAATGGGAAGACCTGTCACTTTCGGGCCCCAGCACACAGCCTAGCACATAGTAGGTGCTCAGTAAATAGTTGGTGGCTAAGTAGGAGTTGGGGACTCTGGCGGGGGTTAGGTTATCTATAGTCTTCCCCTGTGTCCTAGTGTTTATTCGCTTGTAAAATAGGAGTGTGGATCCCAGAGAGGGGATGGTGGGGAGAGGGCAGTTGTCAGCACCCCTGTCTATCCCTTCTGAGTTTAAAGTCACTTGTGAGAGAAACACAGGAATCAGGACAGTGGAGTAAAAGAAGTATCCACTTTATTAGAAATGGAAAGCGGCCTGAAGGATGTGGCTTAA
The DNA here is from genome assembly GCF_036321535.1 of Camelus dromedarius. Taxonomy (NCBI): domain Eukaryota; kingdom Metazoa; phylum Chordata; class Mammalia; order Artiodactyla; family Camelidae; genus Camelus; species Camelus dromedarius. The sequence continues at coordinate 23,561,848 of NC_087459.1, read as the reverse complement.
GTTCGTGGCCACAGTGGGTTTTCTGCTGCTTCACCCCAGAGTTAAACTTACCCACCAAACACGGCCAGAGCTGGACAGCTCCCCTGTGGCACAGAGCTGTTCCATATGACGGAGGGCAGATCAGCCACACCCTCTCTGGGGCAGGGAGAGAGACAGAGAGAGGAAAGAGAGGGAGAGAGAGCGAGCCCCCGGGGGCGGAGCCCAGAGCAATGACATTCTTCTCTACTGTTTCCATCAGGTGGGTCCCTCTGATTCTGGGGTGGGGCTGGGGATGTGAGGAGTGGGAGAGAGGCGACTTCTGCAGCCTTTCACATGGGCACCTGGCTACATTCCGTGTCTGTTAAACCTGTGGGTTAAGTATCAAGGGCTAGGGGACTGGGGATTCCCCAGCACTAGGAATCTCTCGGATTCTGTGCTTGCTCTTGCCCCCAGGAAAATAATGGGACAATGTCTCACTACATATGCAGTTAATGCCCTGCCCGTCATCACTAGGAAGTCGTGGTAGGCAGCCTCCAAGGTGGCCCTGCCTCCTGTGTTTACACCCTTGTATGATCCTCTCTGCCTGAGTGTGAGTAGAGCTTTCGACTCCTTCTGATGAACACAGTACAGCAGACGTGCTGTATGACCTTTCTGAAATTAGGTTATAAAAGGACTGTGGCATCCATCTGGGCCATGCCTTCTCTCACTCCCTCTTGGATCACTCCTCTGGGAGAACCCAGATGCCATGTCAAGAGCCAGCCCTACGGCCCTCATGGCAAGGGATGGAGACCTGCCAAACACATGTGCTTGAGCCCGGAAGAGAACTCCACTCATCCCCAAGTCGAGCCTTTGGATGAGACAGCAGCCCTGGCTGGCAGTTCAGCTGCATCCCCATGAGACACTTGAGCCAGAGGCACCGAGCTCAGCTGTGCCCAGATTTCTGACCTATGGGAACTATGAGGTGTTAAATGCTGTTTTAAGCCACTACACCGTGGAGTAATTATGAAATGGTAGACAACTAATACAGAAGTCCTCTTTCCCTGCACAAGGGCCTCTGCAAATTAGCATTGACAAGAAGGCCCAGTGAAATCTTAACCCTAGGGCTTTTAATTCAACAGGAACAAAGACAGCCTCCTGGAAGCAGCCCAGCAAACCATGCCCAGAATTTTTTTTTTCACCCCAGGCCACGGACTAGGGATACAGATGAGCTGGACCACGTGAGGAAGCTCTGCAAAGACGTTTAAAAATAACTTTACTAGCTCACATTTTGAAATTTAAGCCATCTATTTGGGTGATACAGAGTGTAGCTGGGAAAGCGATTTTTATGTTATTACTTTTCAAGAACAAAGTGATAAGTGACTTTGGAGTCAGAGGAGGTGGCGGTTTGCGGAATTTATGAAAAATAAGCTGTCATCCTTGTTCTATATTACATCGGAGTTGCTGGGAGTTAGAACTCGGTTTTCTTAAAATTGGATGTTTTTAGGGACCTGGGACGTATTGAAATAAAAGAATGCCTCACAGTTACAGAGAAATGACATTTCCCACTACTTTCCTTAGAGGATGGAACATTAAAAGCACACTGACTCTTCTGGATTTGTACCAAGGAGCTACCGCGCAGTGCCCGCCCGGGGAAGTGCCGGAAATAGACAGAGATGCATGTGCTGCCCCAGCCGCTCGGCTCAGACCGGGGGGAGTTGTCACTTGCCTTTAGATCAGACATATCTCAGATATCAAGTATACCGTCTAACGGCATTTGGGGGACTCGGGAGTTCTGTTTCCCTGGCTCTGAGCTTGTCCATAAGATCTTGGAAAGCGACTTGTTTTGCCAGTGTAGACATATGTAACACATTTTGAAAGTTAAAACCTTCCCAAAGCGACTAGTGCCCTTGGGTGACCCTGTGCCGTCTCGCTTTTTCTCTCCTCCTTGGTTTGGCCGATCTGGGAAGGATTCTGATGGAAGAGTTGTTTGGGCAAGTAAGCTCTCTGGGGACAGACGTCATGCTTCCTTTGTGTCCCTCACCCATTGTGCTGAGGGTTGTTTGTCACCCCCTCACCCCACTTCAGAGCTCCCCCTCTTCCCTGGATAGAGACTTTGTGGCTGGATGCATGGCCACTCAGAAGAGGACTGCATTCCCAGCCTCCCTTGCAGCATGGTGGCAGGGATATGGGCTACTGGGACATGAACAGAGGTGCTGTTTCCACTCTTGCCCTCGAGGGGAAGGAGAATGCATTCCTCCTCCCCTCCTCCTTAGGCTGGCTGCAGTGCAGATGTAGTTTTGAGCCAACATGGACCACAAGGAAGAAAGCAAAAAGCTAGACATGGTGGGAGGGGTGTCATTTCCAGTCTCCATCATACACAGCAGAAGCAGCTCCTAGCTCATAGCCCTTTCTGTCTCCTGGGATGCCTGTAGAAGGCACCCAGTGTTCATTGAATTATGGGGTTGGACAAGTCACCACCCTGGGTCAAGACAGCCCCTGCAGGTGACCTCTGCCTTCCTTCTGCAGTCAGTGGCCTCCAACCACTTTATGCCATTAGAATCTTAGAGTTGGAAAGAATCTTCTAGATCATCTCTCTTGTCCACTCTCCACTGGCATCAATTTCTGCACGTCATCCTTGGCCAGTTCAGCTTGATGATGCAACACACTCTTGGACAGTTTTTATTGTACTAACTTCCACTTTTGATCTTATCCTTATTTCATTTACCCTTTGAGGCTCAGAGCAATACATTTGGGGGCAGATTTTTCAGGGAGGTAGTGATAAACAGTGTCCAAAGTCATGTAAAAATGAAAAATGCTCATTAGTGTCAGGACAGAAGTGTCTCTTGGGTTTGACCATGCAGAAGTCACAGGTGTCCTTGGCCTCTGAATAAAGGGGTGGCGGCCAGATGGAAGTGGGCTGAGGTGTGAGGTGGAGAAATGGGAAAAAGGGAGCTGATGGATTGAGATGTGGGTGGAAGAGAGGTGGGGGCGTGGGGTGACAGGAAGTGTTTGCTGTGCCTTTCGTTAGGGACTTGAGCAGATTTAGCAGCTAAAGAGGGTTCAGACTGAGGGAAGAGGTAGAGATGCTGGGCCCCGGGGCATGGCTGACAGGACACTGTCTGTGGGAGGTAGGGAGGGATGCAAGAATGAAACTGGACTGCTTGATTATGAACAGATGGAGAGACATTTCATCCTTTGCAACCAGAGGGAGGGAGGCAGAGAAGATGTGCCAAAGGAGATTTGCAATGAAGCCCTAGCAAATCTTTTTTGTCCAGAGGCCCAGGGAGATCAGCTTGGTGGAATTAGTGAGGTAGGAGGCAAGACTGTGTGCTGAATACAGGGGTGGACTTGTAGCTGGAGTAACATGATGATGATTTGCAGTAGTTGTGATGGGCGTAGGAGAGGGAGCCTGCACGACCCACATAAGGGCTGACCACGGTGTCCAGCTGCGGTCCTAGGGCTTCCAAAAATCTTTTGTAGAGGCATTCCACACGACGGTGTGATTCATTCCCAAAGTGCCCGTCTACGATGATATAGGTCTGGAGCAGGTGGAATTTTAGACTTGATCCAGAGTGGGGTTGGGTTGGGTGGTACCCTGGAAGGCCAAGGATGCTTGGGAGTGGAAGCGAGAGTGGAAGAACAGTGCAGGGGGCCAACCTTGGTCTCTGGGCTGGTAGGAAAGATACTGTAGGAGCTGCTGCCTTACTAGAGCAATTTCCCCTGAAGGTAGACTAGGTGGGGAGAGAGTGGAAGACTCTGCCCAGGCTTCTTCCAGATGTGGGCGAGGAACAAGTTACATCCTATATGCTTCTGGCTCCAGAAGATGCTGTCTCCATCTCATTCGGACACTGCTGTGTGTTTTCCTGACCATCTACCTTTGGCCTTCAGTCTAGACTCTTCCTTGAATGTTCTGGCCCCTTTCCCCTTGCCCTGCCCAGAGATCCAGCCCCCACCACTCCAAGCCCATCCCTGTTCAGTACAGATTTCTCCTGGCTAGGTGGGCATCCTCTGAACTATTCTAGATCGATGCACCCTCCTTTGCTCCCCCTCGTTCAGCCTCACCGTGGGTCTGCCATCATCATGAAGAAAGCTCTCTACTGTCATTCTGGCTTTGGCTGAGTGCCAGGGCACTGTCGGCTCTTCCCAGCATTTAGGGCTCTGATACCACTGCGTTCCATTCCAGAGCTCATTCATTCTTCCAAGAGAGACGGCAAGCTTGGTGATCAAGAGCTGAGGTTTGGAGTCGCACAGACCCAAGTTTGAACCTTAACTCCACCCTTTATTAGCTGTGTGATATTGAGCAAATTATTCAGTCTCTTTGTCCTCATCTGTAAAATGGGGATAAATAAAAGTTCCAACCCTGTAGGCTTGGAGTGAGGAATAAAGGAGAGATTCCATGAAAGCTTTGTGGGCATGAAGATGTCAGAATGGAGACAGCCGGGGGGATGCCTCACACTGCCAAAACTTGGGTTAGAAATCAACCAAAAGACCCCACCCATCTGTTGGAAAGGACCCTCAGGAAGAAATGGATGTTTCCAAGGAAAAGCAATTAATCTGTGTCACATAGCCCCACCCTAGACACTCCCAAATTCCCCTTGGTATTTGTGGTGTTTATTGACTCACAGACAATAAGTCATTCAGTAATTACATTCCAGTCTTGGGCATCCAGTCACCCTTGTCTTCTACCCACCTACTGTGTGGAACCTTTGTCACAGACTACAGATCATGTGCTTGAGATCCGTGGGTTTTTCTAACTGAATGCACACTGCATGGTAAGCGGGGAGAGTCTATGGCGGCCGTGTTAAGAGTGTGTGCTGAAAAGATGGGCTATTTTCAAAACCATCTTGATTTTGTGAGGCAGACTGTTGTGCACTTTTTTTTTTCAATGGAGGTGCTGGGGCTTGAGCCCAGGAGACCTCGTGCGTGCTAAGCACGTGCTCTTACCACTGAGCTATACCCACCCCGCCTATCGTCACCCGAGATATAAAAGAGGCCACAGATCTGAAGTCGTCCATGTTAATTGTGACACTCCGAACAGATCAGTTGTCCTTGGGCTGTTTGGACAGGAGGGGACAGGCAGAAAAGCCCAGGCCAGGTGCAGCTGGATAAAGCCAACTTTGCTCTGAAGGAGTGGGGACTCTGAAGCCACCCCAGGCTTGTGCGCTTCTTCAAGTTCTGAGACTCTCAGAGTGAACAGTTCCGTGGATGCTGGGGACTAGACTGGTTGGGTGTTTGGATTTTTCTGGCTCTCTGATGGGCAAAGGCTAGAGATAATTAAAGGGAGATCTGAGTGTAAATTTGTATTTCAAATTAGCTTTCTGCAGATGGAAAATATTGAGGAAAAAAACGGCCAAAAACACTCAATAAAAACAGAGGACACCAGTAGGAGAAGGCCAGGGTGAACTGTGCAAAGTCTATCGAGAGTAGAATTTTTTGCAAAGAAATACTTTCTACCCAATAGAGTTGAACTTTTGCCTGGACCCGTAGGCTCCCAGCTCTCTGGTGGCCTTGTACATTTAGAGTCACACTTTTGAAAAGCCATTTGGAAGTACGTATCATGAGCCATAAAAATATGTCATACCTTCTGAACTAGTAATCTCCCTTCCGGGAATTTATCCTAAGGCAATCAATCTGAGAGGGGGAAAAAGTGCCACATGCATAAAAATGCTGATTGCCTCATTGCTTTTAATATTAAGAATTTGGAAGCCACCTAAAAGACCAACAGGGGTGGGATAGTCATTTAAATTATGGTATATTGAGTTGCAGAGTATTATGCATTCATTAAGAGTATAATTATGAATGCCATGTAGAACCATATATCTATCTGAAATAACAGCCTTTGATGATATACGTGAGAAAAGAAGCATAATGGAAGATGCTGTCTGAACTATGATTTATATACAGAATAAAGGTATATACCTGTGAATAGGGCCTGGTGCGAACATGCAGAAGATGAGAATGTTTGATGAATTCATGTGGGGAGCTCGGTTTTTCCTTTCTTCGATATCTTCAGTAATTGCTGCTGCTAAAAGTCAAACCCTAATTTTGTCACGGAATCACTTCTGTTTTGTCATCTGTAAAATGGGTATAATAATACATCATGGTGTTCCCACCTCATCTCACCTCAGGCTCTGTTCCTGGCCTGTCCGCACATGAGCTTTCTTCGTCTTCCCCATCGTCCTTGGGGTGGGTACTTACAGACAGAAAGGAGAGCCTGGACTTGTCAGAGTTGGGCTTCCAAAGCCACGGGGTCTGACTCCAAAGGCAGCCCCCTCCTCTCCCTCTCCCTTCAATCCCCTCCTCCTCGGCTTTCCCGGCACTTTCTAAATGTGTTGTGAGGGTAGAGGTAATGTATGCTCCCTTTGGGCCTGGCATTTGGTAAAACTACAGTAAACAGTAGCTGCTAATCACCACCATCATTATAATGTTTGTATAATAAAGTAATGAGAAAAAAATAACAAAAGTAGAATCGGTACCTTGAGGCTCATGTAGATGGTGAGTCAAACTGACAGGTAATATTTCCAGATCCGTGTCCTATTTTAATCAGTTCTTCGGGTCCATCTTTAAATAACAGCATCTCTTACGGATTTTCTTTCTTACGTGGGTTAAACATTTTAAACATACTTCCTGGAATGACATTTAAGCTATTGCCTTTGCTTAACAAAGCCTTGTTGTAATGAACACTGGATACTTTCAGCCTGGATGAGGCCAAAGTAATGTTGACCAGCTAGGTCAGAAACAGTGACAACTTGCTCTCCTTAGATCTCTCTCCTGATTTATCCTGCTCTGCCTCTCTCGGGCACTCTGTCCTTCCTTAAAGGCATTTTCATATTTATTTTTTCTCTCCTTAAGTTGGTGAGATAGGACATTGTGATCTCTCATTTTTTTTTATTGTATACTCCTCTTGGTGAAAAATTTTGAGCACACCCTCTAATACCTGTAAATTTGTTTGTTTATACATTATAGGCATGGGTCACAGGACTCATAGATCAAATGTAAAAGCGTGAGCCGATGAGGTGAAATAAGCAATGTTTACAAAAGAGTTTTCATAATGTTTCACTTAATAGCATAGGAGACCTTTTTGTTCTCATTCAAGTATCATTACTAGTCATATTTTCAGTGAGAGCAGTGTGAGTGGATACGTTTTATTTCCAAAATCTTGATTTAGTACTTTGTGATGTGGTAATTCAAATGTATGGTTTTAATTCACTTATTCTTGGTCTCAGTAGCTGGAAAGTTACCTCCAGAAGATGTGTAGATCCAAGTGGAAGAAGCTCATAGACGGTGGAGCTTACTAAATTATGATCCTCGTTTTTCAGTTTCATCCATGTATTATGCAAAGGTTTTTTATTGAAATTCAGCAAGTAAATTTCCATTTCTTATGATGTCAGCTGCTTGTTCTTGTAAACTAGCTGAAAGGTGCCACACTTTAATATTTTTAACAAATGGGTTCAAAACAGGCCAGATTTCTTCATTTGGAAGATGTTTAATAAAAGACTAGACAAAGCCATGTCCAGGTTTTTGAAGTGTGCAGATAGGAGAGTTTATAAATCAAATTACAGCACTTTTAGCCACAAATAATTAATCATGGAAATGTTTCCAAACATCCATTTTCAAAATGCCTCTCCAATAGTACCAGTGTTTTTTTGTTGTTGTTTGGTTTTTTGGAAAGCATTGCTTTCTCATTTATTGTTAAAATGACATCTTTACCTTGAGGGAACAAATTAAGTACGTTTATTTTTCCTGAAAATGTCTGTTGGATGCCATGTGCTCTTAATAGTCACTTGTCATCTAAGAAGAGGTCACTGAAAGATATCTATCTATCTATCTATCTATATATGTGTGTGTGTGTGTGTATACATACACGTGCACACACACACACACAGGAATATTACTCAGCCATAAAAAAGAATGAAACACTGCCATTTGCAGCAACATGGATGGGCCTAGAGATTATCACACTGAATGAAGTAAGTCAGACAGAGAAAGACAAATATATGATATCACTTATATGTAGAGTCTAAAAACTAGTGTAAATGAACTTATTTACAAAACAGAAACAGACTCACAGACATAAAAACTTATGGTTACCAAAGGGGAAAGGGAGGGAGAGATAAATTAGGAATTTAGGATTAACAGATACACACTACTGTATATAAAATAGGTAAACAAGATATAGCACAGGGGACGATATTCACTATTTTGTAATAACCTACAGTGGAAAAGACTCTGGAAAAGAATATTTTATGTGTGAGTCAGTGTATAAAAAACTGAATTCAGTGTATAAAAAACTGAATCACTTTGTATCACCTGAAACTAACACAACATTGTCAATCAACTATACTTCACTTAAAAAAAAGAACAAGTCATTAAATTCTGAACTCAAAAAAATGCATTTTATATATATATATTTTTTTTAAATATATATATATATTTTTTTTTTTAATTGAAGTGCAGTCAGTTACAATGTGTCAGTTCCTGGTGTGCAGCACAATGTCCCAGTCGTGCATGTACATACATACATTCGTTTTCATATTCTTTTTCAGTAAAGGTAATATATTTTAAAATTTGCAGCTCATCTAAAGTTCTTTGACACTCAATAGCCAGCAAACCTCTGGGTATCTCAGACAGTTTAGGTCACTGCCCATCTTATTAACAAAGTTTGGTGAAGATGCAACTCCATTTTAAATATCTTGAGTTTTTGCGGTCGGTATCCTGTTGCTACCATCACTCCAGGGATGAAGGAGTGAGTGCGTTTCCCTGTACCCCTAGCTCCGTTACTTCATCCCCCAAACCTTGCTTTGATTCAGGCAGAGCAGCCTTTGTATCAGGAGCTACATTCAGACGGTTTCCCTCTGGAACAAGATTCTCATTTAAGAAGTCGTTTAGTTCTGAAAATGAATTGGCTGTAAATCTTCCATTAATTGACTGACAAAATACAGCACCTTCCGTGTGTCAGTATGGAGACAAAATCTAGCAAATGCCACAAACTGGGACATGTTGTGAAACTGTCACCCCAGAGCACAAGCAAACCTTCACGCTGTGTGACTCCTTCTGATGTTTCTCCCTTCAAATTGTCACCAATGTTTTCCATACATTTTCCAAAGGTATTTTGCTGACCAAGAAGTGCATTTAATTTGTGGCCAAACTGTGTAGCGCATGACAGATTTTGCTGTAATCGGGAGTGCCAGCGTCTCTCCCAGGTGGCTTCCCTACCGTTTGCATTTGAGTAAGAAACCTTGAAAGAGAATCAAGATGTTTACCACGTAGTTTGAGGAATATTTGGAAGGCACTTGGATTGTGTCTAGTATGACATTAGATATCGCTGCAAACATGGCGGAGATGCAGCTTCCATTTCTGTTGTGTTTCATTTTGAAAAGTCACCTTAAGTGAGACAGTTCTCTACTGCGCTTAGCTAAATAGCTCAAGGCATAGTATCTTCTTAAGGTCAGCGTCATTGGTTGATGGTGGACCTGCACTCGTGGATTTCTGTACTCTTCTTGATGACTCCTTTTTTTTCTTACCAGATTCATATCAGATTTGTTTTTGCCTTGTATCATGGCTAACAACAAGCTCTTATTTGCAGGAAACGTGTCAGCTTTGCCCTGTTGGGTTGTTAGCTTGGGTTTATCTTCCTGCCATCATCCTTAATGCACAGGTTCTTTCAAAAAAAAATCTTTAAGTCTCTGACCCATTCGATAGGGGCTGGTTTCGTTAACCTGTGTTCTAAGAATCTGTACACTCACTGCATGGGCACGTGTACACTGCATGTTCGCTGTGATCCAATCCGAGCAGGGATGTCCCTGTTCCCTCCTCCAGGCTGTCAAATTGCTGAGCTCAATGGGGACACCCCATTTTCTTACCACGAGTAATGTCTCCCCCAGGGGGATGCCACTGCCAGCGCATGTGTTAGGTACAGTTCAACCCAGTATCCTTTTCTTGTTTTCAGATCAATAAGCGTGGCTATAACAGAAGTGGTAATACAGGCTTGTCACCTTTTATCTGCAGTTCTGCAACTTGAAAATGATGGTATCCAAACCTCCGGAATCCACAGCGCCAAGAGTGAACCGTGATGGAAACCAGGGACTTTGGGTCATAAGGATGTTCAATGTGGGTTCATCGACTGAAGCAAATACAGGGGACGCTGAGTGGGGAAGGTGATGCTTGTGTGAGGGTGGGGCATGTATGCTAAATCTCTGTACCTTCCTCTCAATTTTGCCCTGAAACTAAAACTGCTCAAAAAAATAAAATTTTTAACAATAATTTTTAAAAAGGTGGTAAACCTGACCCTGCCTGAATACAAGGCTGTTTATGGCGTGCGTTTTCTCACTGAGGGTGACTGTGTACTGTGCGTTGGGCAGGGACAGTCACGTGTTCACCTGCGGGGGCTGGCCCAGGCCCAGCAGAGTGTGTTAGGTCATATATTTAAAGGTAGCCTATTACCTTTCTAAAACCTCAAAAGTTCTGATTCTGAAGCCCAGCTGGGCCCAAGATTTTGGTTAGGGAACTGTGACCCTGTGTTCTCTTCCCATAGCCCCGCGGGTTGTTCCAACTCTCCTTGGACCCAGGGTTGAGCATATAGAGGGTGAAACCCAAGCCCAGGGGAGTTGTCACTTGCTCCAAGTCAACCAGCATTTCCTGGAAACAGGCGACGAGACTGGACCAGGGCCGCTTTCACTGAATTGCACGTCCTGCTGCCCATCTGAGGAGAAGATTCTGGGTCTGCTTGAAACCCAGAGCTTCCCCAAGAGAGCATGTATATATCCTTGGCCTTCTGCCAAGAGAGCATTTCATTGCCTGCCAGCATCAGCTGTGAGAGGCAATGTCAGTGAGTGAGATGGATCTAGAATCGCAGAATGTTCAAGTCAGAACATTTTGTCAATGGATTCATTTCCGTTTCGCTCACGCATTCAGCAGGAGATTTATTGGTCCTGTGCTGGGAGTGGAGCTGAGGCTGGGGATTCCAAGGGGAAAAGTCTGTTCGTCTCTGCCTGCCCTGAAGGTGTTTCCTGTTGACTGTGGGACAGACATACAGATTCCTTGCATGCAATTCCAGGCCACCGTAACTGCTTGTGGATTCGGGGTAGAAAGAGTTCTTAGGGAAAATAGTTCTTCAGTGGGAGTCGGAAGGTTGACTGGGACTTTTTTAGGTGTCTTGCTTGGGGAAGGCTTTCCAGTGGAGTGAACAGCATGGCTAAAGGCTTGGTGGCTGGCGGGGAGACTTCCTGTGTGTCTCAGTGTCTGCCATTAACACAATGTGACTGGAGGTTCACGTGAGAAGTAGGTGAGGTGGGAGAGGAAACAGTCCTGGCTGACAGTAGATTTCCAAGGTGGAGTAGTGAACGCGTTTGGGCGGGGGAAGGACGCGTGTCTAAATGTGCTCCCTAACCCTTGCCCTCGCTGGTGTGCCTTCTACAGCATCCCTGCGGGATGGTTGAGCAGCCTCTGCTTGACCACTTCCGGGGACGTCATTTGGTTAGCATAGACATTAATTTCTTTTATGTAGCTCACAATGTGTAACCTGTGCTAGTTCTCAAACCTGGTATTTTAAGGCGGTTGTCTGCACGACTTCAACTTGTTCTTTTTTGGGAAATGGATGCAGGATGCTTCCATTTAATTCTGTCTGCGTTCTCATTTTTCACACCAGTTGTCTTATTATTCTTAACTATTATTAAAAGGAATGATAAAAAGTAATTAACCATCTGGAACAGATTCATGCCTCCATTAGTCAGGGCATCCATTATAAAACCTCCCCAAAGTTCAGCCTTGGAAATAAATTTTCCGAGTAGGTGGATTAGCTAATGAATTTTTTTTTCTCCAAAAGCGAGTGGTTTTTTTCTCAGCAGAGCCAGTCCTTCCACTGCCCATTTATCAAGGAGGGAAAAAGCAGAAATGAAAATAGAAATGGCTTGTCAATATAATTTACCACGTAAAAGCTGTAGATTTGGTATGTTTTTTGTAGGGTTTCTGCACGATGCTTTTCCACTAGTATCTGTGGACTTGGTGTGGCACTCCATGTCGGCTTCGGGAAGACAGATCACTGTAGTGAGTCGGTGCTTCTTTCTGTGTATCTGGAAAACGTCCCTGGTCACTTCTAATCCGTGATGGGGAAGCTGGAGGTGGGTCTGCAGCAGGACAGCAGCCAGAGGGGACGTGGGGGACATCAGAGCCTCAGCGTGTCCTGTGTGGGTCGCACCGTGAGTTTTAGGGGTCTTGGAATTACAAAAGAAGGAATTGCGTTGCTAGCGGGTCAGCTTTGTGTGCTGTCTGGGTTCCATGAATCACTCTCTCCCACGCCATCCTGGGCATGGCCAGGCTGCCAGACTCCTGGAGACCTGTGCCACCCTGTGACCCAACTGTATTGACTCTCTGTGTGGGCCCTTTGTATCCATAAACCCAGGTGGTCACTTCCCTTGCTGACACCCAGAAGCTGACATGGGATTCACTATGAGAACTTGAAGGCGACCCCTCCAGACGCAGGGCTGCCTTTGTGCTTACAGGAGCTCAGACCTCAAAGGTCCCTCACTGGGGACAAGTGGCTGCCCCTGGGTGCTTCTACCTGGATACAGGACACAGGGCCAGGCCTCCAAGGACCAGGAGGCTGACTCCCCATCGTCTGTGTCAACAAGAAGCATTTGCTTTTCACCAGATAGGAAGCCACTCATGGTGCTCAGAATTCCCAAAGTGCCATGCTGATCATGGCCAAGAGTGAACTCTGCATGCTTCATGAATTCTTTTATGGTTTTGTGTTAGCTTGATAAGATTTAACTCAAGTACAGTTTCTTTCCTGAAGCCTTGGTAATGCTAGCTTACAAGTCGGTTCTATGCAGTAAATATTTATACAGCTCCTTTTGTGTTCTTGAGCTCCGTGCTGTACTCTGAGGATGCACGGTTGAATGAGGATGGATCAGTCCCCAAGGAGTTCTCAGTCGCTGATAAATGCATGAATGGAAAGGTTACAATAAACATGGCAAGGGCTAGAGAGAGGGCGCAGGAATGTGCCGCTGGAGCCTGGAGAAGGGAAAGCATCACCACCTCCTTTGGAGGCTTAGGAGAGTCTTCACGAGGAGGATGATATTTATGCTGGGTCTTGATGCATTCATAGGAGTTTGCCAAGTTGAAAGCAGGATGAAGGAGTGGGGAGGACAGCTGAAGTGAAAGGACACAGACAGAAGCAGGGCTTGAAAGGTTGTGCAGGGAGGCCTGGCGTGTTTCTGGAGACCGATGCGCAGGGTTTACATACAGGGAGCGGGAGGCTGGAGCCCTGCCTGGTGCCTCTTGTGATGTTGCACTTGCCGTAGACCCCGAGCCTGGCACGCAGTGCCCACTGGGAGGGAGGGGCCGGGATGGAGACCCAGAGGGAGTTCACGGGCTTGAGCTGGAGTGGGGAGCCCCCACCTTCAGGAGGAGGGACTCAATCTGAATGCCTGGGAGAGTCCAAGCCCAGAAATGTCAAAGACAGGGGTCCAAGCCACAGGTCTGAGTGAGAGCAGAGAGAGGAGTGTGAGAATTTCACCCTGGTGTGAGTGACTGATTGCGTTTTCCTGTTTCACGCCTGAATGCCTTTTCTCTTTAAATAGGTTACATGCTACCTGGAGGCATGGGATGGCTTTAAATTTCTTTTTAAGTCCTGTACAGTAGGGCCTAACAATGTCTAGTCAACGCCTCCAAGAGGTCAAGCCACTTGCCCACCATTACAGGGTTTGCAGGATGGCAGAGTTTGAGACAATATACCCCCGGGGTCTGCGTGTTTACCACAGCCCTACATGGCTGCGATGGACTGAATGTGTGTGTCCCCGCAAAATTCATCTGTTGCAAGGTAATCCCCAATGTGGCGATAATTGGAGATGGGGCCTTTAGAAGGTGATTAGGTGATGAGAGTGGAGCCCTATGAATGGGATTAGTGCCTTTATAAAAGAGACCCTCTGAGGGAGGACACAGCCAGAAGACGGCCCGAATGAACCAGAAGGCAAGTCCTCATCAGACACAGAGTCTTCCAGTGCCTTAATCTTACGCTTCTCAGCCTCCAGAACTGTGAGAAATAAACGTCTTCTGTTTGAGACACCGAGTGTACGGTATTCTGCTACGGCACCTGAGTGGACGAAGACCGTGGCCGCCGGGTGAGAGCAGGTACTGGCCCCTGTCCTGTGGGTCTGATCTCATCCAGGCAGTGTGCTTAGTGACATCATCCCAGACAAAAAAGGACATTAACAAAGTGGAGTGCATGCAGAGGATGGAGACCTGCTGTCCTTGGTCTTGTCCTGTGGGGAAAAAATGAGGGAGCAGAGAAGACACCAGGGAGCCTTGTGGGGTGGGAGGCTCACCGTCTTTAGATATTTGCAGGAATTTCCTGGAGAAGAAGAATTCACCTTGGTTACCGCGGCCTGGCCTTGGGGGCAGTAGATGGAAGTGGCCGTGAGGCAGATCTCCCCCTAACCATGCGGGCTGCCTGAGCTTGCTTGCAATGGGCTGTCCAGAAAGAGTTTAGGCTCCTGGACAAGAGGCAGAGACAACGGGGTTATTGTCAAGTTGCTTCCTCCTCTGGGTGGGAGATCTTACCAGATGATTTGCAGTGTTTCTTCCATTGTGGGGATTCTGCATTGCGGTTGACACTATTGTAACTTTGCCATTCTCCCCTGCTCTCAGGAGAGGCCTTGCTCTGTGAAGACACCAGCAGCTGAGGGTGGCTGACTGATGCTCCTCCTTTGTCTTCATTATTTCAGTGTGTGGGAGCCATTTGCCAAGAGAAATTGGGGAAAGTATTTTTAGCCAAGGCATTTGCTTTCATGGGACCTAATTTCCTAGAAATGCTCGATTCTTCCCCTTTCGTGCCGTACTTTATCATTCCCTTCCTCCTTGGGGTGCCAGCTAGATTATTTTCTTTTTCATCTCTTAAGCCAGTTTAACTCCTGAAGGATTAAAACTCAGGTGTTTGATTTCAATATACACAGACAATGTCCTACAAATCCCATTGACTGTCACAGAAAATACCCCTTCCTGAGTGGGCAGCTGGCTTTGGAGTGGGTCTCTCAGCCTTGTCTGCACTTTGGAATCCCTTGGGGATGGTGGAAAAATCCCAGTGCCCAGGCTGCACACAGACCAGTTAGATCAGAAGCCTTCAGCGGGGTCTGGCAGCAGAGGGTCTTAAAGCTCCTTGGGGGTTCCAATTTGCAGTCAAGTTTGAGAGTCACAGCTTAAGATAGTTCCTCTAGCAGGACCCCTTGGCTCCTGTTCCATTTTGGACCTTAAAGACATTGAGCCAAGCAGCTTACAGTTTCCCCACCTGCAGCCTGTGTACCTTGAGGAAGTTGTTTGACTTCTTAGAACCCCTGTATGGAGCCCCTGGAAGGCTGGCTTCATGTGCCTTCATGTGGCAAGGAGCTCACTCTGATGCTCTTAGCTTTGATGGTGATGATGATGGTGATGATGGTGATGGTGACGATGGTGGTGATGGTGGTGATGATGGTGATGGTGATGATGGTGATGATGATAATGACAATAGTGGTGATGCTGATGACAATGGTAACAATATTGATGACAATGATGATGATGTTGGCAATGTTGATGATGACAATGATAATACTGATGATGATGAAGCTGATGATGACAGTGTTGATGATGATGGTGATGATGACAGGTTGGGCGTTCTCCTGTGTAGGTGTGGCCTCTGTGCCAAGTGTTTTGTGCATGTAGTTCCCTTATTCTCTGTAATCATAGATGGTTGTTACTCTTGTTACCTCACCTTTTTTTACAACACCGTATTAGTTTCACATTTCTCCTGTAACAAATCAGTACAAACTTAGTGGCTTAAAACAACTCAAATGTATTCTCTTATAATGATCAATGTCAGAAGTTCGAAATGAGTCTTAACAGGACTAACGTCAGTGTGTCAGCAGGGCTGCGTTCCTTTTGGAAGCACCAAGGGAGAATCATATCTGTTCCTTGCCTTTACCAGCTTCCGGAGGCTGGCTTTCCTTGGCTATAGCTGCCATCACTCCAGTCCCTGACTTTGGGGTCACATAGCCTTCTCTGACTTTGATTCTCCCGTGTCCCTCTTATAAGGACCCTTGTGATTACAGGGGGCTCACCCAGACAATCCAGGAGGATCTCTCCATCTCAAGATCCTTTATACCTTCAAAACCCCTTTTGCCATAGACAGTAACATTCACAGATTTTGGGGATTAGGTTGTGGACACCCTTTGTGGCCATTATTCAACCGACCGAGGGCAACTGAGGAGTTTTAAGTCACCTGGACAAGGAGAGAGAAATACAGTGTGGAAGACCAGCTCTGCTGGTCCTCAAGGTGTAAGTGTTGAGGAGGGCCTGGACCAAAGTGGTCACACTGGAGGTGTGATTGAGAGGAAGAAAATTTGTGAGAATTCAGTAGTGGAGGATGAAGACATAGGAAGCACTGTGGATGACTCTCAGGTTTAAAATCATGTCATTCTTAGTGGTCTTGTTAACCAAGAGGAGGGGGACCGATCCTTCCATCTCCTTGCCTGCCTCACTTCTCTGGTCTTTAGAATTTCAGGAATCGTTCTCTGGCATGCATAGTGCTGTGCTCGTGTTCCCAAAGCGCCCCGCGTCCCATTAGCAGACAGCATGCTGCCTGCTGCATCATGCTTGCTTGCCTGTCTCATTTGTTAGGTTGCAGGTTTCTTGAGCACCTTGTAAGGTATCAACTGCCTAGTGGGCTCTGGTCCTGTCTGTTGAGTTCCTCTATTTGTATGCATAGATTTAGATGCATGGGGGCTGCCCTGAAGCTAGGAACCAGGAGATGGCTGTTGCTAAGACCCCTTTCTCATTTCTCGTGCCTTCCTGGAATGATGGTGGGGGCTGAGTTATTAACCTTGATCTCCCTGCTTATGAATTTTTTAGCTTTCTCCCCTTCAGGAAATCATATATCTTCCAGGATGTCAGGTAGTCTTTAAAATGGGTGTAAATAAACCTAATAGCTGAAAATGACTTGGAAATCATTTATCAAGGAGGGGTAATTCAGTTGGAAATATCAGAAGGCAATTTTCAAGGCTCCTTGCCTGCGTATTTCCAGAAATGTGCTCTCCCTGGAGATGATATTTCTTGCATCTGATTTAGTAAATATCTGTTCTGTTCATTTGCTGATGGATTTCGAAGCTGTCTGTCTCCTGTGTGTTCTGGCTTTTCTTAGTCTCCTTTATCCTCTTATTCCTCAAAGCCACGGTGAAGAGTAGTTTCCTTTATTTAAAAACAAGGAGTAGGATATTGAAGGGGATGTTTTCTTTTGCTCGGGAATTCTGGTTTCTGCCCCAAAGCTGAGAGCAACTGGGGAGGATTTTCCATTATTCATAGAGAAGGTGAAGCCCTCAGGGGAGGAGCTACCCAAAGATAGCAAGATTGTTCCAGCACCTCAACGACTTCTCCTCTATAAGGACAGATGAGTTCATGAGTTCATGGGGGAGAGAGTTGTGGGAGAGAGAGGGTGTTTCTGTTTCCCTCCCAAGAAGAGTGGTTTCCCCCAGGCCCAGTGGGGAGCTCCAAGCAGAGCACACACAGAAGTTGAGGCTACCTTCCTGAAGAGCAGGCTGGCATCTCTCTCCCTGACTGGATGCTTGCTGGACTGTAGCTCTCACAGGTCTGGCTTTGGACGGGAGCAGAGTTTGATGAGAATGTTCTTGGGAGCCTCCGGAATGTGGAGGAAATTGACCTGAGTTCCCTGGATTGTGGGGTGCCTACATGGACATGGGGGGAATTCTGAAGTCGAGAGGCCAGCAGGTGGCAGGGGGAGCACCCTGCACTGTGTCCCTACCTGCATGGCAAGCAGGTGCGAGTCTCTTCTGGACCCCTGGAGGCCTACGGGCAGTGGGCAGGCTGGAGAGCGGATGTGACGTGGAGCAGACGTGGAGCAGACAGGGGCGCTGAGACTGCCAAGGTCAGGTCTAATGAAATTCCTAGGAGAGCTCATCGCCCTCCCCATCGGGGAGCCCTGTAGTAAGGAGGGCCTCACTGCAGGGCCTGGACGGACCCCTCAGATGTGCCCTGCAGGTGAGCCCACCTCTGACTGCCTGCTAGGAGATAATGACAATCAGCCAAGTCTTTAAAAGGCAGGCGTTTGCTTCTCTTGCTCTGTCTGATCCACTCTCCCCTGCCTTCGTCTCAGAGGAGCCAGAAGGTAGGTGGGAGGAGGTGGGACCAGCCAGGGGCCCATCTGCCTGTGCAGACACTCAACCCTCCTGTGGGGCCTAAACTGACAGGAGGGACGAAGCTGGGAAATGGACGTGAATAGAAGTCTTCACAATTGGGCTGCTCTGTACCTTCTAAATCCTAAAACTGAGTCGCAATTACCTAACGTATTTTGTTCTTGTAACTGAAAGTGAGTGGAAGGCTGAGGGCTGTGTCCAAGATTATCGTCAGGCAAGGAGGGGAGATGGCAGGGTGTGGCGCGGACAGTGGGGGAAGAAAGGTGGAGCCATTGCCTTCTTACTCCGTGGAGTTCAGCGCATTCAGTAAATTTGTTATGAAGCCTGATGGGAGCACAATGCAGGATATCAAGTCAGAATCAGAGACTTAATATCTTCTTTGAACTGCTTTGTACTGATTTAGAGGCTTTAGAGGTGTGTGTGCGTGCATGCGACTGCATGTGTAGATATCACATCTCTCTGTACAATGTCCAGCTTGTGGTAGGTACTTTTAAATGTCTCCCTGCTGCTCTACATATGTAATAAATGTGCTTTAAACTCATTTAATCCTCACAACAACCTTGTGAGTTGGTAGTGTTATTAGCCCTATTTTACAAAGTGGGAAACCACAGCACAGAGAGGTTAATAAACTTACCCAAGGGCACACAGCAAGTATGGAGGAGGAGGGATCTGTGCCCAGGCCTTCTGGCTCCCTGGACCATTCCCTCTCTTTCTCTCTGTCCTCCCCTGTCACCTCCCCCTCCCTGCCATCCCTGTCATTTCTGTCTCTCAATTTTTTATTATAGAATTTTACAAACATAGAAGTAGAGAGAATAATATAATAGACTTGATGTACACTCACTCAGCTTCAGCAATTCTCAGTTTGTAAGCTGTACTCCAAACCCCTATGCTCTTCTGCCCCTTCTGGCAAATTTGTTTGAGGTGGTGGATACTTGATGAGCAATGGATTAAAAAAAATAGTTGAAAAGTAATTGCCATTTGATACAGAAGGGCTTAGCCTCGGTTTAAGCTGTTCATTTTCCCTCCCATCTTCTGAAGTTCAGCTGCACAAAAAAAAAGAAAGAAAGGAAAAGAAATTCAACTAATTTAAATTCTGCCTGATGACTTAGTTTTGTCCTCATCTTATCTGACCTTATTTAGTCAGACTGAAAAAAAAAAAAAAAGGAACCAGGAAGGCATTTTCCAGGGATTTCATCATGACCCTTTAAATGAATCTTCCATTTATACTTATATAATTGTTTCACATTGGATAGTCTTAATAATATCAAATTTCATTCCTAAAGCGAGCTGACAGAAGCTTTTAAGGACTCACTCATTCGAATGTGTTAGAGAAGCTGAGAATAACAATTTGCTGCTAGTTCATTTCCTTTCGATATTTTCTGCCTAAGGGTGCCGCACTTTTCCTCTTTAAAAAAATCTCACACCAGACACCCTGATCCCAGATCCGTGTCCCAGGTCCTGTAATGTGAGAAATGGCCACCCCTTAGAATTTGTTGGGCGCAGCCCTGGCACCTTTCTTCCTCTGCCTGTGAGGATGGTGATGCTGAGAGGCCCCGGGGCTCCCCAAGGGGCATTGCTGGCCAGCAGCTGAACGCACCCAGGTCCTGTTCATCCCACCCCATGTCCAGCCTCAGCTCACTGCCAGTTACCTCGTGTCTAGGAAGCAGGCTTTGCTAAAGTGCCAGAAGCAGTTTTTGAAAGAATCTGATCTTATGGGAGTGAATTTAAAAACCTCTGGCCCTCATTCAGGTTTTTTCTTTTAAGTCAGATTTATTGAAGGTTAATTTGCATGTAATGAAATTCACCTCTGTAGGTGAAGAGTTCCATGCGTTTTGACAATGTATGTGACCATCTGTCTCTCACCTCAGCTGAGATACAGAGCAGTTCCATCACCCTGAAAGCTTCCCTTGTGCCCTTTTCTAGTCAGTCCTCAACCCTGTCCTCGGGCAGCCAGGGATCTGCTCCCTGCGTCTGTGATTTGCTTTGCTAGAATCTCACACACGTGGAATCATTACAGCATGTAGCCCTTCGGGTCTGGCTTCTTTCACTCAGTGGAAGGCTTTTGAGATTCATCTATGTAATTGCATCTATCAGGATTTCATTCCTTCTTAATGCTGGGTAGTTTTCCAATGTATGGATGGGCATTTGGGTTGTTTCCAGTTTGGGTTGATCATGAATAAAGCTGCTGTTGATCGTTCATAGACAGTCTTTGTGTGAACACACATTTTCATTTCTTTTGGGTGGACACCAAGGAATGGGGATGCCGAGCCATATGGTGAGTGTCGGTTTGCATCCTCAGCAGCAACGAATCAGAGTTCTAGTTGCTCCACATCCGTGCCAGCACTTGTTATTATCAAGTATCCTTTTAGCCATTCTGTTATGTGTATAGATGTTATGCAGATCTTTATAGGTGGGAAGGCAGGGATACATTGTTAAAACTCTGGCTTCAGTGATTGCCCTCATGAGCCTCTCTCTCCCGTATGCCTTCAGCTTACACTTCAGGAACTTGACTGCAGGATTCCTTGGGTGCGGGTGCACTTTGTGCCACCAAAGTGAGGCTTTGGTGAGAAGCTTTGCTGAGTAATGCTGGGTGAGGAGCGCATGGCAACAGGGCGGATGAGGGCCTGTGTGGCACAGTGGGAAGAACACACTCTGGGAAGCCTGGGACCAAATTCCCTTTCTGTGTCTGATCACGCCTGCAACACCCCACAAATCATTGAAAGCCTGTGCCTGCCTGTCCCCACCTGTGAAATGGGGATAATCGTGGTTGCTTGCCCATTCTACAGAGAGTGAAAAAGAGCCTTGAAAATGGAAGAGTACAATCCGAAGAAGAAAGGACGGCAAGCTTATTTTGATTGCTATCAAGCAGTTTTTATTACTACTGGTGTCGAACCCTAGGACTAATGTAAAGCCTTCCCGTTGTTAGCAGTGAAGGTCGACAAGACTGTTTTTCATCCACTTGGTTATTTTTGACCACGTTAGCTACATATAATTCCGTGGAACTGTCATGGAGACCCCTTGCAGTAGAAGCTGCCTATTCTGCTGTGATTTTTAATATAAAATTCACTTTAGGCGCATGTGACCTGTTGTAATCACTCACCTCGCTGCCCAGATACTAACCCTCTGAAATGTGACTGGGGACCTTGCTCCAGTTCCAAACACTGTCAGCTCTTGCTCGTGAAAGGAGCTGTTTATGTAGTTTGTGGATTCTTCCTTTTCCCTCTTGGATCGTTTGTTTTACTGCTCAATGCCATCCTCAGTTGCTTCAGACAGGAGAGACGGAAGATAATGAGATGTAGGCTGGGTTCTTTTCTCCCTGGTTACGGCTCTAGTCGAAAGTTTGGCTCCATTGTAGTCTTTTTGATCATCTGGGGCCTCAGATTATTCATGCTAAACCCGTTTTCTCTGTCAGCAAAGTCAGCAAAGAGTCAAACGAAGGTGGACAATGAGGTAGTATCATTTGTGCTCTATGGTTTCTATCCCACTTACCCCAGAATATTATGGTCAGTTTCTGTGGAGCAAAATTTCTTAAGAGCTTAGCTCTCCTAAGGGACTTTGGAGACCACAAATATTTCTGGGAAGTAGAAAAAAGAAGCAGAATAAAGAGCCTATGGCAAAGCTTTCTTTTGATCAGCTGTGAAAAGTTTGATTGTTCCTGATGGTCTAATGAAATAGTAGCATTTCTAAAAAATTTTCTCTAGCAAGATTGTGTCTGTGTGTGTGTGTGTGTGTGTGTGAGAAAGAGAATTGTAGGTTTCCAAGGACCTCCATGTTAATTGCAGAGATTAATTTGCTCTTCCTCCTCTTCCTCTTCTTCTTCTCCTTCTTCCTCTTCCTCATCTTCTTCTTCTTCTTTCTTTATGGAGGACATGCCCAGATTTGCATACTTGCTACCTCTCAGAACACTCACTTATCCTCCCATCCAGCCATTCCAGACATTTACGGAGACACCAGCTGTGACCTGGCCACTGTTCTAAGATGCTGGGGAGATGGCAGCAAATAAAACAAATAATGTCTCTGCCTACAGGGTGCTGATGTTCTGCTGGGCAAGAGAGACAAGTAAACATTGTAACACATGATAAAGGTTAAGTGCAGAGAGTAGTAAATGCTATGAGGAAAATGAAATCAGTAAGAGCACAGAGGGTGGTAGATGCTGCTGGGCTTGTCACAGATGTAGAGAGATGGGGTTCACAGCACAGTTTGTGTGACATTTCTTTGGTGATCTGGAGGCACTGAAAAAAGCCATTAGAAAGTAGACAGCTGAACAAAGTAGAGGCATCACACTTCCCGACTTTGAAATATATTACAAAGCTACAGTAATTAAAACAGGGTGGTACAGGCATAAAGATAGACGTGTAGACCAATGGAACAGAATAGAGAGCCCAGAAATAAACACATACAGTCAACTGATCTTTGACAAGGGTGCCAAGAATACATAATGGGGGAAAGACAGTTTTTTAATGAATGGTACTGGGAAAGCTGCATATCCACATGCAAAAGAATGAAATTGCACCATTACATCATCTATGAAAATCAACTCAACATTTATTAAAGACTTAAATGTTAAGACCTGAAACTGTAAAATTCCTAGAAGAAAACATAGTGGAAAATCTTCTTGACATTGGTCTTGGAAATCATTTCTTGGATATGACACCAAAAGCACAAACAACGAAAGCAAAAAGAGACAAATGAGATTCCATCAGACCAAAAAGCTTCTGCACAGCAAAGGAAACAAGCACAGAAGGAAAAGGCAACTTACAGAATGGGAGAAGATATTTGCAAAGCATATACCTGACCAGGTTTTAATATCCAAAATATTCAAGGAACCCCTACCACTCAATAGCCAAAAAAAAAAAAAAGGTGCCCCAAATAATCTGATGGAAGGAAAGAAGAGGAATGGGGGAGGGAGGGAAGGAAGGAAGGAAGAAGACAGCTGTCCTGAGGAGAAGAGAGAGTTTTCTCCTTTAGGACTAACAAGGATTGCAGCGTTTCTCATCCAACTCCCCATCTGGGGTCTTCATTTTCATTTATTCGTCTGCTGCTTTTGTTCTCGGCTTTTTCCCCCTGAAGGAAAGCATCTCAGTTACACAAAAGGGACGGAAACTTGAAATCTATTGTTTCTTTTCAGTTTGAAAAATTAATTTGTGAGCAGAGCTTGTGTTTGGAGCCTAAGATAATTGGGCATTTTCCCCTAACGTCTCTTTGATGATATTTAAGAGAAAGTTAAGCTAGGCAGCTCATCCTCACTTCGGAGGTGTGCCCAGGGCAGGGAGGGAGGGAGGGCGGGATGAGGGCTCCATCTGTACGTAATGATAATAATAATTATATACGTTATATATGTTATTTATTATTATATATTTATTATATGCTATGTACTTTTATATATTATATATTATAACAGATAGAGTAATGTATGATAATTAACAAAAATATAATTATATATGGTAGGTAATAACTATATATTATATAATAGTTATATAACATACAAGAATTACATAAATATAGCTATAATATAAATTATTGTAAATATTATAGCTGTAATGTAAATTATTACCTTTTATATATACAAAATGATTATACTATATTATTATTACTTAATACGTTTATTATGATGATTACTTATTGTGTGTGTGTGTGTGTGTGTGTGTGTGTGTGTGTGTGTGTGTGTATAGAGAGGGAGATAGATGTATTATAGGAATTGGCTTGAGACCTGGGAAAACAAGTTGGGTGAGTCAGTCTGAGTCTGAAGGCCTGGGAACCCGGGGAGCTGATGTCCAAGGACAGGAGAAGATGAGGTGAGATGTCCCAGCTCAACAGTGAGGCAGGAAGAGAAAGGACAGATTCCTCCTTCCTCTGCCTTTTATTCTACTCAGGCCCTCAATGAGTTGGACAGTGCCCACCCACCCCGGAGAGGGCAGATCTACTTTCCTGAGTCCACTGACTCCAATGCTACTCTCCCCTGGAAACACCCTGACACACCCAGAAATACTGCTTAATCTGGGCATCGTGCGGCCAGTCAAGGTGCCACGTCAGCTTCACCACCACACCCTGCTTTTACTTAATCCTCAGGACAGCCCTGTGAACCGGCCCTGTTATAGCATCTCTGTTCACAGAGGCTCAGAGAGGTCAAGTGACTGGCCCCAGGTCATCTGCCCGCTTGTATTAGTTTCCCAGGACTTTTGTGACAAGTGACCACAAACAGGGTGGCTTACACCACCAAACATTTATTCTCTCAGATTTCAAGTGTTTAGAAGTCTGAGACCGAGGTGTGTTCAGGGCTGTGCCCCCTCTGAAGGCTTTAGGGAAGAACTCTTTCTTGCTTCTTGAGCTTCTGGTGGTTTGCAGCAAACCTTCATGTCCCTTGGCTTGTGGGGAAATCACTCCAAGCTCTGCCTCCATTTGCACATAGGCTTCTTCTCTCTGTCTGCCCTCTGCTCATGGGGCCACCAGCCATTGGGTTTAGGGATCATCCTCATCCAGTATCACCTCATTTTAACTTAAGTACATCTGCAAAGATCCTATTTCCAAATAAGCTCCTATTCTAAGACTCCAGGTGGACGTGGATTTGTGGAGGACACTATTCAACCACTACAGTGTGTCTGTTAATTCAGAGTGGTGTCCTCTCTGCTGTCTTATACAGGCAGGAGTGTGGAGGGACTTCGGTGGAGGTGAGCCCAGGCCTGGAGGAACGGAGGAAGGTGGCCTGGGGGCAGGGAGAAAATTCCACCAGTGGGGTGACATTTGTCTTTGCTAACGTTCCTTAGGATATTTGTCGTGTAAACCTTCTTGACTGTCATGTCTTCATGGGGGATTTTACCTTTTATCAAACTTAAATAGTTGTCTGGCCCACTTAGTGATTTTTGTTTCTCAGTCCTCTTTGATATTAACTTGGAGTTCTTGCTTTCTATTTGTATTTGGTCAACATATCTTGGGGCATGATTTTAATTGGTCTGGGTTATATTGTTTTAAGCATGTTTTGTTCAGGTGGAGAGAGTATAGCATTTTCTACCCCGTTGGGAGTTTTTGCCTTTGGCTGAGAGAGAGGAGTAATGAGGAGGGGGTCCTTGAGGCTGGGGGAGGGGAAGGGGTCTGGAACCCCTGAGGATACAGGGAACACTGCCCCCACTTCCCTGTGTTCTTTTGTCTTCGTGGTTACCCTGTGAGGTGGGTGAGATTATCTCCATTTTACCACGTTGGAAGCTGATATGTTAAGTGACCTCCCCGTGGTCTCGTGGCTTATCAGTGGCCGTGCCAGATCACGTCACTGGGTCAACCTGCCTCCACTTCCCATTTCCACCAGGGCAGGAAGGCAGCAGATGGGAGCAAAAGGGACAAAGATCAGGATGAGGACACCGATGTAGGAATATCTAGTTATCAAGGCCATCTTGGTTCCAAATGACAGAAAACCAACTTATCCTCATTTCAGCATGAAAAGGAGGAGACAGGGATTTATTAGGTCCCATAACTGGGAAGTCCAGGGTAGTGTCTGGCTTCAGATAAGGCCAAATCCAGGGCTTTCAAAACTCTGCCCCTCTTTCCAGCTTGTAGACAGGCGCTCTCTTTCGATAGCTGAGATGGAAGCTAGAGAAAGAAGATCTTCCTGGAAAGTTCCATCAGACATCTTAGGGAAAGTCTACGATCTTGTTTGAGGCATGTGCCTGTCTCTAAACCCATCAGGGGGGCCAGGAACCTAGGGTTTGGGAGTGGTTTGGTCCTTATCCCATGCCTACTTGTGCCTTGGCAGAGGAGGTCCTCGGGGGGGTGGGGTTCACACACAGGAGAGGAGTTCTGCTCCCTCAGAAGGAGGTCAGGATGCAGCCCAGACAGAACCACAGATGCTGAGGGGGTGGTGGTTTCGCTAGGAGAGTAGATGGCTTCAGCCCATGAATCACAAAGAGAAGGCAAATCAGGAACCACAGGACCCGCTGCTGGGAAGGCCCAGGGCTGCAGGTCTGAGACATACTCACAAATGCCCAGTTGAAGTAAATACCATGTTATTCCACAACGTTAAGTTCTAGCAGGAATTTTAGGCACCTGCTCTGGGCACTGTCTGGGCTGAGACTTGGGGCCCAGATGAAGGCTGTCTCAGTCGGCTTGGGCTGCTGTAACAAAGAAACCGTAGACTGGAGCTCCGGCAACAAACATTTGTTTCTCAGAGCCTGGAGTCTGGGAAGTCGGAGATCAGGGCACTGGTGCGGTCAGGTTCTGGGGAGGGCCTGTTTCCTGGGGTGCAGACCCCCGCCTTCTCCCTGCATCCTCATGCGGCAGAGAGCAGAGATGTCTAGCTCTCGAATCACGTCATGGGGTTCCACCCTCATGACCTAATTACCTCCCAAAGACCCCCCCTTCTCAGTACTATCTCCTTAGGGCTTCCACATATGAATTTTGGGGGAACACATGTATTCAGTCCATAGCAGAAGCGTGGCAACAGCCAGGCCAAAAGCAGAGAATCAGTTATTAGATGGTCCATGTAGGGAGTTGCAGCCTTGACATATCTAAATATTGGCCAATTAATTTTTGAGGCCAATGGAATAGCCGTCCTCAAGAGTTCACTTTAGGAGAAATCCACCCCCAACTCGGGCTGCTTCCCCGTCCTGCCCTCCGCCCCAGAGTGTGCACGGTGAAGGCACAGGTGGAGGCCATCCTGGTGGCCTTCTTGCTGTTGGGAGAGAGGCAGTCCCTCCCCCCACCCCGATCTCCAGCACGTGGCTGTCTCACTGATGGAGGAGAGACTAAAGAATGTTGTTTAGCTCAAAGGAATTGGCTCCCTTGACCTCCAGCTCCAGTGCACGCAGGATAATGCCCATTTCCTCGACTCCGCAAAGGTCCACATGCAGATGCATGGGCCAGAGAAAGTAATTTCAGACCCGCTGCTACAGCTTTGATTGCATTTGGCTTCCACGTGCTGTGATGGCCCAGGAAGGAACAGGGTCCGGGAGGCAGCTTCTCAGCCAAGCTCTAATGAGCATCGGTATAGAAATGCATTGTCTCTTCTGTCTGTGATCTTCTGCCATCTCTCACCTTCCTCTTTGTGATCACATCATGGAACTGAGCTCTTTCTCTGAAGTCAACTGTGGTGTCAGGGCGCCACTGTTTCCTTCTGCTGTGGATTGTGTCTGCGGTGTTGAATTTGGTAGGAAATGATATATATTTTCTGATATCCAAAAAACCCATTTTGACCTAACCACCTCCCTGTGTGGGAATAATTTATGATTTTCTACTTGATGTTTTGAAAATTCATTTGGAATGAAAAAAAAAAGTGAACCATAGATTCCAGGTTAGCCTCCTGGGAGGAAGGTGAGTCACGTGCTGGAGCTGATTCTGTTCTGGAACAAACCTGATTTCTTTTCATCCCTACTCAGGTCCAGGTCACAGGACCCTGTGTGTTAACCCCAGTGTGTTAACTGTTTCTTTCTCAGGGTGCTCCAAGCTTCCCTGTGGTGATAAGTGAGAACGTCACCTTCCTCGGGCTCCTGTGTCTTCGATGAACCTTGCTTTCATGGGGACAAACCCAAGAAGCATCCACGTGGTTAAGACCACCTGATGAGACCCCAGACTCATTCAGCGGGATGCTTTCTCTTGTGAACTTAAGCTCAGGCAAAAGCTTGCTCGTCTCCTTGACACCTGGCACGCTTGCAACTCCCGACAGCAAGAGCGGGACCTGCATGGCCTGCTTTATTTTCAGTTCAGTTTAGCAAAGGGTTGGGGTTTGAAACAGAGCCACATGGGGACCTTTGAGCCTGGTGGGAGAGACAGTGATTGAATCAGGGCATCCTCAGAGTGTGGGAAAAGCAGTGCTAGGGAGAAGGGAAAGGAAAGGGTCGTGTTCTTCTTCACTCCCATCATTGGTCCAGCATCTAGCACTGTGTCAGGCACATGGCAGATGTTCATTCTGTGGGTTTGTTGAGTGGATGGGTAAATGGATGGATGATGGATGGATGGATGGATGGATGATGGATGAAGGACCTCAGCTGGACCGGGGAGCCTGTAACATGTTTATACACCAAAAGGAAAACCTTGCACTAGAACATAGGAGAGAGGAATGCTGTGCCAATAGTTGGGGGTTGGGGAGAAAGTCCCATATGGACTCAGGGCTTGGGTGATGGGTCCATCTCCAGGGGAGGAGGTGCCTGCATCTTTAGGAGGGTCAGGTTTCAGGGAAAGCAAATAAGGTGGGGAGAGGGGTTTGCTGCAAAGAGGCTGAAGCTGTATGGAATTACCTGCTGTGGGGTAGGGTCTTAGAGGCCACCTAGGAAGGGTTTGCTGGGAGGAGAGAGGAGGCAGATTGGCCAGGAGGGAGGGGCACCGGGCAGGGTGAGGGTGGGGGTTCAAAAAGGACTGATGGCAGGAGGTGCCCTGAGCGTGACGAGGACACACAGGCGGGCGGTGGCACTAGCTGGAGGAATCCTCCCAGAGCCAAACTGGGAAGAGCAGCGGTGATGTTTCTCAGCCACGTGGTCCCAGGAAACATTTCTCTTTCATCCTTTCCCTTATAACTATTGTTCCAGTTTTTGTCTTGGATAAATTATATTAATGTTATTGGATCATAAACCACCTTCAAATTATTCTTGTATGTATGTTCGTACATATAAATCAATTTGTTAAAAAAAAAATTAAGCTCTTCATCAAGTTGAAAAAGCCAGGCTCCCCTCTCAGGGAGTCAGCATCAATGTGCACTCAGCTAAGATTTTTTTCCCCATCCATTTCAGACAAAGCATTTTCTTAAACAATTCTAGACAAAGGGTTCTGTGAGCTTTCATGGTTAGAAGATTCTTTTTCTTCTGTTTAACTGTTCTGCCCGCTGCTGTTCAAATCCATTTTCTTTTGGTCCTTGATGAAGAGACTTTAAAATGAGTGCATATGTTTTTATGAAGGGAAATTCTGAGCTGTTTTTCATAAGTGAGTAAAACTGATGGAAATGAAAAACATGAGAGCACTCAATTAGGGGACTTGGGATTCAGGGTTTATTGGAGCTTGAAGCTTATACAGTGTTGGCTCCCTCTTTAAGAAGGAAAATGTAAATTTAGAAATGCAGAATTAGGTGCAAAAGTAAATATTTATCTAGAATGAGAAAAAAATTGTAAAAAAAAAATGCTGAGTTAAAAGAACCAACATGACAGATTCCAGGAAAATAATATATTTTTATTAGCTACCCTTCATACCTTGATAATCTTTCTTTCTTCCCCTTTTTTGACTACACATTATTTGATTGACTCTTCATATGACAGCAGTTTGGAATCTCCTTTCCTGTTGAGAGAGTAGAAAGGCAATTTGATCTTTCTTTCAGGATGGTTGACTGGTACTTTTTTTTAAAAAAAAAGAAGAGTTGATATTTTAGAAAATGAATTTTAGCTTCGCAATTCAATGTTGGCCATGTCGGTACATTTTTAGAACTGTTGTCAAATTTGGGGTGACTTCCGCCCACTCGCTGTGTGAGCTCTAAGGTTACAAGGCATTTCGTGTTTTTTTTTTTTTTTGCGGTCACTTGTATTAAATATACTTTTGAGCTGATGACATCATGAGTGTTCTTGGAAAAACGTTGCTGTTCCAGGGCGGCTTAACGATATCTGGGAGGCTGGAAACCACTGTACACGTTATTCCACTAAAGCTGAACCAAATGTACTCTTAGCCTAAATTTCCCGAAGCCAAATTCTAGTTACCTAGCCCTCCACCATTGCCCCCACCACGTGGCAGAGCTGGGACGGAGGACAAGCTGGAGTGAATAGAGGCAGTCATCTTAGCTGATGGCAACAATAGTAGCTTGCTTTTGCAAGTGTTACAAAAACATCTGACCATGTGCACACACTGCTGGGGCCCTTTCAAGGCCTCAGAAGGGGCCCATGTAAGTGAGGGGCCCTGAACTTAAGCTTCAAAAGCTTCATGGTAAATCCAGCTCTGAAGCCGTTGATTACTTCTGCATGTGAATATTTGCTAAGTCCCCTGGGTAAGGGGACTGGGATAGCACAGCCTGATTTTTTTCTCTTCTCAAATAAACCTTTAAATATTAAAAAAAAATTTTTCCCTTGAAATAGGCATTAAGAATACTTGCCCAAATGCTAATTACATTTCCTTACGTCTTTGTAGTGGTTTGCAGTTTGCAAGGGTTCACAGTGCTTTATTTTGTTTCATCTCCTCTCCAGCCCTGGGAGCTAGACAGGGCCAGTTTTATTCTTGTTTGCAAGGAAGGCAGCGGGCTCCAAGCCTGCCAGGGCTTTTTCCATCTGCCTCTCAGGAGGAGCATTTGAAGCAGGAGGTGTCTAGGTCTGAGCAGGGACCACTGGGCACCCGTCCAGAGGCCTGTGACGGTGCTAGCCCCGGCACAAGCTGGCCCCAAGTTCTTGTCTTCAGCCTACCCGAGCCTCAGTTTCCTCATTTGTCAGGGAGAAATAATCTCCCAGAGGTGACCGGAAAGGCCCTTTTCCTCTTCTCTGCTTGGTCAAAATCAGTGTTCCTGCCTCTTGTCTCCCATCCAAATAGGACTAATGGAGCTCTCACTCTCTCTGTCTCTCTGGCTGCTGCTCTCCTTTGACTTCCTCGCATCGTTCTGATGTCCTATCAGGGTGTGTTTCCCCGACTGTAAGTCCTGAGCTGGCTGGATCATGGCGGAAGTGGTTTATTGCTCTTCTGATTTCAGAAGCGGACCGCGCATTTAAGCACCCAGATCTCCCCAGATGGTCCTGCCACAGGCTCACAGGCCCAGTGGCAGTGCGCTGGCCCTACCTTTTGTTTTTTGTTTTTTGGAGTTTCTTTTTTAGGGGGATGAGAATTAGATTTATTTGTTTATCTTAATGGAGGTACTGGGGATTGAACCCCAGTACCTCGTGCGTGCTAAGCACTCTCTCTGCCACTGAGCTCTACCCCACCCCTGGCCCTGCCTTTTGACAGTTCCTTGACAGTGGCTCTGCTGCTTGGTCCCCTGCTTTGATGCGTGCATCCCCCTGGAAATTCAGAGGTTCCCACAGATTTCAGAACTGGGTGAGGGCAGCATGCATGGCTGGCAGAAGTCCCGCTGGAGGGTGCAGGAGAGGGGGGTCCTTTGACTCTGGGGACATTTTGGTTCTGGATCTGTTTCTTTTGATGAGATTAGCATATCATCAGCTTTTTCTTTAAATGATTTATTTAAAGTAACCCTAAAGCATGATTTGGTTCCTATAGTTGCAAAGGATTGTAAACTACATAGCTCAACGTGCCCATTTTTTTGTGTGGGGAAATGGAGGTCCAGTGATGAGAGGGCAGGAGTCCTGGATAAACAGATTAAGTGGGAACAGATAAGAGTGTGTTTAGGCCACCTCCTCCCTGTGTGTCCATCTTTTTCTTTGCCATCTTATTTTATGCCTAATTATCAGAATCATTCTTGAGCATATTTAATAAGGTAATTACTGAGTTTTGAATATTCTGGGTCTTTTGGCCTTTAGATATATTTACTTATTTAATTTTACGTGTTAATCTAGAGATATCTTTATATGTCATTCAATATTTAAATTCCAGTTTTTCTTTTCTTAGTTTTCTTCCTTTTTCAAAATTCTATGTTTTTATTATGCTAAAATGCACTGAACATAAAATTGATCATTTTAAAGTGTACAATTCAGTGGACTTTAATACAGTCACAATGTGGCATAACCTTCACCACCATCTAATACCAGAACATTTTCAACATTCCCCAAAGACACTCCATCCCCATTAGCTATTGAATATTCCATCTTTAAAGATTTGCTAAATCGTGATGCCAAGGATGTGCTTATAGGCATGTGTGTGCTCCTCCAGTGGGCGTACATCTTCCGCTTGATGCTGAGTGTCTTTGGAGAGGTTTCTGTCCAGGTGGGAGGTCCAGGAATGTGCTCATTTTTTGAACCTGCCCTGGATGGCAAAGTCTTCTTTCTCGTGGCTGATGCTGTCAGCATGAACTGGGGAAGGTGCTGTGGGGAGACCCTTAACAGAGGCTGTTGGAGTGGTCAGGGGGAGGGGACGTGGAGCCTGTGCACGCCCCTCTGCTTTCTGAGCCCTGCTGAGCCTGACCCGGTGGGGTAAGGAAGAGAGCGGGGCTGTCTGCAGAGAGGCAGTGAGCCAAGGTCCTGGGTGGCTGGTCTATTAAAAGCTCCCTCCACAACCGTGACAGAAGCACCAGTGTTGGCTGGTCACATTCTGATTTAGATCCTTAGCTTCTGTCTCTGAAAACCCTCCCCGAGGTTCTGTTTGCATGCATTACCTACATCTCTCTGCCATGGATTACTCTTGTTCTGCAAACTCGTGTGTGCGGCTTCCAGAGAGCTGCGTCTGTTTCTAAACGTTGTTCATTGGAAACAGGGTGATTAGATAACACAGTGCTGGACACAATGCCCACGTGGGCTCTCTGCCTGCTGTGTGGCCCTGGCCAAGTCACTTACCTCCTCTGGGATTTGGTTTGCTCATTTTTAAGTGAGTTGGTTGGAATAGATGATTGAGAAGTAATACCTACTCCATAGGGATTGTTGTCAGGATTAGATGAAATAGTGCATGAAAATCCTTTGTCGCAGTGCCTGGCACAAAGCTTAACTGCCCCCAAATGGTTATTAATAGAAACATACTCATGACTATTAACATATTCACCTTAATAACCTGGTTTATCCACCCAGAGTCAACTCCCAGTTTCCCCAACACCATTTGCTAAAAAATGGAGTCCTTAGTTTGTAACACCTTTTTCTGTCATGTATTAAATTCTTATGTATCCTTGGCCTACTCCTGGACTGGTTTTGTTCTCTTGGTCTGTTTGCTGATCATTTTATTAGAGTAACATCATTTTAATGATTATTGTTTATTAAACTTTTTAGTATCTTGGAGCAACCATTCTCATCGTTTTGACTTAAAGAATTTTGACTCTTCTTACCTTCCTGGTCAGTATATTCTTAAGAACTATTTTGTCAGGTTGCCCCCAAATTCTGCTGGGAGTGATTAGCATCCCGTTCTGTTGTATCTACATCTGGGTTTGTGAAAACTAGCTGCCTGGCGGTATTCAGTCATACAATCTGGAAAGAGGGTGCACCTCTTCATTGGTTTAAATATTTCATATCTGTCTAAACATTTACTGGCAGGGTTAATCCTACACCCTAATTTTTTAAATTGAAGTATAATTGACACATAACATATTAGCTTCAGATTATGATTATATGACTATATATAGTTACATATAATCTATCTGTATTGCAAAATGATCACCACATTAAGTCTAATTCTATAAATATAACGCCTGTGAATTTCACCTCAATTATAAAAATCAATACAATAGGAACAAAAAAATTGAAGGAACAAAGAAATATGTTAGCCAAAATAAGAGTATGATGTTAAAAAGGGGGTACTGAAGTTGAAGTTGAGGGCTGCCTCAGGAGGCACGGACAAGTCTTGGCACCTGGCAGGGCTGGTCCCATGTAGAAGCTGCTCCTTCGTCTCTTTGGTTCAGACGCTGGGTTTCCCCTAAGCCACGGGAGGGACAGCCACAGCCACACTTTCCTGTCTTCCATCCAGGTGGCTGGGTTTTTCTGTTTCAAAGGGTAAAGGTGTGTTTAGGTCACTGTATTTTTCAATCTGTCTCCATCATTGGTACATCATTTCTATTTCTAGTGATTGCAGTGTGTGTGTGTGTGCGTGCATGCGCGCGCAGGCCTGTGCTTTCTATGGGACATTGATAGAAATTTATTTTGGGTGTGGGGTTGCCTGTTTCAGAGGTAGCAGACGATTGCCATTGTAACCCCAAGATACGGAATGTGATTTTAAACCATAGCAGCTGACTGAGGGAGCTGGGCAGGGAAACAGGGCAGATGGTGGGATCACGGACCTGCCCCACCTCCAGGGGTGGGCGCCCGAGCGTTTTCACACCAGTGACTTGTGGGTGCTGAGTCACCACCCTTGTA
The DNA here is from genome assembly GCF_036321535.1 of Camelus dromedarius. Classification (NCBI taxonomy): domain Eukaryota; kingdom Metazoa; phylum Chordata; class Mammalia; order Artiodactyla; family Camelidae; genus Camelus; species Camelus dromedarius. The sequence goes on along the minus strand of NC_087459.1, from coordinate 23,527,830 downwards.
AACTGACCAGCAGAGTTATGATCACGAGAGAGCAGAAACTTTCATGCCCACACAGGCAGAGAAAGGAAGACTCTGCTCCTGGGACCTTAGAGCCCGTGGGCCCGCCCCTCATTTCACAGCTAAGCAGCGTGTGCCCCGGAGGGACGTGGCCGGTGAAGGACCTATGAAGAGCTGGGTCCCACCTAGACTAATCCTCTTGGCATGTTGTTAACTTTTCTCCTGGGCGTTGTTTTGATCCGCCTGGGCTGTTACTCTGTCTTGAGTCCTTGTGTACAGAGAGTGTGGGAACTACCGTGTGTGAAGTTACCTCCCATGAGCTAGGTGCGCCTCCCCTTGTGAATTCCTCACGGTGGACCCGTGAAGCCGGGATTACCTGCCCCACTGCTGAATAAATAAGGAGACTGAGGCTTACGCCAAAAGGATTTGTGGCACTGTGACTCCGCCCCTGGCCCCGCCCAGCCCTGTGCATCGGTAACATCACCACCTTGGTTTTCGATGAGTGGATTTAGTAGGTGTCTGCTGTAGGCCAGGCACTGGGCACACACTCTGCCCGCAAGGGGTGTGCGGACTGCCCCGTGATGCAGTCAGTGCTGTTTCCACTCCAGCTGGAGAATCAATGGGGTTTAGTGCAGGGATGATGTGTTGGAGAGAACACGATGGGTTCGGGGAAGCCCCGCGTCCTTCACGGGCCTGTGATATTAGCTCTCCGGAGAGAATGATTCACTCTTGTAACCACAGCATCACAGAACCTGCCCATCCTTTGTGCCTGGCGGTGATGGAGAAAAATGCCTGGTATGTTCAATCAGACTTTTGAGGGAGATGATTTAAATTGCTTTGATAACACCTTTGGGAGCTGGGGCTCCTTTTAATAATCTAGGGTGAAAGAAATGTGCTCTCATTACGGCAATGGGGTGGATTCGGGCTCTGGCCTTGAAGTTTTGCTTTCGACAAGACTTGTTGAGTGCAAAAATCAAGATGACACTGAAACTCGTGCTGGCAAACAGAGATCTGTCCGTCTCCTCTGGGGCCGTGGAGAGGTGCCCCTCCCTCTCTGCCAGAGCTGGCGTGGCGGAGCTTTTCCGAACCACTGACTATTGGACGTTCATGGGCTTGGACAGGATGACAAATGGAACCGGCTTCTTTTCTGATCTTAATATGTGAGAAACAGCTGTTCTTTCTAGCTTGGGAGGCAAGTCGTTTGTTTTCTACACACACATTCACACACATATACACACATCGTTACCAACATACTGCAAGGGAAAATTAAAAATCACGCACAGTATTTCTAAAAGGGGATCGAGAGGAAAGGGATTTGCAGAGATCCAGCCACACTCTCCATCTCTGCGTCTCCTCGTAATGTGGATACCCCGTCTACACATCACATCCTGGCATCCAGAGCATGTTCCTGGGGTGGACTTGAGGCTGGCCTTGAGCTTGGGGGCTGTCCCCACACCCTCTGGCTGTGGCTCAGCAGACGTTAGCTGCTCTGAGGGCCGTGGAACCTGGAATCGGTCCTTTTCTGTAATTAATCATTGGCTGTTTATTTCACTTACCCTGTTGCTTATTTGTAAAACGAATAAGGTTTAATCTGTTAACATTTGAAGTCATTGTTGATAGGGTAGGATTTGCTGTTGCCACTTTGTTGTCTCTGTTAGCCTTATCGTTCTTTTGCCTGCCTTTCAACAGGTCTGAAGTTTCAGCTAAGCAAGATGAATGTGTCCTAGAGGTCTGCTGTCCCTGGAGTTAACAATGCAGTGTGGGACACTTAAACATAGAGGGTGGATCTCATGTTAAGTATTCTCATCACAATAAAATAAAATGGAAAAAAATGAATAATGTAAAAGTTAGATACATTAAGGAGTATGCTTTGGTGCAAAAGGAACTTAACTATCATTTGGATTAGCCGCTTACTGGTATCTTCTGCTTTTTACTCAGGAGAGGAAGGCAAAAGAACTTGCTATGGACAGTAACTCTGAAAAAACAATAGTCTCAATGAGATATTTTCTTAAACATATTCTAAAATTTGTGTTTCAGAATGAGCATCTCTTAACTTTAACTGGTCCTGGTGGAATATTGTACAGTCATTTCCGGGCTTGAAAGATACAAACATACAAGTGCTAGGCTGTGTGTGCACACCCACCCTCTCCTAGTTGTTCTCGGCACTCAAGTTTTCTTATCTTTTGCTCCCAAGCCCGGATCCTTTAACCACATAGAAGCACATGTTACTGGATAGATTGCCAGGTTAGAGTTGGTGAAAACGTAGAAATATTATTTTACTGGATTTTATTAGTTTTAGTAAATTTATTACTTTCAGAAACATAGCATGATTCTGCTGTTAGAAAAAAAAATTTTGTCTAGATTGAAACTCACTTGGACTTGCCTCATTCCACTCATTTGTTACCCGGAGCAACAATTTTCATGCAAGTAATTAGTATACTAAGATCATTAAAAAATATGATGGCTTCTGTGGGTCAGGCATGGCAGTTTTATTTATACTGCTAAATTGCTTTCTTTCCATTTCCTTCACAAATTACACCACAGTGAGATTGGCCAGCCCATTTGGAGTGAATGATCCCTAAGTCTGAATTGCAGGGATCTGTTCATGACAGTGGTTTGAATATACACTGGGAGGCTTGGAGGGAAAGCAGGCATGGTCAGGTCCAAACGTGGTGTTTGTTTCTGACTTGTGCTGGAGAGATGTCTTAACTCTCACCTTTCTCATTGATGTGGTTAATTACAAGCCCTTAGCACATTGATCTGTTACTTGGAAGCAATTCACGTGCTCTCTGGTACTGGGGAAATTCTCTCTTTGTTTCTTCTTGATTCAGATTAGACTCCCTTCTCAAGAAAAAAACCTTTCAATTTGATGAAGAGCCACATTCCTTGCAAAACTTGACCCCAAACATTTGAGATTAGCTGCCGCTGGCATTTCTCTTTCTCACAGTCTTGACAACAAAACTTGGTGCGTTTTTCTCTCCAGGATCCAAATAATAATAGCTAAACTCCTCAGGGACAGCTGTGAGGCAAGTATTTTAAAAGCAACCACATTAAAGTTATCTGAAGACTGCAAACAAGAGCCAGTGCTTATTTTTCCGCACGGGTCTCCGAGTGCGCACGTGTGTATTTGGGTCCGTTAAAATACCAGATTTGTTACCACTCATCCATGTGCTTCAGCTTCCAAAACCCTGTGACTCGTCTCTCTTCTGTGCACCCCATCCATGAGGGTTTATGCCTTTATATAATAAATCCCTTTTCTGAAGTTGAGTTGACGGGGTGGGGTTGGGGAGTGGACAAAATTATATGTATGTGCTCAATCTGCTATGTTGACCCAGAAATTTAGTATCTTTTGGAAAAGAGAAAGCACAGAGCGGGGAGGAGAAGTCAGGGGTAAAAAATACTGATGTCCAGTTTGGAAGTCAGTACCCATGTCTACAGATAAAAAGCTAAATTAAGTGAAATGGGATGGAGAGATGGACTAGGGATTTATCTGTGTGTAGGTGGAACCTGGATGAGAACAAAGGATCAGGCTTGAATCTCTCTCTCTGCAGCTGGAGTGGCCTTGGGGAAGTTACCTAATGACCCTGAATAGGTGTCTGTTTACGTTCGGTTACATTCAGTTTAATAAGTAAATCACTGAAAATGGAGAAGGCTTTGATTACATAGTGTTTTGCGTGAATGGTTTTGTTAGGAAATGCTCCAAGGGCATCATTCTTAGGCTATATCAAAGATCTGATCAACTGGAGGCCCCTCAGTTTGTGGGGCTCCCAAGATGCAAATTACCTGCATTTGCCTACCTGTGCCAAGGGGACACCTGCAGTTTGGAGAGCTTTGGTTTGTGTTTCTTTCCCCCAGTGCTTTTGCTGGGAAATGATCTGCTGAATGAACATCCATTGCTACTTCATTATTTTACTTAGAAATCCAGTGTTTTTCTTCTGTGGGTGTCATAGACTGAATCGTGCCCCTCTAAAATTCATGTTTGAAGTCCTAACTGCCCCCCTCCCACCCACCCAGAACCTCAAAATACGACTGTATTTGGAGATAGGGTCTTTACAGAGGTAATTAAGTTACAAATGAGGCCATTAGGATGGGCCCTAATCTTATAAGAAGAGGAGATTAGGAGGGAGACCCACAGTGGGGGGGCCATGTGAGGACACAGGGAGAAGACGGCCGTCTGCAAACCGAGCAGAGAGGCCTCAGGAGGAAGCAGCCCTGCTGACACTTTGATTTTCAACATCTAGAACTCCAGAACCGTGAGAAAAGAAATTGCTGTCATGTAAGCCCCCAAGTCATGGTATTTTGTTACACGGCCCAAGCAGACGAATACAGTGGGGAAGCAAAAAGAACAAGGTTGGGCTCGAGGTAGATGGAGATACAGATACAAGTGTATGGATATTTAAAATTAAATACCTTAATCCCCAACTTCATTATTTTTCTTCTATCAAACATAATCCGATTTGGAACGAAAAAGGCTTTGAGCACATTTTAATTTTGCTAATTTTCTTAGGAGAGGTTTATTTATTTATTTTTTTCACACTTCTGCTCCCAGGACTAGTCAATTAGTAGATGCAAATATAAAACTTCATCTATTAGCAAATCTCGGCTGGACTTCTTTCTCCTGGGGTGACTCTCCTTAAGTCGTAGATCAAATCCGGCTCCAGGAAAAAAAGTGTCACAGTTTCTTTTTCCTCTTTCCGGCTGACTTACGGCAAGAATACATTTTTCTTTCCCCAGGGATGGCAGATTCTGTCCTGGAAATTCACAGGAGTGACGTTGGTAGCAGTTGTTCTTAAAATCTGGTCCTGTCTTTTTTTGCAGAGCTGTGTCTCTGACATACCTTTATGTTTAAAGAGGAAACCTGTCACCTGAGCTCCTCACAGCACCGTTTTTTGGTGGATGTCCTAAAATTGGCCGGGGCAGGGTCCCTTTCAGATGTGGTCTTCACAGTTCCACGTGGGGTCTCAGTGGTCAGGGACATGCCAGGCTGTACATCTGGCGTCATGGGCTTTGGCCAGGGAGCTGGAGAGTTTCCATGTTCCAGCTAACATTTGGATTTCAGGAGCCATCCACTCAGCTGACTGACTATAGAAGGGTATTCTCCTGACCTGCCATTTCTTTTTTTTTAATTTAAATTCCAGGTTCCCTGGAAAGCTACTGGATGTTGTAAACAGGAGAGCATGATGATTTTATTTAAATTAAAAAAATTTTTTTTAATTGTGGTAAAATATACATAAGATTTACCATTTCGATCAATTTTAAGTGAATGTTAAGTGCATTCAAATTGTCATGCAGACAACCTCCAGAACTTTTTCATCTTCCCAAACTGAAACCCTGTATCCATTAAACCACAACCCTCCCATTCTCCCCTCCCCCCAGCCCCTGGCAACCACCATGCGACTATCTCTAGGTACCTCGTTTAAATGGAATCATCCAGGATTATCTTTTTGTGACTGACTTATTGTGCTTCGTGTATTAGCCTCAAGGTTCATCCATCTTGGAGCTTGTGTCAGAAGTTTCTTCTTTTTTAAGGCTGCATAATATTCCATTGTATGTATAGACCACATTCTGTGTATCCATTCATCTATGCGTGGATGCTTGGGTTACTTCTACCTTTTGGCTATTGTAAATAATGCTGCTATGTGATACTATGTGCAAGTATCTCTTTAAGACCTTATTTTCTATTCTTTAATATATATGTATATACACACATGTGTATATATACATATATCTATATATATCTCTAGAGATATCTATAGAAGATATATATATATATATAGAAATGGGATTGCTGCATCCTTTGGTAATTCTGTGTTTAGTTTTTTGAGGCACTGCCATACTGTTTTCCATAGCAGCTGCACCGTTTTACATTCCCTTGAGCAGTGTACAAGGTTCCAATTTCTCCATATCCTCAACAACACTTGTTATAGTCTTTTTTTTTTTTTTTTGACATAGCCATCCTGGTAGGTGTGAGGTGGTATTTCACTGTGGTTTCTGCCACTTTTTTTTTTTATATTGAAGTTTAGTTGATTTATAATATTGTATTAGTTTCAGGATAGTGATTCAGTTATACATATATATATTTTTTCATTATAGGTTATTACAAATTACTGAATGTAGTTCCCTGTGTTATGCAGTAGGACCTTGTTATTTATCAATTTTATATACAATAATTTGTGTCTACTAATCCCAGACTCCTCATTTATCCCTTCCCCCTTTCCCCTTTCCCCTTTGATAACCATAAATTTGTTTTCTATGTGGATATCTTTCTATTTTCTAAGTTCACTTGTGTCTTTTTTTTCAGATTCCACATATAAGCGATATCATATGATACTTGTTTTGTCTCTTTCTGACTTATTTCACTTAGTGTGATAATCTCTAGGTCCATCCATGTTGCTGCAAATGGCATTATTTCATTCTTTTTATGGCTTAGTAATATTCCATTGTGTATATATATATACCACATCTTCTTTATCCAGTCATCTGTTGTTGGACACTTAGGTTGCTTTAATGTCTTGGTTGTTGTAAATAGTGTTGCTATGAACATTGGGGTGCATGTATCTTTCGAATTAGAGTTTTTGTCTTTTCCAGATATATGCCCAGGAGTGAGATTGCTGGATCCTATGGTAACTCTATTTTTAGTTTTTAAAGGACTCTCCATACTGGTTTCCATAGTTCTGTGACAGTTTGGAATGCCTGTTGCACGTGTCTTGTGTCTTCAGGTGTTAGTGTACAGAGATGGTAAGACCCAGTTCCTACCACAAGGGAGGAATCTCATGGTCTGTTGGAGAGAGGCATCTAAACAGAAAATTGTAACACAACACGACAGGTGTCGTGACAGAGACAGGCCTTAAGAGAGCACAAAGTTGATGCAATCAAGAAAGACTTCCTAGAGGTGGGGGTACTTCTTAAGGCATTTCCTAAAGCCTTAAAGCCATATTTTTGGAATAAAATGACGTTTGAAGCATTTTTTTCCTTTCGGTTTGTGTGTCTCTGACTCTGAGAGGTTGTAAAGGTCACTTCATTGGGATCCTTACTTTGCAGTTTGTGGTTATCAGAAAGAGGCTGAACTGAGATCTTTGGGACGAAAATGCACAGCAGGTGAGTAGGTGGGAGGGGCTCACGGAGCCTGAACAGGTGATGTGTGTTTGCACTGCATCCGTTCCATCTGGGAAGTTCGAAGGCTCTGGGCCTGGGGAGTTTGTCACATGGGGGAAGATGCAGTGACAAGATGTAGAGAGAGAAACAAAGTATATAAAGAAGGTGCTATTCTTGTTGTGATGACTCACATGTGTCAAGCCTTTGAGGATCTATGCAGAGGGGGAAAGGATAGAATTGCAGCGTGGAGGGGGCCAGTCTGGCTCCCAGTCCTGGGACTGAGGCCGTGTGTGATCTCACCCATGTTTCCGAGGGCCGTCCTGACGCCCAGACGGCTCTGTTCCCATTCTCATTCCCCTGCACTGCCTTTTATAGAACTGCTTTTAAAAGAGGCAGCGGGTCTGATGTCACAAGATCTGTATGCCTTTCTCAGGGAGGAGAGACAAAGAAAGGGAGAGAGAGCGAATATAATTTTGCTGAACTTCTGTGTCAGACTTCCCCTTTTCCAGTTTGATTTAGTGTTTATATATATAGTGTATGCTCCTTGGAAGGCCCCCTTGAAACTTTTTTCTCTCCCAGAGTACATGGAGAGCCCCTCTGTACCCCTGGAACCCGCAGAGTATCAGGAACGTGATGCCCAGGGTGGTGGAGAGATTAACCAGGGCAGCACACTTGCTGGTGTGGGGCTATGATGAGGAAGCCATTGGGAGCCTCTTCCCTTGGCTCATTCTAGTCCTTGAGGCTGGCTCAGAGGGAGCAGAGCATTCATTTTTAAGGATGTGGTTGGATGCGCCGTGCAGTTGCTCACCAGTCGCTGTGTGGGAGAAGCTGGGGAGGCTAAAGCTGAGAGGGGCCCTGGTAATGCTGCGATGGAAGAGAACAGTAGTCAAAAGAACAGCTCACCTCCCCACGCCGACTGTCCCTCTGTCTGCTTCCCCAGTTCCTTTCATCATCTATTCCGGACCTGGATGGAAACCTGACGTTAACTACTGCTGCAATGTCACTGGTGCTAAAAATTCCTAGATACTACTTAGCCATAAAAAAGAATAAAATAATGCCATTTGCAGCAACATGGATGGGCCTGGAGGTCATTCTAAGTGAAGTAAGCCAGAAAGAGAAAGAAAATTGCCATATGATGTCACTTATATGTGGAATCTAAAAAAAAGAAAAGACACAAATGAACTTATTTACAAAAAACAGACTCACAGACATAGAGAACAAACTTATGGTTACCTGGGAGGAAGAGGGTGGGAAGGGATAAATTAGGAGTTCAAGATTTGCAGATACTAACTCCTACATATAAAATAGGTGAACAAGTTTCTACTGTAGAGCACAGGGAACTCTATTCAATATCTTGTAGCAATGTATAATGAAAAAGAATACGAAAACGAATATATGTATGTGTATGGATGACTGAAACATCATGCTGTACACTGGAAATTGGCACAACATTGTAAATTGACTATACTTCAATAAAAAAGAATGCAAAAAACAAAACAAAAAAAAACCCTAGAAAATGTAGCAAAATTGTTTGTGATGACGTATCAGTTTCCTGGGGCTGCTGTAGCAACATCCACAGACTGGGCGGCGTAAAGGACAGAAGTGTATTGTCTCACAGACAGGATCTGGGAGTCTGAGATCCAGGCGTCAGCATGGTTGGTTTTTCTAGGGGTCTCTTTCCTTGGTGTGCAGACGGCCACCTTCTTCACAAGATCATTCTCTGTGTGTCCATCCCTGGCATCTCTTCCTCTTCCTATAGGACACCAGTCAGATTGGAGTAGGGCCCATCCTAATGGCCTCATTTGAACTTAATCACCTCTTTAGAGACCTTGTCTTTGAATAGGAGTACATTCTTGTAGTCCCAGAAATTGAGACTTTGACATCCAACAGGTACGGGGCAGGAAGTGTGTCTGTTTTATTTGTGGCTAAATCTCTAGGTCTGGGGCATGAATCTGTATCAGTTGAAGGCAGGCGTGAATCTCTTCTTTTCTGTTACGTTTGCTGTATCTTTGTCACACGTCTCCTGGACCATGGTAGCAGCGCCCTTCCCATCTATGCTTACTAGTGGGGTGCACACTGGCTGTGCTTGGTGGGTTTGGCAGATGAGGGTTCCCCCAAAGAGAGACTGGTGAAGTCCCAACTCAGAGTCCATGTTGGGGAGAGCCCGACTTTTCCACTTCCACTAGGATCACCATTTCTTACTGACCTAGGATATTATGAACACAAATATGTTGTTTTAAGCCCGTATGGATGTCTCAGTTCTTTGCATTGTCCTAAAAATGATTCTCAAGGAGTCTTTTTTTTTTTTTTATCACTTAAGCAATGTGCATGTATCTCTGCTTGCTGTCCAGACTGTGCATTCCAGGCAGGCCAGGCTGCATGCATCTCAGGATGCTTCCCTCCAGGTGCCCATCTGCGTGCTTGGCATGGCGCTTTTTCAGTAAGTTGAAATTTGAAAGATTCAATGAGAGAAGTTGAAAAGCAAAGGTTCCCCTGCCACGTGGCCAACTGTCCAGTGCAACAAGGCTCCATTAGCTTGCCGCAGAGCTTGCTTCTCTTTAGGAAAGAGTAACTATCGGGAGTGAAAGGAGTTCATCTTGTAGTGACCTTTAATGGAAAAAAATATGAAAACAAATATATGTATGCATATACATGACCGGGACATCGTGCTGCACACCAGAGACTGACACATTGTAATTGACTGTATTTAAAAAAAAAAGACTGAAAGGAGACTCAGAAAACAAATCTTCAATGTAGCAGGTGAATACTCTGCAAAGGAGACTTCTTGACCTTAAAAAAAAAGATGAGCCAGCGCTCATTGCTTAGTAAAAGCTAATGAGGGGAGAGTGCAAGCTAGTCTGGGGAGAAAATGTCTATTGACTCAGAGTTTCTCTCTCTGAAGGCAGTTTGCATAACAGTGATTACCCAACAATATTGGGTTGGAGGCTCCTTGGAATCCTTCCAGAGTAACTTTTGCTGAGCCCCCTCAGAAACCTGGCTTTGAAAGGAAATGACATGTGAAGGGTTGAGTTGCAGTGGTTGGCCCTGGGAAAGGATTAAAGGGGACATTCTGTCATGTGAGATGTCGGGAAAATTCATGAGATCAGTAGGTTGTCTCCTTGAAAAAACAATCATGCCTCTAATGGATTTTGAAAAAGGCAATTTAATTGGCCCCCTATTAGCCATTGTGGGCTGGAGTGAGGCAGGTGTTATTCTTCTTCATCCCTGTAGGGACCATGAGTTTTTCTACCTTTATAAAAGAAAACACAACCAAAATATATTTTTTGTCTGTAGTTTATTACCCTGCAAGTAGTGGAATGGAAAGGTGATAGTGAATAATTATTCCTGAAGAACAGAATAGTGTGTGTGTGTGTAACCAGGACACAAAACTGCTTGTAATTTATTTGGTAATAGTTATGGAATTAGGCAGGATAGAAATGGTCCTCAGAGAATTGTGCAGAGGAAAGGAGGCAGAAGGAAATTTTAGGTAGCTGATGCATAGATAGACAGGGAAATAGATGGACAGAGACTTAGAGCTGGATATATAGGACCCAGCAGAGAAAGAGACAAAGACCTTTTCTGGGATAACCCGAGGCAGCTGCATTAGGGCCCAAAGAGGTGCCCTGAGTTCGATGTTCATGTGATTTTGAAGCGAATACAAGAAAATTGAGGAAGGAGGGGTTGAGTCTTTACTAAATTTTTTTTTTTGCTGCACCTTCTTTTTTTATTCTTATTTTATTTTTCCTATTATTTATCAAGCTATAATTCCCATCCATAAAATTCACCCCTTGAAAGTATACAAATCACCAGGATCTAATTCTGGGATATTTTCATCAACCCCAAAAGAAGCTCCTCCATAAGCAACCACTTCCATTCCACTCTGCCCCTGGTAGCCACTAATGTGGTTTTTTTCCTCTCTGTGCTTTTGCCTATTCGGGACATTTCATATATATGCAGTCGCACAATATATTTGATTTTTGGTCTGGCTTCTTTAACTTAGCATAATGTTTTCAGGGTTTATCCATGTTGTAGTGTGTACTCCGTTCCTTTTCTTTCTCCCTTTCTTTCTCCCTTTCTTCCTTCCTTCCTCCCTCCCTCCCTCCCTCTCTCTTCCTTCCTTTTCTTCCTTCCTTTTCTTTCTTCCTTTTCTTCCTTTCTTCCTTTCTTCCTTCCTTCCTTCCTTCCTTCCTTTCTTTCTTTCTTTCTTTCTTTCTTTCTTTCTTTCTTTCTTTCTTTCTTTCATTCTTTCTTTCTTTCTTTCTTTTCTTCTTTCTTCTTTTACTTAACACCTTGAATGGTCCCAGTACTTGGGGAAATACAAAATATAAGTGTCTATGCTCTTGAAGAATTAAATGTGCAAGGAACACACCAAAAAACTCAATTATTTGGGCAAAATGGTAGGAGGCAAAAAAACACACACTGAATTCCTAGTGCTGGTGAGGTCATTGTTCCTCAGAGCCTTTCACTCTGAAGTGGTAATAATATTACCTGTCTCCTCTTTTTTTAAAAAAACCTCTTTTTTATTGTAGTTTAATTGACATATGACATTATATTAGTTTTGGGTGTCAACATAATGAGTCAATATGTGTATTCATTTGAAATGATCATTCATTCCTTTTTACAGCCTGAAAAAAATATTCCATCTCATGGATGCACCTCATTTTGCTTATCTATTCAATTATTGATGGATATGTGAGCTGTTTCCACTTTTTGGCTGTTACGAATAATGCTGCTGTGAACATTTGCGTGCAAGTTTTTGTGGGATAAATAGTTTTTATTTCTCCAGAGTATATATCTAGGAGTGGGGTTGCCAGGTCCTATGGTAACTCCATGTTTAAACTCTGTTAAACTGTTTTCAGAAATGGCCGCACCACTGTCCTCCCTACCAGCAATGGGCAAGAGTGCCTTTTACTGTTTGAGCCCCTGCTGTTTGCCAGGCACTGTGCTGCCCTCTTGGCGTGTGCCTGTCATGTGAGCTTACAGTCATTATTCCTTCTGTGCAGGATGAGAAAGGAGGCTCTGAGAGGTTAAGACAAGAGGGACAGACAGACAGACATCACTGAGGTGACTGTTACATGACCAGGTGTGGGATCTCCCCAAGACTGACCCCTAAAATCCTGCCCCAGGGCTTATTTGATATGTTACTTGAAACCAACCTGTATCAACTAGTGCAACCAACCAGCACTGGGCGGAGACACCGTGTCCAGTGCAGCGGAGGGAACTCTGCAGAGTAACCAGCCTTTCTGCTGTGTCTGCAGCTGGAACCAGAGCAGAAGCCAGGGGAAGCCAAGAGCCTCACAGGTTGCCTAGGACCCAGGAGGACACCGTGGCTCAAACCCAGAGGGCGGACAGGATGGGCTGGGCCAGGTCCCTGCCTGTGGTCCCTGGCACTCTGCTAGCTGGGAGTGGCTGGACATTTCCGAGACCACCTGTGCACAGTATCTACTGCCTCCGTGCACACCCGCCCACACCTGCCTCAGATTAGGAACCCGAATAGGACTATCCATAATTTCGTTTTGTCACTTCTCAGTGATTTATTGTTCTCGCAATTCTTGATTTTTGCCTCAGTGATTGTTATTTCTGCAAGATGGAGGGATATGAGCAAATACATCCCAAGTTAAGGAGCTCCTCCGGGCCATCTTAAATGTGCACTGTGTCACATGGGCACCTCCTGCTGACCCTCTGGAGGGAGGAGAGGCTGGTGATGCCACCCACATACCTGCACACTTGGGCAGGTGTCTGCCTGACACCTCCTGAATGTTCTGGCCCTGGCCTGGGGTTAACAAGCTCTTGCTGGAGAGTGGACCAGATGGCCAGAAGAAGGGCGAGGGAGACACTTCTTCCCACGTCCATTCACTGCAGCTTTTTGGAAATGGAAACAGGTTCAATGCTGGGGCCTCTTCGAATAGACAGGTTCTGTAGGTCGTTCATCCCTCCAGGGTTTCCACATCTTCTCAAGCCAACAGCAGTAATTCAGACTATTTTTCTTTCACAGATTATTTGCTCAAACTCTGGCCACGGAGGTCATTTTCTAAGCGCTGGGGAATACCTGGAGCATGGAAGTGTGTGCATCTTCTTTGGGTCGATTGTATCTGCTTGCATCTCTCTTTAGTGAAGTGTGCAGATCATTCCGCTGCTTCACCTGCAGAAACCCGCAGCCTCCAGGTTCAGCTGGGCAGGGCTGCTAACCACTGGGGGACACGGGTGTGTTTTTCTTCATGGAATACGCACCTCTGCTGGGCCTGTTTGGTTTTCTCATCTGAGAACTCTAGCAAGGGAGGAAACCAAAGTCACATGGAACGGTGAGGCGCGTGAGAGGCGAACTGGAGAAGTGTGAGGATGCAGAAATCCATCCCGGTCAGAGGATGCCTTGTGCTCTGGGGATCACGGTGGCATTGATGGCTCTGGGGCTCTAAGGAATCAGTTTTTTTCCTGTGTGTTCACAGGCAGAATTAAGGCCAGGGTGTGGAAAATACATTGATGAGGCTCTGGTGACTCTGTTTAGAGAACATTGCAAACGAGCCCCACGGAGTAGGCTGTCTGGGGGCTCACAAGCGAGTTTGTAGCTCTAGAGGCATTTACTCTGAGGCTGGACTCTGTCCTGGCATCAGTGCGGAGGAAATACACTGTGTTGGGTCAAGGCCTGGAGCAGCCCTGCATGATCCTGAGAGTCTAGGTTCTTGTGTATTTGGTCGGTTCATATTTATTGGAGTGAGGTTACTTTGTATCTGCCGAATGTATGAATTCCCCAGGAAGCTGGGTTTTACCACTTGCACACCCAGTGCATACATCCTAGGCTAGCGTTCATATTGCCGTGCCTGGCTGGGTCCACCTCAGTAAAGAGGAATTTTGCCTCTTACTTCCCTCCTTCTAATTTCCGGGGGTTGAATCAAGTGCTGAGAGACTTGACGATTTCCCACACGGAGCCACAAAACCCCTATAAGGAAGTCTGTTGATTTCCAGATCCAGCCATTCCACGCTCTGCGTTTACTGACGGATGTGCTTTCTTGCCGTGTCCTCATTCTGTCACATGTGTTTCCACACTGGAGCCGCAGAGCGAGGGGGGCATGGAATCTGAGAGCTCCAGGGGGTCTCGGACACTCTTCAGTCACGTCCCTGCTTTACCTGTGTGAGCATCGTGGCGGGGAGCCGTCTAAGGCCGTCACTGACTGGGGTGGAGCCAGCACTGGGATCTACAGACCCACAACCCACACGGGCTGAGCTTTATTATTTTTTTCTGTCAGGGTCATTGTGTTTCCATAATGAAACCTGGAGTAGAAGCAGCACATTTCTCTGCTCTCTTCTACAGCCGACTCCTTGTAAGAGTTGCCTGGACCTGCTGCCTTTGTTTCTTCACCTCTTGTTCTCTCTCGAACCTACTCTGGGCTTTGCTTCCCTGGCATTGGTTCTGCAAAATTCACTGATGCCTCGGCGTCACCCCATCCAAGGGTCGGTCCTCGGACCCCACTATTGCCAGGTGTTCTGATAGCATTCCTCTCAGCCTTTCTTCCTTGGCTCTTCTCTTTTTGGTCCTCGGGATTCAGGTTTCCTTTTTCTCTGTGTATCTCCGTTGCCTAGGTGACTCCTCAAGGATCGTGTCTTTAAATTCCCTTTAGACACTGGTGAATCCCAATTTATATCTCCAAACTGGACCTCATCCCATGTCATATGCTTGCTGTCTCCATTTGGACGTCTTCTAGGCATCTCCAGTGGAATATATCCCACCCAGGCTCTTGATTCTGTGTCACACCACCTCATACCCCAAATCTTTTCCTCCCCCGCTTCTCCATCTTAGTCGGTGGCACCAACGTCCAACCTTCTTCATTGCTCAGGCCAGAAATGTGAAAGGGAGCTATTCTTCAAGGCACTCTTTCTCTCATGTGTCTTCAGATAAGCTGAGGTTCGGCTGATCTGGGTTGAGCTGAGCTGGGCTTGGTTCTAAGCTACACATGGGATCCGGCTGTTCCATGTGACTCTCATTCTCCCTGGACCAGTGGGCCACCCAAAGCACATTGTCATGGTGATACCAAGATGAAGAGGCCAAGGTGTAAGCACATTTCAAGCCCCTGCTCATGTCACAGCCACTAGTCCCAAAACGAGTCTTATGGCCAAGCCCAAAGTTAAGGTGGGGGAGTACACTCTGCCCAGCCAAATGGTCAGGCCCAGTATTAATGGAGAGGGGTGTGGACTCCTCTCAGGGGCGTGGAGGGCAGAGATTTGCTGAACAGAAGTCTAAGGCACCGCCTCAGGGGAGTGCTGAAAAGGGAAAAGAGGAAATTTGCTTATAAGTAAATGGAATCTTGTCCATGGGGTCTGTTTGTAAGGAACTGGATCTGTGTTTTTTTAAACTTGTGGTGCTTCTGAATGGCTTTTTAAGAGTAGGTATTTTATTTTCAGGTTCTTATAAGTAATTAGGGAAGGTGGTGGTGGTGGTAGTGATGGTGATGATGGTGATGACAGTGGTGGTAGTGGTGATGGTGGTGTGTGTGTGTGTGTGTGTGTGTGTTGAAGGAAGGTAATGTTGATCATTTTGGGTGGGCGAAAGAAGTAGCAACATTTTCCTAAGGTAATTCACTTTTGTGTGTCTTACTCTCCCTTATCCTTCTTCTGAATTCATAATTTACCTTCTATGATATGACCACAGTTGTCCCTCAAAATCTGTGGGTCTACACATAGGACATTAAAAAAATTATATGCTTTTGGCAGAATTTGGTGAAGGTGGTTGCTAACCCTCACTGCCCTCCCTCCCTCCTCTTGAAGGAGTGGAATCCTCAGAGGGCTCGGGGCACGAGAAGGAAGGAGATGAATTTCCTCTGAAAGCTGTTGGGACCTGCAGGCGCTTAGTGAGTGCGACAGGTGGCCTGGCCTGCGGTGTCTTGTGCGCATGTGAAGCCAGCAGATTTCTTGGGTCGTGGCAGAGGGCTTTCTTCAATTCAGCATTTCCTGCCCAGCCCTGGGTCAGCTTTATTTTCCTTTGTGTAGTTTTGTAAGTGATGTGAGGCCAACTGACACAATTAACCTGTGCAGTCAGCGTCTCTCGTCCATTTGCTCCAAGCAATCCTGACAATCGGCAATCTCTTTTCTTTATTTTGTTAGAAATACTCTTTTCACCTACACATTCAGGCAGCATGTGTCAGCCAGAGATACATGTTTATCACCTCTGCACACAGGGGGCTGTTTATGCTGATTTTTGTCTGGCCCTGGGAGTGGCATTCCTTTCCATCACAGTGGCATAAAACCTGAGAGTGGATTTCATTAAGGCGTGCTTGGCCACCCGCTCCACGGAGACCCAGGTTCCAGACCCACCCCTGACTGCCGAGATCTGAAGGTCAGTTCTTCCTCCTCACTGGGCCTCCCATTTCTTGTCTGCTGACAGTGGACAGGGCTAGTCTTAGGATCAGATTAAATAATCTTTGTAGAAAGATTCCAGGAAATGTAAAGTTCATAACACGTGTAAGACATGTCATTCGGAATAAAACTGCAGTTTGAAAATTTATAGACAGTTTGTTCCAGAAGTACTTAAAGCACATAACAGTGATTCATACCTCTTGGAACTGCAGAGGCTGCATGAACAGTTTGGTTAATGGGCGAAAATGTACTTCCAGTGTTCTGGCTCCGGGGGTGGGGAGCGCATGTCCAGAGACTTATTAGTCATCGTTTTGTCTCCCAGGACAGAATCCAGCAGTGGATGGCCATCTGTTCTGGACTGACTGTTCATGTCCCCCCGCCCCAGTTCGTATGTTGCAGCCCCAACCCCCGATGTGATGGTATTGGGAGGTGGGGACTTGGGGAATTAAATAGTCTTAGATGAGATCATGAGGGCTGAGTCCCCACGATGGAGTTAATGCCCTCATAAGGGGAAAGGACAGCACATTTTGCTCTCTCTCCACCATGGGAGGGAGGACCAGCAAGAAGGCGGCTGTCTGCACGCCCTCACCAAGAACCCAACCCAAGCTGGCACCTCCAGCGTGGGCTCCCCAGCCTCCAGAGCTGGGAGAAATAAATGTCTGCTGTTTAAGCCCCTTGGTGGTTAGAATTTTGTTACAGTAGCCCAAGCAGACTAAGACATCAGGGACAATTTGAAGACAAGGTCATACGAAGATGGTTGACGGAATGGCTGTGTTTAGGTTGGAAAAAAAGGACAAATGAGGACAGGTTGTGATAATGTCTTGAAATACTTGAAAATTACATGGAAGTGTAATTATTTGCATGAGAGATGTAGAAGGGAGAAGTAAGACCACTGGGTAGAAGATACTAAGCTACACATTTTTTAAAAATTTGGTTGATTTAAACCAGAAAAATTGAAACAAAAACAGCTCATCTACTTTTCCCATCCCTGCCCTCTGCCTTTGGCAACCACCAGTCTGTTTGCTGTATCTGTGAGCTTGGTATGTATGTACGTTTAAATGCCACATATTAGAGAATATAACTTGTCTTTTTTTTTAGGTTCCACATGTGTTTGATACCATATGGCATTTTTCTTTCCTTTTTTGGCTTACTTCACTTAGAATGACAGTCTCCAGGTCCATCCATGTTGCTGCAAATGGCATTATTTTATTATTTTTTATGACTGAGTAGTATTCCATTGTATAAATAGACCACAACTTCTTTATCCAGTCATCGGTTGATGAACATTTAGGTTGCTTCCATGTCTTGGCTATTGTAAATAGTGCTGCTATGAACATTGGGGTGCATGTATCTCTTTGAATTAAAGTTCCCTCTGGATATATGCCCAGGAGTGGGATTGCTGGATTGTATGGTAAGCCTAGTTTTAGTTTTTTGGGGAATCTACATACTGTTTCCCATAACAGCTACACCAAACTACATTCCCACCAAAAGAGGGTTCCCTTTTCTCCACAGCCTCTCCAGCATTTATTGTTTGTGGACTTTTGAATTGATGGCCATTCTGACTGGTGTGAGGTGTAGTTTGATTTGCGTTTCTTTGGTAATTAGTAATAGTGAACATTTTATATGTGCCTATTGGCCATTTATATGTCTTCATTGGAGAATTGCTTGTTTAGGTCTTCTGTCCATTTTTGGATTAGGTTTTTTTTTTTTTTTTATTATTAAGTTGTGGAGATTAAGCCCTTGTTAGTCTCATCTTTTGCAAATATTTTCTGCCATCCTGTAGGTTGCCTTTTTGTTTCACTTATGGTTTCCTTTGCTGTGCAAAAGCTTGTAAGCTTTTTAGGTCCCATTTGTTCATTTTTGCTCTTATTTCTATTGCCTGGGTAGACTGCCCTAGGAGAACATTGCTCAGATTAATGTCAGAGAATGTTTTGTTTATGTTTTTTCTAAGAGGTGTATAGTGTCTTGTCTTATGTTTAAGTCTTTAAGCCATTTTGAGTGTATTTTTGTGTGTGGTGTGAGGGAGTCTTCTAACTTCACTAATTTACATGCAGCTGTCCAGTTTCCCCAACACCATTTGCTGAAGAAACTGTCTTTACTCTATTGTACATTCTTGCCACCTTTGTGAAAGATTAATTAACAGTGAGTTTATTTTTGAGCTCTCTATTCTGCTCCATTGATCCATGTGCCTGTTTTTGTACCAATACCATGCTGTTTTGATTACTGTAGCTCTGTAGTATTGTCTGAAGTCTGGGAGGGTTATTCCTTCATCAGCTTTTTAAAGTAGGCAAATATACACAGTCTTGTGGGACCACAACATTAACCCTGGTAGCCACCAGAGGCAGGTGATCTGGAGGTGACCCCTGGGCAGCAGTTGCAAACACGGGGGCTTCACGTGAGTGAATAAGCCCTTTTCTGGGTGATACCAGCCAGCTGTAGCGAGGCAGAGGGAGAGCACTGAGATGGCGGCCACGGCCTACATTCCTGGACAGCAGCTCTGTGGGCCACTTAAATGTGTGCCAGCCCTGAAGCCTGCCCGTCAGGTTGGAGCACCAGGACACAACAGGGGTCTTCTGTATGGAAAGACACGGGTAGGGAGGGTGTGCCTCAGTCTGCTGCCTGCCGTGCCCGGGGGTGGTAGCCTGCCAAGAACTTTCTGATTCCACAGTCTGTGGGACCCAGTACTGCAGTCTCTCCCCACCCCTAGCCATCAAAGCCAGGCAAACAAGTCGTGTCCCCTGGGTGGCAGCCACAAAAACTGGGACACTAGACATAAAAACCAGGGCACCCGGCGCTTGTAAAGCTCCCCTCCAGGAAACACTGGAGCACTCTGGAGCGCGGCAGAGGGTGAGTGCAAAGAGAGCACGCCCTCTGATGGCTCTAGACGGGATTACAGTTATCCCTTAGATGCGTGTTTAATTAGAGCCTTCGCCGCAGACCACGGTCACGATTAGCTAATTGGCCTCCTTCACAGAAGGACCGATTTTTTGGGTCCGCTGCCTCTTCCTGTGCCTGTGGGTGGTAGCTGTTTAAGAACTCTTTCTTCATTGTTTACAGCCCTGAGGGACCAATGAACATAAGCCCTACTGGACTCCAGAGCCAGGCGATCAGGTGACATCCCCTGGATGTTAGCCAACAAAAAACTTGGGTCACAGACGCGTGTAGGAGCACTCTTCTGGTAGATACTGGGGCTCGAGAGTGGAGGGAGGGCCCAAAGATGGCACCTGCCAGTTCCAGTCCCCGGAGAATGTTCCAGGAAGCTCCTAGATGTGTGCTGATGCACACGCCCACCCCTGAGACCGACGCTTTCCTGTAAACAAGGGGGCCTCCTTCACTTCAAGTCTAGACACTATCGACCAGCTGCTTCTTAGCTGGGCCCTGGGATGGGCGCGTCCAAGCTCATGAGCCTTTAAGAGCGAATTCTCAGATTGCTTCAGTCTTGCGAGCCCTGTTGGTTTTCAAAGTTAGATGTTTGGAGAGCTTCTCTCTTAAGCTTATGTCTTCAAGGTTGGAACGCCCGATGTGGGGTTCGAAGCCTTTGCTCCTCAGGGAGAAGCTCTGGGTTTTGAGTTTTCTCCTGATGGTGGGTCACTGTGTCAGGGATGGGGTTTATGGTAAGATTGTGTGCCAGCCTCTCCTACTTGCTTCAGTGCAGTTTTCTCCTTGTTTGCCCAAAGTGTAGTTGTTATTCAGCCAGCCTTCAGGTTTTTTAAAGAAGAAATTGTTCCATATATGGCTGTAGACGCAGTGTGCCCACGGGAGGAAGCGACCCCAGGACCTTCCGATGTCTCCATCTTGAACCAGAACTCCAAGCTAAACACTTTGAAATTTTATCTAGTTGAGCTGGAAACCAGGAATGCCCTGCCCTACAAGGTGGTGAGTTCATTATTCCTGGAGGAACACAGTCCCCACTGGGTGGCCATCTCTTTGGAATTCCCACACTTGATGGGGCAGGGCAGTGCGGGGGGCGGGGGTTGGTCTCTCCTTCCTTCCAACTCAGGATTGTGAGTTGAACCCCAAGTGTACCATTTGTCTTAGAATGATTTACTTCATTCTCTTCCACCAGGAAGCAGCCGATCCAGTTGAACTCTGATGAATTCATTTTGAGATATTAAGATTAACATAACCTTTGGACATCATGTCTGGGGAGCGCTGAGGATATAGGACAGAGAATGTCAAAATCATCATAATAATGCAGACGGTAACAAATGTCAAGATCATCATGCTAATATATGAACTGGGGAGTCAATAATGATTTGACATGAGTTCATGAAGCAGTGTTGACCCATTTCTGACATGTCTCCGGGAGATTTCTGTATCAGCACTAGAACACGGTCATATAACTGGCCAGCCCAGCTTACAGCGCACTTAGTCATTCGTTTATTCATAGTCTTTGCTCATTCATCCATTCATTCAGGTGTACAACATGGATGAGGTGCTTACTTTGTGCCAGACTGTGTGTAAGACACAGAGATGTTTCCAGGTTTGCGAGAAGCCAGGGCTCTTGTGAGCGAACAGTCAAGGACACCTGTGATATGATATGAGCAATGCCGTGGTCGAGATTTCTACCGAGGAGCAGCGTCTGACTTCCTGGGTTGAGGAAGTGCTCAGGAAAGGTGTGCAGGGCTGTGCTGAGTAGCAAGGATGACTACAGCAGAGGCACTGAGGGGTAGTGGCTGTTTAGAAGCATCAGAAGAGGGCAGGGCAGCTAAAACTAAGGGTGCAATAGAGAGGAAGGTGGAGGATGAGGCTGGGTAGGGAGTCAGCTCATGAGTAGCTTTGTATATCTCATGACAATTTGGGGATTTTTTTTCCCGTAAGTAGCTGGGACGCACTAGTGAATTTTAAGCAAGCAGTGGTCAGATTTGCACATTGGAAAGCGCACTTTGAAAGCCACAGCGTTAGGAGTTGACTGCAATAACTCGAGGAAGAGATGACTTGAGTTTGAATCCGGGTGGTGACAGAAGCGATGGAGGGGAGGAACAGAGTCAAGAGATGAGAACTAGCAGCAAGAGTCATTTGAGTAATGACTTTTAGGCAGCTAGATAAAAGTAAATATATACGTACATTTAGCACACATTTATATATGTTAGCATGTATGTTTAACTTTAATATTATCTATGTAGTGATTAAAGCGTTTACGTAATGCCTTGTATCTAATGAGCATTTGTCGGTTTACAGAACATTTGTCAGTAAAACTAACATTTGTATCCAAAAATGGTGCTTCCTCTCTCTCTGTTGGCAGTATTTCCAGACTGGCTTTTCGGTTGCATTGATCCGCCTGTCATTTCTTGTCCCATTCCCTCACTATCTTAATCATGAGAGCTTTTCAGTATGTTTTCCTCGCTGGTGGGTTCCATGTCTTCCTGGCTCCTCTTGGCGCATTTCTCGGGGGTCCTCCCCGCCCCCCTCTGTCAGCATGCTGGCTTGGTCGGGAAGGCCCCCTCGCTCTCCCAGGCGTACGGGGATGTTGGCCAGGAGTAAGCCTGGAGTTAGTGCTCACTGTTAAGCTCCTGGCTGTGACTTCCTGGTTGTCTATGAGTTTTATCAGTTTCCAAACGCTTTAGCGTTGTGTGGGATGTCCCTGGGACTCTGGGACTTCCAGCAGGAGTGGGGGCCTCTGTAGAGATGCCCTGACATAGGCTTGCCCAGTGGAAGAAGGTCACGTGATGTGCTGGGCTCCTTGGCTGTGTGTGCGTGTGTGTGTGTGTGTGTGCGCGTGTGTGTGTCTCCACACGGGGCTGTGCCTGCCGAGATGATGAGGAGCTTTGTGAGTTGACAGGGCACCAGATTGCATTTTGCTCTGGTCTCTTATCTGTTCTGGACTTTCTGCCTCTGTTATGAGTCCCGTCCCTGTTTCTGAAAGAATAATGCTGGTTATCTGTAAACTCATAAGTTTAAACTGTAACCCTGGAGAAAATGATGTCCTTAGCTATGCGGAGGGAGGCGGGCAGGCAGCCGGAGCTGATTTACAGCCCTGGCTCTTTATTTCTGCTGCCGCTGTGGATGGAGCCCGTGGAACTTGGGCCAAACGGAAGACACAAGGCGGCCGAGTGGTTTCCTCCTGCTGAGCAGTTAGCAAGCAAGGGCACCTCAGGGACCCTGGGCTCCGTGTGAGAGAGAGGGAGCTGCTCCCTCATCATTTCTGCGGCAGAAATTCAGCTGCACTAAGAATTTCTTTAAATTTCAAAAGTGGAGCTTATTTTTAACAACTTAATGTTTGGAAGATTGGATGACTGTTAGGAAAAACATTTGAGAGCCTCACCTCCTGGCATGTATGTAAAATCTCCTCCCTGTCACCATGCCACTTTAATTATTATTGCTTTATTTCTTAACTTAGTATCAGACAGGGCAAGCCCCTCCCCCCATTTTTATTCTTTTTTAAAGAGGTGTATGCTTTAGCACCTCTGTGTTCTTCTCGGTTAATTTCAGAACATTTTATTATGTTTCAGAAAAAAAATCCATTTAGAATTACATTAAATCTATACATTAAAAAGAAGTGGTATCTTCATAACATTGTCTTCTAGCTAAAAATGTCTCCCTCTGCCAATTTATATATGTTTTATTTTATCCATTTAGTAAAATTCTGTAATCTCCTTCCTGTTGGTTAAAGTTATGTCTAGGTGTACTTCAATATTTGTTGCTTTTATAAATAGAATTTTTTTTTACATTATGTATCTGGTCAATTATGGCCAGAATACAAAACACCATTAGCACAGGAACCTCTCCGTGCCCCAGCCCGGGCATCCTGACTGAGGGGAGCCTCAGCTCCTGCCTCCTTTTTTTTTTTTTAACCGCCCTGGAAACTCTCCCATCATCGGCATGGCTGTCTCTAAAGCCACCAGAGCCCTTTTCACTGCCAAACCAAATGGCCCTATTCAGGCTTGATTTCCCCATGACATTCATCAGTGTGGGCTGTCTTTTTCTTTATGAATACAAATATACTATAATATGTGGTCTCAATCCCCCTTCTCTTCTCCAGATAGCTGTTTTTCTTGTGGATACTTACATTTCTTTCTTGACATCACTGTGGCAGATGGTTCCAAGTTCAGTCTCCATATTTCATCTCCAGTCATCTATATACTCGGCCATTTTTAGGACCTTTCTATGGGTCAGGCCTTGGGGTGAACATCCTTGCCTAGACATGGTACCATGCGAGAGGTCTTCCCACGGGGAGAGGTAAGATGCTGTATCTGTCAGGATCCCAGCAGGAGACAGATGGCACACTCAGAAGGAGTGATTGAAGAGATTTTGGCAACACATTTACAAAGGCTCGGGCAGAATTAAGGGAAGTCAACAAGGAATGACCAGGGATGGTGAGTTATTCTAGAGCGAGCAACAGAGGAGGAAGCAGTTGCCATGTCAAGGCCTGAAGGGGCAAGAGGAGGGTGTGGCTAACAGAACACAGTGTTTGGTGCAGCCACCGTGGAGAACAGTATGGAGGTTCCTTAAAAACTAAAAATAGAGTTGCCATATGATCCAGCAATCCCACTCCTGGGCATATATCTGGAGAAAACTATAATTTGAAAAAACACATGCACCCCAATGTTCACAGCAGCACTGTTTGCAATAGCCAAGACGTGGAAGCAACCTAAATGTCCATCAACTGAGGACTGGATAAAGATATGGTGTATGTATACACACACACACACACACACACACAATGGAATACTACTCAGTTATGAAAAGGAATGAAATAATGCCATTTTCAGCAACATGGATAGACCTAGAGATTATCATACTAAGTAAAGTAAGTCAGAGAAAGAAGCATACCACATGGTGTCACTTATATGTGGAATTGAAAATATAACACAAATGAACTTATTTACAAAACAAAGAGACTCACAGACATGGAAAACAAACTTATGGTTACCAATGGGGAAGCAGGGGGAGGAATAAATTAGGAGTTTGGGATTAGCAGATACAAACTACTTATATAAAATAGATAAACAATAAGGTCCTACTGTATAGTGCAGGGAACTATATTCAATATCTTATAATAACCTATAATGAGAAAGAATATATATATATGTATATATAACTGAATCACTATGCTGTACACCAGAAACTAACACAACATTGTAAATCAGCTATACTTAGATAAAAATTAAATAAGTAAACAGAAAAACAGAACACAGAGTTAGCTATAACCCTAGCCTCACCCTTGGAGATGGTTGCTTGATAGCAAATTTGCCAAGAAAAATGCAGCTTCTACCAAGTGATTGCCTGGTTGAGAGGGAGCTGGGGAATAAATACCCCAACCTGTCACTCTTCCCATCCATCAGTCTCCTGAAGGAAGCTCCTGTTGGTTGAGCCCAACCCAAAGCCAGAAGGCAAGGGAACCCTTGGTGCTGTCTCTGTAGGTCTGTCTCCTAGGGCATGAAGCAGAGAAAAAGGTGGAGAGAACCTTGCAGAGTATTCGGTAAAGTTGCTGTGGGATAGCTGACCTCAACTGGTTCTTCCTCCTTCCTTCTCTTCAACCTCTTGCCTACTAGCACCCTTGGCTCCGCAGTCTTGGACTACAGTAACTCAGGAGGCAGTATCTGTAGGCAAAGAAAGGCAATGCTAAGTCCTCTCAAGCCTGGTGCCAAGCAGCCACCTCATTCTCTTCCCTCTTTCCCTCTTTCCCTCCTTCTTCCCTTTGCCAAATTGTGACTTCCATGCCTGCATCTTCACATCAGTCTGCAGTGGCTACAACGGCTTCTGGCCAAAAAGCAAAGGGCACCTTCAGAAAAGAAGGTTCCTTGGGTGCATGGAGCCATCCCAACTTGTCCCAGTGGCAAATTTTCCCAGCTGTGTGAAGACCAACTTAGGTCTTGTTGGTGACCTTGAACTCTTATTTACAGTTGCCAAGAGTTTCCAGGGCCTGCTAAGTACGCACATTAAAATGCCAGTGAAAATTTTTGCTGCTTTGTTGAACCTTTCTGGCAGATTCAATTGGGGGGAAAATGGGAGCACATGGACCACAAAATATATAATTCATAGTTGTCACATCGCACGGTGAGGAATGATCTTTTTTTGAGGCTGCTAAGTGGGTGTCTTGCTAAGTGAGAAGAAGTAATGCCACAGGAAGGGGAAAAAAATCTCACTGGGAAGAGTCGTTCCCTGTGTCCCCTTGGTAGGATTAGCCTGCATTCCTAGTCTTAATTCCTGTGCGTTTTATAATCAAGTCCCTCCTTGGCTTCTCTGCCTGCGTTGGAAAGGCTGCCCAGGGGAGCATGCTGGGCCAACATGGCGGAGACACATCTTAGCTCCCGAGGTGGCATTTAATGACCTGGGATGGGAAGCGGTCTGTTCAGACTGGACAAAAGAAATGCTGTCTTCCTAAGGGGAGAAAAAGAGGTGCACAGATGAAATAAGAGGAAGAATCAGATATTTTCCACTGAAGCTGCTGAGTTAAGTTGAAGGTCAGTTCTGCCCCATTCTGGCAGCCTCCCTCCTTGACCCTTGGGCTCCATGCTGGCAAGAAAACCGCAGAAGGCTGAGTTTGTGGCTTGTGAGAAAAGGCCACAAATATTGGGGAGGGAAATCCTGGGTGAATAGCAAGAGCATACATAACCAGGAGAAAAACTCACTGCAGTAATCTCTCATCTTTTAAACTTGTGTGATAGTTCACACATCATATGTATCCCATACGTGTCAGCTAATAATTATATGATGAATACTAGTTGTGTTTACCTCCCAGCTTTGCCCAGGATCTTGAGGTCCTTTATGTATCTTTCTCCAGTTATAATTCAACTCTCTTTTTTATTGCTGTTTCATGGTTTCAATACATAGATTTTTATTTCTGAACTATATTTTGATTAGTTTTTGGCACTTCAAACAAATGTAATTCTATGCATTTTTTTAAAGTGGAAGTTTCTTTTTATTTATTTATTTATGGGGGTGGGGAATTGGGCTTATTTCTTTTCAGCGGTGGTACTGGGGATCGAACCCAGGACCTTGTGCATACTAAACACATGCTCTACCACTGAGCTCTACCTTCCTCACCCCCTGAATTCTATGCATTTTTGATGCTTGTCCTAAGTCTATGAGAGGTATCCATTTATTAGTAAAGTCATCCATTTTCATTGCTGTATAGTAGTCCTTTCAATGAGTCCATTACCATTTATTTACCGTTCTTCAGCATATTTTGAATGCTGGATTCTTCCTTCCTACATTTCCTGGACAGAGCATTTGTGTATATGTTGGGACTTGGCAGGAGTGTCTTATTCCATCTTCATTACTTTTGGATGGTCAAAGACTTAATCCTTCCAGGCCTCCATTTCTTCATCTCTCAAGTGATCATGGTGCTATCTACCCTGCTTGTCTAAGAGAAAAATGGATACAAAAGCATTTTCAAAATGTAAACCCTAAACAATGATCATCCATGGATGGAGAGTGGTCAAGTGGATTGATAAGGACCACAGGAAGCTTAAGCACTTGGTTCATATTGGGGTGTTTCTCCGTCCTTTGAAGTATCGGTTCCTTAAAGTCCAGAGTTTCAAATGAAGCTTCAGTGAGGGAGCATGTGTGTGGTGCCCAAAGGGGTAAGTCCTAAAGTATGCAATTCCTACCCTAGATACGGTGGAAACATAAGAAGAGTGTGGTCGGGGAGCACCTCCTGAGCATTGTCTACCTTTCTCCTTGCCCCTCGACATCTCTCCTATCCCCAACCTCCCTCCCCTTATCATGGCTACAGCCCTTTCCATACTGGTGGCTTCCGGGTTCATATTTCCAGCCCCCGCTACCTTCTGAACTTTGTTCTCATGTGTTTCAGCTCCCCACCGGACATCCAACTCCATCTGAATGTCCTATGGGTGCTCCATATCCCACACAGAGAGACCAGAATGCATCTCCTTGAACTTTCTTCTGTCTCTGTGAGTGGTGTCACCACCCAGTCCTCTTACTGGAAACCTGAGGCTGACTCAACTTCTCTCTCTCTTGCCCTAACACATCCTGCCTTGTGATGGTATCTCTGAAATCGTTCCCAAATCTCTGCTCTCTTTTTGATCACTACCACCTGTGCCCTAAAACGAGGCCCCTACCCTCCCTTGTCTGGGCTGCTGCAGGAGCCCCAGGGCTGCTCTCCTTCTGTCACAGAGCCCAGGTTCTATCCTCCCTTGAATCTCTCACTGCATCCAGAACTCAGGTCTTAGCTTCCTTTACCAGCCACAGAATCTCAGCAAAGTTAGTAAAGTCTCAGACTCGGTGTCCTCATTTGTCAAATAGAGATCACTCCCAGACCTTCCTCCTGAGGGTGTCAGGAGATTGGAGGAAACAATGATAGAACACATGTAAAGCACTTAGCAGCGTGCCCAGCACGCAATGGATGCTTGGTAAATGGTAGCTGACCCCATGTTTAGTGACTGCGGTCTGTCCTTGTGCTGGCTCTCTTCTAGATAAACAATTACAAATTATGCCTCAAGATCATGTTACTTTCCTTCTCCATGATTTCGGTATCTTGTCACTTATAGTTAAACATTTAACCTCAAGGGAACCAAGGTTGCACGTGACTTATGTGGGTTGTAAGCACTTTGGTCTTCATAGGTTGCTTCCTTCATAAAAAATGTTAAAAATTATATTTGATAACTGCATTGTTCTGATTTTAAAAGAAATTTAAAAATCTTCCTGAGCCCCTAAAAATATTGGGGGACCTAGGCACTGTGTCTACTGTGATGAATAGATAAGTCCTCCCTGAAAGGACCATGTGCCTTCTCTCTCTCTCTCTCTGTCTTCTCCAGTCTTGCTGAAATTATTCACCTGCCACCTTTTTTCTTTTAGTTTCTCTCTCTCTCTCCTTCTTTCTTTTTTTCTCCTTCCTTCCTCCTTCCGTCCTCACTTCCTCCTTCCCTCCTCCCTTCCTTCCTTCCTCCTTTCCTTCCTTCTTTCCTTCCATTCTCTCTCTCCATCCATCCCTCTTACTCCTTTCTTCCTTCATGTCTTTCTTTTGGGTGTGTGTATGTGTTATTACTTTTTGTTCTTTTGTTTATTATTGCTTTCTTTGGGTTCCTCTCTTCCTTTTCTAGCTCCTTGGGTTAAATGCTTACCCTATTAATTATTCTTTTTTCCGCCTCCATCCCATATGCATTTATAGAACTCCTTCCAAGTATATTGCAGTAGCAACGTCCTATACGTTTTGAGGTGTACTGTTTCACAGTTTATCAATTGCATGTGTCTTTTAATGGCAATATGATTATTTGAACCACACTTGTTTTAGAAGTATTTTTAAATTGCCAAATGGACCCTTTGTAATATTTTTACTATTGTTTTCTGTTTTTTTATTGCTTTATGCTCCAAGGTGATCTGTAAGATAGATTGAGACTTGTTTGTGGCTTGACAACTGTTTAAATGTTCCATATGTTCTTATAGAGAATATGCAATTATTAGAAAGTCAGGTGTAAGGTCCATTAGATCAAACTTGTTCATTTTGTTGTTCAGTTCTTCTGTATCTTTGCCAATTTTTTGTCCTTATCTGTCAGCACTAAAAGATGTGTTACTATTTCGCACTATTATTGTGTGTTTGTTATTTTCTCCTGGTAATGTGGTCAGTTTTTGCTTTATGTAATTTGAAGCTATGTTTTTAGATGCATGGCAGTTTATAATTCTTAAGAGTTTCCTGGTGGATCGTTACTTTTATCATTATGTAATGACCTTATTTATCCCCATAAGGCTGTTTGCCCTAAAGTCTGTTTTACCTAATGTTAATAGAGCCATTTCAGCGTTCTTTTGGTTAGTATCTACATGATACATATTTTCTTTATCCATTTCCATTCTTTTTTTGTATTTGTTGTATTAGTTTTGTGTAGCTACTATAACAAATTACCATAATTTCGGTGGCTTGAAACAGAAATTTATTTTCTCACAGTTCTGGAGGCTAGAAGTCTGAAATCAACTTGCCAGCTAGGTCATGCTTTCTCTGATGGCTCTAGGGAAGAGTCCTCCCTTGGCTCTTCCTAGCTTCTGGGAGTTGCTAGCAATCTTTGGCATTCCTTGGCTTGTAGCTGCATCTTTCCGTATCTGTCTCTGCTGTCAAATAGCCTTCTTTCCTCCACGTGTCTGTACTTCTGTGTCCAAATTCTTTCTTCTTATGAGGCCACCAATAATATAAATTTGATTGATTACACATCCAAAGACCCTACTTCTGAATAAGGTCCTATTGTCAGGTTTGGTGTAGACAGGGGGCCACTGTTCAGCCCAGTGCCTTCAGAACTAGAAATTATGCAACATTTAAGGCATACAAAAGGCCTCAGATTCTGTGCATGTTTGAGCTCTAAAACTTCAACCTTTAGTTGATGAACAACTTATCCTTCACCCCATCTCAGTGTATATAGTCTCAGCTCTGATTGTAACTTACCTCTGGGAGTTACCTTTTCTCTCCTGCAAGCTTAGCTACATGTTTAACGTATTTTTTATGTTTTTTGTTCAGAATTTCTAGGTATTTTACTGGAAGGTTTTTCATGTTTTAGGCTTCCATCTTGCTAGAAATAGAATTGTCTTTCACAAGTGTGTTTTTAAAAATAGCTTTATTGAGATAATTTTCACATCACTACCATTCATCCACTTAAAGTGTACAATTTAGTGGCTTTTAGTATATTCATCAAGTTGTGCAAACATCACTGCAGTCTAATTCCAGAACATTTCTATCACCCAAAAAGACACTCAATACACATTAACAGTCATTCCCCATTTCCTCTCTGAATACCCTCCACCCCTAAGCAGATACAAATCTACTTTCTGTCTCTAGAGTTGTGCCTCATCTGTACATTTCAGATAAATAGAATCATACAATATGTGGTCTTTCCTGGCCAGCATTATTTACTTGGCATAATGTTTTCAAGGTTCATCCGTGCTGCAGTGTGTATCACTACAGACAATCACTGACTTACATTGGTGTTTGACTTGGGATTTTTTGACTTTATGATAGTGCAAAAATGATACACATTCAGTAGAAACCATAAGTCAAATGTTGAGTCTTGATCTTTTCCTGGGCTAGCAGTGTGCAGTATGATAGTGTCTCCCGAGCCTGGGCAGTGGCAGCAAACCACCGCTCCCATCAGCCAAGTGACTGTGAGGGGAAACAACAACGTACTTGCAGCCATTCTGTTTTTCGTGTTTAGTACTGCATTCAGTAAATTACATGAGATATTCAACACTTTGTTTTTTTTTTTTTATTATAAAACACACTTTGTGTTAGATGAGTTCACCCAGCTGTAGGCTAACGTAATTGTTCTGAGCACGTTTAAAGTAGGTGAGGCCCAGCTATGATGCTCTGGAGGTTAAGTGTATTGAATGCATTTTCACCTTATGATATTTTCAACTTATGATGGGTTTATCAGGATGTAACCCTTTTGTAAGTTGAGGAAGATCTGGCCTTCATTCTTTTTTACTGCCAAATAATATTTCATTGTATGGATATACCACATTTTGTTTTATTCATTTTTCAGTTGATAGACATCTCTCTAATATGAATAGTGCTTCTGTGAACATTTATGTACAAGTTAGGCATATCTTTTCCTTTCTCGTGGGTATATACCTAACACTGGAATTGCTGGTCAGATGGTAAAACTATACCTACTAGAACTACTAAACTAGTTTCCAAAATAGCTACACCATTTTTCACTCCCACTAGTGATGTTCGATCACAAGTGATTTTAAAACCCAGCACAAATGTTTGCTCTTGACATGGGAAGCGTTCTTGTAGATTTTGGAGCACAGTGAAAGTGATTTTATGGGAATGGCCATTGCACATTGACATGGAATGAGAGATTAAGGACCAGAAAACAGGTAGGAAGTGTTGGAGTCATCTAACTCTCTGTTGATGTCAGGGTTCCTGAAGAACACAGGGAACAGTGGAGAGATTCTTGGGTAGAAAAATGATGTTCACTTGAGACCAACCCTGAGATGCTTGGTCAGCCTTTGCTTTTTGATCTTGTATCACAGAAAATAGATGTCTATTTTCAGAGAAGCAGGAAAGGGAATGCAAGTCTTGCCATTAACGGGGTGGAGGACCATCCTGTGACTGGAGCAGATTTGCTGGCCTTTGACTTGCCTGAGGATGCTGTCCTGGGAGGTTAGGGTCTTCCGAGGTTCTGCGGGCTGCCCACCATGAAAACTGAGGATGCTGTTTACATCTCCGGTCCATGTTCTTCCTGCCGGTGGCATCAAAGATACTTCTGTGGATAAAGTGGTGTGTGTGTGTGTGTGCGTGTGCGTGTGCGCGTGCGCGTGTGCGTGCCCTTGAGGGTGGAAGAGCAGCTTGAGCATTTGAAATAGTGAAAGAGAATGAGCGCCCTTAACAACAAAAGTTTTCAAGCCGAGAAGTAAAACCTCCCATAACTGTAGGATTTAAAAATTGCCCATCAAGCTGTTGATCGTGTAACGGAACAATAGGTATAAAGCTGCCACCATCCTGGGAACACGCAATTGCTCAGTGAGGCTTGTCACCGAGGCCTCCTACTCTTCTTGGCACAGCTATCACCCTTTTGGGTTTTTCTTCCCTGTTGTTTATTCTCAAACATTTTATGTTTCCTTTTGCCATTTAGATGAGATTTAAATAAAACCATTAGGGAAAGAACGGTGTCAGGCGGTTACACACTTTAAACTGATGATAAAATCAATCTGTTTATTATTCTCTGTTCAGATGAAGCAAAAACACCTGCAGTCGGCGGTTCCTCGTGGCTGGCTCTGCTTATTCTGTGCGGTACCCGGCATCTCTAGCCTTGTGGTAATTGCCCACAGAGAAAAGAGAGCAGGCAGGGGCGACAGTCTGTTCTCCTTTTTGTGGGTCCTTCTTGGACCACACGTCCTCTGGTTTTGGCAGTCTCTCCCTTTTATAGACCCCCGTGCTCCCCAGTTCCCAAAAGGAGGGGGAACGGCTCTTCGTTGGAAACCAGCCTTAACCTCGCAACTCACAGTTGCTTTGACCTTCCTCTCCATGTGAATGTGTTCAGGGCGTGTCCCGATATTGGTAAGCTGAGGACGTAATTTTTTATGTGATGGGTAATGTTAAAATTTCCACTGAAGCTGCATCTAAGCTTGAGTGACATACCTTGAGATGGTTATTTTCAAATAATTCTTTTTCTCCCCCCTCCTTTTTCTAGGTTTATCCAAATCCCTTGGGCTCATTGAAGGTTACGGTGGGCGGGGCAAAGGGGGCCTTCCTGCTACCCTTTCCCCAGCTGAAGAGGAGAAAGCCAAGGGGCCTCATGAGAAGTATGGCTACAATTCCTACCTCAGTGAAAAAATCTCACTGGATCGTTCCATTCCGGATTATCGTCCCACCAAGTAAGTTCTGATTCGGTCATTCAGAGGAGCTTACTTCAACAGATGGTTGGGTGTAGACCCGTGGCTGTGACATTTCTTCCTTGTAACTAATGGGGGAGCATGCATCTCATTAGTCTCCTCCGTAATCAACAAACAGTACTGTTGATTATGAAATGTTAGCTAAATACAATTTTTAAATTTTAATGAAAGTAATACAGAAACACATAGAAAGGTCCTCAATACCAACACTTTTTGAAGTAAATTAAAAAGTCACCATGGTCTCATTACCTGGAGACGGTGACTGGCAAACTCTTAGTATCTTGCCTTCAAGTCTATTTTCTACAGAGATTATGAGCATGTGATATATTTCTTCTATTTTTTTATTTAACATGATTTCATGAGCATTTTCTGACATTATTAGTTATGATAATTATTTCCGTGGTTGGAAATTTAGGTTATTTCCAATTTTTCATTCTTACAAATAACACTTTGATGTCTACCCACTCAAAGCTTTAGGTATATTGATTTGATATTTCCTTTCTTAACCCACACTTCTGTAGACCCCAAAATACTTTTGCAGGCTCTGGATGCACACAGTGATATTTTCCTCCAGAAGGTTCCTAGCAGTTTCTACTCCTATTGGAGTTTACAACTAGACCGCTGCACCCCCCACCCCGAACTGAGTACTGGCATTTAAGAAATCCTTTTCCCGGCTGATAGGTTGAAAGTCCAGCCTACAGTTGTTTCAACATATCACTTTTGTTGGAGGGTCTTACCTTTTTAACAGTTTGTTTGCATCTTGGTTTGTTTATGAGAGGTCTTTGTTCCGTGCTCTCAGATTTAAGAATGATTTGTTTTCTCCGTGTGAAAGACAGAAGAGAGATTGGTGGTAAAGTCAAAGTGCTGGGGGGAAAAAATCTTATTTTCTAGGCAGTAGTCCTCCTTGGCTTCTCAAACGGATTCTTCATTTTCTGTGAGATTTGTAATGTCTCTCTTTTTCCATTTAGAGTGTGCCCTTGCTTCGAGTAGATTATTTCTTTTGCAAATGGATTTTGTACAAATCAGTTAAGTATCCTGGTTACCGAGAAAAATAGATTCAAGATAAAGAAAATTATCTTAAATGGATTTAAAATTGCAGCATTAGCTGAGAAACCTGTTAAATCTCTCTCCCTGCCTAATAAGCATATATTCATTTTGAATCACTAGGAAAACATACATCACCCCTGTTGGAAGCTATTTTGTGTTCCTGGACTTTTTCTCTCAAAAACATCTGGCTGTTTTCATTTCCTGGTGCTCTCTGATTAGACTTTCTTATTCGGACTTTGGCAAATAAACAAAGCCGTATTTTCTGCACTCCTATGAGAATGAAGATGCTTCCCGCATGGTGCTTAGTGGAAATGGGTCAGTTGAACAATATTAGTGAGCACCTATTATGTGCCAGATGGTTTTCCCCACAACAGTGGCAGAACACTGGGTAAGACAGTCTTTGCCTACATAATTCCTGTCCAGGGAGGGAGACAGATGTGCAGGCCGATCAGGCCAGCACATTGTGGTCTGTGTGGATGTGTCAGGCCAGAGACATACACAGTATGTACAGGGAGGCTCTGGGAAAGTTTCCGGTTTGAGATGATGTGTAAGCTTAATCTTGAAGGCCCATTAAGGGTTGGAAAATTGCAGAGAGGAGAGAGGGAGAAAGGCAACTAGGTAGGGAAACAGCCAGAGCAGAGTTGGGGATGCAAATAAAAACAGGGCGCACCCAGGGAAGATTGCATAGCCCAGTGGAGCTCTGTAGTGTAGCATGGTGGCTCGAATGTACCACTTAGATTTATAGTCCCTCTGGAAACTTTACTGAGGTGATAGTAAAGGACTAGAGAGGATGGCAGCCTATAAAGGACAAAAACAGGTGAGGCTACGACAGCAGGTAGAAACACCTACAAAGTTTTGGAAGGTGGAAAGAGAATGGGTAAATGGTAATTGACATAGCAAATGGGTGAGGCTGAGACCCAGCATCCTATATGATGAGAAGGGGTGGGAAGAGCAGAAGAATGTAGCCTCGTCGCATCTCAGAACCCCAGAGACTCAGGAATTGGAAGTTCTGGGTACCTCTGATGGCTGGGAGGTAGATTTGAATACAAGGATTGCAGCCGCGTCCCCAGAGCCTTTCTCCAACTTTGCACATTTAGAGACTGCCCTTCTCTACCTGGTGGAATATGGGAGGTTTAGTCTCTGGAGAAGATGAACTCTTGGGCTTTAGTTCATAAGATGACAAAGGACACGGCTGTGTACTAAATGGGAACACCCTCGGCCTCATTATCTCTCTAGGCTTTCACACTCCTGTAGCCAAGAGTTTGAAGAATCCACTCTGAAGAAACCATCCAGCCTAAGAAAAAGGCCAATAGATCTGACAGTGCCCCCTGACCCCTGAAACGACTGGGTTCTGCTCATTAAATATTAGTAAGGCTCCAGCTGTCTACACAGAGCTGTCTTACTCTAAAGTGAGAAAGGAGAACCAGTACCCCTAGACACTTCAGGAGCATCTCTGTTATAAAAGGCCTTAGCAACAACTGCACCAACAGACAAGGCATTTGGAAGAAACAGATCACAAACTTTAAAACTATGGTTAACATCGTAGAGGGTTCATGGAATGTTTTGTTTTATTCACAAAACGAGAATCAAATGCTTTGTTAAAGTAATAATCAGAGACTAAAAAAGAAACCTGGGAAGTTAGAAATAAGATAGAAGTAAATAATGCAATGAAAGGCTGGATAAATAGCATTTTATTCACTAAAAGAAAGATAACATTGAGGAAATCTTCTGAAAAATTGGAAAAAATGAAAAATAGGAGAGAAAAGATTAAAAAGGAATTTGATCAGTCCAGCAGATCCAACATCAAGTAAGAGGAGTATCAGAAATAGGACAGAGAAGAGAGAGAAAGAAATTATCAAACAAATGATACAAGAAAATTTCCCAGAACTAGAGGCCATAAGCTTTCAAATTAGAATATCCCACCCAGTGCCTACGTGATGGGTGAAAAGAAAAAATAAATGTTTAAACCCACATCACAAAATGTAAATGTAAAATTTCACAACAGCTTGGAATGAAGAGAAAGTCCTAAAAGCTTTCAGAGAGAAAATATGGATCAAATAAGTTGGTATTGGGTTTCTCAGCAGCAATGTTAAAAACTAGGAGACAAGTTGAAAAAATTATTTTCAACTTAGAATGCTATGGTCAACCACAGAAAACTTTGTGCCAAGAGTAAGCACAGAGTAAATACATCACATTTACGTAGGGTCTCAACAGTCTTACCCTCCTTGCGTTCCTTGTTTTCAGGAAGCTACTCAAGGATATGCTCCAATAAAACAAGGGAGTAAGTTAAGAAAGAGAATGAGACTAGGATTGAGGAAGCAGGGGGTTCAAACAGGAGAGTATCAACAACAGATCCCAGAAAGATGATGAAGTGATGTTTCAGGGTAACACTGCAGGGTGACAGCTGTGTAGGGGGCCAAGAGATCAACCCTTCCGCACTGGAACAGGAAGATGGAGGGATATAGGAGGTATGTCTCCAAAGGGGGCCAGAGGATAGAATTACCTGATTATCTAGTGTTCTTACTGCATTAAAGAGATGTTTTTAAACTGAGGAATAGTTGACACATAACATTATATTGATTTCAGGTGTATAACATAATGATTCAAAGTTTGTATACACCACAATAAGTCTAGCTAGCATCCATCACCATACATAATTACAGAACTTTTTTTCCTTGTAATGAGAACTTTAACGTCTACTCTCTCAGCAATTTTCAAACATGCAACGTGTTATTACTAATAGCAGTCATCACAATGTACATTACATCCCAGTGACTTAATTATTTTATAATTGGAGTTTGTACCTTTTGACTCTCTTCGTCCATTTGGCCCACTCCAACCCCCTCACACCTAGCAACTATGATCTGTTCTATCAATGAGGTTGGGTTTGTTTGCATGTTTTTTAACAGGCCACATATACATGAGATCTTTTGGTATTTGTTTCTGTGTTTGACTTATTTCACTTAGAATAATGCATTCGAGGAGTCCATTCATGTTGTTGCAAATTTCTTTATCCATTCATCCATCCATGGACACTTAGTTTGTTTCCATATCTTAGCTATTGTAAAAATGCTGCAGTGAACATGGGAGGTTGCGTATATGTTTTTGAATTAGTGGGTTTTTTTTTTCAAGTAAATACCCAGAAATGGAATTGCTAGATCATATGATAGTTCTATTTTTAATTTTTAGAGGAACATTCACACTGTTTTCCATAGTGGCTGCACCAATTTACATTGCTACCAGCAGTGCACTGGGTTCTCTTTTCTCCACATCCTTGCCAACACTTGTTATTTCTAGTCTTTTTGTTAATAGCCATTCTGACAGGTGTGAGGTGATACCTCATTGTGCTTTTTATTTCCATTTCCCTGATAATTAGTGATGTTGAGCATCTTTTCATGGACCTGTTGGCCATCTGTATATCTTCTTTAAGAAAATGTCTCTACAGATCCCCTCTGCTCACTTTTAAAATCAGATTGGTTTTTTTGTTTGTTTGTTTTGCAGTTGAGTTGTATGAATTTATATATTTTGAATATTAACCTCTTATCAGATTTATGATTTGCAAATATTTTCTCCTTTTCATTTTGTTGATGGTTTCCTTTGCTGTGCAGAAACAAGTTTAGTCCCCCTTACTCATTTTTGCTTTTGTTGCCTTTGCAAGCAACAACAACAAAATTTACCATTCTTTCAGGTTGTTTGGCACTGGATTAGGGCCAGACACACACACACACACACACACAAAAGGCTTGTGAAAAAGGAAAGCAATTGTTAGTACAAGAAAAAAACAAAAGTTCCTCAGGAGAGGAATTGCAATTTCACACACTCTGTGGTTCAGCTGTGAACAATATTGTCATATGAATGTAAATACTGAATAGTGATTAAACCACAAATTATGGTCTGACTGCATTGGAAGAAAGAGGAGATGAAATGTGTGTGTGAGGTGTAGGTAGTATAAGAAAATGAAATCTTCATGGTCAGAAACAGAAAACCCATTGAAAATGTCTAAAATTTAACCATCAGGGAATAGTAGCATAATGACTTATTCAGGACCATTCAGATTACAGAAATGGGATGAGACTGTATATATTTTGTGTTAATAAAATAAATGTTTGACTAGGCAATAAATGTAAATCTATATTGCAAAATTAAATGCAAGATAGGAAAGGTAAAACTATGATGGGAGAAAGAGTTGGGGAACCAGGCTGAATGACGTGACCACATCTGCCTTTTTAGATTATTCTGGCAGCTCTAGGGAGGATGAACTTGAAGGTGAAATTACAGATGAAGCTGAGAGCTTGCCCACAGGCCATACATGGTACCCAGAGATACCATTGTAAATTCTGGGCTCCACAGCCGAAGTTACCAAATTAACCTTTGTTAATTGCAAATTAATCCTTGCCATCACAGAGTGACAAGTACTTTGCCCGTAGAAGTTGCTTGTCAGATATTTGAGCCCAGGGGATGTGGAGGGAGGCAGCTGTCTGGGGCCAGAGCAGTTTCCTTCCTCCCCGTGCAGTCCAAGCCCAGGGGAAAGTACATGCCCCCTCCCCACTGTGAGCAGCATCCTTCTTGTGATGCTCCCAAAACATTGTCTCAAGTTCAGAGCATTTAAATTGCAGTTCATCTCATTTCAATTTTGTATGCAACCTCAAGTTGCTTTAATTCTTATTGTGTTATTATTATACTACTCTTGAAACATTTGTTTCTTTTATAAATATGAATGAATTTTTAGGTGGTAGTGGGATTAACCATATGTTTGCCATATTTCATGCAAATGGCTTTCAAACATGTTTTCTGTCTTATTTTAATTCTGTGATTTTTTTTCTTCCGCTGGGCAGATATTTTAAATTTGTATGACCTCCAGCTGTCCATTTTCATTTCTTCACCACTTTAAAGCAGAGAAAGATATCACCCCTACAATTACTTAAAAATACTCTGCTGTTTTGTGTTCCTTTTCCATGACTTTCCTGTTTCACTTCTCCATCATCTAGAGTTTATTTTGAAATATGGTCCAAGGTATGTGTCTTTTGTTTAAAATATCTGTCCACTTTTTTTTCAAAGCAGCTTTTCCAAAATTATTTTGTAAATAACTCTTCTCTCTTATTTGGAGGTGTTCAATGTAATACATTTTGGGCTTTTTATGTGTAAGCGGACTTGTTTTCAAGGCTCTGTGCTATTTCTTTGGTCTATATATTTTTTTCATTTTCTTTTCCTTTCTTTCTTTGTTTTTTAAAAATCATTGAAAATGATTTTTGGCCAAAGTCCCCATTCTGCCAGTCACTGCCAAAGGTGTGGAGAGGAAGAAGGCACGTCTTGGTCCCCTAGGAAATCAAAGAGCATAGGGGAGGCAGGTGGCGCTTTGCAATCCTTCGAGTTGTTTCTAGAGGACCTTAGAAATGTAAGAGGATGCGCAGTGCTGGGAGAGTCAGAGGGCAGGGCAGGGGCGACCTTGGTCTTAGTGGTGAGTGGGAATTCTCTCTCTAACGAGAATGCAGGGCATTTGAGAGAGAGAACAGCACACGGAGGACTGAAAGAGTTCTTGGATTTGGAGACAGGGGAACTGCCCAGAAACACTGGGTTGGGTCATAGAGTTTCTGGAGTGAATTGTGGAAGACGAGATTGGAGGGGAGAGAGGTTGCAGATCAGGAAGCACCTGCCTGCCATCGCTGTGTTGGGTGGGGACGTTCATCGTTGGCAGTGGGTGCCAATGAAGGACTTGAGGCAAAGTGGTATTATTGTTACGATTTCTTCAAAAAAATAATGGTTAGTTGTGGCAAGAACATGGATGGAGATCAGGTTAGAGGCATTGGAGGCTGGTAGCAGGATGGCTAGATAAGTCTATTCTCTGCCCACCCACTGGTGGGACACCCATGATGTACTGGGCATTGCCTGATAGAAGAGAAAGACTTCTGATCATACCATCAGTGCTTTGTTATTATCCTATTCCTTTCACAGAAGTGACTTCTCTGCAACAAAGCGAGGGCTAAGCGGGAATGGGGCAGAAGGGCTAGATTCAAGAAAAACTTTCTAAGAATCAGCAAGATGAGTCACTTAATCGGATAGCGGAGAAGTGGGGCAATCAGAAGCTTCTAGCTTGGGAGACAGTGGAAGTGATTGCATTTACCTGGGGAGAGAATCATGCAGAGAGGTTCATGTTCTGTGGGCAAGGTAGCCTTTCCGCTTGTCCAGGGTTCCCCATAGTTACAGTTTTCTTGGGGAACCCTGGGAGGAATCTGCCTGGCTTTATTTGTTAGACTATGTACGTGCGAGCGAGGAGTGATGTTTGGAGATACTGGAAGCCCCGTGAGGCTTTATAAAGCCTCCCTCATTTCCCTTGCCGAGGTATATCATTCTGTATCATATCATGGCATGTTAAAGATCTGCTTGCCCACCTAGCGCATAATGTAGGGGAGGGAACACCTAGCAGCCCCGAAATCTGTCTGAGCTTATTAAAGCCACAGCTGGGATCCCTGCACACATTTTATGGCTTGCCTCCTCCTCCCAGACCATGTGGGTAATTTATGGGCAGTTTCTACTGCTGTTATCTTCAATTCCTCCTTTGGCCTCCTGCTTATAAATCCAGATGTCAGGTTTCTCTGGAATTCATTTTGCTTCACTCACAAAGTCTCTCTCTCTCTCTCTCTTTTTTTTTTTTTTTTTTTTTTGCCACGCATTCTAAGCTGTTATGTTCCAACAATGTCTGCTTCGGGCACATACGGTGTGAGACATCTGTGCACCATCTTTATGTCATGTCCAGTGGACAGCTGCATCTTTAGGTCTGGAGGTTAGGAGTGGTGTCTGGCTGGACCACAGAGCTTCAGAATCATCCAAATCCAGAGGGTGTTTAGGTTGAGTCGTGTGCATGGGTGAGTTGCGTGGGTGAGAGTTTTGATGTTATCATTTAGTGGAACACATCCACTCATTGGTCAAGACCCAACTCACGTCTGCCCTCCCCTGGGAAAGGGACATGTTTGATCATTATAGTTGTGATGAGGCTTTTTTTTTTTTTTTAATCTGAATTGTTCCTCCGACAGTAGATATCCTGTGTCTCACAGGTCGGTCTTCAAATAGAGTAAAAGGGCTTGCAGGAAGATCAGGTGTCCTGTGTCCAACTTTCTCTTGCGCAGACGTGGGCAGAGAGGGTCGCCATCCAGTAAATCCTTGTGGGTTGAAATAATAAGTAGGTACCTGCTTGGGAATGTCTGTGAATCACTCACCATGATAATTATTCCCTCTTATTGACTGCCTTTAATGTTTTTGTCACTGGGCCGCATGTTTTATTGATCTCATTTAAATTTAACCGCTTTCTGAAGTAGCTAGGGCCATCTCTGTGTTGTAAATGAGGGGAGGGACGTTTGCAGGGGCAGAGCGATCTACCCGGGGTCACATGGCCCATCAGGGTGGGAGCCCGGCTGCAAACCCAGCTGTGTGTGCATCTTCCAGGCCTGTGTACTTCCCGTCACATAGTTGCCTCCTCAGGCCCTGCCCCGCCTATCTGTCCATAACTGTGGGATGGAACTTTCTATGCCGTGCTGGTATTACCAGAAGGAGAGAAAATTCCAAGTGTTAGCGATGGGACAGTTTCTTTGGGGAGGTGCATGTGTGTGCATGCACGCACGCCTAGGTGTTTGTGTGTGCGTGTGTGTTTGTGTGTGCATGCCTGTGTGTACTTGTGTGTGTTTACCTCTTTGGTTTTCTTCTCTTGCTCCCTTTTACCCCTTCCAACTCCCAAAGGGGCTGTAGCCTGAATTTGACCCTTGCCCATTAAGACCTCCTAGTATACAGTGTGATATAGTTGAAACCCTCTTTAAGGGATATTATTTTGTTTGTTTTGTTTTGTGATTTTGGTAAAACTCAGGAAGGTAAATACTGGAGTGTTATTGGGTTTGGGAAATGTCTTGCCATAGAGTGGATTTAACCTAGAGGCTTAACCAGGAAGAACTTCTTTGGCTGGTGCTGGTCCTCACCCAGCTGTGGGCTGGGAGAGGGGTGGGAAATCTGCATGGGGTGGGGGTGCCCTCCCTTTTAATATGTGAGGGTAATAATTCCTGAAGTATTTGTGGGTCAATATTGATCCCGCTTTTGTGGGTTCCCTGGGTCTAAAGCACATGTCTGGGTCACTTTAAAACCTTAATAAGAGAGTTTTTCACGGAGGTCAAGAGCACAGATTTAGACATCTGTCTGAGTTCTAATCCCAGCTTTGCCTCTCGCTAGCTGTGCAGCCTTTGGCAAGTTATCTAACCTTTCTGCGCCTCCTCTCCTCATAAAGAAAACGGTGATCTAAGGATATCGACTTCCCAGGATTGTTGTGAGGGCTAACATGTGAACTCCTCGCTGATTACATGTAAACTGCATAGAATAGTATTCCAGGCATTACTCTAAGACCTTCTCGTGTATTAACAACATCTGATTGATAAATGTTCACTGTGATTATTTTATAGAAGCTCCTTTACCATACATACCCCATATCCTTAAAACACCGTGCAGGATTGAATGACAGAATCTTCGGGAAAGTATCTCCCAGAATGAAACGTGGGGTACACCTGTATGTCTGACTCCAATATGGAGAATTCAAATCTAAGGTAATGAGCATTCCCTTGTCCCCAGATCAGCACGAAATTCCAGGGGACCCAGCCCGAGACAGGCACCAGGCTGTGACGTGTGCCCAGGAAGGAACGTTCGCTTCCTGAGGCACTTCTGGGCCTGATGAGAAGGCTCAGCCTTGGGATTCACGCCAGCTCCCATGTTGAGGAAGGTCAGACGGGGGTCCCGCAGGCACAGGAGACTTTGTGACAGCTGGTGGGCCACTTCTGTTTTGCCACTGTCGTTAGTGGTCAGACCGAAAATGGAGTATGATGCGTGACCTTACTTTTTCAGAAATTGAAATGATTTTTCCCCCCATATTAAAATAATCCTTTCCATGAAAATGTCTGAATATTAAAAAACAAAAAAACCCCCACACATTTTGGAGTGTTTCTCAAAGGGAAGTCTTCGGAGCTTGTTTAAAATGTAGGTTGCTGGCCAGCCAGTCTGACTCCCTTTCCTGAGGGAAAGGCCACCTCGATTGCGGAGGATGAAAGGACATCAGGGAGGGCTTCTCAGAGGAGATGACATGTTCTTGGATTTGCATACACACACCTTAGTTACCCAACTTGCCCCCTGGAGGAAGGGACCCAGGTGGGCTGGTCCACATCTCTGACTTCCATTTTGCTGAAAATTTAATATCCTGATTGAGATGTGCTTTAATAGCAAAAGATTTAGATGCCTTAGGGGGAATAAAAGAATAAAATCTCTTATTAATACTTATTTATATTTATTACAAATTGAAATGATATTTTAGATGTATTGACTTAAATAAAATACATTATTTAAAAAAAAGATATAGGTTGCTGGGCTCTCTGGAGCTCCTGGTCTGCAGTCTTCACTGCTTTGTGTGAATGAATTCCTCCTGTTGGGAACCTCTGAGATGGTAAGGGGAGTTTCAGAAGAGCGAGGATTGTTCAGCTGAGGCCATGGCTGCAGAATGCCTGTGTTTGATGTTGGAGACTTTCTGTGAAGCTGCTGGAATGTGGAGTTTGGCTGGGCCTGCGGAGCCAACTGTTGGTGGGGGCGGGGCAGCTGGGAGAGGGCGCAGGAAGTCCTGCTTTATCCTCCGGGGTGTCGCTGGGGTCTGGGCAGCCCTTGGACAACGCTTTGTTGCCTCAGTCTCCTCCTGTCTCCACACCTGATACCATTGTAGCCAAGAGGTAAATGACTCAGTTTTCATCATTTCCTGCCGGTGATGAAAATATGGGAATCTTGAAATACATATGATGATTCAAACGGGGGTCTGAAATGT
Organism: Camelus dromedarius; assembly: GCF_036321535.1. NCBI lineage: Eukaryota > Metazoa > Chordata > Mammalia > Artiodactyla > Camelidae > Camelus > Camelus dromedarius. The sequence goes on along the minus strand of NC_087459.1, from coordinate 23,484,224 downwards.
TCTTGGGGTAAAAGTGTCAGATGTTGCAAAAGTGAAATGCAGTATAGGGCCTGCATCCTTACTTGCTTCAAGGTCCCTCGTCTCCCTGCACGGGCGGTTCTTGGGAAAGCCTAACACAGGTTCTCAGCCTTCACCTTGCATTGAAGTCCCCTGGGGACCTTTTAACTTAGGGAGGCCCAGACTCCACCCCGGAGTGCAGACGTACCATGCCTGCAGGCCCATGCATACGCACATGGATGGCCTGCTGGTAGTGATCAAATCAGAACCCCTGGAGTAGGGCTCAAGCATCAGTATGAATTTCTTTTCAACAAGCTCTCCAGGTAACCCCAGTGTCTCAAAAGACTGAGAACCAGTGGGCCTTCATCTTTCAGGAAGCATGCTCCTTGCATTTGAATCACCAAGGCTGCTGGTTAAAAATGCCAGGTCTTGGCCCAGCTACAGAGCGGGTCGACCAGCACAGGGCTGTAAATCTCCTTTTTGTTCACAAACTCCATGAGTGATTCTTATTTTTAAATTTGGAGCATCCTGAGGTCCTGCTGTTTTCTGAGACTTTCACCGTCTATTACCCATGGAAGCGGCAGAAGAGAAAATGAGGGTCAGGACAGGGCAGGGGTTCCCATGCTTGAGAAGTTCCTTTGCTTTGTGGTTGTTTGACCTCACCTCCCTTCCCTCTCTCTGACGTGTTCCTTTCCATCCCATATTCTCAAAGGCATCTGTTTATTTAGTAAATGAAAATGAATAGAAATCAACCTCCTTTAGAATGATTTTCCTTTTTGAATTTCATTATACCCCATCAAATGGTTGAAACTCTCTGGGATGTTTCAAACGTAGAGGAGAAAGATAAAAATGAAGCCGGGATGCTGTTTGATATAATGGAGGTCAAAGACTTCGCTAATTTTCAAGAAAGGATTCCTGCTTCTCCTAGACATAGTGCCAGCCTAGCTGCCCCAAAGTTTATGAATCAGCAAAGTTAATTTAATCTTTTATTGGGACCCGAAAAGATTCACATCTAAATGCATTACAGTGAGGCTGCAGGAAAGATGTCCCTCCGTTTCTATTCTAGAGAGCTTTCTGGACAAGTTTCAATTTCTTGCATGGGGAATTTGGAAACAGTAGATAGAAGCCAACGTGAACCATGTCCCGTATACGCAAGTGGGTCTGCTCTGTGGCCTGTTTACAACCTGCAGGGTCATTGAATTCCAGATTCAGTTTCCCCAGATGCAGAAGCGACTATAGAAAATGGAATTCTTGATTTATAAGCTTAAATCCAAGCCATGCTGGGATTTGATTTCCAGCAGTGGTGGTTGTTGCTTCTGTAGCCCTTTGATTACTTTACGCAAGGATTGTCAGCACTTGAGAACCGTAGGAGAGTACTTCACCTCGTGCAATTCTCAGAAATTCCCATAATGCCTGTTACTGGGGACTCTAGGCGTGGAGCCTGCAACCTTCATATTTCTAGGGAATTATCCCGCCTGCCCAGTCCCCCTGTGCCCCTCATTCTAGCAGTGCACCCTGAGATAAAACAGACTCAGGCAGTGCGCATGCACGCGCACACACACACACACACACACACACACACCACCACCACCTACAAGAAAGCCCTGAATATAATCAATAGAGCCAATGTCTATAGTCACAACACCTTTTTTATGTGTGGAGTTTGTTGTTTTTGCTCTGTGAGTAAACACCCCCCAAAGTGGCCGCATGGGATGCCAAGATGCTTTGTAACAAGGTGAGATTTACAGCGCCCTAAGAGCTGGAGGGATAAATAAAGCTTCTGGTGGAATGGGAGAAACGGGCTAAATGCAGGTATTAATGGGAGTGTTGCACGTGCACGGCGAAGGGAGACAGGCTCATCAGTATTACAGATGGAACGTCCTCAGAGTGAATTTAGAAGAAATGCTGATGATCAGCCAACAGAACTTTGAGGACGGATGCAGCAAAAAGAAGACCGGGGCATATGGAGAGAACGTATTTGTTCTTGGAAAATCAGTTGAAAATGTTTAATGTCATCATAACCTCATTTGCATAAAAATAGCCATACATAGCAAGCCAAATGAAGGCAAAGGAAGACATGATGGAACCAATGCTGTTTGTGTTTCATTTCATTATGAATAACATAAATAATTCAATTGAATAAATAAATACAAAATTGCTTGAAGTAGATGTACAGCAAATTATTATCCCTTGAAAATTCCTTTAACGGTCCATATTGCGATGATGAAGTAACGTGATATGCCTCCTGGGCAGCACCTGCTGTATCCTCGACCCTTGAAGATAAAACTGAGCTCTCCAGAACTCTCCAATGTTTTATGGACACAGTGAAATTTTTAGTAGCACGGTCCTATTTCATAACATAACCTTGAAGAAGTTAAACATGCCAGGATTCTCAGCATTGTGGTGAATATGGTCCCACTTTACATGTGAGTCTGCTTGAGCAATTTCTGATCATCAGAAGTTTGATTAAGTCTGGGACTGTGCTGTGCTAGATACATAATTCTTAATAAATATTTGGAACCCTGATGGCAGAATTGGAGCCATTGTTTTTGTCTTACAAATCCTGATCAGGAGAATTCTTGTGTAAGTATACATTATGGTTTGGGAAAAATGGATGGAATTGATTAGTTAATTGATTTCAACCAACGTTTTCAAGGGCTATGTAGATAGCCTTGGGCAGGTGCTGTGGGAGTTACAACAGGTGGGCATGACTCAGTCCTGTACTCATCTGAATTTCATTCACTCAGTAAATACTCACTGAATAGCTCCCATTTACCAGGTACTATATGGGATGCTGAGATTGTAATGGGAGACATAATAAACTGGGGAAAAGCAAATACAAGATCATTGTAGATTGTGATAAGTAAATGTATTTGAAGTAAATAAACAGGGTGCTGATATTGGGAGTAGCTGGAAGTGAGGGTGTACTTTAGAGAAGGTCCACTGAGGAAGGAGGGGAGGGGAGGATGGAGCCAGCAAGGCAAACATCTGCAGGAAAACTATCCCGACAGAAAGAATATTCCTTAAAATGCCCTGAGTTTGGAACGAGCTTGGCTTTATTTAGGAACTGATCAGAGATACTGGCAAATGATGTGAAGAGGCTGGAAAGGTAAGTCAGAACTCGAGGATGCAGAACTGTGGGCAATGATAAAGAATTTGAGATTTATTCCAAATGTAGGTTGAAATTCTGTCTGGAATCTTAGAAGGTGACCTTATGTGGAAATAGGGTCTTTGTGAATGAAATTAGTTAAAATGAGGCCTTGCTCGGCTAGGGCATGCCGTAAGTCCAAGATCACTGGTGTCCTTGCGAGGGGAGGAGAGACACAGAGACGCAGACAGACACAGAGGGAAGGAGGCTGTGGAAGGGCAGAGGCAGAGATTGGAGGAATGCATTGACAAGCCAAGGAACACCCAGAATTGCCAGCAATCTCCGGAAGCTATGAAAAGGCAAGGATGGATTCTTCCCTAGAGCCTTCAGAGCTTGGACCTGCCAAGCACCATGATTTCAGACTTTCTAGCCTCCAGAACTGTGAGAGAATAAATTCCTGCTGTTTGAGGCCATCCAATTTGTAAGACTTCGTTATGACAGCCCTAGGAAACTAATGTCAGTAGTCATGGAAGCCACCGGAGATTTGATCTAGGGGAATGTCATGCTCTGGTTTATATTTTTAGAAATCATTCTGTTTGCTGTTGTAGGTTGGGCTGTCGGGAGCAAGAGTGAAGCAAGGAGTCCAGTTTGGAGGATAGTTCAGGTAGGAAGTAATAGCAATTCCAACTAGGGTGAGTGCAATGAGATGGAGAAAAGAGGACAGAGATTTTCATTGGAGGTAATCCAAGGAGACAACCAGGTTTCAGATGGAAACATATGAGTGAATGTCTTGCCATTTATTGGGCTGAAGAAGACTGGAAAACAGATTTGGGGAGAGATTTGAGAATTCTACTTTGGACATGGGAAGTGTGACTTGACTTCTGCTCATGCGATTGGAGATACCAAGTAGGTGACTGGTTTATGAATCTGGAGCTCAGGAAGGCAGTGGGAGTTGGAGATACGCCTTTGGAGGCATCACCATAGAAGTGGACATCAAAGCTGAGATCACTAAGGAGAGCTGGAGATGAGGCCACAGTCTAGCACTGAGTGCTATGTCACTCCAAAATTTAGAGCATAGAAAGAGGAGAGGAATTCAGTGAAAGATATGGAGAAGGAACAGCTAATGAAGAAGGAAGAAGTCCAGAACACAGTGACATGGAAGCCAAAAGAAGAGAGTGTTTCTAGGAGGAAGGAGTGGTTCCTAACAGTGACTGGTACTGAGATGTCAGAAGTGGTCAGTGGATCTGGCAACAGGAAGTTCATTGATGGTTTCGACAGAGATATTTAACCCTGACTGGGGTTGGTTAAGGAAGGAATGGGAAGGTGGAAATGGGGAGAGCAAACTGACTAGGCTTGATGAATTTCATCGTGAAGAGTCCCGGGGTTGCAGCTGACGGCTTTGGGAATCAAAGGAGGTTGCTATTATTAGCATTATCATTTATTTTTAAATTTTCCATTTTTATATAACTCCAGACTTAAAAAAATGTTGCAAGAATAGTACCAAAAAAATTCTGCATACCCTTTTCCTTGATTCCACAAATATGAAAATATGAACATTTTACAATATTTATATCTTTCTATATGCACATTTTTTTTTCCTGAACCATTTGAGAATAAGTTGCAGGCGTAATGCCCCTTCCCCTCTACGTCAGTGTGTATACCCTAAGAACAAGGGCATTTCCTTACATGACCACAGTGCAATATGATAGTATTACCTATCTGTAGACCTTATTCAGATTTCGCCAACTGTCTCAGTAAGGTTCTTGACGGAAAAAGAAGATCCTCGATCTTGTATAACATTCATTTGTCATGATTTTGTTGTTGTTGTCGTTGTTCTGAAACAGTCCTTCAGTGTTTCTTTGTCTTTCATGACAGTGACAGTCTGAAGGCTGCAGTCCAGTTATTTTGAAAAATGTCTCTCAATTTGGATTTGTCTGTTCCCTTGGAATTAGATTCAGCTTATGCTCTCGCGCAGGAATACTACAAAAGTGATGCGTTTATCTCAGCATGTCTTAGGAGGATGCACATGGATGGGGTCTATTTGTCTCATTACTGAGGGTGTTAGTGTTGATCACTGGGTTAAAGGTGGTGTCCGCCTGGTGGTCAGCTACATTTCCTGATCCCACCAGTACAGAGCAAGTTGGCACCCATGCCTTGTTCCTGACCTTAGTAGACCTTAATAGAAGTGCCTCTAGTGTTTCCTCAGTAAGATGCTGTCTTTATAATTATGGTTCAGTTTTTTACCATGTTAAAAAAGCATCCATCAATGCCTTTTTTTTTTTTTGAGTTTTTATTAGGATGAGTTGAATTTTTGAAGGTTTTTCAGTATGTTCAGTGTCTATACAGATAATCATAGGTTTTTTTCTCCCCATATCTGTTAATATTATGCATTAGATTATTGGATTTTTAAAATATTGAGCCAAATTTGCATCCCTAGGTCATAGTGTATTATTTTCTTGATATTATATTCGCTAGTATTTTACTTAGAAATTTAGCATCAATAGTTGTGATTCTTTCTTTTTTTGTACTGTCCTTAAGAGGTTTAGATATCAAAAAATCAGCAATAGAGTAAGAAAGTTCTCTTTACTTTCCAAAGCTCTGTAACAATTTATAGATCGTTAGGACTATCTGGTCTTTGAAAGTTGGGCAGATTTCACTTGTGAAACCATCTGGTCCTAATGGTTTTTCATGCGGTAATTTCTTGATGGTTTTCTCTGTTTCTCCTGGGGCAGTAGGTCCGTTAAATTTTTCTTTCTCCAGTGAGGTCAACCTTAGTAAACTGCCTTTCCCTAGGAAATTCTCCATTTTATCTTGGCTTTTAAATTTATTTGCACAGATACCTGCGAATAAGTCTCTCTTTAAAAAAAAATCTTGTTTCAATGGTTATTTCTCTTTTTGCTTCTTATTTTATGTATTTGTGCTTTCTCCTTTTTTCTCAATTAAATTCGCCAAAGGTTGTCTTATTTTAATAGTTCTTTTCAAAAGTAGAATTTTGACTTCTTGATTATATTTTGTATTTTTCTATTGTCTAACTCATTGACTTCTGCTTTTATCCAGTTTCTTTCTTTTTTTAAAATATATTTTTATTGAAGTATAATCAGTTTACAATGTCATGTCAGTCTCTGGTGTATAGCACAGTACTTCAGTCATATAGGAACATACATATATTATTTTTCATATTCTTTTAAACCATAAGTTACTACAAGGTACTGAATATGGCTCCCTGTGCTATATACAGTATAAACTTGCTGTTTATCTATTTTATACATAGTAGTTAGTATTTGCAAATCTCAAACTCCCAATTTAGCCCTGACTTTTGCTTTTATAGTTTTGATTTCCTTCCTGATATTTCCTTTTGGTTTACTTTGTTGTTCTTTTCATAGCTTTCCGAGCTGGTAATGAAATTCAAGCATTTTTATTGCTAAGCGTTTTTAAGGCTTTGAATATTCTTCTTATTGCTTGAAAGTTTCCCACTGATTCTTTTATGTGGTGTTTTCATTATCATTATTTTTTAGAAATTAAAAAACATTTTGTGTTTACCCTAATCTCAAGACTTATTTAGTAGTTTTATAAAAATTTCCAGGTGGATTTTTTTAATACTAATAATTTTTAATTTTATTGCATTCTGATCAGAGAATGTTATTTGTAATATTTCTATTTTGTGAAACATACTGATATTTTCTTTGTGATTTTTTTTTTTAATGTCTCTCCCTGGGATTGAGAAGAAGGATATATGTCTGTTTTCTGGGAGTAAATTTTGATGCATATTCATACATTCTATGGTATGGAATATGCTATTTAAATCTATATTTTTACTCATTGCCTCTTTGATTTGCTTGTACTAAGAGTGGAGTGTTAATATCTACTAGTATTGTGGCTTCTGTGCTGTGTCTTCTTGCATCTACTGTATTGATTCACAAGGTGGCTGCTGTATCTTTTGGTGCGTAAATATGAAAACCTATTATATCTCCACTGTGAATTGTGGCTTTTAGCTTTAAAAAATGAGCTTCTTTGTTAACACTTAATTTGTTGCATTTAATACTTTTTGGCTTGAATTTTACTTTTTGTGATATCAGGATAACCACTCCTGCTTTCTTATTTTTCTACTTAAAGATAATTTGAAGTTTATAGGGGGTTCTCTGTCTTATAGTACTGCTATCATTTTATTTGTTCTTTTAGCTATGATTTAATTATTATTTTGGAGAATGTGCTGAGAGATTTGGATTTGGGGAGCCCCACATTTTATTGCTATTTTTAAATTGGGAGATACTACATTCAAGGTTTATATTGATGGGAATATTTATCTACATCAGTGGAATAACTGCATCAAAATCTCTTGGGGCTCTTGTTGAACTAGAACTACAGACTCCCAGGCTCTACCCTCTGTTGACTAAATTAGAAATCTCTGGAACTGGGGTCCAGGAATTTGTATTTCACATGATACCCCAGATGGTTCTTACAGTCTTTAAAGTTTCAGAGTCACTGATGCAGATAGTAAAAAATAGGAAGTCAGATATAGGAATGACTACTGTTGGCCATGACCCTGCAGACAATAATCTGGGGGACTTCAGATAACTCATACATATTTATGAGCCCCATTGTGTTGTTCATTTATATATTCATCCAACAAGAACTTATTGCCTCCAACGACTTCTATCACGATTATTTGATTCTTAACGTATATTACATAGCCTTCAAAAAGGTTTTTAAAAAAATCTCTCCATATATGTATTTTACACCTTTTTATTAAGAGAGAGGAACAAATGGCAACCCAATATCTGAGAGCCAGTAAAAACAAAGCATTTTCAGTGTCATTATTAAGAGATCAGGCCAATTTCCCATGCCTTGTCTGTCTGCTGCAGTTAGAATTATAAATAATGCTCCACAGCCGTGTTTCTGGAAACTTGGCAAATGACTTTTCCATCACAAACTAGTTCTTCCTTCTGGAGTCCTGCCTCAGTGACTCATCTGAACTGGAAATCACATTTCTCCTTTTCACTCTAGGGTCATGATGGTGGAGATCACATCTTAAATAAATCGGTAATTTTAGTATCTGTATGATCAGATGAAATCATTTTTAAACACAGGAGTTCATGAAGAGCCCTTAGCACGCAGCAGGTGTATCGAATCTTGTGTAGTAGACTTACTTCAGCACTGCATGTGTTTTCATCGCGTTTGGTCGAGCCATCTGAAATCGCTGGTATTTGACCAGCAGCGACAATTTTATATGGTTGCAACCTAATACTTCAGTTTTTTGCAACTTGGCACTGGGTATGGTTTAGTTAGTGGCTTCCCATTAATCAGAATAGTCAGGTAAGCACACTGTGCCTTTTTCCTCATTATGCGCAAATTATTTACTTAGCTACAACTTGTCAGATTTTTTAAAAAGTTTTTTCTTATGCACCAAGGGCTAAATGAATTATTTCACACTTGACTGGAAGACCTTAAATGGTTTCAGCGATATAAATGGAAATCAACCCAGGACTGGATTATCATTAAAAAAAAATTGAGTCTTGCATTTTAGCTGTGATTTGGGAGTCAGGATTTATCAGTGTGCTTCTCATGGTAACTTTCAGCACTTGAAACCCACTTACCCCATTTTCCATGACCTAAGACGGCCTTGGAGTTCCCTTCCCCCTTTCCTTTTCTTCTCAGTTCCTTCTCACTAGCTCTTGGGAAGAACTCAGTTTAAGACATAGCGCATTTGCCTATTTACTGCGTGATCGACACAGAGCTAGAGCTTGAGGAATGTGAAAATGGACAAGATGTGCTACCTCTGTGCAGGGAGTTTTTAATCTAGTAGGAGAAGCGGGTTGTAACACTTGTGTGTGGTTGTAACACTTGACAGAATAAAATAGCTGTGACATTGAGTTTCCATTGAGCTTTACTTCCGTTGGGTAGATTGAGTGTCTACTGCTTTAGGTTACAAATCCGGGTGGCTGCAGCACAATGTATGTTATAAATAACATTGCAAAATAGCATTGCATGTTGACTGCAAATGAACTCAGAGAGAGAATGGGCAGGAAGGAACACAGAAGGTCCAGCACCATTTGTTTATGAGATTGAAGTAGGGTGGGTCCCCGGTGCTGTTCCTGTCTGGAAGAGGCAGCCACCTTTCTTGTCCAAGATTTTGTGTCCGTGACTGAAACACTTCTGGAGACTGTGACTGTGTGCAAACTTGCATTCCACCCACGAGCACGTGTGTTCATGCTTAACTGATTCAACGACTACATTTCCCCAACATACTACACCAAATGTACTTAACAGCAATTAGGATGTTTGCCGCCTGCTGTGTGCACATCTCCCCAGAAAACAGAACTCTCCTAAATGGCAGTATAAGTAATTCTGAAGATTAAAGCCAGTGATTTGCAGAGCGCTTGGTTCGTTTGCTTCCTGCAAATATCAAGATTAACAAAGAAATTCATTGATCCCATTTCGTCTCCTTGGAGCATGTGCGTCAGCCTGAGGGAGTGCATCACATGTGGCTCTGGGATCCAGATGAAGACTTACTGTTGCTTTCGTTTATGGCCAAGAGGCTCATTTAGTGGCATTTCTCTTGGCAAAAGCATCTCAAGAAAACAAATCTGTGTATGTCTATTTTCAGAGGAAATGCTCCACCCAACCCTTCCCCAGGAACAAACTTCTCAATGGCTTAGGAGGGAAGCAGGGCCAATTGGTAGCAATTGAGAGGGCAACTCAGGTCCCGCCTCGAAGACTGTGCCCTGCTGGTGTGCCATGGGATAGTCTGGGCCTCCCCGGACCCACTTTCCCCCGCCTGGGAACACGGGCCCTTCAACAGGTCGCTCTTCAAGTTCCTTCCATTTCTAACCTGTTAATTTACTGAAGAACCAATATTTTTGGAGTCAGGATGAGGTGCCCTGGGTTGTACCAGGTGCTGGGAAATAGTGGTGATCGTGAGGCAAAGTCCTTGCCCTCAGAGCAGAGACATCTTTTCCAAACACACATTATGTCCTGGTCACTTCTTAGAGACCAGTAGCCAATGCCAGCTGCCGGTTTAGATGCTTCCTCGGGTCAGCCCCGCCTCCCTTGTTCCCTTCAATCCAGACCTTCCTGCCCCACCCTCCTCTACCCGGCTTGGAATCCTCTTGGCTCCACTCTCTGACTTCATACCGGCCTCCCTTTGTTCCTCCCCCCAGCTCTTTCCCATCCCTCACTCCCCACCCAGAGCAATTAAGTAGCATGCTCACAGCCGTTAAGTGGCAGGCCTGGGGTTTAAGTCAAGTCTGCTCTAAACCTTTGTAACTCAAAGTGTGATCCATGTACCCTTGGCCGCCTCATCAGCTGGGAGCTTGTTAGAAATGTGGCAACTCCAGCCTCACTCCAAACCGATGGAATCAGAAGACATGTTTTAACAAGGTTCTCTGGTGGTTCACAGACGCGGTCAAGTGTGAGCGTCCTTGTCTTAGACCCATACGCTGACCTGCCTCTCGTTGACCTTTATTCGTATTGCCTTTTGAAGCCAGTGCTGAGACGATGTTGTAGCCAAGTCCCTATTAGCGGGGGGGTGGGTAGTCTCACTCTAACGGCTTGACTTGCGCATCTAGTGCTCCTGGTGGCCAGACCCTGGACTGAGAGGTTGGCCTGCCCTGGTTTTACCCAGGCCTAAGAGCTTCACTACACTCAACATTATTAAAACCAATGGGCAGTGTAGGGGGGGCAGCAGAGAGACCTGTACATACAGTAAATTGCAGCCAAGTTAAGGAGCTGAGGGAAGGGGTTCCCAAAGGTGTGGGATGATCACGCACAGACTGGTACAGAGACATAGTGCCCTGACTTCCCGGATTGATGGGTAACAATTTGGTACTTTCTTTGACCTGCAGTGGATGCAACTATTTTGTATGCTATGCACTTCTCTGTGCACCAAGAGACCCACTGTCCCCCTGATGCTGTCCAGGACCAGAGGGGCTCCACGGGCTGTGCCAATGGATCTGCAAAGCCCCTTTGAAGTTCAAGGTGTACAGTATGAAGTGTCTGCTAAACATTATTTATTTCTCGGACATCAGCCAAAGAATTTCCGGCTGGAGACGCCCTCCAACCCTTCCCTGGACGTGTGTGCAGATTCCCCTTGCTGACACTTAAGATGGCTACCCAGGATGTTGATGTCTCCAGAAGCCCTCTGATGTTCAACCCCTTGCAAGCCCATCTTTTTTGCCAAAATTCTGCATCTTCTGTAATTTCTTGCTGTCCCTGCCTCACCCACATGGACAGAGACAGTACGTGTAGGAAAAAGTATTGGAATTCTCCAGTGCCACCACCAGCTCCCACCCCTGGAGCAGTCGACAGGTCAGGAAGACAAGTCTTGGGGCCAGGCTCCTGCTTCAGAAAGGCTTCACATGAGGGGCAGCCCACCTGGGGCTGGGGTCCCCCTCGGGCCTGACCTCTTAAGCCGGGCTGCCTGCCCCCGTCTCATCTACTGGCTGGCCCAGATACTGGGCTTCATGTTGTGAAACCTGGATGCAAATTCTTGGCTCAGTATACTGATTTCTAACTCCTCAAATGGATTTGGTGATCTGCCTTCTCAGTTCCTAGAATTTTGGACCTTGGTGTTGCTACACAGTTTTGTTTTGTTTTTTCTTTTCTTTTCCTCCTCTGTCTTGATGAAGCCTCATGCTCCTGCCCTAGACCTCACAGGACTCAGTGGCCTTAACTGCCACCCCACCCAGGCCTACCCCAGCCCTTCTCCTGTGAGTGTTTGTGTAGGGGTGGAATTCCCAACAGAACACCACTTCGCCCGGTAGCTGTGACGTTCCTATCCGTATTCCTTTGGGACAATGTGCAGATCGTTTGCTACGTATTTTTTCATTATCACTCATTTGTAATTACTCATTAGGGCAAGTTTTAAACACCCACACAGACACAGAGTCAGGGAATGAAATGTCTTAGGAGGAAGAGCGTTGGATGTACCAGGACACTCATTTTGAAAAAGTCATTACTTTGCCTGCTAGACTTTTACATGCTTCCTGCCTGCAATCAGGCCTGCTGGCAAAACGAGGAACAAGACTCTTCAAGGATGTGGGAGCACAGAACCAGAGGGACTCATTGGCTGGGGCTGAATGCCGAATGAAGGTTCCGCTTTTGAAACCTACTTCCCTGCTCCTTCCTTTCCCTCCACTGCCAGGCTTCTGGGAGGAATAGTCTTGATTCACTGGATCTGTCATTCCCCCCGGTTCTCATCAGGGGAGACGCTCCAGGCAGATCTCGGAGACGTTGTGGCATGGGTTCCAGACCACTGCAGTGAAGTCGATGTCACAGTGAAGCGAGTCATGCAGCGTTTGGTTTCCCAGTGCATAGAAGAGTTTATGTTTACACAATCCTGAGTCTCTTCAGAGTGCAATAGCTTTAGGTCTGAAAAAATGCCCATGCCTTAATTAAAAAGACTTTATTGCAGAAAGATGCTAACCTACATCCGAGCCTTCAGCAAGTCATCATCTTTTTGCAGTAGTAGCATCAAAGATCACTGCTCACAGATCACCGTAAGAAATATCATAATAATGAAAAGGCTTGGAACATTGTGAGAATGAGCAAAGTGTGACATGGAGACACAAAGTTAGCAAATGCTGTTGGAAAAATGGTGCTGATAGACTTGCTGGACATAGGGTTGCCACAAACCTTCACTTTATTAAAAAAATGTAGTATCTGCAAAACACAGAGAAACAGGCTGCATATTGAAATGTATATCAAATGTATATCTGCCTGTATATTGAAATGTACAGATGTCCCCTGTGATGTTCTAAGTGTCATATCTAATAGGTTTTTAAAGTCTTTTTTAAAAGAAAGGAAACAAATAACAGTTGAATATATTATTCATGAATTTAGATGGAGAGAGAACAATGAACACCCCTCTTAAAGCCCCCTGCTCCAATCCTCACTTTAAAAAAAAGAAAGGTAACCACTATCAGCTGTTCTGTGTGCATCTGACATTTTCCTATGCATGGATACACTAGACATGCTCATTTTTAATTTTGAAGGGTGCTGCAAACTTGATCTCCAATAGACTTTGCCTGTTTCAGCTTCAGCCAGCAGGATATGAAAGTGTGTTTCCTCCCACTTAACATCACTGTATAAGATCCATCTTCTGGGACTTTCTGCTGTACGCCAGAAATTGACACATTGTAACTGACTATACTTCAATAAAAAACAATTGAAAAAAAAAAAATCCGTCTTCAGTTTGTTTGCCCAACCTGAATTCAGGATGAAAAGCATACTTTCTTACAGCCCTGGTATGCATTTCTTTGATCTTTTCATATGTTTATTAGATATTTTTATTTCTTTCGATTTCTCATGTTTATCTCTCACTGTGATTGTAAATTTGTCTTGTACTTCTTGGCTTTTCAATATATTTTGCTTTGTGTGTTTTCAAACTATATTGTTAGGTGCATACATTCATGACCATTTAATTGTCCTAAGTCATAGCTTTTATCAATAAAAACCACTCCCTTGACTCTGAATCCCTTCATGTCTCTTGTAAAACTACTCCAGGTATCTTCTTATTGATCTTCCTGCTCCCCTGGCCCTTCCTTTTCCTTGTTGCCTTCACTATATCTTTCTAAAGGATAGATTCAGTTCTAGCTGGATATTAGCATCATGATAATTTGATGAAGGGTATGGAGCCAAAAAGAATATTGGTGGAAAATTCCAATCCCCTGGACAGGGGGTTGGGGGATATTCCTTACTTGGTTACCATTGTAATGCCTGGTCCATTGGCCTTTGATATAGGCAAGGCTGCCCTTCTCTTTGACATGTTTGCTAGTAATTTCTGGATGGGCACCCGCAGATTAGGTGGGTTTGCCTTAAAGAGGTGGGGCCAGGTCAGGGTGAGGCCCCCTGGTGTCTGAGGCTGCAGAGAAATTGGGAATTCATATCTGGTGAGTTGCCTGCTTCTTTGGTTTCACTAGCCATTGATGAGTCCACCAGCTCCTCCTTAATTTGATTTCATGGGTCAGCCCCAACCCATTTGGGGCTTTGCCTATGAGACAAAATGCCTTATTTACAGTTTTGATGACTTGAACTTAAAAAACATCATTTTCTGCCAGTAATGCAGTGAACTGTACCTTTACGTGATCAAGGAAAGACTTTTTCTTATGGTCCTTATTCAGGATAAGGTGGAGAGGACACCTCGAAGGTCCATTCTGAAACTAGTGGGTGGGCCAGAGCTCTGGAACCTAGGAGAGGAATTGGATCATCCAAGCTAGTCATGAGTACCATTGGAGGATGTCTCCTAGACAACTGGGGCAGAACCCCTGGGGTCAAGTGAGGAGCAGGTGAACAGACAGGGTGAGAAGCTGGGGCTGTGATCCAGGCAGCCTGACACGGAGGAGCTCCTTGGATGGGGAACGCTTATCTCGTGTCCTTTTTGAAAGCTTGGAACGTTGCCTGTGAGGTCACGTCTTGGTCCAACTTGAAGGGATGCGGTTTTTTGATTTAGACACGTGCTGCTTGTCATCATGTCACTTTCCCACTCAGTAATTCTTGCTGTCCTGGTTTCCCACTGCCGGAGGAGCGTGTCGGAATTTTACAAGCTGCCTTCAGTGTCCCTGGTCGACTGCTGTTTTCTTTCCTCACCCCAGCCACCCCCCGGAACACCTCTTCCGGTTTCTTGGCGGTGCACTCTGCATTTTCTCTCCCCTGGTTTGGCACGTGCGACTCATTTCATTTTGCTCACAGAGTCTCCCCCGTCTTCCTCTCTCTCCCTTCACAGGCCGTCACCTGGAAATTATCTACTCAGGCTTCATGGCCCAGATCAAATTTTATCTCCTCTGGGAAGCCTTCCCTGGGCGGACCCACATCTATCTCCTTGCAGGCAGAGCTCAGCTCCCAGAACATCCTGAACAAACCCCTCTTGTGACATTTATCATTCCGTAATCATAATTATGATTTACCTATCTTTTCCCCTTATGCAGCTGTGAGCATTCCCAGGGTACTAGTGAGTTTTTAAAATTTTTTCTGTCTTCAACACCTTGCTGGTTCATAATTGATGTTCAGTGTGTGCAAATGTCACAGTGAAGCTAATGTTTCCAGGTGACAGAGATGCACTTGTCCTTCGGAGTGTTAAAAATAAAGAAACAGGTTTCTGAGTGAATACAAGATCGTTGTTAAATCGAGGGGTAGGTGTTGCCTTCTGTCTGTCATAAGCAGAGGCGTATTTGTACCGCTCAGTTTTTTAGTTTTCTCTCTCCTGAATCTTGCTAGTAGGACAAAAAAGGTTTGGAATTAAATAAAGTCACCATCCTCAATGAGGTGGGCTGCTTCTCCAGTGATCAGATACAGAATCTTCAAACAGGCAAAGGAGGTACCCTGTGAGGGAACACGGGTTTCCTATGATTATAGGCTTATTATTTAATCCTTGGAATTCTAGAAGTATGTGCAACTGTATGCCACAGGTGACTAGAATTTCTTTTCTCTATTTTATTTGTTGATATATTTAATAAATATTTATTGAATATCTGGGATGAGCCCAGATGTGCTGCAGATAGATCAGCCAAAGAGTTGTGGTCCCCGACTTCATGGAATCTATGGACTGGTGATGAGAAGGGTGAGTATTGGGGCCAAAGGCTGCAGGGGAAGATTAATTGCTGCCCCTCGGCCTCCTGTGTCCGCTGCCTATTCTGTGCCTCTCTAACCAGCCCGAGATGTGGGGAGAGGCCTCTGTGTTAGCGCCAGATCTTACCTGCAGGACTTTAGAAAGGAAGGCATTACCTGGAGGAAGGTTGAAAAGAATTACAACACGTTATTAGCGTATGTCTGAGAGCAGGTACCAGTGGCACAGAGACTTCAGCAGGACATTGAGAAACCAATGAATTTGGGATTTAAAGAGAATTGAGGTTTCTTCTCATGCCATTTCACTCCAGAGCAGAAGTACATCCTCGAGTTAGGAACTGGTCATAGAAGTCATTAAGTTGGCTTATAAATGGTTGTCAACAGGTGTGACTAGTTGTCTGGCAAGCTCAGTTGAATGGTTCAGTTTCTTTATAAAATACCCAGGCTTGGGCTCCCATCCCAGGTTATTGTCATTGTCATTGTCAATGGCAGTTCCCATAACCTTAAGAAATTGGCATATGGCTGGAGCTAACTGGGTTTTTTAGCAAATTATGGTCATTTTATATTTAAGTTTCTCGTGCCTTTTCAGAGCTCCCTGTTGGCTCACAGAGGGAGGTCTACAGGTGGAGTGATTGGCTTTATGTTTATTATCCAAGGCCAACCTGGTCTAGCTTCTGAGTAGAGAAGACAGTTGGAGGTCCATTTCAGTGGTGGGTACGTTTGTTTTCTGGAATGAATAACATGTGGTCAGGCCATGTCCTCTCTCCGTCACATCTGCATTTGAAAAGAGAAAAGTCGTGGTTTTGGTGTTGACTCAGAACTCTGTTTCTGATTGTGGCATCGGGGGGCCTCCATCACGTATGCCAGTGGACGTCGCGCTCGGGCGGAAATCCGGGAGCGTGTCGTCACGTGTGTTCCTTCCCTTTAATTCTTCAGTGTGTTTCTGTCTGCATGCTTTAATCTCAACTGATGTGTTTTTCTGTGTTGTATTTGCTCACTATAAACGATAACAGAAAATGTGTAAAGAAGCAAGAAAAATGATTTTTCATTTCACCACCTAGAGGCAAAATGACATTTCATTATGGTTTTCATTTGAATTTCTCTTCTTATCGGTGAGGGTCCACCTCTTCTCACGTTCTTGTTTGTTTCTTTTGTTCTCTGAAATGTGTGTTCATGGTTTTTGTTTATTTACCTGTGTTGTGTGGGGTTTCATTACCTTCTCCTCTTTTGCAATGGCTGTACACTTTTTCTTTTGCAATTTGCTGTTGTCTTAATTTTTTTTTGATAATCAGACATTAGCGATTATTATCAAATTGTTCATTCTTCAGTAGCCAGAGTTTGTGTGAATATTCATTTTCACTTTCTTATATTTTGAGCTCCAAATTTAACTGTTTTATCTATTAAAATTTATTTTGCATTGAATTTGGAGGGAAATGCTCACTGTTTTACCCAAAGAGAGACGGTAGTCCCAACACATTTTTATGTTGGTTCTTCTCTTACCCCTCAGTTTGTGTGGTATGTTCTTGGCATAAATTCTCTAAGATCAGGTTTGTTTCTGGTCTTTTTGTTCCGTTTCGCTTTCAGTTAACTTGTTCTTGATTAAATTATGTGAGCTTTGTACTGGATTTTAACATCATAGTGTCTCTGGGTTTTCTTACTACCCCTTCCCCCTCAATAGTTTTGTTATTTATTCTTACCTGTTTATTCCTTCAGGTCAGTGTTGGACTCATGTGTTAAGGGCTACCATGATTTCCATAGCAACCTTTTCAAAAAGTAACATTTCTTGTATTTTTCAAGTTATGAAGTAATACGTGTGTGTGTGTAGACACTGGAGACTACAGTGAAATACAAAGGAAGAAGTAGGAACTGTCAAGATCCCTCCACTCGGACTCTCCTTGACAAGTCATGTCTTTGTTCAGAGGCTAAGGCTAGAGGCTCTGCAGTCAGGTGGATCTGGATTGAAAGCCTCGCTCTGTCTACCACTATTTTGCCTTTGCACTCGTGACTCTGAGCCTCAGTTTTCCCATCAGTGAGATGGGGATACCCGCATTACTGGCTCATGGTGAAAGGTGATGAGATAGTGTATACACTGGAAAGTTCTTGGCATGGTGAGTAGCTGCAGAGGCTGGCTGGGCTCACACATGCCTCTGTGTCCTGTGCCACATGTCACCTTCCAGCCACTCGTCTTCCACCCTCATCTGGGACCAGGGTTTCTCAGGTGATGGCCAAGGGCACGAGACCCCCTCTCGAGGCTCATGCTTGGAGCTGGCACAAGCTCTTCACTTTGTCCTGTTAGTGCAAGCAAATCACATGGCTGAGCCCAGATCTCATGAGTGGGGAAACAGACTTTGCTCCGCCGCTTTAGTGGGAACAGCTTCAAAGTCTCATGGCAAAGGACCTTCATGCCTTGGGTAGTGAAGGATCGCGGCATTGATACATTCAGCTATGTGGTACAAATGGGATCTGCTAAACTGCTTTAGCATTTCAGGGAGGGAGAAGGCATCTTCTGTCTGGTAATATTGGCACAGCCAGGTTAGAACTCACCTGGGCCCAGAAGGGCTGGTGTGTTGGATTTGACCCCAAATGGGGAGGACCTGTCCTCAAGGAAGACTTTATGGGTGGAGGTAGCAATAATAAAAGTAACAACAATAATAAATTAGGAGTTTGGGATTAACAGATACACACTATTGTATATAAAACAGATAAATAAGAAGGGACCTACCCTATAGCACAAGGAACTATATTCGGTGTCTTATGATAACCTAAAATGGAAAAGAATCTGAAAAAGAACATATATATGATATATGTTTATATATATGAATAAAACTGAATCACTTTGCTATATACCTAAAACTAACACAACATTGTAAATCGACTATACGTTAATTGAAAAAATGGGGGGGGTGGTGGTTTACAACAATAATGCCAAGGACAGAACAGTGACCCAGATGCAGGAATAAACAGAAGTGTTTTCAGGGTCAGTGTCAGAAAAAAAGATGAAATTGACTAGCCAATTAATTTGTCCTGAACCTTAAAAGGAAAAGTAGCTGGTTTGGTAATATGTTTCCCACTGCTGTGCTCAAGTTACAGGGTAACAGCCTTTAGAACCAGACTGGTGCTCTGTGAGGGTCTGGGGGTGGAGAGAGGTGGGAGTGGTTGAGGGCAGAGCATTTTATGGCCTTGAGTTTCAATGAAGAATTTTACTGACCAGATTTTGGATCTGCTGGGCTTTGGAGCATCGCTGTTTATCATTTCCAATCTGCATCGTTTCCCAATGTATTTTTGTCCCTCCTGCAGCAGTTGGGGCTGTCCCCTCTCATTTCACTCACCTTAGAAAGCTTATAGGAGAAATACTATGTGTGAATAACTCAGGCAGCATTTCCTGTGCCTTAAGTGCACTGAGGCTTTCGTAGCTGTGGCCTGAAACTGTCTGCATTAATTTACCCTTAATTGTTTTTAGAAATTCTGTTCCTGAGCCATTGCTTAATAGAACGTGAAGGTTTTTCTTTTCTTTTTCTGTTCTCTTCCATTGAAGACAGCAAGATAAGCTACATTATACCTAGGCAGACTCCTCTACTGAGCTGAGAATCTGATGGATGCCCCCGCCCCAGCTGCATACCTGTGTGGTTCCCTCTTCCTTTTAGGGAAAGCAGTATTGCACAAAGCAGGGGACTGTGGTTGGAACTGAGGGTTACAGAAGGTGAATCAACCCTTTTCACTTAAAAAAAAAAAAACCTTCTGGAGATAGATACAGGTGGGAATTTTTTTGCCCATGTGGGGACCTCCTACTCTACCTTGAAATTGGCAGAACTGTCATTTGCTCAAGTAGTGCTGAGTCTCATGGATTTTCTGGGTAAAGACAACTGTCTTTAGGGAAGCAACTCTTCACAAACTCAGAGAAGGAGGCTTCCCAGGAAGCCATGAAGCCAGCAGGTAATCAGTCCAAAAATCAAAAGTGGTTTGGGGCATATTCCAAAATAAATGTTTATAGGAACCAGGCTGGTAGGGAAGGCATAGAGCTGTGTTGACCCCACAGTGCTGAAAAACAAGGTGTGGGCCTGGCAATGGTCTGGACTGAGGCGTGGGGCTGCAGCTGACAATGGTCCTCTCTGGCTGTCTGGCCTGGGTTCCTCCCCTCCCGCCGTGCTTCTTGGGAAACTGATGGATCCAGAAAAAACAAATCTGCCTATACCCACAACATCTTGCATCCAATTTCTGGAGTTTTCCTGGGGCTCCCTGGACCCCAGGATAAGAACCCATATTGTGCATGGAACAGGCTGAACCTTGATTCAGGAAAACTGATAGGCAGGACGCGGGCAGACTGCTGGAGTAGGCAGTTCGTTTCGGAGACTGTCCTGTGTGGGAACTGAGCTAATGAGGTGTGCTGCACCTTGCTGGATGAACTGAGCTCATCCAGGGGAAATTAAACCACTCAGCAAAGTGTGCATTTTCCCTAATAATGAGAGGTCCAAAAGAGGGGCTTCATACGCCTCATTTATTCAGCCCCATATCTTGTTTTGCAAGGTTTGCTGTTGCTAAAAATGATAACACTCTTTCCTAGGGTTCTAGGCAAGGCTTGATGAGGAAAGAAGAAATAAAGGGAGTTTGGGGCTGGTTAATGCACTTGACCTAAGCAGCCTTCAGAATTTGAGCTCTGATGAGTGAATCAAGGGAGACAGCAGGCAGTTGTGTTCAGGATGGTATCTTGTAAGTGTTGAGGTGCCATCACTGATGTTATAATTGCGGGAAGAGATAAGTGATGCCTTTGATCATAAGAAGAGTGGAGGGAATAAACTGGGAAGATTGGAGGGTTTTTATTTGTTCATTCAGTAACCATTCATCTGCCAACTATTATGCTGGGCTCTGGGGACAGAAGAGAAAGAAGATTAGATCACTGCCCTGCAGTGGGGGTGGGCAGAGTGAAGAGTGCCAAGGTGGCCACGTGCAGAGGGAGAGAAAGTGACGAAGGAGAGGGACTGGACATCCTGCTGGGGGTCTGGGAGAGCTGCCTGGGGCTGGGCGCAGGGAGAAGGGCACGTTATACAGAAGGAAGCACACTTTAGGCAGAGGGAAAGGGGTGTGACCTGAGGGGCAGCATTCCTGGTTCTGGGAAATGCAAATAGTTTACAGTTCCCTGGGGGAAACAGCAGGGAGGAGAGGAGGTCAGATGAGCTAGGGTGGAACTTGGGTGCCAAGTAAAGACGTTTGCACCTCATTTACTGTAAGTAGAGGAGTGGGGTGATCACATTTGCATTTTAGAAAGAATTCTAGCAGCGGTGGGGTGAACAGAATGGGTTGGGCTGCAGGTGGACAGGCTGGAGGCAAAGGATGGGTTATGTGGCTTTGGTGTCATTCAGGAGGGCGTGAGGGGTGGAGGTGTGCAGAAAGGATGGTCAGCTAGGGTGACACTGGGAAGTTTCCACTGGTTCTGGCCTCGCAGATGTCACTGGAAACTAACAAGAGCAGTTGCAGCAGAATAGGGTAACTAGAAGCCAAATGATGGTAGAGTGAGGGATGAAAGGGAGAAAGGACAGAGCCCGGGAGGGCAGACAAAGAGAAGAGAGGATGGTGATTAAGGCTGGGGCAAGGGAGGTTTTTTTTTCGTTTAAATGAGGGAGACTTGAGTCCCTTTCTTGAATGGGAAAAGTCACTGGAGGGTGAGTAAAGATAGAGGCAAGACTGTGGCAGGTAAAGTACGGCCCTTGGAGGAGGCTGGGGGCTACGCCGCACAGATGAAGGGGTTACCCCCGACCTCCTGAGCCTGCTTCCTTGAAGGCTGAGCTCAGAGGTTGCTAAGTTTGCAGGTGGCGAGGGGGTCTAGGGACGTGCTTCTGATGTCCCCACGTGGTGTGGAGAACCCACCTATAGGGCCTGGTAGGGGACTCTGAGCAGTGGGTCTGGGCTTGCCCAAGAATGTGCATTTCCAACAGGCTACCAGGGAAGGCTGCTGCTGCGGCTACAGGCCACACTCGGAAATTCCTCTGTGGAGTGGGAGGTACCTGCTGGGGGGAGGTTGGCTCCAGGAAAGCGGTGAACGGAGGAAGTAGGGTTGGAGGTGGCGACAGGGGCGGGGAATCGAGGGCTCTGACCTGCCTTGAAAAGGAGGCTGCAGGGCAGCTCCCAGGGCTCTGCGAGGACTGGGGACTTTGGATTTGTCTTGTCACCCCCACAGCGGTGGGAGTTTTTCCCATGGTGTCAGTAGCGTGCGTGAAGGGGAGAACAGTCAGATGCATGGTTGATGCCCAGCTGGGGTTCCTCTGGGCTGGGGAAAGAGAGGGCCAAGGGAGCGAGGGCGGGACCAAGGCAGGGTTGGAGGAAGTACGTAGATTTCAGCTGGGCCAGGAGGCACGTGAAGCCAGGGCAGGGCTGATGTACTGAGAGAAACCAGAGGGACCCAGGCCCCGGGGGTCTCATGAGGTCGAAGAGTAGGTGTTGGGGATGCACGGTGGAGAGAGTGGAGGGAAAGGACGTTGCAGCTGTTGACGTGGAGACGGTTGAGGTGCAGGAGCTCTGTGCAGTGGTGAGGTCCAGGAAAGGCCGTGGGAGCTTTGGGGTAATTCTACTACCAAAATGGGTGGTCCTTCTGGTCATCTCTCATTGTGGGTCAGAGGCTCCCTGGCTGCGCTGAGGTGGTGTCTGAGGCTGGGACCAGAAGGAGAGATTGGAATGACAGGGTTCTGATGAGACATGATACTTCCATCTGGTGTAATTTTTTCTTCCAAACTCCAGAGCAGTGTTATCAGTGAGGGTCCTCGAGAGGAATAGAACTAATAGGACATCTAACTATCTATCTTTCTGTCCATCTATCTACCTATCTATCTATCCAGCCAGCCAGCCAGCCAGCCAGCCATCTAGCTATCTAATCTCTATCCATGTAGATAAGATCCAGTATCTAAGATATAGATGGGATATAGATAAGGTATAGATAGGCAGTAGAGATAGAGGTAGATAAGATATAGGTAGGTAATAGATAGGTACACAGATAGATGGAAAGCAAGAAAGAGATTTACTTTAAGGGCTGGCTTACACATTGTAGAGGCTATGTGTCCAAATTCTGCAGGGCTCACCTAAAGCCTGGAAACCCAGGGAGGAGGAGATGTTGTAGCTAGGGTCCAAAGACAGTCTCCTGGCAGAATTCCCTCTTACCCAGGAGGCTTCAGTCTTTTTTTCCTTCTTAAAACCTTCAACTGATTGGACGAGGCCCACCCACATTTTGAAGGATCATCTGCTTGACTCTGAGTCTACTGATCTGAATGTTAATCTCACCTAAAAAATATCTTCACAGAAACATCTAGGATGTTTGACTAAATATCTGCATACCAGGGCCTAGCCAAGTTGTCACATAAAATTAACCATCGTGGGCAGTTAGACTTGTTTGGTGACCTAATTTCATAATCCAGCCCTGTGTCCACAGTGAGCCACGGAGAGGAAGGAGGAGTTTATTTCCTGGTTGAAGAAAAGGTGAGGTTGTTGGCGGTGGTCGCCCTAGACAGCGTGTGGGGTTTTCTGATACTTTGTGCCAGTCAGTATGCACTGGGTCACTGTACACAGCCATTTCCAAGCTCAAGAGTGGTAGCATTTTTGCAATAGGGCTTCCAAGGAGGAGCCCCATTTCTCTTCCTGGTCATAACCCATGGCTTGGGATGCCTTGCGTTAAGGTATACCAGTCATGTCTGTGGTTAAGCAAGTGCCCTTTGTGCTCATGGCCACGTGGAATTCAGGCAGCAGCCAAGAACTGTCTGTTTCACACATCTGCCTTTCCTTTCTGGTTCCTTCTATCTGGCAACTGGATACCACTATTTGAAAAATGAATCCTCTTACTAAGCAGCTGGGCTACGCTAACACACTCTTGACTCTAAGTTTGAGGGTGTGGGCTTTGGGGTATGTACAGAGTATGTGTCTGATGCTGACCAGTGAGGGTCTGGCCAGGCCAAAGAAGAGTGTGGCCAGCGAGGTCGGGGAGCTGGTGTGTCTGGATGTGCGTGGGAGGAGAACGGGGATACTTTTCAGGTTTGCTCTTATATGTAAAGCACATTCAGTAGTTAAAAGGTAGATGCCCAAGAACCTGGACCATCTGTTTTGAGGTGGATTTGATGTCATGTGGATGTGATGCTGGACTCCCGCAGGAGGAGTCCTTGCTCCCACAGCTGCCCTCAGCAGTGGGAGGAGCGGGTGGGAAGATGTGTCTATTTCCAAGCCTGTCACAATTCTCAACAGTTTCTTACTGGAGCTCGGCTACTCTTGGCTCGGCAAGATGTTGTTTTCTGACTTAAACTACCTACTCTGTTTGACTCCCACACCTCCCTCCCTCTCATTTCACTCCACGTTGCCTCCTGGAGCCTGGAGAGCTTGGTAAGTTCTGGGCTTTGCCGCCAGCTGTCGACTCTTTACTAGTGGGTCTTTGTATCCTTATGCATGTTTCTGGAGCACTTTGAAAATGAGGAAGGAAACAGCCTGGCAGGAATTTGCAGAGCCTGGTATGAGTCTGTGGTTCCAAGACCTGGCTCTTCGGTGCCCCGTCTCTAAGCAAGCTTAGACAGATTTCTTCTGGAAGGCCCTGGAAGAGAGGGAGAAGGGGACCCTCATGCCTCCGTGTGCTCAGAAGTTGCTCTGACTCCTGTCCTTCCCTGTGCTCTTGACCAAGCAAGTGTCATCCTTGGTTCATCCTTCAAACCCGGCTCACAGCTTGTCTGCCCTCCTGGTCCATCTCAGCTCATCTGTCACCACTGG
Source organism: Camelus dromedarius (assembly GCF_036321535.1). Lineage (NCBI taxonomy): Eukaryota > Metazoa > Chordata > Mammalia > Artiodactyla > Camelidae > Camelus > Camelus dromedarius. The sequence goes on along the minus strand of NC_087459.1, from coordinate 23,459,851 downwards.
TGTAGGTAGAGTTGGTCCTCTGTATCCATTGGTTCCACATCTGCAGATTCAACCAATCGTAGATTTGGATCTGCAGTTGGAATCCACAGTTGACTGAATCCACAGATATGGAAGACCAGCTCTACTAAGAATTTTACATAAGGGACTTGAGCATCTGCGGATCTTCTGTCTGCAGGGGTCCTGGAACCCCTCCCCTGTGGGTGTGGAGGGGTGACTGGGTCGCCCTTTGGCACCAGCATTTGCAGCCTTGCTTTACACTGCCTTGTCCTATGTTGAGTGTGTTTTAGCCGGCAAACCCAGCCTCTGGCTACTGACAGCAGGGTTAGCGCTCGGACAGCGCTTGGTGCTGGACCCTTCACTGGGGTTGGGCCGATGTGGGGACAGGCTAAGGGGCATCACTGCATCTGGGAGCCGGAGCTGAGCTGAGCAGCTCAGAGGGCCCTGCAGGCTGGCCGCAGTGATGGGCCATGTGGGCCAAGGGACACAGAGAAAGCAAGTAAGCTCTGGGATGGGAGCCCTCACCACAGGTGGGGCCTGAGGGACTAGTGAGCAGGAGTGGGACCAGGGGCAAGAACCAGACCCTGAGCTCAAGCCCGGGGGCTCCTGCCCTGCACAGGCCCTACCCAGCTGCCCTGAGCACACACCTCTGCACCCTCCACACCCAGTCTCTGTAGGTCCGGGGCTCTCTGACCCTGCCTTGTAGGGTGGCGGGGACAGAGAGATGGGCCTGGATGCACGAGGACCGAAGTGGGTTGATAAAAGCAGAATCTTTGCAGGACCCTCACAGGGCTAAGAGCAGATGTGGCCTCTCTCTGCTTGGGGTCTTCAGTTAAAGGACTCTGATAACTCCCTGGGGGACCACCACCCAAGTGGCCCCCTGCCCAGTTTCACAGCCGGAACAGTAGGAGATTTGCCCACATTGGCACCAGCCTTATCAACCCTACTTCTGCTCACATGTCCCACTTGAAGGGAGCTTTCTTCGTGTGTACCCTGTCTGCCCCCAGCAGGTTACGGGCACGGTGTAGCTGGCCACGGCGGGCCGTCTCCTCGGTGGGGCTTTTTGGGCAGAGATAAGGAAGCTGAGGCTCAGAGAGACCAAACAACTTAGCCAAGGACCCCAGCTAGGAAGGGGCTGGGCTAGAAATTGTGTAGAGGCTTGTCTGCTGTCTACCGCACCCTGTCCCGGGCAGGCAGGAGCATTTGCAAGAGTCTGAAGGTCAGATGGTAAAGTTCACATGCAGGCACTCCTGCTGCTTTTCAGACCTGCTGTGTGACTTAGGGCAAGTGACTTCACATCTATGAAATGGGGATAATAACACTGCCTACCTCATAATATGGCTGTGGAATTTAATGAGATAGCACAGTACAGGGAAGCTTCCAGAAGTTTCTGGCACATAGCCTGCACCAAGACTGTGACATGTTGTTTATTATTAGCTTCATCATCTGCAGCCTCCTGGGTCTCCTGGGGGTTGGATCTAAATGTTTTTTACAATGATGTCCCCATCATTTGGGGGTCCTCTTTCTGTTTCCAGGTTGGGAGACTGGGTTAATAGTGTGTCTTGATACCGTTTACCTGTACACATTGGGGTCTTAGAAATTGCCTCCTTCAAAGGCGGTCATGGGCAGGGATCTGCTTCTGAGAGGGCGTGGCCAGCTCTTTGGGCTTTGATTTCTTTCCCGCTGGAAGCCTCGACCCTTGATCTTCTTTCATGTCAACCAGGATTCTCTCTAGTGAATTCCCGGAGGCAGCCCAGTCTCCCCAACCCTCCTGTTCTTACTCGGCGCCAGCAAAGAGCACGTGCACTTCTGGTGTTAAGTGAAGTCTGTGCCAGTGGCTCTGGCGTGAGGGGAACGAGGGAGGGGAATAGTCGTTACCCTCGGGCAGTCGCGGAGTTCAAGGAGGCATCCCAGACAGATGGACGGACAGATGGGCAAATGTAAGGTGTCTAAGAGACCTCACTTGGTTGGTTATTTGTCTCTGCTTGTGATTCTCGCTTCACAGAGAATCTGGTCCCCTGTTAGCTTTTGGAGGAGAGGAACCTGGTCTTGAATTTCTTTGTAGCCTCTCTTCCCGCCTGGAGCGTTGACTGAAATTGATCCCGACGACCTTGAGATATTTTCCCACCAACCTTTCTCTTTCAGACAAAAGAGTGTTTATTTCTTACCGACTAGTTACTGAAAGGAAATGTGTGATTTCTGGGACCCACTCCTCAGTCTGCGTTCCTAGAGGAAGTGCACAGAGCCCTGTGGATTTTGAGGAACTGGGCAGTTTCCGTGGTGTGCCCTCCTCTCTCCCCAGGAATCCTTCAAATCCGGAACCTATTCTTTCATCCGCATGACCTTCCAGGCTACTCTCACTTACCTGGATCTTGCAGTCTGGGAGGCTGTCAGGAAGGCAGGAAACACATCTGGTTCTGGATGTCCCATTATATGGAGACGGGGCTGGACGCAGAGCTGAGCTGACTGCTCCCTTCCCCAGATCTCCCTGCCCCTGGGCCGTGGCCAGGGCCACCCCCAGAGCACTGCACACACCACCTTGGCACTGAGCACCCGTCCACCCTGTCAGCTCTGCAGGAACTCAGAAATTGGTGGGGGGAGGGGATGCTTCTTTTACGTCAGCCCTTGCCTGCAGGGCGTGGGGTACCCAGGTATGTGTTGTTTAGAAACACCGTCTGAGGGTTATCAGGCCACAGAGGAATGTTTCAGCATCAGCTCCTAGGGACAGGAACCATGTCCACTCTCTTCCTCTGCGCAGTCACCACTGTTTCTAAGTCCTGTGAGGCCTCTCTCTTTCCTTTGCACCATCCACCTTTAACCTCCCTCCCCGCACTCATCTGCTGTGTTCAGCATTGGGTGTCTGATCAGAAGTAGCTTATGCGTCAGTTAATGCCTCCTCCTTACAGCAGGTGCTCACAGCCTCAGTTGGCCTTCTCTCCATCTCTCCAGCATGTTGTCTGCCTCTCCTGTGTATCAGGCCATAAGCCAGGCTTAGAGATTTTTTAAGGCAACATCTACCTCTCTAGAGCAACTAAATCAGTTCTGATTTTCATAATGACTGTACTCATATTGTCTGCCTGCTGTGAAACCCTCAGATGTCAGGCACCTGAGAGGTGAATCACTGTAAGCTGGGCAAGCTTGGAGACTGACCAGGGCCCTTGCGGGGAGCAGAGTCCTGGGTGGGTCCTGCAGGAAGGCCCTGGGTTGAGTGAAAAGCCTGGAAGCCTGGCCCGTGGTGATGGGAAATTTACAGAAGGGAGCAGAGGAGCCAGGAGGGAGGATGGAGGGGCCAGGCAGGCAGGCTGGTCTTTCTATTAATTGGTACATTGCATTTTCCCAGGGACTTCACAGGTTGTCTCACCAGACCCTTATGAGGACCTTAGCCAGGCAGTTTTCGAGCTGAAGAAATATGATCAGTGTGCCCAGGGTCACAAGTTCAATGTGTGGCAGAACGCTTCTCACTTCTGAGATCCCCCCATGGTTTACTGAATGACTGCCTTGACTGTAAAGGGGCAGGTGCGGGGCCCCTGTGCCCCGGAGGCTCCCATGAGTCCCTCCTCACTAGGGGGAATTACCTGGGCCGGCCAGGAGGCCTGACCCACAGCTCAGTCTTGACTGAAGCCTGACCCCAGTGCCTGTGGCTGGAGCGGACAGGGCTGGTACAGTGAAGTCTGGCCTTCTTGCTTCTTCATTTCCAGGGCCAAATCTGAAAAACTAAGGCCCAAAGACACCAGCCCCAGGAGTGAATGCTCAGAGTAGGCGGGTGTGTCCGGTGGGGGTGCCCGCGTGGATGGCGAGGATTGGGCTGAGGAGGAGCAGCTTTCAGCCAGCCAGCCCTGGATGGCTGCCGGCCCCTGTCCGGGTTCTCCGAGGGGCCTTCCGGGACGTGCTCTCCTCCCGGATCACCACGCAGTCAATGCGATGGTTCCCGCCAACCGCCTGGGAGCCCGTCAGTAACCATTCTCATCTCCTTGGCAGCCCCCAGAAGTGAATTTATAGCGACGTGGTAAAAATGAGGCTGCATGATCAATGGATCCCTGGACGGTCTCCTCCAGGAGACACAAATGTATATTGTAACAAAACTTTATTTTCCTCCGAAAAATTGCCTACATGATTAATATGGCCCGACACAGCCCAAGCTGTTCAGCATAAAGAACAGCTGTATTTCTTGCTCCCTCTTCGGTACTGCTTCCCTCTCCTTCCATCCTTCCCTCTCGTTCCCTTTGTTTCAGTCTGGAACACATTGTGCCGGATACTGTACAGTCGCACACAAGGAGCAGGAGGATGTGTTGAAATGCACTCGCCCCGTATTCCATTCTGCTCTCTTTCCACTCGGTATTTCCGACGTGGCTCAGACTAAGAATAAAACCAGAGTCCCCGGTGCTCCGCGGACAGAGTGCTGGTGTCCCCGTGACTGAGCCCTGCAGAGCAGGTTCCCTGGGCATTCAGCCACCCCTGATATCACCAGGGGCCCCCCCAAGCTCTACACCTCCGAGTCCAGCCTGGATGAAAAACATTCTTCTCTTTTACCCCTGTGTTCGGGGATGGGGGAGTTGCTGAATATTAGGAGGCAGGACCTCTTAGGCAGGTGGTCCCACTTCTGGCCCCCAGGGAGATTCTAGGAATGCTTGCAAGAAGAGTGACGTGTGTCAGGCAGCACAGTCCTGGCAGACAGAGGACCCCGCCCTTATTATGATTATTTGCATGTGTTTTGTGTCTTCTTCTAGCGTGTGGTCTCCAGGAGAGCAGAGGTCTCCTGCACAGTGCTGGGTACCTAGTAGATTCAATAGATGCCTTAGTTTGGGTTCTCCCAGAAACAGCCCCTGAAACAAAGATTTGAGTGCGTTAGTTCATTTGGGAGGTGCGGAGAGCACCAGTAGTAGTGGAGTGGGAAAGCAGGAATGAGAAGGGAAAGCATCCCCAAGGGAGGGTGCTCTGCAGATTGCTACTGTGAGTGATGAAACTTAATCCCAGTGGGGGGAACTCTGGGAGGCAGTGTACAACCCATTTCGCAGGGATCCAGCTCAAGGGCGAGGGAGCTGGGGAATTTATACATCATCTCCCAGACAGCTCTGGATGCGAGCCGACGGGGGTGAGGCAATTGCTTGGATGGCAACAAAGCAGGTGAAGGAAGGAAATGCAGGTGCCCGGGTGGGGAGTCGGCAGTTGTGCACTCAAGTGGGACCTGGGGTACAGTAGATATGTGCCCACAACTGAGGCTTCCCATTCCGATGGGGCGGTAACTTTGGGAGAAAAGAGGCTGGATTTCGTAAGTGTCTCCTTCTTAGGTTTCATTCTCAGTTCTAAGAAGCCAAGAGGAAACCAGTGATTCTGGCCTCGGGAGGATGTGTGTGAGGACCGAGCTGACATCCTTGCTGTGTGCAGCCTCAGTGCCCGTGCCTCGCCCCTTCCTCTGACCCCGCTCTCCCCTGCTCTTTTCCCCCAGGTGTAAGGAGATGAAGTACTCCAAGGAGCTGCCCCAGATGTCCATTATATTTATCTTTGTGAACGAGGCCCTGTCGGTGATCCTGCGGTCAGTCCATAGTGCGGTCAACCACACGCCGACCCACCTGCTGAAGGAAATCATCCTGGTGGACGACAACAGTGATGAAGGTACGGGGGCTGCCAGCCTGCACACACTTTTGGAGAGGAAGAAGCAAGCACACGATGTCAGTGGTGGGGGAAGTACCATTTTCATTCCATCCTGAGCCCCAATGTCTTTGTCTCCTGTCTCTGGGGTGTATCTGGGGGTTGGGGGCTGTGTGGGAGGAAAAAATCCAGGCAAACACGAGTCCATTGGTCCTTGAGTCCTCCAAGGCTCCTAAGAACAAATTGCTGGTTATGTCTGGACCATCTTCCCCTCCTCATATTCCCTAAAGTAGATGACACTGAAGAGCTGAATTCCTCCACACTCCGCGCTCCCCACCCCCAACCCTATCTCTGTCGTCCTTTTCCGAGCGGCAGAAGAAAAAAGGAAATTCTGTCCTGTGATGGGAACTGTTCATCATACAGAATCCCCTGTGAATTCATGTCTGAATTCATTCCCTGCTGGGCCACTGAGCCCAAAATGACTGTCGGTACAAATGCACCGTATTTGCAGGTCTTTTGGAGTTCAGCTCTATTAAGAATGTTGGTTCAATTAAAAAAGTTATAAAAAAGCAAATCTCAGATGGCAATAACAAAAGTCCTTTGAAGTCCTCGGAGATGAAGGCCTAGTGTCGAGGTGTTGGTAGGGGGGTTGCTTTGTCTAATTGTACCTTTGTGTTGGCACACAGCCTACAAAATTCACTGCAGGGAGAGACCCCTGCACAAGCTGGTGACATCAGAGAAAGCCAGCCAGTGTGCATCCTTAAGGCCAAGGAGGCTTATCTTCTGAGCAACTGAAGGTTTAGGGGAAGGCCGAACCCCCCACTCTCAGCGGGATCTGTAGAGGTGACCCTGGGCTCCCCCTTCAGGAGAGGCTGAGGAAGAGGCTGGACAGTGTCATGGGTTCTGTTGGAAACCTGTCTGTCACATTTCATCAGCCCAGAAGTTGAAGTTCCCCTGCCACTTTTGAACTAGCTGACTGTTCCCAGTGAAGGGTCTGAGGGTACCTGAACCCGGCCATACACCCGTCAGGGCACCACCGTCTCCCGGGCCCGCAGGTTGGAGGACTGATGGGTCCTTTGCTGGGGTTTCACATCCCTGTGTTTCTCCCTTTCCCTCGGGCCATTTCATTATCTGTATTATTCTAAAACGGACATGGAGAGTCTTTTAGTTCCCTGGAGCCTCTCAGTCATCCAGCAAAGTCACGGCTCACAGTGCCCTTCTCTGCAGCCTCCCTGTGTGCCCGCCGCAGACCTCTGGCTTCAGGAGTACTTCCGTGCCCTCTGCGGAGAATCCTGGCTCCTCCTGCCCCCTCCGTCTGCTGGTTAAGTCCCACTTGCTGCCTAGGTGTCCCCTATGTGTCACTTCCTGGCAATTCCTTTGCTGACATCCTAAGACCCTTGCTCTGTGCTGCCTCAAGGTTTACCTCATAGAGCACGTGAGATCACACACGTGTCTGTCACAGCTGGAGTCTCACCCAACAGGGAGTAAGCGATGAAGGTGGATGGGGCTGGGAAAGGACTAGTGGAAGCTGGCAGCACGGTGGCTGAGGGGGTGCAGAGCAGAGCTAGCACACCAGAGAAGAGGGCGTACTGTAGGTGCTGGACTGAAGTGGAGTGAGGACTCATGACCAGTGGGGCTCCCTTCCCCGAGGAAATCTCAGCAGACCCAGCCAGAGAGGAAGGAACAGAGGAACAAGTCAGTCTCAACCAGAACACAGGCTCTGTGAGAACAGGGGTCTCCAGTAGATGTCTTAGTGCGGGTTCCCCCACCAAATAGCCCCTGAAACTAACTTGAGTGCATTAGTTTATTTGGGAGGTGAAGTACACAGCTAGGGGAGGGGGGAAGTCAGACTCAGAAGGGAGGCATCCCCCAAAGGGGGTTTATGCAGATTGTTACTGTGGGTGAAGGGAACTGAATCCCACTGGGGGAACTCTGGGAGCCAGAATAAAACCCACTCCTCTGAGTTGACCTGCTCGAGGATGAGGGAGCTGGGGTATTTATACACCTCTAGCACCCAATGCTTTTTCATCAGAGCCTCCTAGAACCCTGAGGAATTTCTACATCGGGAGGCCTGGGGTGGGTTTGAGAATTTGCATTTCTTACAAGCTCCTGGGGGATGCTGCTGCTTTTGCTGTTGCAGGGACCACACTTTGAGAACCACTGGGTTAAGTACCATTTCAGTAGTTCACACTTCGGATCTAAATGAAGATGTTTAGTGAGTGAGAAAAAAATGAGGATGAGGTATTTGTTTCAGTCTGATGATAAAGTTAATTCCCATTCATCCTCCCCTGTCCCCCAGAATACTTAGGGAACCCGGAGTGGACCACATTAACATTGTTTCCCTCTTTTCTCTCCCTGGCTCTAGCCTCTGTCTTTTCTCCAGGCTAGAAGTGCCTTTAACTGGAAGAGAAATTTAACTTTTTTTTCTATATTAAGATTTTCTTTGTGACTAGTATTAACAAGTTTTGTAAATGTTCTATACACACTTGAAAAGACCCCCTTACACTGTAATCATGGAATTGAATTCCTGCCAGACATCAATTTTGTGTATTTAGATAGACTATGAGTTTATTTTCTTAAGTCTTTTTGATAATGGTGTTTTAAAATCTCCTCCTACAATGACTGTTCCTTCCTGTGTTCCTAATAATGTTTGATTTCTGTATCTTGTTGTCAGTTTATTTGGCAACTAGAGATTTGTATCTGCACGGCTTCACTATCAGCGGTGGCGGTTACCATTATGCACTGCTCCCTTTAGTTTAAAAGCATACTTTTCCCCCTCTGCCTGGAATATATTTTGTCTAACGTTAATACTGTTATCCCTGCTTACCTTCTGTTTGAATTTGATTAAAGCTTTTTTTCCAGCCTTACCAGTTTTTTTTTCCTGATCTTAAAAGTAATGCGTGCTCTTTGTAGGAACATTTGAATGTATCAAAAAGCACATATAATTGGGAAGAAACAAATGCTGAAGAGACTAACCAGAAGCAACTGCTCATTTGCCATGTTCTCACCCTTTTTTTTTAATGCATATTTTACATTAAGGTCCTGTAGTAAAAACAGGTTAATGTTCTTCTTTTTTTTCCTCCTGAATGGTGGAGCATGACATCTCCTTTTTTATTAAAAAAAAAAAAAAGTTCTGCAACCATCATTTTACTGAGAGGAGACTGGTCCATTCTCAGGCAGGTCAGGACTGGCTCACATGGGGACAAAACCACCTCCACCCCCCGTGTTGTCACGTACATTCAAGAAAATAGAGGCTTTTTCAGGAATTAAAAAAAAAAATACTGGCTCAGGGAAAGTGAATAAAGCCAAGTGACTCTGGATCTGTGTGCACAGGCTCATCAGGGACTTTCCCTTTTAGTTTTTGGTTGTTTTAAGTCATTTGTTTCATTCCACTTGAATATTGACATTGGCTTAAGTTAGCCCCAGTAAGATGCAATGCCTTGTACTCTTGTGCGTTATTCAACTGGAGTCGCTCAGGCAACATCACTGCTCACCACGTCCAGTGGGCACTTTCCCGCGCCTTTCTGGCCATGTCTGACATTGTGGGCAGCTTCCTTCTGGGCATTTGTCTCATCCCAAGGCCCTGGCACACTGACATCTGACGGTCCTCTCGTCTTCCCCCCCTTGGCTTCCTGCGTCAGCTGGGATCACTCATGGTTCTCACCACCAGGACACCCTGGGCCACCTCCTCCACTGTACACGTTCTGGTGATCTCCAGAGCCATCCCCCAGCCCCGAGCAGCTCAGCCTCTCCCCCGATCTCCACACTTGTGTGTCCTCTGCCTCCTGGATGGCTGCCCAGGGTCCCTCTCAAACTGTAAGCTCAGTCCAGTGACTAACTTACCATTCTCCTCGCAGCCTCGGAAACCTGCTTCTTGTTCTTTATTCCCTGTCTCAGTGCAGGGCTTCACCTGCTACTCGGTTATCTCATCCTCAGAGACCAGAAGTCTTTTCATGCACTTCTTCCTCCCTTTCCCACCAGCACCTGGTTGGTTACTCTTGACTGTGATCCTACCTGCCCATATCCGGAGCCGCTAGACTTCATTCAGGCCATCAGTGCTTTTTGCCTTGATCTTTATTTGAGGGGGAATTCAGGTGCATGGAATTATATCAGCCATAATTTTTGACATACCCCATCACTGATCCATGTATAAGTCATCCTTTATTTACTTTCCCTTATATTCAATTGAGATGTAATTCGCATAACATAAAATACATCATTATAAGGCGTATGCGGTTCAGTGGCTCTCAGTATATTCACAGTGTCTTACAACTCTCGCCACTGTCTGATTCCAGAATATTTCCATCATCCCTGCAAGAAATCCTGAACCTGTTATCAGTCTCTCTCAGTGCCTTGGGCAACCACTTAAGGTACTTTCTGCCTCTATGAATTGGCCTATTCTGGACGTTTGATCTAAACGAAATCTACAATATGTGGCCTTTTATGTCTGGCTTTTTTCACTTAATGTAATGCGCTCTAGGTTCATCCATGTTGCAGCATATATCAGTACTTCATTCCTTTTCATGATTGAGCAATACCCTGTTGTAAGCATATAGCGCATTTAATTTATGCTTCCTCAGTTGGTGGACATTTGGCTTGTTTTGACTTTCTGGCTACGAGGAATAATACTGCTATAAACATTCATGTGTGTGTTTCTATATGGACATGTTTACAGTTTTCTTGGGTATATACCTAGGAGTGAAATTGCTGGGTCATATGATAATTCTGGAGTTAATCTTTTTTGAGAAACTGTGAGACTGTTTCCCACAACCAGGCTTTTTCACAGAGGCTGAGACATTTTACATGCCCATCAGGAATGTATGTGGGTTCCACTTTCTCCACATCCTCACCAACATTTGTTATTTTACTTTTAAGAAAAAATTATGACCACCCCACTGGGTGTAAGGCAGTAAGTATCTTGTGGTTTTATTTGCGTTTCCTTAAAGACTAATTAGTTTGAGCATCTCTTCAAGTGCTTATTTGAAGCAATATCTATTCAAATCTTTTGACCATTTAAAAGTGAGTTATTTGTCTTTTTTGTTGAGTTGTAATTCATTGTTCTGTATATATTCTGGGTATGCACTCTTATCAAATATAGTCAGTGTTTTTTGCAAATGTATTTGCAAATATTTTTCCCATCCCCTAGGTTGTCTTTACCTGCTTGATAGTGTCCTTTGATGCACAAATGTTTTTAATTTTTGTGAAGATCAGCTTTGTGTATTTTTGTTTGGGTGTGTGTCATATCTAAGAAACTATTGCCTAATCCAAGGTCACAAAGGTTTACCCTATGTTTTATTCTAAGAGGTTTATAGTTTTAGTTGTTCCACTTAGGTCTTTATTCATTGTGAGTTAATGTTTGCATATGGTTTGAGGTAGGGGTCCAAACTCATTTTCTTTCCCATGAGGCTATTGAGTTGTCCAACTACCATTTGTTGAAGAGACTGTTCTTTCCCCATTGAATGGTCATGGCACCCTTGTCAAAAATCAACTGACTGTAAATGTGAGGGTTTATTTCTGGACTCTAAATCCTGTTTTATTGATCTACATGTCTATCCTTAGGCCAGTACCACAGTGTCTTGATGGCTGTTTCGTTGTAGCCTTAAAATCAGGAAATATGAGTCTTCCAACCTTGTTCTTTTTCAAGATTGCTTTGTCTCTTCTGGGTCCCATATATCAATATAGGCATTTTAGGGCCACCTTGTCTGTTTCTGCAATAAAAGCAGTTGGAATTTTGTTAGGGATTGCACAGAATCCATAGGTCAATTTCAGGCATATTGTCATCGTAACAATAATAACACGTCCAGCCCATGAACATAGAGTGTCTTTCTATTTATTTAGGTCTTCTTTCATCTCTTACAACAACATTTTATAGTTTTCAGTATACAAATCTTGCACTTCTTTGATTCAATTGATTCCTAAATATTATATTATTTTTTGATGCTATTGTAAATGGAATTGTTTTCTTAATTTCATCTTTGAAGTGCTTATTGCTAGTATATAGAAATGCAACTGATTTCTGTATATTGATCCTGTATCTTTCAACTTTGCTAAACTTGTTAATTAGCTCTAATTTTTTGGAGGGGGGGATGTCCATTAGAGCTTTCTATATATAATATATCATCTTCAAATATTGATAATTTTACTTCTTACTTTACAAGTTGGATGCCTTTTATTTCTTTCTCTTGCTTGGTTTTCCTGGCTCCTTTGTTTTTGTTTTTGTTTTTACAAAAATATACTTCCTAATAAATGCTTGCTATTCCTACCATGTCAAAAACAGAAACATCAACCTACGTGCTTTCCAAAGAGTTAAGGAGGCCTCTTCTGGAGAAGACAGCTAGATCACCAGTGATCTCAGGAAACACAAGGCTTACTGCAGTCAGGGCGCCTTGCTGGGATATTGTGTGAATCAGGTACTGGGTATAAGGCAAAAATCTGGACAGATGGAATTAGGTGCCCTGGGTTTCCTGCTTCTGACCTCATCAAGTGTGCTGCCTACCCTCAGGAGGAGGTCGAAGCATTAGGATGAAATGAGTGTCCTCACTGATTTAGGCAGCAGGCGTGGCGAATGGGCACAAACTTAGCCTCTGGTCAGAGCATCTAATTATAGGGAAGGATGGGGACGAACTCATTCAGATGATCTATCCTCAGCTTGAAGTGTGGTGAGGTTGCAGGAGAGATAGTAATGGTAACCTTCAACATGTCTGCCTCAAGTCACACGGCTCCCGTGTGGACCATTGGCCATGGCGGCTGTGCACTGTTGCCTCCTTGGACCTCTCTTCACCATCCTCCTGGGATCTCCTTTGCCCCTCACCTATGCTGGATTCTGTGTTTCTCTTTCTTGGTTTACATACTTATTTTGGTGAAACTCAACAACTGGAAGCATCTCAAGAAAGACTACAAGGAAGAGAGAATCTTTTGAGATCGTCCATGTCTGATGAAAGCTTTTTCCTAGTCTTCTGTGTGAATGATGGCCTGATTGAGTTAGACATCACCTTTCAGAATTTTGATGGGTTTGCTCCGTAATTTTCTGTCTTGCAGTATTTTTTTTTTTAAAAAGAAACAAAGGCATTCTGAATCCAGATCTTTTCCATATTTCTTTCCTTTCTGGAAGCTTGTAGAATCTTCATTTTGTCCCCAGAGTTTTGAAATTCACAGTGATGAGTGTTGCTGTGGGTCCATTTTCATCCATTGGCTGGTCATTCAGTGGCTTCAATCTGGAATCTAATGCCAGTTTCTGGAAAATTTCTTGGAATATTTAATTGACGATTCCTCCCCACTTTTTCTCAATTCCCTCTTTTAGCATTTCCCATCATACTCCACTATTAAGCCTCCTAGTAAATCCCTAATTTTCTTACCTTTGCCCTCTTATCTTTTTGTTCTGATATATTTGCTTTCTTCAGTTTTATCTCTGTTCCCTTCTATTCAGTTTTTTATTTCTGCTATCATGATTTTGTTTCCAAGTCCTCATTTTTATTCTCTGAAAGTTCCTTTTTATAGCATATTGTTTTTATTTAATGGAAACAATATGTCTTCCGATCCCTTGGAGGGTATTAATAATGTCTTATTTTGTTTTTCAGTTTTGTTCCTGCATAAACTGGTTTCCATGAGATGCTTTGTTCTCTTTGTTATTTCGTTTCCATCTCCCACCTTGGAGGCTTTCCTCAAATGTCCAGCAAGCCTGTTGTCTGCTAGTGATTACCTTTTAAAAGGTGATTAGGCAGCCAGGGGCTAGGAGAGGGAAAATGAGGAGTTACTACTTAACGCATACAGTTTTGGTTTGGGAAGATGAAAAAGTTATAGATATGGATGGGGAGATGTGGCTGCACAGCAATGTGATTGGACTTAATGTCACTGAACTGTAAAATAAAATGGAAAATCTCACATTGTGTATTATACACATGCACACACACACACACACACGCACACACTCTGAGTGCTTGGGTCGGATTTACTGGGATTGACAGCAGAGGGGTCTGATGCGTCTGTCAGTCTGTGACTCTGCTCTGTCTTCTCTGATCTTGGAAGATTATAGGTTTATTTATTTATTTTTTAATCCCTTTACTGTAGTTTTCAGTGGCTTTTGTGTAGAGGATGATGTCAAATTCATAAGTTAAATTCACCGTCTCATCCTGCAAGTTCCATATTCATTTTTAAAAACTTTTAATATGAATTGATGACTTGTTCTCCAGCTATGTGGTACTGTCCTGTGAAAAGTATGCACAAGTGTCTCTTTCTCTATCCTCACTGACACTGAATCTTATTCATCTTTGTCATCTTAGCTATTCTGATGAGTGAAAAAGATGGCATAAAATTTTAAAATATGCATTTTTTGAATATTAGTGATGTTGAACACTTTTTTGTACATTTGACTATTTTTCTCTTTTTTGGGCATTTGCCTATTAATGACACCCATTTTTTTCTTTTTTTAATATTTTATTTATTTATTATTGTATTATTTAATTTTTTTAAATTTTGGCAGGGCAAGGTGGGGAGGTAATTAGGTTTATTTATTTTTTTTAGAGGAGGTACTGGGGATTGAACCCAGGACCTTGTGAATGCTAAGCTCGCACTCTAACACTTGAGCTATACCTGCCTCCACATTTTTTCTATTGGAGTATTTATCTCTATCGTATTGATTTATTAGAACTTTATATATATTAATTAAACTCCTTTTACATTCACTTTATAGGTATTTCTCTCAATTTGTGCTTTCACGTTAACTTGTTTGCAGTATTTTTAGACAAGCATGAAATTTACATTTTTACGCAGTCAAATCCATCAGTCTTTTCTTTTGGTGATGTCCTATGAAAGATATTCATTATTCCAAGAAGGTGCAGGTATTCATGCATGTTTTCTTATAGGTAGATATTTCTTTTCCAAATAAATTTCAACAGATTAAATATTTTTATATAAGACGTGGGAGAGTTTTAATCTAGAGACCCATGTCTCAAAGTGTGGTTATCTCAGTGTATTTAATAATTCATCCTAACCACTTATTTGAAATTTCCTGCTTTCATATGCTAAAATATTTTAAATATGGAAGCATTGAGGCTGTATCACATGAAGCCTGACAGGTTATGAAGGAGGATAAAGAATGGGGAGGGGTCAAAGAGGACTCCCAGCATCCTGGATCCAGTGACAAGTTGGTGCCATGCATTAAGATAAGGAGTGTGGTAAGAGTGGTAGGTTTGGGAGAGGGATTGAGTTCACCTTTTGGTGTCAAGTCCAAATTCCCCTGGAATTTTAAACTGAGAAGTAGCTTTAGCCATCAAGTTGAAATAATATTGGAAGTTTCTTTGTTTCCACTATTATGATCTTTAATACTTTTTTAATATCTTATCAATAATTTTAAACTACTTTTTAAACACTTCCTTCCTTTTTTTCTTAAGCACTAGTGTGTGGAGGTCTCGGCCCAGGCATCTACTTTTTCTGAGTTTGAGTAAGTTGAGGATAATAGTGGCATTTGTGCGGGGTTTAAATTGTAAGCTTTCAAGATAATCCTTGTCAATCACAGAGTACAAGTCCTGGCCGTGTAATAAAGGACGTTACTGTTAAGTGTTCTCGTGGTGTTATCTGATGTGCCAGTTCCAGCTTATTCCTCACCGTTCTACCTCTGTGCCATCTCCACTGGGAAGCCCTCCTGGATTTCCCAGGTATGGCCAGGTTGGGAGCCCTTAGCCTCTGCTCCCCAGGAATCTGCATGTCGGTTGGCACAGCCCTTAGCACGCTGTGTTGCATCTGTGCACTTGACTGTCTCTAAACTATAAGACCCTTGAGGGCAAGAACCATAATGCCTTCTACCAAGTTACAGGGATGGCTGAATATGTTACTTTAAACTACACGTGTGCAAAGTTTTTTTTGCCTTACTTCCAGTGGCATCGTCCTGGGAGTTTTTGCGTTTGGCATTATTGTACATACTTGGGCTTCAACGCTCTTGTTGTTTTGGTTTCCATGTCAAAAACCATCTCTCTCTAGTAATAATGATTCGAGTCTCTCGGTGCTCTGGATGGCTGTGTACCTTGTCACTAATATTTCCCTCTGGAGCAAACACACCTGATCAAGCTCTTCTCTTGGTTGCTGTGCTCAGTGGTTGAAAGCAGGATGGCTCGAGTTAGAAACTTTTTTGAGTGGAAGATGAGACCTTCTGGGCTTTTAAAAGGGATTTTGGAGAAGACATACTGGCATTGTCTGCTTTTCTTCTTGGTTTCTAATTACAGAGATAGGAGAGGTCTTGTGTTTCGGGAAGATGACATTTCTCCTGCGTGACGGAGGCTCTGAGTAAAGTAGCCAGGAGACACCTTGTTATCACACAGCTGCACGCTGGGCCAGGCTTCCTTACTAGAACAGCAGCTGCCTCACCCCCTGCTATAAAGAGCCTTCCTAATTGGAAATAATCCTTGGTTTTGTCCCCAGCCAGATCATGCAGTGTGACAGCATTTGCTCTGTAGGTCTGTCATCACCATTGGGTTGTGTGTTTACATTTCTCCCGGTGTCTTTTCAGGCCATGGGGAGGGGAGGAGAAGGAGTGTGTAACTCTTTACGCGAGAGGTCGTGTGAGAACCCCAGCTAAAGCTTCGTGTGCTACCTGGCTAAGAAAATAAAAAATAAAAAAATAACAACAAAACACCTTGTTGTTTTGCAATAATTATAGAGTCACAGAAAGTTTCAAAAATGTACAAGGGGTCTTATAAACCTAATTACCTCCCAAGAGAACAAACCTCTAGTGCATTCATCATACCCTGTAAACTGTCTTTGGTACCATCCACAGAGCTTATTCTGATTTCACTAGTTTAATGTGTGTGTGTGTGTGTGTGTGTGTGTGTGTGTGTGTGTGTGTGTTGGTGTTTCTATACAGTTTTATCACATGTGCAGATTCGTGTAACCACCACCACAGCTGAGATACAGATCTGTCCCATCACCTCAAAGGCCCACCATGTTCCCCCTTTATTACCACTTCCAATCGCCCCATCCCTAACCCCTAACAACCACTAATCTGTTCTCCATCTCTGTAATTTTGTTATTTCGAGAATGTTCTATAAATTGAACCATACATGACGTAACCTTTGTGACTGGCTTTTGCACTCAGCAGAAGTCCCTTGATTTCCACCCAAACTGTGCACACCAGCGGTCCTCTCCTTTTCACTTCTGCGCGGTGTTCCACGCTATGGGTTGACTGAGTTTGTTTAGCCCCTCGCCTGTTGAAGGACATTTGGGTCGTTTTAGTTTGGGTTTTTACAAGTAATGTTGCTGTGAATATTGGTGTAGAGATGTTTGTGTGAAAATAAATTTTCACGTCCCTGGGATAAATGCCCAAGAGTGCAATTGCTCGAGCGATGGTAAACACATGTTCCAGCGAACTTTTTTGGTCATTTATTCCATCTCCTGCAAAAAAAAAAAAAATCTGATTAATTTTTAATCTTCCAGCCCAACCTCCAGTGGAGGAAAAGTTTCTGTTCTGGCCTTAGTGACCTTAACTATGATACCAAGAATGGGTTGGATTCCTGCAGATCCAGGAGTAATCCAAAAGGTGTGCTAAAAGTTTGGTCCTGGGATCACGTTTTCGGTTCTCATTAGAGAGAACCCAACAATACAAGATCCTGGAGGTGCTGGCACACCTCAGGGACAGGAGTGAGGCTGGGCCAAGGGCAAGTCAGACCCAGGCAGTCAGACATTGCCAGGGTTCTCTGTCCCGAGTCTCTGCTGTCTCTGAGCTTCTTCTTGTGAAGACTGGCCACCGCCAGTTCCCCAGGCCATCTGGAGGGAAATAGGGCTGCAAAGATGGCCCAGAGTTGACATTGTAATTGTTGCTTCAGCCCTGGTAGGGCGAAGGACCACCTCTCCAGGAGAACCCAGGGAAGGGAAATGGTGCTCTAGCTTGGGTCAGAGGCCCTTCTTTGGGCCTGTCAACTGTGGCCAGGGGGGTAGGGTCATGCGCAGAACTATCCCCAGTAACCCTGGGAGAAACCTCCAGAAACGGAGGGAGCAGGGTGGACAAACCATCGACCCTGAATGTTGTGACGACATCAATGGTGTTCACACTTGGGGTTCCCACAAGCTGGGGAAATAAGTAAGGCTTTTGAGAAGGATGTGGTACTTGAGTTGGAGCATGAAAGACAGAATTTGGATATTTGGATGGGAGGGAACAGCGATGAGGGGAAGTGGACGAACCCAGATCTAGGGGCCAGGGAGCTTCGAGCGTCGAGAGGGAAGCTTGCAGTGGGATTCGATGTGTAAGAATTGACAGGTGGACTGGAGTTTCAGAGAGAGAGTCCTGGTCAGAGAAGGGGGTCTTGCTGGACTACAAGATTGAGGAGGGACAGTGTGACCTCATCCTGTGACAGTGCTGTGCAGCCTCAGAGCACAAGGAAGGGTAAAGACTCTTGAACAGCCCAGCCCCGGCGGGGGATCGGTGGGGGATTGGTGGGGGATCGGCGGGGCTGACAGGTGAGGCAGAGGGAGCGGTGGATCAAGGAAGCCCAGGGGTGGGTGGGAAGTTGTCAGGGAGGCCAGGCGGGGCAGTTTTCACCTTTGTTCTCCAAAGAGCTGTGCCAGAGCTTTCATGTTATTTTCTTGGGAAAGTGGGGCGGATGCTTGTGTTGGCATTGACAGGAGCGTCTTTAGATCACCTCAGCTGTGAGCTCTGGTCAGCCTGCTGGGCAAAGGATCTCTGGCCTCAGGCTGTGCCACAGGGTCTGGGAGGGCCTGTGCCCGGCACCAGCACACGGCTCGGAACAAAGCCTTTACTTACCTGTTACCCGGAGGGCAGGATGGCTGCCTTCCATGTCCCCAGGGACAGGTCCTGCCTGGCCACTGATTTCCGTCTTGCCTTACACATGTGGGGGGACATCAGCTATCTGGCCTCAAGGGGGCCTGCAAGTTAATTACCCCTCAAGGAACCCCATAGAGGGCGGCACAAATGCAGAGGGGGCCTGGCACTCCGTTTCCGCTCCTGGGCCCGACTCCATGCTAACTGAGCAAACACCTCCTTGAGTCTTGACCGTGCCCTCTGCCACTGAGTTGGTCATTGATACTCATTTTTAAAAAGATGTTCAGGTTCAGAGAGGGAAATGCTTCAATCCACAGCAGCACAGCCAAAAGGCCGGGGCTCCAACTCAGCCATCCGTCCCCTCCCTGTGAAATGTCACCTCCCTCTGTGCTTTCCCCCTTCCTTCCAATTTAAGACTCCCTCCCCTGCACACCTCAAGTCTCCTTACCAAGTCATCTCAGTATTTCCCAAGGCGTATCCGCTCTCCCATCAACTATATACAGCGATACACACAATAAAAAATGAGTAGTAATTTTAGCATCTCCCAAGTGCCTTCTTTGTGCTCGACACTGAGCCACTACGCGCTTTGCATGCATTCTCTTATTCACCACCGCTAACGGCCCCTCAGGTAGGGACCATTATTATCTCTCTTAACTATTCACCCTGGTGTCGTGCAGCAGCTCAAGATGAACCCTCCTGACCAGGTGTGTCCCTGCCTCTGCAGGTGCCCCCAGGTTCAGTGTAGACGAATCCAATTGCATGTGGCCCTGTGGCACCCTCCTGCCTGGAGACCTTTCTGTTTTCATTCTTTTTCCACCTCGGAATATCCCTGCCCTGTGCACCCTGTGAGTTTACCTAATCAGGAGGGCTTTTTCGGGTCTTCAGGTCAAATGAGTGCCCGTTGCGTGAACGTCCAGTGCGGTGATGGTTTGGGATTCCCAGCGCTGCTGTTCGGCCAGCAGGTCCCGGTGTGACATTCGGGCTCACATCTGTTCTTCCTGTTCACTGCCTATCTTTGGCTGTTAAATATCTTGAAGGTCTCCCCTGGGCTAGAAGAGACAGACATGTTAGTTTCTGCAGACCTTCGGACCCTAATAAAGGCTGCTATTTACAGAGCATTTTCATGCCGCGTCACACCTTCATGTGCACTCTGTTTTGGTGAGCGTGCGTAAGCGTTTTCTCTGTGCACGGGACCCACACTGCCTTTGACCTTGGAGAATTCAGGGCTCTCAATGCAGAGGTCCCCAAAATAATGGAGAAGAGGGAACTGACCAGATGCCTACTCTGGTTTTGCCATTCCCGGCTGCCAACTGCATTGAAAGAAAACTACAAGAAGTGACCAAGCGCTGAGCCATGACCCTGTTCTCTCCAGGGCTTTCTGTTTCCCGTGTGCTGTTTTGTCCCCCCTGCTCCCCCCTTAATGACTGTGACTTTGGCTATTTCAGGGAAGAGGTTTGCCAGCTTCAGAGCATTCCGAATCAATATCGCAGTAAATAAGGAACATAATGAAAGAAAAACACACTCCAGGCTGTAGACAAATTTTATCGCTTAAATTCACATGTTATTACTGGAATCAGCTGCAAGTACCAGACTTTTCAACTGCCTTTTGATGGGGCAGGATAGGGGAACACTCTCTTAATTTGGGGGAGCAATCTGGAGGCACCACCCATAGGCATTATGATGTTTTCCTGTTGGTTTGGGTTCCTTGTATTTTTTTTTTTAAGGTGAAATTTAAATGCAGTGGAGAGGAACTTCTTAACAAAGGAATTGAAAGCAGAGACGGGTTTCTTTATCAAAGCACCTCTCCCTGAATGCACAGCTCTGTGTGATGCACTTAGTTTAACACTTTGGTACTTTATACGTCTCATCTCTTTTCTTGCTGCTTTTTGCCTTTTGCTTTTTTCCCTCCTTGCTTTGATCTCACTATGGAATCGCCTTTAAAATGCTTTCATACACAGCAAAAACATCCCTTTTTAATCTCTCCTGTTCTTCCCGAAGTTTCTTGCTCTCGCCTCGCCTGCCTCGGCCTCTCTTTCACTCCTGTCGTCGGAAAATGCATTATTTAGTCCACAAAGCTGAGAGATGCCCAGAGGATAAAATAGGCAATACAGCCGCCTTCTGTGTCATTTCATCTGGCATTTTTACATGCTGGCTCTCTCCCCACTGGTGTTCTTCAAGGCTCGGATTTCAGAGACAGGCCCATGTGATGGAGAAGGGGGCGTGGTTCTTAATGTCACTGCTGTCCTTCCTGAGTTTGGTGGGACTGTCTGGAGGAGTTTGAAGTTCAGCTGGTTCTCCCTGCTGCTCCCTCCCTTTGAGTCTCTCAGTCAACAAGAGGGCTTCTTCCCCGGAGAGGACCAACCCCTGTCAGCGGACGGCTGGCTAGAAAGAAAGGTAGATGCCTGCGCCAAGCCCAGAGCGAAATTGTGGGCGCTTCGAAGTTACAGAGAGAGCCAGTTCCAGCACAGACCTGGGTCAGGCCTCCACCTGCCACGTGCGAGGCTCGGTTCCACACGAGCAGACGAACCACTTCAGATCTCGCAGCCTCGCATCCACGGGAATCAGGCAGAATGACCAGGAGCGCAGGCATGTCACTTACAAACTGTGTGACTTTCTGCTAGGCGCTTGCCCTCTCTCTGTCTCAATGTCCTTATCTGTAAAATGGGGATAACAGGGCCACTTACCTCACAGAGTCCTGATGGAGACAGAAGAGCTACTAGAGGGAAAGCGGTTACGACAGAATGGGGCACTTAGGACTCGGTAAATGTAAAACAAGAATCGTGGAACGTTGTAAGTTTGCAAGAGAGATCATTCTCCAGTTAACTGCAAGAGGGGTCCTCATCTGAGTTGTTCTCTTTTTTTTGGGAAGCATTTTATGGTGAGCTGACATTTTTAGTCAGCTTGGCAAGCAGTTTCGGGATATCGGTATTTCATTATAGATACAGACAAACGTAGTAGTTGAAATGTTTGAAAAGTAGTGACTGTCAGCCACAAAGGAATTTCGCATCCGTGAAGCCCGCCTCACAGGGAATACTCACCTTGAAGCTGATGACTTGGATCCTTTCACTTGCGTGATCCCTTCAAGACCCTTGGAGTGGGGGGCACCTAACACACCTGTATTTTTTGGTAAAATTTCCAAAAGAATTTTTTTTTTTCTTTTTCTTAAAGAAGATCCTTCAGATATGTGAACTTCAGGTCCCTCAAAACCCGGCTTTGTTTCTGGAACTTACTGTCTGCATTTGACAGATGAGAAACCCCACATGTTGCATGAGCTTTCTCCCTCTCTCCCTTCTTTTAATTAAAAAATTAATTTAAAAAATAGATTATTGATATTTGGCCACTTTTACTCGTTTATTTTTGGTTAGCTATTCCAGGCATAAAGCTATTCTCAGGTGGACCAGAAAACCCAGGTGTTTTAAATCTATTTTTGTGTTCTTTTGATGGCATTATGAATGATTTGCACATTTTAAAACAAAATCTCATAAATAAGACACCGTAGAAATGCAGGGCATCGTGCCTCATGGCTGTGCAGAATCTCTGTGCTAACTGTGTTTTTCCCCTGTGCCAGCGTTGGGGCCCCAAGCACGGTGAGCTGGAAGTTCCCTGATGGGGAGAAAGACTGGTGTCAGGGCGGCCCTAGGGGTGTGAACACAGATTCAGGCTTGGATCCTCACCTCAGGGAGGCCAGAACCCCCTTCGCTGAATCTGGAAGTCCTTTGGGAATAAGCTTCCAGTCAACCAAATAACCAAAATGGGCATCAGAGAAGCTCACAGGAGCACAACAAGGAATCAGACCCTCCGAAGGGTTGAAATTCACACTCCCCTCCCCTACCCCCCTTCAAAATTGACCAGGGTTACAGACACAGAAGGCCACATCTTGTATGATTCCATTTTTATGACATAATCCAGAAGAGGCAAATTCACAGAGATGGAAAGTGGATTAGTGGTCGCCAGGGGCTGGGGAGCGGGCAGGAAATGGAGAGTGACTGCTGAATGTGTGTGGGGGGTTTATTTGTGGGGGTGATGGAAAGTTCTGGAACTAGGTAGTGTTGATGGTTGCGCCACACCAAATTGTACACTTTAAAATGGTCAACGTGTTTAATTTTGTGTTATATGTATCTTACCATGGTAAAAACAATGGGAGAAAAATAAATCAGGGCTTTTGAGAAGTTTTGGGTTTGTGGGAGAATCATCTGGAGTGCTGGTCAACCCCACCAATGCCCATTAAATTAGAAACACTTCAGGTGGACCTGGGAACCTGCATCTTCACAAGCTCCCAGGTGATTCCTGGGTGGAGAGGAATCTCACACTCTGAGGAGTGCTGGCTTCGAGGCAGGCAGTTTTGGTTTTTGGGTTTCTTCTTCTTCTTCTTCTTTTTTTTTTTTTTCTTTTTTAATTGGAACATGCCATATGTGCTGTTTTCTCATCCCAGCTGTCACAACCCATGCGTTCCCAGCTAGCAGCATGCCCACACTTCAGCAGCTGCTGGCGGGGGGACGTGTCGGTTCTAAGTGGCTGTGGCGGTGATGGGGGTGGTGATGGCAGCAGGAGTGGTGTTGCGGGAGTTGTGGTGCTCCTCGTAGTAATAGATGGTGGGAGTGAGACCAGAAGCCAGGAACTTCTGGGGTCCTTGCCGAGGCGCTGACCTAATTGTGAGGTGGTTCCACGCGGGGCTCGGGGGCCAGCAGTCAGGCTCTCAGTTTCGGAAATGGCAAGACAAAGCCTCCCATGTAGATTGAGAGCATCTCCAAGGAGCTTATTCTGCTTTAGACAAAGCAGAGCAGATTGGTTCAGGTGGTGGGGAAGGCAGAGATGGGCGGTAGCCAAAACTAGGATTCTGGAATGTCTGCTCAGTTCGAATGAGACCTATTCCCCACGCAGGGGCTCCTCCATCACAGAAGGGGTTGCATAGGGGAGCAGCTCTAAGCCAGAGCTGCTCCAGGTGCGTTCCCCAGAACGGCAGCAGCAGCCTCGTGGAGCTCGTTAGACCCACTGGTGATTCTGATGCAGAGCAAAGTTTGAGGAACACCCGCATAACCTTAGACTGATTGTCCAGAGTCTCCAGACTTTGAGGGACAACACTCAATAAGTCTCATCATCAAGGCTTGATAACTATGAGGGTTGAGAGGTACGTGGCCCGGCCCTGGACAGTGTGGTGCCAAGCCACATCCGTGTGGCACCCTGGTTCATGCACTGGTTTGCAGAGCAGGTGGACATGAGTCTTCTAGGTCAACCCTTCCTTCTGAGCAGGGTTTAGAGACAAGGGACAGACTGATGGTTTATTTGCTAGTATCACTGAAAGTGCAGAATCTGGCTGCAAATCTGTAATAATGTTTTTTTGCTTTAGCTCTCACTGTTTGTGACTTTCTTGTTGCCGATGTGTACTCCTTAAGCCTGGATGGTAGGTGGTCCTTTTCTTGTTAAGGACTAGATGTATCTCCCTTCCCGTCCCTCTATTCACAGGCAGTGGTTGCCTCTCCCCTCTTGATTCCCCAAAGGCTATTTACCAAAAACCTTACGAAACACAAGGATGCCCAAATGGCTCTAGACCAGTTTACTATTGGATTTGATAACACCGGAAGGTAAACATTTATTTTTGCTGAAGTGAGTTTTTATTTTCTTCTCTGAGTCTGCCTGTGAGAAAAAGCTTATGTAGAATGTTTTTCTTACTGTCATTATAATGTCCAGGAACAGTTTCAGCTGTTAAGGATGATAAAGGATCTTAGGTGATGGGTGTGACACTTCTTACTACTGTCAGGCTGAGGATTTATTTCCTTCCATGGTGAGCCTGGGGGCTTTGTTTTTGCTTGGTGAACTTGTGGGCTTTTTCACTTTAAAGCGACTTCCAAATCTCAACAGCCCCTGTGCCCTCGCAGCTCTGTTCTACCAGGGCCAGCCTTTCTGGACATCTCTCCTAAGCAGTCCTACTCACCCACTTCTCCGAAGTGAACCCTGTCCCTGCAGGACCCAGCAGCATCCAGAAGGGAATTCCTTTTTCTCACTGGTCCCATCAGGAACCTACAATTTGTCTAGACCAATGGCTTGTTCTCAGCTCTCATTTTATCTAATGCATTTGACTTTCCTGACATTGGATGTTGAAGAACTCTTTGAGAACAGGGGTCATGTCATTTTCAGCCATGTAGGCACTCTATAAATATTTATAAAATCAGTGCACGGGTTCTTCTTCGGAAACTCTACCCTTGATATGACTCTGCCCCTGTGATGCTGTTTCTGGCCAGTCTCGTCCTCCAGCTCTGCTTCCTGCCTCCCAAATGCACATGTTTCCCAAAGTGGGGTTCTAAGTCTTCTTCGCTCTGTCTCCAGGAACTCTCACTCCCTCTGAGGCCATTGTCTCTCCCCACTGTGTCCCTGACACTCTGTGCCCTGTCTTCTCACTCTGAGTCAACCCCGGGAAGCCTGCTGGCAGCTCTGCCTGTCCCCAGCTGAGCTCGTCAGCTTCTTCTGCTGCCTTCCTTCTTTTCCTCTTTTCTAGTGAACAGCGTCTTCCCAGTCCCCCAGACACCAGTGACTCTGCCACCTGAGCAGATCCAATTCCACGCCTATGTGTTTTGCTGTGTGTTTGTGAATTCTGGAACCGTGAGCGTGCACGTCCAAACCTGCTCTTAACTCACACACTCCCTTCTCCTTGGACACCACCGGCCAAAATCGTTTCTCCCTTTGTGACCTCACTGCCCCACACTAGCATTTTCCCTCTACAGTCATTTTTCTTTGGCCATTAGCTCCTGAATATTGGAAAATTTTTTTTTAACAGATCTCATCTCCTTGAGTAAATTGTAAGCATCTTGAGGGAGTGCTTGTATATGAGTTGATTTTAAATCCAGGCAGGGGCACAACGCAATCCCTTCTGAGGTCCGGAGCCACGTCCAGGGACTGGGGAGTGAAGCCTTCTCAGTGGTGCTTGCTCTTGAGCTCTGCTGCGCGGACGCCGGCATCTCCCTCAGTGTTCCCTTGGAAGCCCCAGGCGGTCACTTCAGTTGTGTTCAGATGTGTCCCTGAACCTTGGAAGACCGAGGATGGTGTTTGCCCCTATACAGTGGGCCCTGGTCTTTAACATGATGTTGACTAGCTGGAAAGATAACGCTGTTGTTCACAGGGAGTTAACACAATTAATCTATAGTAACAACATGAAGAGACCAATTAGTATTAGAAATAGCATTTTCAATGCATATCAAGGGCTTTGTATGTAAATCTCAGCAGCCGTAGGCCAGTTCCAGACGATTAGGCATTATCCTTTTATCCTTTTAGACTTCTCGAGGCGCTTTAACGTCCCTGTCCCGCTAGCCTGGAGTCGCGGAAGGGCGATGTTAGTCAACCACGCTCTTCTGCCAAACTTGCAAATGCCTCTGTCTCTCTCCGCTGAGGTCTCAGTCACAACTGCTGAACAAACAGGGGAAGCCCTTGATACTTAGACAGGGGACTGGCGTAGACAGGGGACTGGCGTGGCCAGGAGTGGACACCCGGTCACGGGGCACAGCCACAGCGGGGTCCCAGCTCACCAGGAGCCCCCGAAGGCTAACGGTGTCTGTGGTCCCGGCCGTGGCGCCCAGTGCTCAGAATGTTCTCCCTGAACTTACGGGGATTCCCAAGATGCCTGCCCTCCTGGGCCCACCCTAGGGAGTGGGTGCAGGGCCTGTGCGTGGTCCTCTGCCCTCCATGGCACATCCCTTCTTCCCCTGCCCGCCTGCGCAGCACTCGTGGGGAGTGAGTGACCAACTGAGCAGCCTGGCCTGCCCAACCTTCTTGCTAGAATTCTTGCTCCAAGAAATGTAATTAACAGACAGGAAAACGCATCCACCATTCAGTATGTAGGTGGCCTCTAGAAGCTGAAAATTCTTTGGGCCACCTCGGTGCCATCACTGGGGTGACTGACGCAGCAGAGGGTCCCCATCACCTGGCTTCTCCACCAGCTCCCTCACCAGCTCTGGGATGACGGCAATGTTGATGGCAAAACCGGCCAAAACACCAACAATTGCCCAGCATTCGGGCTCAGTGGTTCTCAGAGTGTGGTTCCCCAGCCTAGACCTTCTGGAAATGTAACTGGGGGGCGGGGCAGCAATCCATTTCAACACTCCCCTTCCAAATTGATACTGATGCAGCCTCCAGTTTGAGAACCATACTCCTGGCTTCTAGGCCTATTTTTCCATCCATCTAAACCTCCATCTTCTGTACTTCCTCCTGGGTCACATGGCAGCATCCTTCCCGGGGACAACATGCATGATCTAGAGAGGTCGGCCTTTCCATACACTGCAAATGTATGGCTTTTATTTGCTGAGAGTTGCCATGTATGTATGACTGGGAAGTGAGGGGTCTGTGCAACGTCTGCAGCCTTTTGGGTTTTTCTAGAGCAAAGTCAGAGGTGACAGTATCTCTTAAAGTATTGTCTGTGGACCGGTCCTCAGAGTGTGCACATCTCAGAATCCCCTCTCTGTCACCCCTTCCTCATCCATCCTTCTACACCTGGTGTTTCCCGCCTCTCCCCCTATTTTCACTGAGATATAATTAACATACAGCGTTGTATAAGTTTGGGGGGTACAGCATAATGATTTGACTGACATACATGATGAAATGATTACCATAGTAAGTTTAGTTGACACTTAGTCATCTCATAGAGATAGGGGAAAAAAAGAAAAATTTTTAAATGTTTCCCTGTGATGAGTCAGTGATTCTCACGTATCCAGAGGTATCCCTTTATGTCTATGGAGTTAGACACACTTGGCCTGTGTTTCAGCTCTTCCGTTTTCCTAGGTTATGACCTTGAGACAGGTTCGCCTTGCTAAGACTATTTCTTAATTTGCAGAGTGGAATTCATCTAGTTAATTATGGAATTAATCTAGCAACCACCTAGGGCTGCTGTAAGGGTTAAGTTAGATCATGTGAATAAAGCACTTTTTGCCACCTGCTGATGGCAGGAGGGAGTGTTCAGTCCCTGGCGGCGTCACTTCTCCCGTCAGGGTAGCATTTCTGCTGCGGGGCAAGGACTTCTTTTATGTCCTACGGCCAAAGCACAAACCCTGTGAATGTTGCATGTAGTGCGTGACTATGGATATGGACCTCCCAGAACACATACTGTAAGAATCAGCAAATGGACAGATGGGAAAACCCATATAAAGTTGATAAACAGGATTCAGGGGACAGTGGGAGGACAGGAATGCTTGCCAAGGAAGGGAGGGAGGGCCGGAAAGCAAAGAAATCTCAAATCCGAGATGTCTGACTCACATGGAATGGAGTCTTTTCTACTAAATTCCTAACATGCAAACTTTCCTGCAATCCTGGAACTAACTGAAGATCTGCTGGCCTCCCAGTGGGTTGGATGCACTTTTGACATGGACCTTCCTGTGTTTTGTCATTTGTAGAGGAACTGAAGGCCCCCTTGGAGGAGTATGTCCACAAACGTTACCCCGGGCTCGTGAAGGTGGTGAGAAATCAAAAGAGAGAGGGCCTGATCCGAGCTCGCATCGAGGGCTGGAAGGTGGCCACTGGCCAGGTCACCGGCTTCTTTGATGCCCACGTGGAGTTCACCGCTGGCTGGTAGGTCACAAGCTGAATCCTAGGAGCACACCTGCGGCAGGGTCTGGAAGGCTAGAGTTCAGGAGGTGGGGCACTTTGCCTGTTTCCTCTGGGGGCCCTGAAAGAATGGAGAAGGGGTGGTTGAGAAGAAGGTGGACCGTGGTTTGGGATAGAACTGGGAAGCAGGGTGAAATGTGTCTGTTGCCTATTTAGTCTGTCATCTTCATCCTTGTTATTGTCATCCTCACCATCATCACCATCATCCTCACCATCATGACTATCATCACCATCATTAAAATTCTCAGTGAAAATGATGCATGCATTGGACAGAACTCAAGACAGTCCTTGCTAAGGGAACAAGACAGACAGATTCCGATTGTTCTCTTTTGCTGCTTTGCTTGTTTCCATTTCTAGGGAGGATGGTTGACTGTTCTTGTGAAACAAGCAATTCATTTGTAATTCTACCTACTCAGGCAAAGCTTCCCAGAATTTATGGGATCATCTTTAACATCGTTTGGAGGAAGGGAAGGGTTTCTCCCTGCCGGTGGTAGCCCCTGATGTTTTTCCAGAACAATAGGAGAGAAACTGGTAAGCATACAGGGAGTAGAAGATTTTGAATGTAAGAAGAGCGAAGCATCGAAAATGCCCAGAACAGCTAATGAGAATGTTAAAATTGGATTCGAGTTTTTCGGTTATATGATTATTTCTAACTAACCAATGGTAAATCAAGTCAGAGGTTAAACCTCTATGCCAGGGTTGCTTAATTAGTAAAAAGCAGGGTCTTTCATTTCATTAATAGTGTTCATTTACACTCAATGATGCCATTACACTTATACCAGTAAGTGCCGTTCATGGTACCATATTTGAAGAGCCAATATCCCATCACTAATTAAACCTTAAAATGTCTATTCTTTTTCATTTGAAACAAACTTTAGAATCCTTTTAATGACTGGGTAAAGAATGGTTATGCACGTGGCCACACAAAGGTTTGGAGCATGAAGTCACTGTTAACACCGGCCCTTTCAAGTGCCCATGAGTATCTGTTGCCGTCTCAGACCCCAGTTTTCTCTCCTGGTTTTCCTGCCACCATCAGACCCTGATACACACTCAGCTGCACATGTGCTGCCCTGAGCTTCACATTCTCAAAATGTGGTCCCCAGGCCAGCAGCGTCAGCGTCATCTGGGAACTTGTTAGAAATGCAGATTGTTGGGTTCCACCCAGATCTATGACATCAGACGCTCAGGGGATGGCCAGTCTGCTTTAACCAGCCCCCCCGGGGACTCTGAGGCTCACTCAAGTCTGGGAACACTTGAGCTCGAAGCCTTCTCAACAGATGCCCTTGAATGTTCCATTGGAATGTTAGCCTTGCCCTGTCTCACCCTTCCCTCCCCATCAGTCCCTCCTCATTTCTTTCCTGTTGAAACTGCTGGCACCACCCAGTCCCTTTCACTTGAGTCTTGGCCCCCATCATGTTCCTCATCCAGTCCACGTCCAGTGTTGGCTGGTTTTTCCTTCTATTTCTCATGTCTCCCTCTTCTCTGTCTTGACCTCCACTTTCCCAGCTCAGACCTTTTTATCTTTCCCTTAAACCAACTGACCAGTACTTACTGGATGACAGCTGTGCCCCAAAGACTGGTCTAGGCTGTGATTTGGATGACCAGCTGATTGGGTTTGCCCGGTACGGAGCAATTTCCCAAAATGCAGGAGCTTCAGTAGTAAAATCAGAACAGTCTTGGGCAAACTGGAACAGGTGGTCACTCAACTGGTTGAAAATATGGCAAGATTTGGTATCCACCCTCCAGAACCCTATAGGCTAATTCTTACTGATCTCTGTGATCCTATCTTAGCCCTTCAGACTCATTTTCCACACTTGGACCAGAGTGGTATATGACTTCATGGCAGCTAGACCATGTGTCACAACTTCTAGTAGGTTTTACTGCAGTAATGATCTCCGTCTTGTCCACGTGGCAGGTCTGCTGTGGGTTGTCTGTCCATGGCTCTGCTCCATATGTCCTCTGTGACCTGAGACTCAAGGAGCACCCTTGCCTAGGAAGTGCCATTTCTGTGGCTCAGGGAGAAGAGTCACAGCTGAACCTTGCAATGGCCATGGAAGCTTCTGCTCAGAAATGACATCGTCACACTTTCTATTATCCAAAGCAGGTCACACATCCAAGCTAAACAGTAACTGATGTTGAGGGAGGTCATCCCTCTGCAGAGAAGCACCTCAGGCCTCGTGGTAATAGGCGGGACGTCCCCAAGAAGGGGAGCAAATCCCTGGGAACAGCTGTACGCTCTGCGACAGACTGGAAGACCCAGCTCCTGAGCGTCAGAGGCATGATTTGAACCACAGTCTTCTGCCCCATGCTCAGCAACTTTCCCCGCTCAGTGATGGGCTGAGCTGACTGCTTCTACGTGCATGGCACCAGACCAGCCTAGGGGAAGGGTGCGCTGTTCAAGGAGGCCATGGAGCTTAGAGACCGGACCTAAAGCCAGACTATCCAGGTTAGAAACTGTGTGGCCTGGGACAAGTGCCTTAATCTCCCTGGGCCTCAGTTTCCTCATTTGTAAAATGATGATCATAGTATTTACTTCATATAATTATTCTGAGATTTATCTTAGTCCAGTGTAGCACACGTAGAATGTTCAGAATGATGCCCAGTGCTTGATAAACATCAGCTATCATGAGCTTATAAAGAAAAAATAAACCTGTGCTCAAAGATCAGCCAAGACAGCATGTGGTCAGAGTGACTTGAATAGGGGGCAGATGGTCTAAGAGTTGAGAGGCTGGAGAGAGTCTTCGACTGGGAGAAATTAAGGCAGGCTTCCTGGGAGAGGTGGCACTTGATGGATAAACCTGTGTAGGTTCATCCTAGACTTCTTTCCCGGGCACAAGGGCATTCCTGGAGGACAATAGCAAGAGTGAGGGCTTTGGGGGAGGACAGAGCTCTGAAGTGCACCTAGACATCATGGGACGTCAGTCCCGATTGGCGTCCGCCTCTGTGGTGTATGCAGAAGTATTGGAGGCAGTAAATGGCCCAGGGTCTATTTTATTGCTCATGTTAAATAGAAAGATGAAATGTGCCAACAGGTAATTCAATAGCTGCAAATGAAAAGAGATGGGATGGAGGCCGAGCGTCCTCATTACTCTTCCAAATAATGCAGAGGAATGGGATTTTCACTTGACTCTTTTCCAAAGCCTGCGCTCTGTTCTAAGCAGGGAGATTAATGCCCTGGCTTCTGAGAGCCATCTTTTCCTTCTCGAATGTGGGAAATGGTCCCTTCCCACGTCTTCCTCGGAGACGCACCCTGGCAAGGGTGTCTGACCATCTGCTTTCTCCTAAGCTGGCAGGGCCTCGCGTTGAACCCCGAGCCAGGTCCCTGCCTATCGCCTGCTGCAGCCCCGGGGGGTGCGGGCTAGCTGGGAGGCAGGATTCTGCCTGCCTTTGCATTCAGTTCATCCCTGCCCGCCGACACTAACCCAGCCAATTAAATCCCTTTTAAGAAATCAATTAAATAATCAATTAAAACAATGGAAACAGTCACATGCACAAAGAAGCTAGCGAAATGCTCATTGAAATCAGGCCATGAAGGGCAGAAGTGACCTATTTAGAAGGTAATTCAGTTCCAGCAGAAAAAAAACAGAGGGATCGGCCAGTGCCTGGGGGGAAACCGAAAACGCTGTACAAATCCTAGAGTCAGGAGGGCCTTGCTTTGGCTCACACTGTTGGTATCACAGACCAGCCATCCATTCTAGGGCAGAAGCCCTCATGTTCTGAGTTCTTCATGCCTGTCACGCCCACGTGGGCAGCAATGTGGTGACCCCCCCAGGGACAGGGACTGAGCTGCGCGTCACAGCACCTCCCCGTCCTCCCTTCAAGCTGCCTGATCCGCCTGGAGCTGCCCCTGGGGGCCTTCAGTTTCCATCCATCTGAGTCCCCGCCTGCCCACAGCCCCGGCTGTAACTCCAGGCTTCTGTTCGTTGTCTGCCGTCTTGGGGTGTGTGCCAGTTGAAGAGTGGGTGAGCCTCAGGGGAGAGATGAAATCTCTACGTCTCTGTGTTTCAGGGCCGAGCCGGTTCTGTCCCGGATCCAGGAGAACCGGAAGCGCGTGATCCTCCCCTCCATTGACAACATCAAGCAGGACACGTTCGAGGTGCAGCGGTACGAGAACTCGGCCCACGGGTACAGCTGGGAGCTGTGGTGCATGTACATCAGCCCCCCGAAGGACTGGTGGGACGCCGGGGACCCTTCCCTCCCCATCAGGTCTGTGCCAAGCACCGCCCCGGTGGCCTCTGAGTCCCCAGGTCCCAGGGAAGAGGGGAGCCCCATCCCGGGAGGGAGGGGGCATGGGAGAGACCACCTGGGGATGGAGCTGCGGTGTGGAGGCAGCTGCTTTAGGAGCTTGGGGTGTCTTCCCATCAAAGTTTCGCTTCTTTTCGCTAAAAATTTTCCAGTGCAGCCTATCCAACGGCAGTCCTGAAAGGTGGGCAGCGGTGGGAAGGCGCATGTTTTTTTATTCTTCCTCGTGTCTGATGAACTGTGTGCAGGAGCTTTTAAGGATGACGTTTGAAAGGTACTAGTTCCTGGAACTTTTTCATACTTGGACGCCTGACGATCACAATGGTGGGTGCAGGGACAAGTGGAAAAGGGACATGTGACGGGGAACCCAGGGCCTTTGGGCAGCTCCGTCATGATTTTCACCCCAGGTGCCCCAGCTTCCCCTGGAGGCAAGAGGGTCAGTCCCTTCATGATCGGCCAGTTGGGAAGCTCAAATATAAAGGATGTTGAATGAAGTAGGTGGGTTTTGATGTCGTAATTGCTTCCTGTGGCTGCTGGGACCAATTACCACAAGCTTAGTGGCTTAAAGCACACACATTTATTCTCTTACGTTCTAAAGGGCAGTCATTAGAAATGAGCCTTTCAGAGCTTAACACAAGGTGTCTGCAGGCCTGGGTCCATCAGGAGGCTCGAGGGGAGGATCCATTTCCTTGCCCTTTCCCAGCTTCCAGAGGCTCTTCTCGTCACACCTCCCTTTCTCCATCACGTGGCCTTCTTCTTCCCTGGACGTTCTCGCTCTCTCATATAAGGGCCTTTGGGGTGACGCCTGGGGTCCACGTGACTAATCCACGGTAATCTCCCTCTTGTCAAGGTCCTTCACTGAATCTGTCTGTGAAGTCCTTTCTCCCGTGTAAGGTGACATTCGCAGGTTCCGGAGATTAGGATGTGGACTTCTTGTGGGGAGGAGTGGGGGAGGCGAGGAGCATGTTGTGCAGCCCACCACAAATGCTCTGATTTTCAACCAGGGTGATGCCCGAGTTACAGTTCAGTACTTTCTGTGACTTCTACGTCAGGGTCAAAACTGACTTAAAATCGTCATGGTTCTGTCTTCAGTTTGCCCCATTTTAGGGCAATGTGTGTTGGTATAAAGGGGCAATTGTGGAACGGCAGTGAGGACTTTCCGCAAGGATCCGTGAAGTTCTTCCTCAGTGTATAAATTTTTGATAAACAAGTGTGGGATTTTGAAATGGGCAGGACCCTCCCCTCTCCATATTCTTTTATTTTCTGGCTCAAATTGAAAGCTGACATATTCCATTAGAGCAGAGCCACCCATGGGCGAATTTATGCAACAAAGAAGGTGATCTTTTGGACCAATAACTTGCTCCGCTGGAAATGTCTCGTGGCTCAGTTCCCTTGGCAGCCTAGACGTTCCATGTCTGCTTGGAAGGCTGCAGGCCTACACCCTTGGATTTCTGCAAATAATAATGTAGACTCATCACTGAAGGGTTGTCTGAGACCCACAGCATAACCTTCAGGGATATTTAAAATCTGATGGTTGAGATACCACCTCACACCCATTAGGATGATTATTATATTAACAAAAAGGAAACAGAAAGTAACAAGTGTTGACAAGAATGTGGAGAAGTTGGACTCCTTGAGCACTGCTGGTGGGAGTATAAAATGATGCGGCTGCCGTGGAAAACAGTGTGGAGGTTCCTCAAAAAATTAAAAATAGAGTGGCCATATGGTCCAGAAATTCCACTTATGGGTATGTACCCTAAAGAGTTGCAAGCAGGGTCTCAAAGAAGTATTTGTACACCTGTGTTCATAGCAGCATTATTCACAATAGCCGAAAGACAGAAGTAACCCAAATGTCCATCAAAAGATGAACAAATAAACAAACTATGATGTGTTTTATACACACACACACACACACACACACACACACACACACACACACACACACAGTGGAATATTATTCAGCCTTAAGATAAAGAAATTCTGACACATGCTACAACATGGATGAGCCATGGGGACACTGTGCTAAGTGAAATAAACCAGTCACCAAAGACAAGATACTACATGATTCCACTCCTATGGCGTGCCTAAAATAGCTGGAATCAGAGAGAGAGGGAGTAGAACTGTGGTCGCCAGGGGCTGGGGAGGAGGGCGGAATGGGAAATTGTTATTTAGTGGGTACAGAGTTTCAGTTTTGCAAGATGAAAAGAGTTCTGAAATTGGTTGCACAATCCCGTGAATGTACTTAACACTACTGCACTGTGCACGTAAAAATGGTTGAGACAGCAAATTTTATGTTTTATGCATTTTACTACGATTTAAGAAAATTAACAGAAAGTGCTTCAGATGGCCTTTAGATCTTGAAAGCTTAGGGTTCAAGCGACGGATAGACAGTTTCATATTTTTGGCCAAACACGGTTTCCTCCCTGACGCACGGGGAGGCTGACCTCCAGCCGTGACAGATAAGGGAGTGAAAGTGTGACGATGGTGTTAGCGGCAGAGGAAAAGAAATAGATACGCTGCTTTGGGATGCCCAGAACACATAGCTCTCCCTGCGTATGTGAGGCACTAATCTAAAACAGAGCATGTATTTCATGAGTTACGGTAACCTCGACAGAAGATTAATATGCATCTTAAAAAAACTCAAGAAAATGGAGTCGTGATCGTGAGTCATTCATATGACATGCCTCTCTGATGTACACAATAGAATCAAATACCAGTGATCTTTTTTTCATGTATCATAGCTTACGAAATGCTTAATCTGTTAATAGTTGATGGAGATACTTAATTGTACGAAAGGATTTTTATGGCCCTTCTGATATTATTAAGCAGTTACAGTACCATTTCTTAAATGTCAGGATATGGTGGTTTTCCCCTCCTCTCTGTGATCCCAGTATTTTAATAGTAATAATTTTATTCTGATAAAGGATGGGGCAAGGAGTTTTTCACAGTCCAAATGGCGTTAGATTGGATGAGTCTTTAGATACTTCCCAGTAGTCAATACAATATAGATTTTGCATTAAGGGGATTTTATATCCTTCCTGTTTGACCTCTTTTTATCTTTCTTTCTATGTATCTTTTTTTCCCCCTGCTTGGCAAACAGCTGTTTCCAAAGGTTTTCTGTTTTTCCTCTGCTCTTCTTTGTCTGCATCAGAGTTTCAGGTGTAGATAGGGGACAGGTGTCACTGAAGAGAGCAGAGCCGAGTGTAAGGGATGGGGGTGGGGACTGAAGAACACACGTCCCACCCAGGAGGCAGCTGCTGCCAGCCCTATGTGGTGATGCTGGGGGGACACAGGGCCAGCATTGTCAGGTCCTCAGACTTTTAAGGAAAGACACAAATTCACATAATTTGGTGAAATCTGTTGACTTCTAAATGTTGACAATAAATCCTTTTTCTTTAAAACTACGAGGGCCAAGCAACATGAGTCTAGACTGGATTTGACCGCTCGGGCCCCCAGAGTTTGGTCTTTGCTCTACGCCTGCTCCCTTAAAGACCTCGGTCATTCCCAAGGACAGTCCTAGTCCACAGTTCTCACCCTGGGAGCTGCAGGCACCTGCGGTCTGTGACATTATTGTGGGGCTGAGAGGTTTGGGGAAAGGGTCACTCAAAGCCGTAGCAGAAACACGGCTGGACTTCCTGGAGCTTGAGTTAAGCCAAAAGAGATCTCCCTCCTATCTCTGCTGGGTTTCACAGCCCTCCGCCCCCTGAGATTCTTCAGTGAAAGACTTTGAGAAGCTCAGACCCAGCTGTCACCTCTGTGCAGAGAAGGCTCTCAAATCTAGGTCTTAAGCCCTGATTTTTCTCCAAAGTGACATCATCTCCAATGTCACATCAACAACCTAGATCATTAGACCAGTGGAGCTTCAGCTTCTCTGAGTCAAGGACCTCCTCGATAATCTGAAGAAAGCCGTAGATTCTGTCACTCCTGAGCGTGTGTAAGTGGACAGAACTTTGCAGATAATTTCAGGAAGTTCACAAATGCCTGGAAGCCGGCCTCCCAAAGATCCCCAGGGCTTGTATTGAGAACCAGTGCTGGGTGTTCTACATGGGTCTCCCAATGGGAGAGCCTTTCTTTACCATTTTTTTAATCCCTCACTGATCTATATGCTTTCTGAGGCCGAGCCAGTGGCTCATTCAGTTGTAACCCCGGTGCCTAGTGAGCACTTAGCACTTCGTAGGTTTGCTGACAATATCTGGTGAACAGATGAATGGATAAGTGACAGCCGCGGCTCAGAAGAGAGGTCGGGGGGAGGGTACAGCTCAGTGGTAGAGCGTGTGCTTAGCATGCACGAGGTCCTGGGTTCAATCCCCAGTACTTCCATTAAAAAAAAAATAAATAAACCTGATTACCCCCAAAGAAATTATTAAAAAAAAGAAAGAAAAAGAAGAGCAGTCAGGGCTATGAACGGTTAGGAAGAGGATGAAATTACCTCGTGTGTTAAGCGTTCCCTGCTCCTCCAACCCCGCAGCCCCTGACTGCTCCCAGGTTACCTTCTATCTCCATGGATTTGCCTGTTTCTGGACAGTTCATGTAAGTGGAATCATACAATATGTGGCTTTCTGCATCTGGCTTCTTTTTTACTTAGCATGGATTTTACGAGGGTCATCCACGTTGCATCACAGGTCAGTGCTTCTTTCCTTTTTATTGTATTTTTTAAAAATAATTATTCCTTCATTCAAAGAAGTACGATTGATATCTATTTACTAGCTTCTGAAATACATCAGTAAAGCCAGACATCGTCCCTACCTTTGAGAACCTGTAGTCTGGGGGGAGTGCTCTGAGGAAAGTTGAGAACTGAAAGAAGACTTAATAGTGATCATCATTTTCATCTTGTAAAAATAACTATATATTTATGTAATTTCTTAAAATTCTCTCAACAAAAAGATGAATTCCTTTAGATTTCTTTCCAAATTTGAGCTACCCTGTGTACCCAAACTGTAGTTTCCATTGGTTGAATCATATCAAGGGAAAAGCTATCAGTTAATTCCAGTTTATAATACCCATTCTACAGAAGGTCAGAGTTATGATTTTATGAAACTCTCAACCTATGGGAAAATGCATATGAGGGCACTTCCCATATCTCTCACCCTGCTTATTTTCCCCTCTAATACTTCATTCCTTTGTATAGTGAGTTTTTATTGTGACCTCGTTTAATGTGGCCACAGATCAATGTCCCTTCTGGCTTTCATATCCGGTTTCCAAGATTAGACACCTTCCTCCCCCACGGGAGGGGAGAGGCAGCTCCCCACATGCGGGGCCCCCATCTGCTCCATCAGCCACTTTCCCCTTGTTTATCATGAGTCAGGCACCAGTGAGGATGCTTCCGTTGCCAGGAGCACTGACCACCAGGCTTGGGTTAGATTTAGATGGTAGGATGCCCGGAGGGGGATTCAGGGTACAGCTCACTCCAGGGAACCTCTCCTGACACAGTCCTCTCCCAGACTCCACTTACTCACCTTCATTACTCAGCTAATTGTTGT
Source organism: Camelus dromedarius (assembly GCF_036321535.1). Classification (NCBI taxonomy): domain Eukaryota; kingdom Metazoa; phylum Chordata; class Mammalia; order Artiodactyla; family Camelidae; genus Camelus; species Camelus dromedarius. The sequence continues at coordinate 23,422,192 of NC_087459.1, read as the reverse complement.
TGTTACCTGCTTTGAGCTTTCTGCACGATCTCTTTGAATATAGCATCTGTTATCTGAACATCCTCAGCTCAAATATGGACATGAAAGTTCCTGTTTTAACACAGTACATAGCGCTGAGGGCACAGCACAAGGAGAGAGGGAGGATGTGAAGACCTCTAAAGGAGGAAGGATGCTGACTGGCAAAGAACGACCCTTCAGAAGGAGTAGGGGGTGGGGTCAAGAATGTGGATAGTACTTTGGTATTTTTAGGGCAAGGGGGTCAGAAATTAGGTTTATTTGTTTGTTTGTTTATTATGGAGGAACTGGGGATTGAACCCAGGACCTCATGCATGCTAGGCATGCACTCTACCACTAGAGCTATACTCTGCCCCTGTTCAGTAATTCTTTTTTATTTATTTATTTTTGTATTATATTATTATTTTTTGGCAGGGGGCTGGTAATTCGGTTTTATTATTTATTTTTAGAGGAGATACTGGGAATTGAACCCAGCACCTCCTGCAAGCTAAGCATGTGCTCTACTGCTGAGCTACGCCCACCCCTAGTTTGGTCTTGAAGAGCAGGAGGAGAGAGCTTATGCTGTATGACCCCCATTTTCCTTCCAAATTAAGAGGCAAACATCACTGCTAAGAGTGAGAGTTAGGCCTTGGATTGGGGGCTACGGAAAAGTGATAAAGGTCTGGAGGAATTGCCAAGATGACCAAGGACACAGAAACTAATTGATGGCTGTTTTGGGGGCCCAGAAATACAAATTCACTAGATTTTCCATGAAGATTTCTTGACAAAAAACCACAATGAATTCAGTTGTGCTTTGATACAAACTTAAATGGTATTATTCATAGCATCATGTCCAGGTATGTGAAAAATTGTAGCAAAGATAAGAAAGAGGGATGTAATAGATTTAGCCTGAAGGCACCGTGGATTCCTGGAAACCCGCCTTAGCTCAGCAGCCTTCAGAGGTCTGTAGCTCACAACTTGAGAACTGCTGATCTTTCCAGTTCTTTCCAGCTGTAAAATCCTGTGACTTTTACCACGGGAGGGAAGGAACCATGAAGTCATCCAAGAGATGGGACGTTTTACAGCACGGTGCTTTCAGGGCACTGGCTGACGCTGAGTCAGGCATCTTCTGTGAAGTGTCAGCAGTGCCCGCCTGCTCTGTGTTAGGTGACCCTGTAATTAGCGACATCACTCATTAATAACTAATTCAAGCTGATGATTAACAATTAGCCATCCTTAATCCAACATATAATTTGATAATAAATTATAAGGTACAGGAGCCATTAGAGCCCATTAGACTCCGGTTGTTGAAAGGGCTGTCCTGGATATGTATGGCTGCTGGCATCTCAAATTCTGTGCGCAAATATATATAAAGGGAGAAGGTTATTTTTTTTTTCTTCCCCAGAGGAAGATGACTGGCTTACACAGAGGAAATCATCAGGTGAAGAGTCAGATTTTCTTAGACTTTGAGATAGAGATATCATCTCTACACATTAACAAATGTATTTTAGGGACCAACTGTGTGCTCAGCCTTGTGGCGGGAGCTTCACGGGGGGGCTGGCAGTGTTGGTAAGTCACATGATCCTCTTGGAGGAGTTCGTGGACTGTTTGGAGGCTTGGGGCCCAAGAGTGTGTAATTGCTTTATGAGTGGAGTGGATGGGAAAGCTTATAAACAACCGTAACTAACACTGGAATTTTCGATGTGCCAAGCATTTTTCTTTTGCTTTACACAATACAAATCCAGTATACCTCATCCTAGCCCTGTAAGATAAGGATTATCATCGCCTCCATCTTACAGGCACGGCTACTGAGACACTGTACAACGTCACGTGCCCAGTAAGAGATGAACCTGGGATTCAGAGTCTGTGCCCTTTCCCACTGCACTGTCTCTCCTGGAAAAGTTGTGACTCGCTGGGCCTTGCAAACTGCAGGGGATTTGCACCAGCAGAGTGTATGAGAGACAACACAGAGGCATAATAGTGACAATGAGTGTGTCTGGGGTCCCTAAGACCACCCTCGGGCTTGCTGGTCCACTAGAAGGAGTCATAAAGCTCAGAAAAGCTGCTTTGCTCAAGGTCATCATTTATTACAGTTAAAGGACACAGATTAGAATTAGCAAAGGAACAAGCTGCATAGGACCACTGAGTCCAGGATAAACCGAGCGTGGGCTTCTGGTTGTCCTCTCCCCGAGGAGGTGCATGGACAGTACTTCAGGCTCCCACAATGATTGTAACAACATGTATAAAGTGTTGCCAGCCAAGGAAGTTTGCCTGAGCCGTGGTGTTCCCAGTTTTAACTGGGGGTCACTCCTGTCGGCATGGAGCACCCATGTGGCTGACCTTGGCTACTCAGTCTCCAGCTCCTCCCCACTTCCCCCGGCAGAGGTGAAGTTAATACAGCGTGGACCAGAGCCTCAAAGACGCTCAACAGGCAGGCTATTCCAAGGGTTTGTTGGTTATCATTCAGGAGCCTGGCAAGACTCATTTCTTTCTTCAGAAATGTGCGGGGTTTGGGCAACCCAAGTCCACTGAGTTAACTCCCCACTGCACAGTGAGGACAGGGTGTTTAGGGTCTGGTGAGGAGACGAAGGTAGGGAGTGTGCATTAAAAAGTGCAGGTGAAAAAGCAGAGGAAAGATGGAAGACTGAGTAGATGGAGACAAGAGTTCCACTTTATGGACCTAAAAAAGCCAAAAGGAGGAGCCCAGACTCCATCCACTAGTCCAATGAGCTGGAATGAAAATGAATTTTAAGAAACTATTTGAGAGAAACAAAAAGTAGAATAGTGGTTGCCTAGGGCTGGGGGAGCAGTGGTGGGAGAGGAGTGACTATTACTGAGTACAGGGTTTGGGGCGGGGCATGATGGAAATGTTCTAAAATTGATTTTGGTGATGATCACGCAACTCTGTCAGCATACTAAGACCTACTGAATTGTAGGCTTTAAATAGATGAACTGTGTGGAATGTGGATTCTATCTGAGGAGCTGGTGGCCATTAGCAGGTGACAGGTAGCCAATCTTGCAACAAAATGAAGATGGCTGGGTATTAATTCTTGGCTCAGAGTCTTGTGGGGCCCCCCTTTTGGGGGGAGTGACAGGGACAGCACAGAGAACACCAGGAGATCAAACTGAGGTCAAATCCCAGTGCAGCAGAATTTGTCATGTTGGAATCACAAGCAGCAATTCAGAAACCCAGGAGCACCCTAGAAAGAAGTTGAACGTCTCACAGAGACAGACCGACCAGTACGGTTGGCCGACATGGGCTGTGGCTATGATGCTGGCCAACTGCAGGGTATTGTGGATAAAGGACAGGTTGACAACCACAGGGGTTAGTACTTCCCTTGGGATCTAGGAAAAGGAGACTCAGAAATGGAATCTAGCTCAGGGGCCAAGTGAAGCCTGTCACCATTCAGGAAGAGAACAGTCGCATTAAAAGCTAGCCAACCTCCACCTTCTTTTCTTGCCCTCACAGTCTTCCAGTAACAGGAGTGACCTATTCAGTTTTGCCACCAACAAGGTCTCTGTCATTAGGCAAGTCACTGGCCATCTGTGTAAATGAGCTTTTAATTTTCTTATCCATAAAACCTACCCAGCATTTAAAGGTATATTGTTCCAGTAGTGGCAAATTTCCATAACAAAGCTTTTGGCCCCTGGGATGAAAAGCACTAATTGTAAACTCTGAGTTTATGGCGTGAGGTGTTGTAAACAATTAAACGTTCCGGTTAATAGAGTTCTACTACAGAAGCAAAACACGGGGCAACTTACAGTTAAAAATAAAAAGACTTCTGCGAAACTCTGTTTGCTTTCTTCGTGGGGAAATCCTGGAGGAGCCCGGTTGATAGAAGGTGTTGGTTCAGGCGGTACTGGTCAGCTGCAGGGTTTCATGCTCTTCGGGAAGAAGCGTTGTTACAAAATGGGATCGGAAACAGGGCGTGGCTTTGCGATGCTGCACTTTATCCCTCTTGGCTTGATGAGCATTGATCCATTTCTCTTGCATGCAAACCTCCGTTCTAAGCAGAATGGAGGATACGCTCCTTGTGCTTCAGTCCTCTTCCAGTTTATCCACGTTGATACGTTTTTGGGACCCCAGATGAGAACTCAGTGGATGACAGGGACTGCTAGAAAAGCAACGAATGGGGTGGGGGTGGGGGGTGCCCATCGTATCCGTTTCTAAGGGAAGACATACCCATTTCTTTACAACATTGGCTAAGTGGGCAGACAATTAGCTGGAAATAATGCCTCGTAGAGATCACAGTTGATCAGGACCTTGAAGGGGCATCAACCTCCACTTCGTCACTTCCTGGGAAAGCAGCAGGTACAGCCCACATGGAAACACAGGACGTCACTGCCCAGGTGTCTTCGCTGCACAGCCGTCCCTCGCTGACTGCCGCCTTCTCGTGGTGCTCAGAGAATACCTGACCCCACAGCTGGGGAGCAGGTGGTTCTCAAGGGACTCCAAGTGCCAGCAGCATGATGGGGTAGGAAGAACATGCCCAGGTCCGTGGGCTTGGGTTCTAGCTAGCTTTGACCCCTGGCTTTGTGACTCAGTTTACTTCTATAAAAAAATCAAAATCAAAAAAAAAAAAAAAAAGCTAGATGTGCTGCAGATCTATTCTATGAGATCTTGGACAAGCTACTTAATTTCCCTGGGCCTCAGATTTTTCATCTGTAAGCAGGGATAATTTTACAGGGTGGTTATGATGACTACACGAGATAATGGTAAGTCTCTAGTGGTAAGCCTTGCTCCTCCCTGGGGGAATCCTATAACCCTTTTCTTCTCATCTGGCCCATCCATACAACTGGACGATTATGGCAGATAACCTAATCATTGTATTATCCCTGACTTAGTGTCCTACCTATGGAGCAGAACCTGGGTGCTCGTGAAGGAAAGGCACTTCTCGTGCCAGGGGATTTGCACAGAAAAACAAGGGGCCTGCATTTCCAGGTCAGTCTCTTTTGAGGGAGGCTGTTCATTATGAAACAAAGTGTGCTTATACAATGGTGAACACACTGCTTTTGGGTGAAATTCATGTTTTTTCTTGACATCACCTATGTACCTTCAACGTCAGCCTGGATAGATTAGTTTTCTTTTTTGCATGATACACTGATATCGCTCCTAGACACCTTCCCTTTGGAAGCAAAATTCCCAGGCAGTGCCCTGGAGCTAGAGCAATGCTTGCAGGGTAACCGTTCTGGGCGATGACAAGCATCGTTCTCCGTCAACCAAAATGTATCATGACAGCTCACAGCAGCCAAGTAGGGGAATCTGAATAATCTTGGAAAGGCTTTTCTCCTCACCCACAGAGAGGTTCAATGTGGCAGGCTGCCAAAGGGCAGGAAAGATTCACTTTAAATGTAAGGACTTTTAAAAATGGAAGACACTTTACCTCTGAGTTAAATGTCCAGTTCTTGAGTTATTCCTGGACATAAGTAAGGGAGCAATAGTATCATTAATTTTAGCAAATGGATCTGGTCGGGGAAGAACAATAAGGTTCAGATTCCTCTTTGGTTGGAGCTGGATGGGTATGATTGCGGGTGGGTGGGGAGGGGTGGGCTCCAGCCATTAGTTTGGATAGCTTTAATCCCTCCTTTCTTTCTAGATGATTCCGGAATGTGCCATCTTCCAGGTTCTTTTATATTCCTTCTTTCTCTTGCTCTTTATTCCCATTCGTTTTTTCTCCTCCACTCTAAAAGCCAAAAAGGTAACTATAGATAACCCTCGGGTTGAGTTCCGAGCAGAAAATACCCTTTTCTCCCTTTCCTCTTTGTTGCCCCATAGTTTTCTCTATATCGCAGTTTAGAACTCTTTCTTTGTCTCCTGTTCGATTTGGTCCTCGGTGCATAATTAGTTATCCCTCAGTCATTTTTTAGGGGGTCCTTTGGATGAGATGACTAAGATGCAGATTGTAACTTGTTCTCCAACCAGACAGCCTTTTCCATTTCCCCACTGGTCCAGTAGCACTTGGGAGAGTTTCCTTCCTCCAAGACGGGTTAGTTCTTATCAGACCTTACCAGCTGCACAGCGTTTGTTGTGTTCAAGCCTCCATCTGGAGCCCAGCCCTTATTCATTTTCTCCTCTCTTTTATGGAAATTCAGGAACACATGACTATTTCATTTCTTTTAGATTGGAGAGAAAGCAAATAGAATTTTCTTTCTGAGCTCAGAAAGTTAGTTATAAGCACCGATAACCGAGCCTGTTGTGCCCTTCTCTGCCAAATAATGACCTGTCGGCAGCGCAGTGTACACAAATGGCCGTTTGCTGTTACCTCCCTGGACACTGAGGCGTTCTTCATCTCGTCAACCCAGCATCCTTTTTAAGGCTGCAGGAGTTTTTACACAAACTTTTCCAAAGTAGGAAAATTCGGGCTGACACTTTTGCAATATCTCTCTGGAGGTTTAGGTCAGTCTTCGCTTTTTTTGTTGCCAACGAGGCTCTAAAAATAGCTTCTGCAACCAAGCATACAGGAAGTCAGGGGCAATGAGCATCATTTTCTCCGAGAAGTCCAGGCTCCTGTGTGGTTAAACTGCCCTGGTAGCACATCCTCCTAGCAGTAGAGAGGCTGTGCCTAGCTTGCTTTGCTATTAGGAACAATATTAACTATCAGCTGTGCATAATGGAGCAGTGGCCCCTTTCAAAGCCTTTTGCGAAAGGGCAGTGTAAGAGGCCCAGTAAAACTCACCATCCCGGGAGGCCCTTTATAGACTTGGTAGGATACCCAAGTCAGTATTTTGGAGTCTGACTTCTGAGCATGAAGTTCAAATGGACCCCAGGCTCCTAAGAAGTTTAACTTAAAGGGAAAAGGAGAGAAATGTTCCTTGAGTATCTTATTAACACTGAATTTCTGACTGCGGTGTGCTTAGGAGCTGTGGGCAGTTTCATAGACAGAACCAGCTGGCGAGCGAGCCATTTTCTTGTTACAGCCATTTCTGAAGTTTCAGGTGGTGGGAAGGGCTCTGAGAATGACTCCTGGCAAGTCACAGCTTTTCACGTTAGAAGTCGACCTCATCTCCAATCCCAATTCAGTGTATCCTAATTCAGTAGCTTGGTGTCTATTTATTTATATGTTTGTTCAATTCATCATTCGCCTATTCATTTATTTTGCCATCACTCAGTGAAGGTTTGTAGCAAGTTTGCTTTCATCTATACTGAAAAACAAACTGACAATAGCTCTTAATCCAAACGTTACTATTACTTCTGTGTATACCACCGTGTCCCCAGTCTTTGTCTCTGTGTATCCACGTGGATATACTCATGCCTCTCAGTGTTGAAGGAGGGTGGTCTCATTGATTGTACATTTTTATGTGACTGGGACGTCCATGCCCTCTTCTTCCAAACTTTATAGTAGCTTCTTAAAAGTATCTATGCGCAGCTGGTAGGGGGATAAATTGGGAGTTTGGGATTTGCAGGTGCTAAAGATGCTAACTACTATATATAAAATAGATAAACAGCAAGGTCCTACTGTACAGTACAGGGAACTATATTCAGTACCTTGTAATATAATAGCCTATAATGAAAAAGAACATGAAAAGGACTATATATGTATATGTGTATATACATATATATATATAGCTAAATCACTATGCTGTACACCAGAAATTAACACAACATTGTAAATTGACTATATGTTGCTAAAAAAATAAATTAAATAAATTTTTAAAAAGTGAACGTATCGTAAGAGTCAAATTATATCTCATAGAACATATCAGGTTGTAGCTTTACAATTTCTTTGTGTGCTTCCTGAATTTTGCAGACTTTCAAACAGAAAAGTTGGGTTTGGATGTGTTATTTCAATTACCTGTTAAAACACAAAATCTGTTCTAGAAATTTTAAAAAAAGGTAACTATGCACAGAAGAAAAAAAATCCCTTGGAAAGCATAGCTCAGTGGTAGAGCACATGCTTGGGTTGCATGAGGTCCTGGGTTCAATCCCCAGTGTCTCTGTTGAGGGGGCAGGGGGAATTAAATCTTGTCGTCATCTGGAAAACTGAGATATTGGCTTGAAGAAACTTGAAATTGCAGAGACTTCAAATCCTAAAAAATATGAGTAAGGAGGAGCTGAGGCTGACAGCCATGAAATTAGAGCTCTATAATTTGTCTATGGGCTTTCAGGAGCGGAAGAAATAAGAAATATTTTCTGCCCTGCTTCGAACCCAGATGTTGTCTTCCAGCCCAGCAGAGAACAAGAAGGCAGCGACGAGGAGACTGGAGAATTTTAAAATCACATTGTCAACATACTTTTTTATTAGGTATTCATTGTAAAATGTATTATGTATGCATTGTAAATTTAATATTCATTGTAAAAATTTAAAAGTGAAAAAGAGTATTAGATAATCACTCATAATCACACCACCCAGTGATAACCACTATTAATATTTCATTGGTTTCTTACAGGTTTTAAATTATTTTGTAGTTTTACAAAAATTATATATGTATGTGTTTAAAAGCACAAATATATATTCTACAAGGCTTTACTCTCTAGAGGTACCACTTTCTACTCTTATAAATGATCCTTTTGTCTACCACTCTACTGCCAGCATACTTACAATTTTACTTCTTGTTTTCTGAGATTTAGGCATGATTTCTTAACTTCCTACTATGAGAGAGGACATAATAACTCTTCACTCACCCACTGCCACACCCACATTGCCACAACCTTCTCATTCTTTCCCCCATCCTCCATTACCATTTTATTGTAATTTTGTTTAGATCATTTTTAAAATATTTACATTATTATCTCTACTCAAAGCTGGTCCTTGTGGTATACTGTGGTTATTTCCCCTTTCCTGCACAGCTTTTTGTTTTTCCTTTACTTATTCATTGTCTTTTTGTCTATTTGCTTACTTTGCTCTCTATATGCTTTTCACTAATTCAACTCCAGACCCTCTGTGTCGTCTCTGAATTCTCTCTCAGTCCTCTCAGCTACATTAGGTGTTCTGTCCAGGACATCTTTTTGAAGAAAACTTTCCAGAGTGCTCCAGCCCTTTCCATCAAGACTGGCTGCCCAATGGAACAGATTCAGGGGTTCCCTTGACCTCTCTACTGTGTTGTATCCCCTGTGTCTGGATCCCGTGTCTTTCTTTTCTTGGCTTACTCCCTCATTTTAGTGATGCATATCCTCAAGTAAATTTTTTAGTCCTTGCATATCTAAAAATATCTGGATTTCCACTTCCCACTTGGAATGATTTTCCCTCATATGTTCCATTGTCTCCACACTTCCAACGTGGCTATTTGGAAGTCCAGAGCCATACTGACTCCTAATTCTTTGAAAGTAGCTTATCTTTATCTCTTTAGAAATCCTTTTTATCCCAGGTGTTCTGAAATTTCATGGCCATGTGCTTTGGGAGAGATTTACTTTTTATCCATGGTGCTGAATCCTCGGTAGAACTTTACAATGGAAACTCATGTTCATTGTTAATATTCTTTCTTGGTGTGTGTGTGTGTGTGTGTGTGTTTGTGTGTGTGTGTGTGTGTGTTTGTGTGTGTGCGTGTGTGTTCTCCATGGTTTGGAACTCCTTTTATTTGGGTGTTGAACCTCCTGGGCTGGGTCTCTGATTTTCTTATCTTTAACTTCTTATTTTTCTTGTGTGTGTGTGTGTGTGTGTGTGTGTGTGTTTTGACTGTACTTTGTGGGAAATTGCCTTAACTTTGTTTTCTAAAGTTTCTTTTTCTGCTTTTGAATTTCAATTTTCAAGAGTTCTTCTTGGTTCTCTACCTGATGTTTTGTTACAGCACTCAGTTCTTGTTTTATGAACGCAATATATTCTCTGATTATCTGAGGATATTAATACTGTTTTCTTTTTCAAAACAAAAGGCATGTACATCTCTCAGATATCACATTAAATCAGAGGGTCAAGATCCCAAAGAGTGTATATACAATTTCATTCTTTTTATATAAACTTCACAGTCAGGCACAACTAGTCTACAGTGTTGGAACTCAGGATAGTGATTACCTTTGAGCAAGAGGGTCATGCCTGGGAGAGCACGCAGAGGCATCCTGGGAGATCAGTCATCTTCTGTTTCTTGACTTGGATAAGGGTTAAATCAGTGTGTTCCACTTGTGAAAATTGACAAGCTGAACACTTGAGAGTTGCACACTTTTCAGTGTCTCTGCCCTGCTTCATTAGAAATAACAACTGACAACATTTCTGAAGTCTTTGCAAATTCAGATAATTTTTGCTGATTTTCTTGTTTTTATTTTTCAAAGTGCATCATTTTATTTTTCAAGGAGCATCACATTATGAATAATAAACATAATGTTGCCTCTTTCTTTCTTTTCATTGTATTTAACTTTTTTATTGCCTCAACTGAGATTCACAGAGCAATATTGAATATAAATGGTGACAACAGATCTTTCTTTCCTGACTTAATGAAATCCTTAGAGTGTTTCACCATTATGCCTAATATTAGATATTTGTTTTAAAGAGGCATCCAGGGAGGTAAATTTTCTTTCTAATTTAGTAGGAGTTTTTCTTGGGAATACATAGTGAATGTTTTCACATGGCTTTTTGGCATTTATTAAGGCAAGTGTATGTTTTTTCTCTTGGTTTATTAATATTTTGAATTATACTAATCAATGATCTGAAATAGGTCCATATTTGTATTCCTGAAATAAACTCTACTTGGTCCTAGTGTGCTAGTTGCTAGTATTTTAGTTAAAATTTCAGCCCTCGATTGATTAGTGAAACTTGTGTGTAGTCTTCTCTTTTGTGAGTGTGCGTTGTCTTTTTTTTAATAACAGCCTTATCGAGCTATAATTCACATTTATTTTATCCACTGCAAGTGTACATTTAAATGCTTTTTGGTGTATTGACTAAGTTGCACAACCATCACTCCCATCACCATGACTTTAGTATAAACTCATCCCCTAAAAAGAAATCTGTTACTCGTTTCCCCGACCCCCACAGTCCTTAATCTACTAATCTTTCTGTCTCTGTAGATTTACCTCTTCTGGACATTACATGTAAATGGAAGAAGGTGTTATTTTGGTGACTGGCTTCTTTCACTTAGCGTAATGTTTCCAAGGTGTGTGTGATGGTTTTACTGCTTTTATCATGAACATTATACATGCCTGGAGAAAATTACAAGCTTTTCCATTTTCTTTTATATTCGGGGCTACTTCAGATTTCATGGCATTTTCTAGTCCTCAAAAAACTGACAGAAGGCACTTGCAGGACAGTCTGGGTTCAGTGCCTTGTTGGATAGTCATTCTTGATGGCTTTTCCAGGATTTTCAATGCATAATCTATATCAGTTTTCTGCTCTGTCTCCGAAAGCTTTCTGCAGTGACATTTCTGCCGTTCACTTGTCCTTAAAACACTTAAAAGCTTCTTTTTGTTTGTGGTCAAAGCCCTTTTCTCAGTCCTAATGGCATTTCTATGTTTTTTTTTCCTCCCTCTCCTTTTAAAATTAGATTTAATTTTAAATCTGTTTAGTTGGTCTTTTCAAAGAACCAACTCCTTATTTATCAGTTCTCCTCCCCTGTATGTGAATTCTACAGTTTGTTTTGTCTCTTCCCCTTTTGCCCTTGGTTTCTTGCTTTCTACACTTTTGAGTTGAAAAAAATCAGTTCCCTGCTTAATAGCAAAAGCATTTAATGTGATATGTTTTCCTCTTGAGTCAGATCTTCCTACAGCTCATAAGTTTTTAGATGTAGTGTTAGAGTTGTCCTGATTTTGTAAATAGTGCAAAATTTCAGTTCTTAATTCCTCTTTAATCTAAGAATTATTTAGAAATATATTTTACAACCCAATCATTAGTTTTTTAAAATGTTAAGCCTTTATTTTTTTTTTAATTGACATGTAGTCGGTTTACAATGTTGTGTTAGTTTCTAGCATACAGCATAGTGATTCAGTTACACACGATATGTATTCCTTTTCATACTCTTTTTCATTGTAGGCTGTTACAAGGTACTGAATATAGTTCCCTGTGCTGTACAGCAAGTAGGACCTTGTTGTTTATAAGCCTATATTCTTAATTTCTTGCTTGAACTGCGTTGTGGTGACTTTAATTATTAAGGTTTTATGATCAATTTTTCCAATGGTTATTGGAAAAGAAGTCGTGTTATCATTGTGTTGTTCATTGGGAAAAAAAAAAACAAACAGTTTTTACTCGGTGGTATTTGCTTCTGGTTTGTCCCTGAGGAGCAGGGCAAGGTCAGCTGAGCAGGGGTGGCCCTCTGTCCACTTCCAGGCTCAGTCTGTCATGGGGATGGGAATCTCCAGCGGGTACAGGCCCAGGGGCTCTGGAGCGAGCATAAATCACGTTGCTTTTTTTTTTCTGACAAGTTCTGTTTCATGAAGTATAGTCAGAGTTTTTGCTCTGCTGAATCCTGGGTAGCTTTTTCTCAGCTTTGCTCCATATGCCCTTAAAGCATGGTTAATTGTGCCTACATCCTGGCCCTAGATTCTCTGTCACTCTTAGCATCCTTACCTGCCCAGACATCATTTTTTCTGTTCTCACTGGTGGTTCGGTGAGTCCTGGACTGTGAACTCTGGGAGGATTAGAGTCATGCTAACCTTGTTTAGTGTTATCTTTCTAGGCTATAGTCCCCAGCCTGAAACATAGTAAATACAACTTCTTGCATGAATTCAAGTCAAGAGTGGCTGCCTGGGTCGGGGGAAGTTGCGAACCAGACTTCATTTTGAACATTATTCATAATTATATGCGCATATTTTTTGTCTAGCTTGGATAATCATCAGACTTGATTCCAAAATACTCACTGTGGACAGTCTTTAATATTTATGCTTTCCATGTGGGACAGCATGGAAGGGCGGATGTGGGAGGGCTGGGGGGTGGGTGACGTGGGAGGGTGCTCTCCCGTTCTTCTCCTTTGGACCATTTCACGCCTTTCAGCAGCACCTTCTCCCCTTCCTCAGGCCCTCGCTGGGCACTGAGTGCCTCCATCAGGCTCCTTTTGTCCACGTCAGCAGACACACTGATTGGCTCACAACTGTCTTGAAAGAGCATCTTCTATCTGGGCCGTGTTGGGTGGATGACTTGCTAATATCTTACCAACCCCTTCATACTGCAGTTCAAAAAGATTATATAATAACTTACTACGTCCCATGAGTGTTAATACTTTTCAGGTTTTGCAGGGGTTTTTTGCATTTTAATCAGTCTTTGTTCACCTTCTCGTTTGCTCATTCAGCAAACATTTCTTGAACATCACTATGAATCGGGCACCGTACGGGACCCCAGGGGACAAATGAGAGTTCTCACTCCCAGAGAAGACAGCTGTCTCTCATGCTTACGGTCCCTGTGCCCCAGCCCGGGTTGGGGAAGGGCGTCCCACCTGGAACCTCAGGGCCCGCTGGGCAGACACCACCGGGCCAGCCATGACTGCTCTTTACGAGATAGTCCTGTTTGCCTAAGAGGACACGTCAGACTTTTAAATCCAAGTAGACCTGGATCAAACCTTGGCCCCAGGACTTGTCAGCTGTTTGTCTGTTACCTGACGGGTGGCTGGTGGTGAGGAACTGGGTGGTGCTCCAGGAATCTCATGCTCAACCTGAAGTTACCATCCTCCACCTGGGTGGGGGCCTTGGTTCCTGCAGAAGAGCTCAAACATATATTGTTATTTTTATCCCTCGAGGAGGAACCAGGACCCTGCCTCAAGGTGGCGCTATTGTTTCTTGACTCTTCCTCCCTTGTTTCTGCATCCCCTCCCTTCCCTGATGAGTGTCTGTTTGAATCTGCCCTTTGGAACTCGGGGCAGGTCTAGGAGGCTGAAACCGTCTTCCTACAAACTGAGGACACAGAAAAGCTTTTGTACCCAGGAGGGCCCTGCAAGGTCCTGCTCGGTTTCACTTTCTCATGCTCGTGATGGAAATATATTGGCTAGAATATCACCGTCTTGTATCCCTAGGTCTTATAGATGGCACCATAGACTTGTTAAGGGAAGACCAAATCCAGACTTCACGGGGAGCCTAGGAAATACTGTCTGCTGGACATCAGACAAACACTTAAAAAAACAACTTGAGTGAAAAATGGAGACAGAATGCAGGAATGGGCCTTTCATTTTTCTTAAGCAGGAGGTGTTGAAATAAATTGTTGACCTGCTGCTCTCTCTTCTCATTAAGAAACCAAATATTTAATGACTCCTGTGGTAAGTATTCAAAACAGGGAGGTGACAATAGGATTTCTTAGAAGTAGAATAAAGCAGTCCTTCATCCAAAAAGCTTTAGAAGAAGTATTTGGACAGTGATTGCTGAGGGCTGTGGACTTCTTTCATGTGTGGATTAATTCATTGTCCTTTTTGCTCAGTGGGGCATGGACGTACATCATGTATATTAACATACAAAGTCAGAAACGGGACCTCCATTAACATACCCGCAGGAGGGAGTGAGCGCTTCCCGAAGGACCACCTGATGCCGCTGCTGCCTCCCTGGAGCTCGGCTGCCTGGCCAGGCCTCCTGCCCACCCTGCCTGGTTCTCTGCCTTTTGCCATCCTGTCCTGGAGCGTCATTCCCAGCGAGCCCTTTGTCTGAGCTCTCTGTCCCACAGATGCCCCAGTGGGACACAGTTCTCTACTATGCAACTGCTATCACCTTACTGCCTGACCCTCTGGGATAAGAAATGACACGTGTCTTTAGTTTGGGAATCAACTGAAAACGGGCCTAATTAGCTAGACCTAATTAGTCCAGGAATGCCGGTATTCAGCTCCCCTGTTCCCACCTCCATCGTCAAGGACACAGAAGTCCTGGGAAAGCATGGCAGACCCTTGTGCTCAGTGATGGGGGGGCTAGGAGCTGCTCAGGGTGGCAGATCCCCAGTAGATCTCAGAGGATTCTCCCTGCTGCCCAGCTTCCATGCAGCCTTTCCCTGTCGGGGAAGCATGGGGACCAGGGCAGAGTTCTCCCCCATGGTAATCCTGTAGGGGAGCAGATCGGTCCCTACCCCAGCCGTTCACCCCCTCCACTCAACGGGTGCTCAACATTTTTATAACCTCTATTTAATGGTAAGGAAGGCTTTATTTAAGACTACTGCAATAGGGGTCATAATAGGGGAGAGAGATAGAGCTTGACTCCAAATACAGTAAGGACAGTGGGGATTTATAGCCAGGGAGCAGGGTGACAGGGTCAGCAGATGGAAGATTACTGAGAGGAACCTCAAGGGTGGGAGGATTCTAAACCCAGCTAACAGGATTCTAGCTGAAGGCAGGCCAAGGACATTGAGGGTGGGGGATGAGGAACTTGATGAGACATGAAGGGTGGGTCATTCTTTCTACATGGACTTCCCAGCATCCTTGCCAAAACTGGCCTCAGCAAGGATGGACACAGAAGGCCACAGCCAAGGCCTGGTGGAGAAGAAGGCTTGGAGGAGCACGACTAGAGTCTGCTCAAGGAGAGAGTCTTGGTCAAGGGACCTGCCTACCGCCCTTGCCCTCCAGGCCCAAGATGGACCTAATCTCTAAGCATTGGTGGGGTGGAGGCTGTCTTGGGAGATACCCCTGAAACAGAAAGAAGCTATCTTATTGACCCTCCATTCCTCCTCCCCTAGCATAACCTTCAGACCACAAGGATTTGCTGGGAAAATGATCTTTCTTTCCTGCCTCCTGTGCAAAGACGAGGGCAGGGGTTAGAACGCTCCTTGGCAGTCCTTCCATGTTTCTCACCTCTGACTCCCGTCAGGTCCACGGATGGCAGCAGGGCCCCTAGGGCCCTGGGCTGGGGGACTGATGGGAGAGACAGAGGAGACGGCTTTCTCTCCTGATCGTTTCCCTTCCCTGCTCTCATCTCCAGCCTCCTGAACACACTTTGCTTACAACACAAGGTCAAGAAGAAAAGCTTTAAGAAAACTTAATTTAACCTTCTCAGCTCGCTCTCTTGAGAGTCTGCCAAATCTCCTTCTTCATACGTGAGGTTTGCTAGCTTTCATCTCCCCAGGTGACTGCACGGTAGACACAGACGAATGGGATGGAGTGTTCCCTCCCAGCTCCCTCTCCTCCTACTGCGTCTAAGCTACCAGCGCCCAGCGTTGGTGCGAATGAGGTTCCCGAACAGCTTCCTCCTCTCACCCAGCGGCTCAGTAAGAGCATGAGCACCTGCTTTCTCTCTTCCTTAAGCCTAACCCCTCTTTCAGTTACGTCTCTACATAGTTCTTGGGCGGACAGCAGTGATGGCTCCAGGATCTATCTATAAAGAAGTCGGAACGCTGTCCTTTTCCATCCCAGGGACAGCTGTCTGGTTGGAAAGGGCCTGGGGTGGGCCTGGCAGCATGTCTTAGAGCCGTTTACACGTCAGCTGGGCTATGTTACAGAGCAGGAGGCCCAGCTCTGTCCTCTAAATAGGCTCTTATTCACAGAAGACCCACGTGAGATTGAGTAAATGCCAATTGTAACAAAAGCATTACTCTTTTACAACAGTTGGGGTAATTGGGGGCCATGAGGGACACAGACATGCCTGGAAGATAGTGGACCTCAGTAGAGAAACACAAAAGCAAGGACCCCTGTTTTTTATCCAAAGTACAGAAACACCTCGTTTTACGTAAGAGATGTGTGCTCGAATAAAGAAATGGCCTTTAATGTAACTTATGCACTTGAATCCCATTTATCTGACCCCCTCCTCACGGCAGGACTCAGCCCGGTGAGCTACCAGCGTAGTGATGGGAGGAAGGTTTGGGGCTTCGGGGGCCTGAGGCTCGCACAAAGGGTTCCCTTCCTAGGCAACGGGGAACACAAGAAGCCTAAGAAAGCGCTAAGTCTGTGGGGGAGCCTGAAGTCGAAATACAGACATGGATGACAGCTGTGATGGGGACCGAGGGGTCTCAGCGCCAAGGCACACAGGCTAATGTCTACACAGACTGGCAGAGCTGCACCGGGGTCCTGGCTGAGAGCTTCTGCACCGGCCAGACCTCGGGTCTGGATTTTATGACATGTTGGGGAGAGTGCGGGTGAGTTCTGGGGGCAATCTTGATATAATCGATGGACTCCTGTGAACTCGCACTGGCCTGTGCTCTTGACCTAGGCTTTTGTAGTATCTGTCCTTGCAGGGTGAGCTTTGGGTTCTCCACCTGCCGCTGCTCTCCTCCTTTCATTCATCCATCCTGTAATGTCTCACTCATTTGTTCAGTAAAAATGCATTGAGCTCCTCTTATCTGCTGGCTTCAGGGTCATAGTCAGAAGCCAGCATAGAAGTTCCTGCCTCTTCAGGAGCTCAGAAGAGACAGGTGGGGTAGACAGGCATTTAGCACATCGTCGCAGGAATGAACTCATGACTGCAAACTGAGATAAGTGCCTCGCCTGTAAAGAGCACAGTGAGGTGACAAGGTGATGGGGAAGGTGCCCCCACAGTGGGAGTAGAGATACCACGGAGATATGAAATATGTAGGCGTTCAATAGGCAAAAGAGCGGGAGAGAAGGGAGGCTGTCCTACCTCATGGAATGGTCAGTGAAGGTTCTGGGCAGGGGAGGAAAAAGAAAATCACAGTTTCCGGGAGTCCTTGGAGGTCAGTGTTGCTGGAGGGAGGAGGGATAGAGAAACCACAGAAACGAAGGTTCTGGCGTCCCAGAAGCCAGTGGAAGTCAAGTTGAAGGGAGCGCTTGGGATGGAAAGTCCCTTGGCTCTGGTACGTCCGCTTCCCAGTGTTGCCATCTGCAGTATCTGTAGGTCTCTCTCTGGTTGTTCAGATCCAGATTCCAGGAGGAAAAACTCTTTTTAAGCTGCTGGTATTTAGAAATGGAAAGACTGATCCAAGCAGAAGCAGGGAGCTGATGTAAACAGCACAACCTGGGCAGGGATTTAAAAGGGACCAGAGAACGAACAGACTGGAGAGCTTGTTCAATTGAAAGATGCCCAGGGGACCCTGACCTTCTGAAAACAAGTGACGGAGAATCACAAACGGAGTCATCTGTCTGATTCTTGTATTTCAGAGAGTGAGGGTGTGTGTTTTGCATATTGAATAATACGTGGGTTGGTATCTTTTTCTTATACCAAAAGGTCATTTGTTCTCCCTGTTTCCTTTTTTTAAAACTTGTTTTCATGTAAATGCATGAAATTTGAGTTGCAGTCCTGTCCTGAAATCCTGCCATTCAGATTCCCTACACCACCGTTAATCCATTAGACATTTTGAAAAGCAGACGTGTAGTTTCAAAATACAATAACGTGTAACCCCAACGTGACTGGGCCCCCCTTACCCCTGCATCCTTCTACAAGCAGAGCTCCGCGCTAGATCCTCCAAAACCAAATTTGGCTCCGCACAGCGTGTTTTGTGTAAAATAGATTTCACAGGCAATTAACACGAGAGGTAGCAGAGAAGGTCATGTCACATGCCACATTAAAACTTGACATAATTGCTGTTAAACACCTGATTCTACCCTTCGGTTTCCTCATTGGCTCCCAGTTACCTCCCCCTCCTGCCTCGGTATCTTTCTGCGCTTCTCTTATGTTCAGGCAGCTAAGCACATTACTGTGCAGCTTTTCCAGTCTGGTCTTCTCAAGCCCGTCATCTCTTTGAGCAAACAAAGGACCCCTCTAGAGCTGCATCCTTTGCAGTTGGGGATTATAAATAACCCACAATGCTTTCCCATCACAGGTGTTTATTTTTCAGTTGGCAAATACGTGTTAGCTCCATCCTAATATTTGAATTTTATGATTGCTTTCTGAGCTAGGAGAAAACTAACCCAACACTCCTCCACCGGGTGGATCAGTGTGTCTACCCTCAGGGAGCCTGATCTGTACTTCATTTTTCATGTGGGTTGTCGTGAAAGATACTTACTGAACTCCCAAAGCGAACTCCCAGCTATTACGGATTCCTGGCAAAGCCAGCTTAATAGGACCTTACAGGTCTCTTAGTCCAGTCATCAATGTTACGACAGGACAGTACAGTGGGCGCTCGAGCCGGACCATCTTTCCTAGCTGTGTGACCTTGGACAAGTCTCCTAACCTCTCTGGGATTTCAGAGTCTTTAAAATGGGGGAAATAACACCACCTATGTCGTGGGCTCACTGTGCAGATTTATGAGTTAATATCACAAAAGTGCAATTTTCAAACAGGTGAAATCATGTCTTACAAGTGAACATAAATTGAAAACATAACATTTTATTCAAGTTACTAATTCATGGAAGAATCAATGAGATGTCAAGTCCAGTTCAAATGAAAGTTTGATTTACAGAGATTTATATTCTCTGCTAGAAAAAAAAATTCATTACAGGTGGCCTCTGTACTGTTCTCAGTTTTCTAGAATGTGGCAGCCACCTCTGCAGGGGATGACTGGCCAGTGCCCCCTTCCCCAAAGACATCCACGTCCTCATCCCTTGACCCTGTGGCTGTTACGTGGCAAAAATGACTTTTGCAGGTATGACTACTTTAAAGGTTTCGAGAAGAAAAGATTTCCCTGATCATCCTGGTGGGCCCTAAATGGAACCACAGGTATCCCAGAAGGAAACGAAGAGAGACTTGGCGTGAGTGCGTGAGTGCGTGCACACACACACGCGCGCACACACACACACACACACGTGTACACATACACACAAGGGAGCAATGTGACCGCAGAGGCAGAGAGTGGAGTGGTAACGACCACCAGCCAAGGGCTGCTGGCAGCCACCAGATACTGGAAGAAGCAAGAACAGAGTCTCGCCTGGAAAGTGAACTGAGAGAGAACAAATTTCATTTGTTTTTAGGCCACCCAGTGTGTGGAAATCTGTCACAGCAGCCGCAAGAGGTGGCTACAGAGTTGTAAAATAGCTTCCTCGACAGAAAGTCAGCCAAAGGCACACACTGCCCAGAGGCTCGGCTGGACCACACCCAGCACGCCACTGAAGGGGACTCCATGAATCTCCTACCTGCTCCCACGGTCAGACAAGTCTTCCTGACAGTATTGGGATATGTTATTTAGTCTGAAGTGCTCAGAATATATATAAAGCGTCTGATTCATAGTATAGTTTGCTATGTAAGTCTTAGCTGTGATACTATTACTATTAATAATAATAATTAATTATCATCATCATCATCATCACCATCACATTTATCCAACGTCTTCAGTTTCCTTTGTGTTCCTGGTTGGTCCGAAATTTCACTTGGTGGGCTGTGCGGGTTGGGAACCAGTGATTCGGTTGACTGATGGGATCTCTGTTCGATGGAAGAAAATACTGAATGGTATTCTGAGTGAAAAGATGGTTGCTCTCGTTGGAGGTTAGTGTTTCAGCTCTTAGGTGCAGGAACACAAAGGTATAAGGTGTTAGCTGTGATGGGCTTTGTATTGTCCAAGCCTCTTAGCTGCTGGAGAGAGACAAACAGCAAAAAGGACAATTAAATGAAAAGATGTGTGGGTTTCAATGAACAAAACTCATGGAGCGTGCCAATAGGATATAAATGCTTGCTCACAAATCCCCTGGATAGCACAAGTAAGTGCCTTATCGCTGGCCTAAAAGGAGATTGTATATTTTTTTAATGAATGAGGAAAAAACATAGGTTGATGAGAATGCTGAAGAAATGGAGTGTGGCATTTAATAGAATTTTGAATTAATCTAGGACTGTGGCTCTTAAGGGGGTAGGGGAGGACTTTGTCCTTTGGGGGACCTTTGTCAATCAATACATGGTGACATTTTGGATCCTCATAGCTAGGGGTGCTGCTAGCATCTCGTTGGTAGAGGGCAGGGATGCTGCTAAGGAGGGACCCATGACACAGAATCATGCAGCCTGAGATGTCAAGAGTACTGAGCTGAGAAGCTTGTGTCTAGGGTGAGAGTCTGAGATCCATTGAATCAGAGCCCCAGAAGGAACCACAGAAAATCAGGAAAGGGACTGGTTTTCAGATGATGTCCTTCAAATCCCACAGGGTGGAATAAAGAAACCCCAATGGGCTATAGTGGGACCCATCCCCAGGGGTGCTCCAGGTGCCACCCATCACATCGCCCCCCTTTCCTCTACTCTTGTGTTGATGTGGGACTCAGTATTTCAGCTATTTCTCTTGCTGCTCAACAAAGTTTGAAAATAACTGATGTGTTTTAATCCTTCCATTTTGTACTAGAACCACAGAACTTTGATGGTTGGAGCACAGGTCACTGACAGTGCCAGGTAGGGAACTGGGGTCCTGGCCTCCCTTGTACCATTGTCAACCCTCTCAAGTATCCACTCTGACCCTGTTAGAAAAACCTGTAGCATTTCAAATTCATGTCTAAAAATCTTTCAGACCTGAACTGGTGTAGTTTCTGACCATAATGAACACATCAAACCAGATACAATAGCAGAGTTCTTCACTTCCCGAGAATCTATTGACACCATTCACGGAGGTGTTTGCTGTGCCTGCTTGCACTTGGCTCTGAACATTTAGAGGCTATAGGATTTGCAGCTGAAGTCATTCAATTTCAGTACATACCCTGGAAGTTGGAGTTTTAAATAAATCTACAGCTGATGTTTTTGCCTCTTCTAAACACAGTGTGGTAAGTGCCAGGAAAAAAAAGGACCCACTGGGGGTCCTGCTGTCATCTGTCACCCTGCTTGGTAGCTGCCTCACACCTGGGACCACCCTCCTTATGTCTGGGGGAGTGTTCACCAAGAATCTCTCCTTTCTAAGCTCAAAGTGGAAACTTGCTTTCCCATCTCCCTTGCAGCTACGGCCAGTCTGCAAACCAGTTTCTTCAGTCAGACTCACCTACAGTGATAAGAGGGAGTGTCACGGCAAATCCATTTTGGTGAAGAGAGGAGAAGCCTCAGAAAGGCAGAAGTGGTGCTTTTCTTTGTTGCGGTATCTTGTTCCCATGTGGACAAAGTGGCAGCTGGGTTCATGCACCCTTTACTAAATCCCTGTTCTGCTAAACTTGCTAGGATCAGTTCTATAGATTGTAACTCAGAACCCCGCCTGCTCAAAAGGAGAAATGGAAAAACCAGAGCTATCTTAGAGGTCAAATCCCCTTGCATTTCTGCGTTTGTGTGTGTGTGTGTGAAGTACCCACTGTGACCATCAGACAAGTCTTCCTGGCTCCCAGCTCCTCTGTGTTGCCCACTCTGATTAGGCAGGTTTTGGAAGAACAGCATAATGATAGGCTCTTGTCCGTAGACCAGAAATCATCTCTCACAGTTAAGTTCAAGACCAGTGGCTTTAGAACAGGGCTTTGCACAGCCCAAGGTGACCTTATGTACCACTGACTCAATCTCTATACTTGAATTTCAAAAAGTATTCCAAGTCAAGTTAAAAACAGAGTTGATTTTTTTTTCCCCACCCAGTTTTTCACTGTGTTTCTCAACACAGCTGGCTGCAGGTGGGCTCTGTCTTAACAGCTTCTTGGTGGAAGCCACAGAAAGGTGGCTGTAACAGGCTGACAGAGCTGCCTTGATTACAGCTCAGCGTGGCTTCCAGTGACACTCAGGTTGTTAATTGATGCAGGCAAGAGAACTCGTGAGTGATAAACAGCACGGACCTTTTCTTTTCAGCTGGTCATTGAGAAAGAAGTCTCCCTAATTCCCTCTTACAGGAGAAGTTTTTTTTTCCCTCTTGCTGGAACTCATTCATTTGCAAATGGAAAGCTGCTTAAATGTCTGTAGAAATGTCCAGAGGTTATATAATCGAAGATTATGCTTGCAAACACGGCATCGTGCTCAGATGAATAACACGATTGCATTTGAACGTCCAGGGCTTGAAGACCTGCTCGCGGTGTCGGGGTCAAGGACCGCTCTGCTGTTCTCAAGATGCAGGGTCCGCTTTATGGCCACTCCAGCCATTTTTCTAGAACGTGGAAACATTACACCAGATGTGCTTTTGTGAGATATGTCATGTCTTCTGCGACGCTGACAGAGCCATGTTCTTGCTCCTTTGAAGTAAACCCCTTCTCAACCATAGCAGGCCTGCCCTTGGAGAGGGTGCTTCTGCTACCAGGGTGCTTTGATCCTTTGATGACTTGAACTCATGTTTTCTAGGCCATGCTAACACCTGGGCTGATGGTTAAACTCGGTCCCAGGGGTAGTGCCAGGTCTGTGGCTCTTGTGAACCCCTCAGAGGATTCCCACACGGTCCTGGCAGGATCGTGCTGTCAGTTCTCTTGGCTACCAGCACGATGCCTTCTGCTTTCCTCTCCTGCTCCCATATGATGTCTCTCATGTTACTTTGATGCCCCAAATGCCAGCACCATGGGTGGCATGGTGCCTGCAGCTGGCACAGCTGTCCCCGCTCACCCAAGGTGGCCCATCAGTGAAGCCAGCGGTATCTGATGTCAAGGCCTTTGTCTCTCATCATCGCAGAAGTGGCCGGCACCTACCCCGCTGAGGTCTGTGCTTGCAAAACCCAACGGAGATTTTCCTGAACAAGCCCTTTCACTGCAGCCTGGTCAGCATAGAGTTCAAGAGCGAGGAGCCTTTGCAGCCTGCCTGTGAAGATCATAAAGCAAACAGACTTCCAATCGCGGGCTGGCAGTCACCTCTCTCCTTTGAGTGTGGTCCCCCAGCTCTGTACCAAGCCAGCGCACTTGGGCAGGAGGCAGCTCGGAGTCCCTGACGAGAGCCTGCCCGATGGGGCCTTCCAGCAGACCCGGCTGAGATGAAGTGGGGTGTGGTCGCTGGGGAGTGCGTCAGCTTGGCCTGGCTGAGCTGCTCATCTTCGAATTCCCTTCCCTGTGTGTTTTCCAGTAGAGTGGACCATGAGAGAGATTCCTAGGGGAGATATGGGCGATGGAGGTGGCGTGGCAGCCATTTTGTAGCTCATGCACATTTTCACTCCTCGGCCGCCTCTGCTTCTTGGCTGCTCTCCATCTGCTCCAGCTTTCCCGAGAGCTTCTTGAGCTGCTCCAACTCCTGGGCCTGGTGTGTATGTTGAGCTCCATGATTCAGGGCCTTGACTATGGCAGGACTCCCCAGACCACCAAGGCCAGAGGCAAGGAGACACTTTGACAAGTTTCCTTCGTCCTCCCAGGCTCCCGCTTGCTTGTTCTTGTCTGTCCACCTTATAACCAGCATCTCAGCTTCCTGACCATCTGCCCAGTGGAATCCGAGCTCCAGGATCAGAGGTGAAGACAGCAGCCTTCCAGAGACTACTTATCCAGCTCCCACAGTTGTGTGGAGTAGAATGTCTGTAACAAGCCGGATATCTGTCTATCCATGCATCTCCATCTCCAGCTATCTCTTCCGGTGGTTCTGCTTCTCAGGCTGAACCCTGATTGGTATACTGGGTGCTCTGCTTCAGACCTTTCTGTCCCTCCAGCTCACTAATCTTAGCTCTTACTCTGGCCTCTGCTTTCAGTCGAATCAGTCCTAGCTTCTGATTGCATATCCTGGCTCAGACTTTGTGCTTGAGAGTGTCCTTTATAGTGGCTGCTTCATTGTTTGACTCTTGGTGCCATCCCTGAGAGATAATCTTGCCACCGTTTCACCTAGATGTGCTCATGGCTTAGTGGAGTTAGTCTTTGAGACCATCCGCCATGTCTGTTCTAATTTTGTGTCCCACCAGTACCTCCCGTTCCACAGGAGGGGAACGGGCAGCTGATGTGCTAGCGTTTCTGGAGCTAATACGTGGTTTGTGGTCTTGTCGTTTGCTGTCATTGTAGCTCGCTTGGCATCCCCTGTGGGTTCACTTCATACTCTGACTTTTTTTTTTTTAGATTCAGTCATAATCCATCTTCTGGACTGAGGAGACTGGGTATTTTCTTTGTTCCCTAAAATTTATGTGGACTCTGGAGTCAGATGCAATAGGACACAGCACCTCCTTTTAAGAAATTCATAACCTCATCATCATCTTTCCTTGGTTGGAAACATGTTTTCCTGACTCAAATTTTATAATATTAGAACAAATAAAGCTCCAGCTCCCAGTATTCAGTCGATCCGGTGGACTTGGGGTACATTTAATGTATTTTCTTCCTGGTCTTGATTGTACTTGTGGTGGCAAGTCTTCATGATTTCCTAGACTGTTGAGACCTTCCATTGTGGACCATTGCCCATTGCTTCTCACAACAGGAGAAGCCTCTCGTTGCATGCCAGTGCTGTGTGGATGCTGTGATCTGTCACCTGCATCCCTCCCTGCAGGACCAAGGTACCCGTTCCTTCAGCTGGTGGGAGTGTTGCCAGCTGACTGCTCATAGCTGAGCCCCTCTTCCGGCGTCATGATGATGAGAGGGTGCTGCCTTACCCAAGGTTATGCCCTTCCCCAAGTAGGGCCGTCACCCACTGACTGTTCAGTGTGGGTCATGGAGGTCCAACCGCTTGCCTGATCTGGGACATCTCCGTAGGGCAGCTCTGCTTTGGAACTCCCCAGGGGATAAGTTGAGGTCTTTGGTCATCACAGTTCAGCTCTTCCTCTACCCAGTTTGTCCCCTCACAACCTGCACCCAAATCTCCATTTGGCACTGGACATACAACTCGTGTCTCCCATCAGGATGTGAAATCTCTCCTTCTTCAGCATTTCCCAGTTTGCTGGAGACGGAACATGGGTTTGTTCTTATGTATCTCTGGCTGTGCTTCACTGATACAGAAGAGGGCAGACCAAGAGGAGATGAGCAACTGGAAACTAGAGCAGGTGGGTTGGAAGTTTGGTGATGGTACCAAAAGCCCATCCAGCATCCAGGAAATCATTGGAGGCTAAGCAACAATGGACTTAAGGCAAGAATCAAGCCTTAGGCAGTCAGCACACGGGCAGTGGGGGGAGGGAAGAGGAGAGGGACCTGCTAGGGTGGAGACCATGGGGCGCCTGGGCAGACAAGCTCACGAAGTCCTGCAGCAGAAGGCAAGCCTCAGCATCCCACCCGATGGAATGCAGGGGAGGCATTCCGTCTGTGCTCTGGAGGATGTCAAGAAACTTCTAGAACAAAGGCAGGTTCCACACAGGGAGCAGAACTGGACCCTGTGACTCATCAGAACACAACCTGGGCCATGGTTCTCAAACCTGAGTGGCATCAGGACCTCCTGGAGAGCTTGAAACACTCTTCCCAGCCTCACCCCCAGACTTCCTCATTCAGCAGGCCGGGGTGGGGGTGGGGGTGGGGCGCCAAGGAGTGGCATTTTTAAGCAAATTCCCAGGTGACTCTGATGCTGCCAGTCTGGGGCCGGGATCTGAGAACCGTGACATAGAACAAGACCAGAAGACAGGTCAGCTTGACAACAGTACCTGAATGCCTTATTCATGCCCAGCAACTCTCGGCAAGGATAGAAACCTGAAATAAGATCAGGAGGTCAAGACAAAATCGAAAAACTGGCCTCATCCATAGACTTCAGAGCGAGATACTCCCTGTGAGAAGTGACTCAAATGCTCTGCCCGGTTCTTCGTCTGAACAAAGGTAATTTCCGCTATCATGGAGGGTTTGCTGTAAGAATTGACAGGAACAGACTGAGGTCATGTATGGAGGGTGCTAACCAGAATAAGCCCTCGCTGGACAGCTTGATGGCAACAGAATAACTTGACGGAATGAAAGACAACCAGGGAGAATGACAGGGTGATGGAGTGATGACAGCAAAGCCCGATACGTGTTCACAGACTTGTGGGGATGCAGGCAGAGCGGAGCAGCATCTTGAGGGACCAGGTTGCTGTTCACCAGCAAGGGGAGCCGGTCCCTTCAAAATTGTGGCCTCCTGGTGCCCTGGGCTCCGTCTCATGCCCATTCTCCTGGGCCTTCAGGAGATACTGGTGATATTGAGCAGCTGGAGTGGGGGCGGTGCTGAAGGTGATGGGAGTTGGGGTGAGGGTGGCGGTGCAGGCGGTTTTATTTTTCCTTAGGCGGGGAATGTCAGAGGCTGTCAAGACGGCTTCTCTCCACCAGTTGCGTTTTACAGCTTATGATTTGTAGTGAGGGCCATGATGGCCCACAAAGCTGGCAGCATTATTTATATGTTTGTTCCCTGCCTTGTTCTGGAAAAGATTTAAGGCAGCCACACACCCTAGTAAATTAATCTCCTATCTGTGCCAGGGGAGAGGCGGGGTTCTGTTACCAGCCCAGGCAGGTCCGCTGGGTGGAAGTGGCCTTAGGTGGAGCGGACTTGGTGGCAGGTCCCCGGCACCATCTTGATGCCATCGGAGAAGACGGCCCAGACCAGCTGTGCAGAGGACTAGTTCAAGCACAGATTACTGAGTCCCACTCAGATTTTCCAACTCATTAGGTTTATGGAAGCCCTAAGGATTTCCAACAAGTTTCTGGATGATACTGATACCACTGGTCCGGGAGCCAGGCTTTGAGAAGCACTGCCCTAGAGGAAGCTGCACCGAGATCTTTCTTCTATAAGTGGGAGCTGGGTGCGTGTCTGTGCTCCAGGGGTACCTGGGCCTGTTGTAGGTCCTCTTCCCCAGCACACAGCCACCTCGCTTACACCCAGTCTCCTGCAGTGCGTCCTGTGCTAGAACCTTCCAACCTTGGCAGCTGTGAAACCGTTGGTACTTTGGCTCTTACTTTCGGGGCCTTGCTAGGAGCCAGCATCCCAGTCCACGGTGTTTTCACTAAGGCATCAGGTAATAGGTGGCCGATGGCGGCCCTTTCCTGGTGGAGCAGAAGAGAGAGGCTTCGGGGGCCAGGGGACTTGGGCCCTAACCGCTGAATCCTGACCGGGCCTGGGCAGGGAGTGCTGTGTCTTGGCGCAGCCCCTGTAACCAGAGGATGTGCGACGCACGTGTGCGGAGGCTGGTGCATTCTCTGCTTGAACTGGAAATAATGCTTCTGCTGCAGATTGTGACCCCCTTCCCCTCCTCTCTGCAAATGTGTAGGAGGCAGCAGGGTAGCGAGGAGAGGGTTCCAGGAATGTCCATTTTTGGTCTACAGAATGGTTTAAAAAAAAAAAAAAAGGCAGGCCCAGTGACCTGCAAGTGCCACCGGGGCTGAAGGGACCACGTGTGGTGTTCTTGGAAATCAAAGAAGAGAGAAAACTCCTTCCCGGTCCCCACATATTCTTGGAAGCACACGCAAGGTGATGACAGCAGCTCCCTGGGCTGGAGGGGGCGGCCCAGAGGTGGGCGGGCGCTCAGGAGTGTCCAGGTGGCTGCAGGTGGCACGAAGGAGCCCTGATGAAGCCAGCGGGAGACGAGGCGGCCTCCCTCTGGAGGGGGCAGGGAGCATTAGCACTAGAGCAGAGCATCTCCCAGAAAACCTGCATGCCACACAGCTGTTTAGTGGTAACCGCGTTGGTAAAGCCACGAGCCATAGCTGGAACCAAAGGCAGCCACAGCCACCACAGAGCCCCCTCCCAGCACCGACATCCCCCGTGAAATAAGACCATCTCCACCCCCCCAACACTGCCCCACCCCTCCTCCCTGTCCCTCCTGCTCCCGAGGCCCAACCTCAGAGGATCGAGGAAGAAGGCATTTCAGACAATGCCCTCCTTCCTGTTCCAGGCCCTTCTAGCCGCCCTGGGGTCCAGCAAGAGCAAGGAAGATCAGGTTCTCAGCTGGACGCATCTGAGTCTCAATCACTGAAGGTGACGACATTTGTCCCAGGAGGGGAATTTGGACCCGTGTCTTCGAACTGGGAGCAGGGACTCGATAAACAAGTCATGTTGTGCTTCTCTCCCCGGAGAGTTGACTTCACCCCCGGGCTAGTTGGCTCAGGTTTGCATCACAAGCTACCACAGACTGGGCGGCTCAGACAATGGAGAGTTATGTTCCCCCGGCTGTGGAGACTAGAGGTTTGCGGTGAAGGTGTCTGCAGAATCGGTTCCTTTTGCGGCCTCTCTCCTTTGTCTGCAGACAGCCGTCTTCTCCCCCTGTCTTCACATGATCTTTCCTCTGTGTGTCTCTGTGTCCACATTTCCTCTTCTTACAAGGACACCAGTCAGACTGGATCAGGGCCCAGCCTAATGGCCTCACTTTAACTTAATTACGCCTTTATAGACCTGTCTCCAAGCACAGTCACATTCTGAAGTATGAGGATAAGGACTCATATGCATCTGGGCGAGGTGGGCAGTTCGGCCTGTGTTACGTGTGGACCCTCCATGCCCTTTGGAAAGTGTGCCGTTTTCCTGGAGCACAGCCTCCAAATGCTGCACACAGCTGGCCAAGGTCAGTGGCATCCATGGCTGCTTCCCACGCCTGCCTTCACTGCTGCAGATGCAAGAGTGGCAAGGCCAGGAGTGACAGGGACACCATCTGTGGGACTCCGGCAGGAACAGCTTGCCTTGGGAACCCGGGTGCTCTTTGCAGTGATCTGTCCTACAGATGGCTGGGGCCACGGGAAAGAACACCCACAGTATCCTGTTAGCCTGTGTAAAAGGCAGTTTGCAAAGCAGACCGTACAGCCCGATGCTACTTCAAGAGCGTGCGTGTGCACGCCTGCACGTGTGATCACGCCTTGGATCTGTGCCAGCAAAGAACTCTGATGCGACGGCCCACAGTGGGGACAGAGGTTATCCCTGCAGGTGGGGGATGGGTGACTGCCATTTCAAAATATCCTTACTTGTGTTTGCCAAATTTTTTACAACGAATCTACATTTACTTTTGTAATATGCAAGCGGGAAGGAGTTATATGATCAAGATGAAGGAAAATACAGAGAAGGTGAATGTGTAGCCACGGAGGTGGTGTCAGTGAGTGGCATTTCGATTTGTGAGCCAGGAATTGAAATGTCGGAGTTAGGGGACTTGGGAGTGCAAGAGAGAATGGGGTGTACAGGGTGGGGGGTGTACATTTGCCCACAGTCAAGATGACTGGAAGCAGAACCCGGGATCTGGCGGAGGCTGGGGGCAGAGGACCCATAGATGCAGTTGTGAAGCAGCGACGAATGAACTATTCAGCTGCCTCAGAAAACCCTGGAGATGGATGTTCCGGCAGGAACCAGATAACTGCATCAAAGAGATGCGTAGGGTTGAAACAGATGACATTTAAGGTCCCTCCTAACCCTGAGATTCTGTGGTTCAGTGAAAATGCAAAAACCTCTGCGTTAGGCTATCTTTGAGGACACGGTGACATTTGATGCTAAGAGCATCTGTTGATATTTTCTTTGAAATCCGCACAGTGCCAACTCTACCTGTAAGGATGACCTGCAGGACTTCGGAATACTTTGCACATCTCCATAGCAACTCTTCCGGCAGAAGTATATTCTTAGGAGGATCTGAAGGCAGGGAGACAGTGTGGCGTTATTTTTTCATCTCCAAGCCTCATGTCCGAGTTCATTACCATTTAATGAAATGGCATTTCTTTCTTAGATCTTCCTTTTTCCTGCATCCTGAATTCCAGTCAGTAGAATTTGTGGATGCATTAAGTGTGGGGGATGAGGACAGGAGAAGAATTGAGGAGGATTTCTGGAGCCTCAGCCTGAGCCGTAGGATGGAGGATGGTGGTGCTGTTTCCTGAGGCAGCAGGAACTTGGTTGGGGAGGTGACTTACGAGTTTTATTTTGGCTACGTTAAATCTGAGAGACCTATTGGACGTTCACGGGGACATGCTGAGTAGGCGGCTAGATAGATGAGTCTGCAGAAATCAGGGCTGGTGTGAGACATTTGGGGGCTCAGCGTCATTATTTAAACCTGTGAGGCTGAGAAGGTCACCTAGAGAAGATGGGTAGTTGCACAGAGAGAAAAGTAGGAAAGAAACCGCACACAGAGTGCTGGGGACACCCGCATGTAGAGGAGGATTCACCCACGAGCGAGGAGGAAACCCAAGAGAGCGCAAGGTGCTTTTGGCCAAAAGGGAAAGTGACTTGTCCTGTGCCGTTAGTTACTCGGCCAGGACCGTCATCCACGACACCTCCTGTCCCTCACCTTCCGTATCCCGTTCAGCTCTTAGTGCTGTGTCCTGAATCCCTCTCTGGCCTCTCCTTTTCTCGGCCACGGTGCCACTGTAGACCCAGCTGTTGCATCTTTTACTTGCATCTCTGCGGTAACCTTTGGACTGGTTTCCCTCCATCCCCTCCTGACATTCCCTTCTTTCTATCGCAATCCCAGGGTTTTGGTCAAAATACAAATTGATTCACGCCCCACAGGCTTGAGTGCTCACACACTAGATAATGCAGTGGCTTCCTTTGGCATTTAGGATTAGAGGTCTAATCCTTTAGTTGGATCCCCAAGCCTGGGTGCTCTGGTTGGCACTCTCTCTCCAGCACAGGCTGGAACAATTTTTTCCCTCGCTTTGTTCTCACCTCCACCAGTCCTCCTCCTCTTCCTCCTGCCACATGGCCCCCTGCCACAGGACCTTTGCACACGTTAGTCCTGCTGCTAGGATGTCTTCTCTGCCCTCCTCCATCAGTTAATTCCTTCTCATCTCTCATAAGTCAACTCCTCTGGAGAACCTGCCAGACTCTCCGGATGAGATCAGATTCTTCCATTATACACTCTTAGCATGTGCCTCTCCTTCTGTGTCCAACACAGTAGTTCTCAGTTAATTGTGTGATTATTTGATTATATTTTCCTCCTGAGTACAAGCCCCTTGAAGGCCCTCTATAGGTGCCTATTCTCAGAGAACTTAGCAAAAAATGTGAAGACAGAAAGAAGGGATTACTTTTGCCAGCATTTCTCTTAGCAGCTTAATAAGCATGATATATATCTAAAATGTGGAAGCCTCAGGCTCTGTTGCTCCAGTTTTTTTCTTTCTGCCTCTTGGGTAAAGCAAAACCAAGAATCGAAACCAAACAGGAGGACACACCAGCTGGGTTATAGAAGGAAGGCTTCAAAAGGCACATTTGATGCACCAGAAGATTTGAGTTTAGCCCCACCCCCTCCCCTTCCTGGACACACAGTTTTGATCCTGAACTTATTTTGATAACTTATGTTTTTATACAGTGAAAATGAAATTCAGTCAAAGTGATGAAAAACACCTAGTGTTTATGTACGCAACCTAGGTGTTTTGGGAGAAAACCTTGTCATAGGCGAGGAATAATTTTAAGATGCTTCTGCTAGAATTGCTGCCTGGAGGTAAACACTCACCCACAGTCCCTTCTGACCCTCAAGTCTGAATTTTTTTGTGATCTGCCTTGAAACACAGAGAAAATAAACCGGCTTGTGTCTGTGGACACAGCTGGGTCCCTGAGCCAGTGTGATGCTTGCCTGTCCAGCCGTGTCCCCTTAATGCAGTAGTAATTTGCATCTTCTGATTACCTGTGTATTACCTGTGAGACAAAAGGGTAATCCAGAACACTGCACATCTCCCCACAGGAGGAAAGGAGCCACGATGCAGGTCAATGCGGCTGGGAAGTGTTTGAAGAAGGGTGGAGGGCGAGGGAGGGAAAGGAAGCGTCCCCTCCAGGATCAGCCTAATTGTTTTAAGCAGAGGGATTTCAGGTCCCACACACCTGGGATCAGCATTCAGCTCACAGGCTTTGCTAAGCTTGTGTGACAGGATAATCTCCTTTGTTCAATGCCTGAGAAGGATATTTTCTGCATTATTAGACAAGTCAATGAAAATAAAACAAAATATTAACTATTTTAAGCCGTACTAGTCCACCCCAAAGAAATTAAGCCGCCTCATTCTAATCGTGCCCAGGTTTCCTTGTCCTAATGAGATAGGGCTGAGCTGTCAGGCACTGAGGTGTTGGATTTGCAAGGGTCCCAGACTTCACCTTTCCTCCGCTTTGCTTCTTTGCCTTGGGTGATTGGTAGAGCTGGGGACCTTGTTTCCAAGCACAGGAAAAAGAAATGAAATCTAAATGAAGACCACAGGGGTGTGACATTCGTCAGCATATTTGAAAAAGGCATCTTCTGTCCTTGTTGCAATCATGGTAAGCCAGCTAATTCTGGGTCTGGGCTTTGGCGACTTGGGAACATTACAGCAATTCATCAAGCAGAAACTGCTGGTCCTGGATTTGCATCTGTGGCACTGCGCGGTTTCCCATTGGCTGTTTAAGACAGGGACATGAAATAGTGAGAGTGTTTGCCCGCTTTTTTGGCTTCTTCAAAGTCGGAGCAGCCATGAAAAACCAGAGAGGAGAGCACACACAGCCCTTTTCTGGCAGGTCAGCTGAGCCCTGGTATTTCGGTGGAGCTTCTGTCCTTGGTTTAGGTGACTGTTCCTGGCCCCTGCCTGTGCTGGACCATCTGATGAGCTGGTCCCCAGCCTTGCCTGGCTCGGGGATACAGTCCTGGTTTTGCAGATTAGGAACCTGTAGCAGGACATGTCAGAGTCTTCCTGCCTCACTGCCCTCCGGAGGACCATGGTCCTTCCCCCATGACAAGCTTCAGACCCAGGCGCTGCCTCCAGAGCATCAGAAGTTCCCTGGAAAAGACCATGGACGCCATCGTGTGTGTATTGAGTGCGTACGTGTGTGTGCAGACAGCCTCTCACCTGGGTTATCTTCCAGCCCCTCGCCCATCCGCTCCACTGACTCCTACCTCTGTTAGTTCTCGTGCTTGGCACTATTCTGGGTGTTTATATTTGCTGTCTTATTCAATCTTCACAAGAATGTTTATGAAGTGGGTGTAATTACCTCCGTTTTGTAGCTAAGGAAATTCTTGTCTTCCCTGAGCCTTAAACTTGCTCAAAGCTAGTAAGTTCGCGGCAGAGCTAGGATTCAAACCAGAGCCTGTGTCTTAGTGGAGGGTGCCCCCCCAGAGACCCTGAGGCTAGGATCTGAGGAAGTGATTTATTCGGGGGGAGATTCCAGAAAGCACGGTGGAAGGGAAGCAAAGCAATGCAGGGGGCTTTAAGGAGGGAGCCACTGCTGGGAGTGGCGGGGTGCAGCCCTGCGGGACCCTGGAGAGCCTGCATGGAACACAGTCCGCGTTTTTCCAGGAAAAGAGGACCTGGAGTCCTTTTTTTCAAAAGAGCTTTATTGAGATGTAATTCATATGCCATACAGTTCTCCCATTTAAAGTGTACAAGTCACTGGCTTTTGGTGTATTCACAGAGCTGTGCACTGATCATCACCATCAACTGTAGACCACCACTAGCCTACTTTCTGTCTCTATAGATTTGCTTAACACTGGGGGTTTTGTTCACCAAAATTCTGTCCTCCATCACTTGGGTCACTCTTCAGTGCTGATTCTCTGGCACATCCTGCCTGCCCAGAGTGCAGGCTCACAGGCTAGCTCATGTCCCCCCAGAGGACACAGGACACCCCCAGGCAGAGAGGCCTGGAAGCTGAAGACCTCAGGAGGTGGGGCAGGGATGCTCCGGGCTGTGGGCTGAGGTCTGACAGCATCTGCTCACCATGCTGATTCTCCATGCTGCCTGTGGTCCTCTTCCCATCCAAGCATCTTGCTGGCTTCCTTCCATTAAATGGTACTTCTTCCAAGATCTAGGAACACTGTTGTGAAAAGATTCTCCTTATCATGTTCATCCCATTTACTGCAGCCTCTTCCAAGGTGGGTGGGAACATGGCTTTAGAAAGGATTGCATGTGTCTCTGCTCTGGGACCTGAGGGAGGAGACTGAAAGCTGAATAGAGTTCTGGGAAGGAGCATCCACAGGCAAACAGGAGGAGGGACGCAGGAATAGGCTTGGAGTTTGCAAGGATCAGATAGGAAGCCTGAGGGCCTGGAGGGGACTCGTGATGGGTGGGGGCCTTGATGAAGTGGGGTGAGAGGGTGGGAGCATGATCCAGACTCTTGGTGAACTTGAAGTGTTTGGATTTTATTCCAAAAGTGATAGAAGCCTTGAAGAGCGTTAAGCAGAGATGCCACCAGATCTGACCTCCTCTTGAGACCTGGTCCATTTGCCTAGGAATCCATCCCTTTAGCATTGGATTCCTGTTAGCCTTCTCCAGCCCTACCTGGCCTTCATCCAGCCATTGAACTCCAGTCCCATGACATGTCACTGACATCCTTGCCAGCCCAAACAACACTTTGTGCAAATTAGGAAAAGGCATAAGACACTTTACTGCCATCTGCTGGAAAACCATCATAATGAATATACAAATCTATGATGGTGCCCCCTGAATTTGGGCAGTGCACAACCTGCACCACCATGTGTGGCAGTCCCACCTGCCACCCTCAGTAGACTTATCTGACGCTGTTGCTTGGAGTAGCCAGGGTTCCCTTCTCTTGTCAGACATCCCAGCATCCTGCTTCTGTTAGATTTTTCTGGTAGTCACTGCCACATACCCCTGTACTCCTAGGACGCATGTCCCACCTGCCTGGATGGAAAGGAATTCTTTTTTCTTTTTAAATGTATTTTTATTGAGATATAATTGGTGTATTTTTTAATTTAAATTTTTATTTTACCTGCAGTAGAGTTGGTTTCCGTACACTGGCTCTATGTCAGTATACAACTAATGGGCTCCGTCTCCCGGCATCACTGAGGTCACCCCTCCTTGCCCAACTGTAATGGGACGTGACAGTGAGAAGTAGCGTGGGGGCGGGGGTGGTTTTTCTAGTTCTCTTCTAGTCCTGTGCGGACAGCACCTAGGTCAGCCTGGCTGCCTGGGCCTCACCAAAGGCCTGCAGGCTCGACACCAGCCTTTCAGGGGGCTACCCTTGGAGAAGATGCCTGCTTGGGTCACTGCCCAGATGTGCAGAGGGCAGCTTCGCTCTTCCGCCTGCTCCGTTTCCCTGTGCCAGGCCGCTTCGTAGACAGGGGTGAGAGATGCTTGCGGCCGGGGATGCCTTCCAGGCTGTCAGCTGCACCACCTGGGAAGTGGTCCACCCGCTGTGCCCCTGTTAGCCTGGTCGTGCGCTGTGCTGGGTGCTGCCCTGGGCGTCTCTCTCTCTTCCGACAGCCAGATACGGAATTGGCTCTGTGTGTGTGTGTGTGTGTGTGTGTGTGTGTGTGTGTGTGTGTGTAGGTGGGTGTGGTGAGGGTGCGGAGTGGCAGAGGGGACACGTGGGGACAAACAGGCCCGAGGCCCCGGCCGCCTGTCAAGGGAATTATTTCACTTGTCAAATGCACCAAGACTCCTTAGCTGCAACCTGGCCTCTTTTTGAGCTCTGCAATTTGCCGAAATGGCAAATGGAAACTGAAGCGCTACATGAAATGACATTTCTAGGCAATTAAAACACATTAGAATGGCAATTAAGTTTCGCAAACAGCCGTCTCTGTGTTCCCGGATTGAGTCGGCTGTTTGCCTAGCTCTTCAAGGATGGTCTGTTGTAACTAAAGTCTGAGTCGTCTTTTCAGGGATGGAGTTCTGAATCTTTTATTCTTCCCCTGGCGATTTCAGTTGGTTTTTTTATTATTATTATTTTTAGCTTTTTATTGTGGAAAATTTCAAGCATTTACAAAAGTAGAGAGAACAGTACAGCACCTCTGGGCACTCGTCACCCAGCTTCGACAGTGACCCCCTCCTGGGCAGTCTCCCTCCGGCTAGCCTTCTTTTTCCTCTGGTATTAGTTATCATTTTTCCTAAAGAGAAAAAACCACGTAGGAAAATTCTGGTAAGAGACATTGACATGGACTGAAAACTTTCTGGACTCTAGGCCTGTGGGTGCAGTTATTTCTAAGACAGATGGGGTGCCCTTACCCTAAAGAGCTTAAGGTCTGGTTGGGAAAAAACTGATGAGTCAAATATAAGAAGTGATGATGTGATTGGTGTTATTGCCCCTAAAAGGCATTAGGGGTCATGTGGGAATGAATGGTCCCTAACCCGGCAGGGAGTGATCAGGGGAAGGCATCCTGATCTAACCTCAATGGGGAGGCATTAGCCAGGTGAAAGGTAGGAGCTTTTTGAGCTGATAAACACTGTTCCGTCCTTCTGGGGACTGGAGGTCTTGCTATCAGAGGTGAGGCACTGGGTCCTTTGGCTCTGCTGTAGTAAATCTCCACCATCCGTCCCCTCTCCTCCACCTGCGCCCTCATCAGATGCTCACCCTGTCCCTGTCTTTTGGCAAACTGACCCATCACCTTCCGTCTTACACCTGTCCACCCTCCCTCCCCGATGCTAACCTTTCTGAAACACGCTCTCATCCTGTTGTTACCTTGCTCAGCCTTGCTCTGCCTCTGTCCCCTTCTCCACAGATCGAAATCCAGACACCTTGGTTTGTAGTCGCCAGATTTAAATTGCTTGCTTTGGTCAGCTTCAGTTGGACAGTGGGACTCCTCCCCCTGGATCTTGACCATGCACACTGTGGTTCGTTTGCAAAGAATGTAAAGAGAGAAATGTCTTATTAGCCGGTGAGCCGCTGGAGTTGACATCCCCCAGGAGTGCACATCTCTTCTCCCACTGACCCTTCCCAGGCCAGGAGACCCCCAGGTTGGTGAAGGGAGTCCTGGGTAGATGTCACCATCCACCTCCTGCCGAACCTTGTACAACAAGCTACATGACCCCGTTTCTCTGTGCCTTTCATCTTCACCATTGTGCTCCGTGGTTTAGGAAGGACCTCATCAGGGCTGGCGATAGGGTCTTTTGAGGCTGATCTTCCTAGGAACATTCCCTAAAGTTCCAGCATGGCCGTTGTTCTAGCTGGAAGCTACACCCGCCGCCCAGCCTCACGCTTGGTTTCTTCAAGCTCGGAGTTCACGGTGCCCCAGTGGGGTTTCCTCGGCCACCTGGGATGAGAGTCCTCTTGGCCAACATCTATGTTCTCCTGGTGTCACTGTTCCCGAGCCTGAATTCACCCCGGGAGCTACTGACTATTATGTAGGGATGTCAAAGACCTCAGGAAGGGACCACTGCTTCCCCTGCTTGTCTGCCCATCTTACTGACGTTCCTGTGCAGCTGTTTCAGGAATGATGCAACTTCACAGTGTCCTTTTTCCCATCCATTTTGTTACATTCTCATTTCAGCTTGTGATTGTTGGCTTTCCTATTAGATTAGATATTACTCTATGTAAGACTTAAGAGTCATGTAGGATAATGAAGGTCAGTCATTTGATAAAAAATATTTATTGGCTGCAACTACAATGGTCTCCCCTTCTCCGTGGGGCATACATGCCAAGAACTTCAGTGGATGCTTGAGACAGTGGCCGGTACCAAACCTCACAGACTCTTTTTTTTCCTATACATGCATACCTGTGATAAAGCTTAATTTATAAAGTAATTACAGCAAGAGATTAACAACAATAACCAATAATAAAACAGGACAATTATAATAATGCAATGTAATAAAAGTTGTGTGAACGTGGGTTCTCTCTCTCAAAATACCTTATTGTAGACATTCAGTGCCTTTTCAACCTTGACCACTTCTCACGCACTGTGGCCATAACTTTTGCAGTTTGAAATGTGACAGCAGAACTGGCACGAATTTCTTTTCCTTCTTCACAATTTCATGGGTAGAAGATTCCCTGTTACCACAGATCTTAGCAACCTCAGCATAGGATTTTTTTCCTTCCTTTTGTTACTAAGCTGAGAAATGTCACCTTTTCCCTTAAAGGAAGCACTTTGCGGCTTCTCTTGGGCACATCCGTACTGCCAGCGTCACTCCTCCCGTGCTTCGGGGCTGTTATTAAGTAAAATAAGGGTCGCTGGAATTCAAGCACTGTGATTCCCCGACAGTGCCTCTGACAGCCGGGACGGGAAGGATACGCCGGAGAAAGGGATGAGTCACCTCCCAGGCTGGATGGAAGGGGACAGCGTGCCATTTAAAACTGACAGACTGTTTACTTCTGGAACTTTCCACATAATATTTTCAGACGTGATTGTGACTGACCGCGGGTAATTTAAAGCTCAGACAGCGGAACCGTGGATAAAGGGGGCTGTTCTTGGTTTAGGGATCTCCGTGGTGAATGATTCAGAGACCCCTGCTCTTTTCACGGCGCTGACAGAGGACAGCGAGGAGAGTCCTGCAGGCAGCCAGCCCCGAGCAAATGAAAACAGAAAGCCTGGGCCTGGGATGCATGTTCTGTGGGAGACTGAATGGGTGACGTGAATGTGACACGGGGACTGCTGCAGGGATGGGCAGGAGGACTAGCCACAGGGAGAGCGTTGGGACCAGGCGTTCTCATCCCCCGGGGCGCAGTGTATGAAGGGCCCCCAGTGGAGAGAGAGCGCTTGGCCCCTTGTGGGAACTCAAGGATGGGCAGAGCCTGGAGCCAGTTGGGGGAGCAGAGGAGTCATTGAGGGGGACCAGGCTGGCCTTCTCTGCCAGGGCAAGCAGGGAGCGATTTATTCTTAGCTCAAGGAGAAGCCTTTAGAGGGTTTTCTGCAGGGGCGTGAATGATCTGATCTAGTTTATAAAAATAGAAATAATATGCAAGGATGTTCGCTCGTAACTCCCAACCACGTGTCTTCTTTCTTATTTCCTGCCCGTTTGTTTCCCTCGGTTTCTGAAGAAGGTGATTACTTGATCTTCACATCGTCACTTTCACTGGCCTTTCCTTTGGGATCCAAGTTCTAACCCTGAAATTGTCCTCCCCGAGGAGCCCTGGTTGGGTGACTTGCCATCACTTCAAGTCGTCCCAACGTGCTCTGCTTGATTGTGGCGTTTCCCAAAGTCCTACATAAGCCGTGAGATTTAGTCACCCAAGCACCACATCCAGCATGTGCTACTCGAATCAATATGGCTTGAAATTGTTATTTCCAGGAAGTCTTCTCGGTCACTGAGGCACCAGGAAGCTTCAGAAGAGCTATAAATCTCCCCAAAATGGCAGCTTTCCTCCAAACATGATTTGCATGGGCTGTCACACTGCCCCTTGGGCGGAAGGAGAAAAGATGGATGTTCTGAACAACACGTATTTCTAGAAGTCCACTGCCAGGCAAGATGAAAACCTTCTGCCTGGAAGGAAACTGGAAGATTCTCTGGGTTCCAGTACGTGCCTGTTTTTTCCCGGTCCCTCACTTGGATTAGGTCCATGGTGTAATCTGTGTTGGCCAGTTCACCCATTTATTCTCCCATTCATTCATTTCATAACCGCACGCTCTGCCAGATGTCCTGGAAGACACTGAGAGGAGAAAGACATCGTTCCTCCCCTGCAAGAAGTCACAGGGGTCCTTCAAAGTCATGGTGGAGAATGTTCAGGAAACATTTCTGTTTTCCAAGTTAAAGTGTTCGCATCAGGGAGGGGTGCCTTCAGAGCAGAAAAAGCCGGGAGGAAGCAGTTAAGTCAGCTCAGGGGCTATGACAAATGGAGAAGTGTCATCAAAAGGGGGTTGGGCAGTTAGTTTTCTGAGGAGAGGTGTGTAGCTGCCGTGCAAGCGTGGGTGCAGAAGGGGTGGGGTGGAGAGGAGGGAGGGGCGGAAATGAACTGGGGCTGTTACCTAACCAGGAAGGAGCAGTGCACATTCATTCAGTGAACATTTATCAAGCACTTACGATGTGCTGGGCTTCATACGAGGCTCTGAGCCGTCAGTAAGATGCAGCCCCAGCCCTCCAAAGAGTTCACAGTCCATGGGGGAGACAGGTAATTACAATATAGTGAGGTTAGACTACGGCGGATTTATGCCCAGGGTCCCATGAGGACCTAGAGTTGGGGAACCTCCCATCCCATGTGAGCTCTCCAGACCTCTTCCTAAGAAAGTGGTGCTAGAAGGAAGTAGGATGGGACATCGGGCAGAGGGACCAGCAGAGGCAAGGAGGTAGGGAGCAGGATGGTGATGTGAAGTGCCTGATGGGAAAGGTAGGTCCGGGGAGGGGGCCACCCGGCCTTGCCCTCGATCCCGATGCCAGTAGGTTGACTATTTTATTCTTGGTCAGTGTGATCCCTGGAAAGATTACTGGACAAGGGGTGGGGTTAAGAGTCTGGAGCCAGCATGGAGGGAGAAGATGGGGTGTGGGATCCAGGAAACCAGGAAAAAGAGAGTCAGGAAGTGAGACTGGGAAAGAATGAACAGGAACAGCCAGTGGATGGTTTGGATTAAGTTGTGCTGAGTGGTGAATGATGTCAGTCCCCTGTGTTTTTCCCCATGGAACCTACAGTCAACTCTGCTAAGGGGTCAGTGGCATCTTGGGGCATTTTCTGAAGTGCAAGGCTGATCTCCAGGTAGGTGGGGGGGAGCAAAAGCTGGGGGTGGGAGATTCCTGAGGGCCATGGACAGCTTGATGATTCTGGATGTGTGTGTGTGTGTGTGTGTGTGTGTGTGTGTGTGTGTGTGTGTGTTTAGTAGGGGCCGAGAGTCCAGAAAGTTACACATACCTTTTTGTGGCACAACAGAGCTGTGGCTGTCGGTGCCCGACAGATGCCTGCTGTCTTTCTGAAGGCAGTTCTAGGGCTGACATGCATTTACTTCTGCGTCTGTGTGCTAGTGAGCCAAAGGCCAGGCTTAGCACACCTGTCCCCACGTGGCCAGAGCAGTCAGGTCTGCCCAAAACAAAGGCTGCCTCCTGCCCCATTCTTGCTCACCTGCCCAGGGAACCTCCTTCAGCCCCTGGTCATCTTTCCCCGGGGGTCTGGGCCACAGATTTCCAGGGTCTGCCTGGGACCCCATCTTTGTATTAACTGCTGCTGCCCACGCCCTCTCCATGGAAGTCCTTGGAACCCTGGTGCCATCATGGCGGCTTTTCTGCCCCCAGTGGATGAGGACGGCAGTTCATTCAGACCACAGTGGCTGAACTCAGCTCTGGGCCTGCTGCTTACTTAGGCTCCTCCACCCTCTTCCTCTTGGACTTCTCATGTCAGGCTCCGAGCCCAACATGCGTCACTGCACTGGCCAGCTGGGAAATGGTTTCTTCCCAGTGTGCGTGATGGCAGGTTGAATCTCATCAATCATGTTGCAAGGGAAGGATGCAGATTACCAGCTGATGGCATTGTTGTGTTTATGACATAGCTGAAATGTAACAGATGGTCCGTATTAGAAGTGTTAACTGTTGAGTGAATACTCCCACAATCTGGGAAATTTTTTTCCCCTAAAGTTTTGATTCTAGAAGGAGTCATGGAACATTAGACCATAAGGGCCCCGGGGAAGTTTCTCATCCAAATGTCTCATTTTGCAAACAAAGAACCCAAAGTACAGCTATGGTAAATGATTTGCCCAAGGTCATTGAGCTAGTGAGGAAGTTGAGAGTAAAACCTGTGTTCCTGACATTCAGTCCAGTGCTCCTGGATCCCACGCTCCATCGTCTCCCTCCATGCTGGCTCCAGAACAATGCAATGTGTACAGTACCCTGGGGCCTCAGGACCAGGCTTTGTCTTCTCCCTGAGAAAAAAGCAGGGCATGCCAGAAGCCCACGGGGTTGGTGTGTTCCTGGCGCAGCATCGGCTCTGAGCTGCAGACACTCCGCACGTCCTTTCTGCAGTGATGCGGGTGACTCTGGGGGCCTCTGCTGGTGTGGACTGACTGCCCCTCTCTGACACTCGCCCTCTCCTCGGGCCAGTGAGGCGGTCACAGAGCCTGGGCCTCCTACCTGGCGGAATCTGGTTTCACCTGGGGTTGTAATTTGTATGGAAACACAAAAGACCCCAAATAGCCGAAATAATCTTGAGAGAGAAGAACAGAGTTGGTGGAATCAGACAATACTACAAAGCTATAGTAATCAAACAGTATGGTACTGATGTAGGAATAGACACACAGCTCAACGAAGCAGTCTAGAGAGCCTAAAAATAAACCCATGCACTTACGGTCAGTTAATCTATGATAAAGGAGACAAGAGCATACAATGGAGAAAAGACAGTCTCTTCAATAAGGGGTGCTGGGAAAACTGGACAGCTCCACGTAGGAGAATGAAATGAGAACATTCTCTTATGCCATATACAAAAGTAAACTCAAAATGGATTAAAGACCTAAGTGTAAGTCCAGGTACTCTAAAACTCCTAGAGGAAAACATAGACAAAACACTCTATGATGTAAATCATGGCAGTATTTTTTTTTTTTTTTGGATCTGTCTGATTCCTTGGGGATATCTGGATCAGTAGGGGAATAAATCATCTAAGTCAGTGGTTCTCAAAGTTTGCTGCCAGGACCAGTACCATCAGCACCCCTGGGAACTTAGAAATGCAGGTTCTCAGCTCCCCCTACCCCAGTCTTAGTGACTAAGAAACTCTGGAGGTGGTCCCAGCAAATCCTCCAGGTGACTCTGATGCCACCCATGTCTGAGGACCACTGGTCTAGGCTGTCCCCAGTACACGGAGCTCTGGCAGAACTCGACCCAAAGTCCACACATGACCTCCGTCTCCATCTGGCTGAGCAGGCAGCCATGGTAGACCAGATGGATTTCCTAAAACATTTGGTACTTGCCTTTGGAGAAGGATGTTCAAGAAAGGGAAGTCACTGTGTTCCTGAGATTAAACTCCTCTGTCTTCATCTTGTGAAAAATGGTGAGAGAGCCTCCTCAGTGCAGGTCTCTGATTTACAGGGGGTTACTGACGTCCATCATTCTGAGATGAATGATGCCAGCCTTGCCTTCTTTCTGTTTATTTATTTATTTTTTTGCCCAATAAATTTTGCCCATCTTTTTAACCTTTCTGGGTCATTCTGTTTTAAGCACGTTGCTTAGGAGTGGTACATGGATGGATTTTGTTTTTAATCTCAGTGTTAGAGTATTTACATTTTAGGACAGGATCCTGAACTCTCTGTGATGATTGCCCTTCCTTTGTGTTCTGGTGTATGCCTTCTGTGTGCATATTCTCTTTGCTTTCTTTTCCTGTCTTTTTCTCAGATGGGTGCTTTCTTTGTTTTTATCTTCTCCCGTGATTTGGAAAACACACAGTTTTACTTCTGGTTCTATTACTTTCATTTATACTTGCAAAAGCACTTGATGCCTGTGTCTTTTTTTAACATCTTTATTGTGGTATAATTCCTGTACAGGAAACTGCACATATTTCAGATGTACAGTCTGACGAATTTTGATAGATAAACCTACCATCACAATCAAGATAGCTAACATGTCCATCTCTCCCCAAGAGATGCAATTTTCGAACTCCCGATTTATCCCCTCCCACCCCCTTTGCTCACTGGTAACTGTAAGTTTGTTCTCTATGTTTGCAAGTCTGTTTCTGTTTTGTAGATGTAGTTCATTTGTGTCCTTTTTTAAAGATTCCACATATAAACGATATCATACGATATTTTTCTTTCCCTTTCTGGTGAAGCCTATATTTTTAAATGACCAAAGTCAAAAAGAAATCCCCTAGGGGTTGACTTCTTCCTAAATAAGACAAGGTGGTTTAACTCATTTAAATTTTTCCTGTCCCCTGTCTTCTCTGCTTCATTCTTTCTCTCTATTAATAAAATCTGAGGTTTTATGCCTAAGTTATTATCAGTTTATTAACTTTTACATTAGCTATCATTGCTTTGAAGAATAAGACTGACAGTTGCCTTTGCTTCTATTATAATTGCCAGACTTGCCTGTTTAAATGTTTTTAGTGCCAGCCACGAGTTCTTTTAGTCTAAAATGTTCCCACTTTTCCATCTTCATTTGGATTTTTCTTTTAGTAGGATGTTAGGCTTTTTTCCCAGAAAAGAGTTTGATTTGACAGCTGCTTCCATGTGATGCCAGGAATAGAAACAGGACCTAGGTCATTTTGATTTCCTTTTCTCTGTCTCTCTCTGTCTCTCTAACGCTGACTTCTTTTCCTGAATCTTCAGCCAGTTCTTCACAAACTGGTTGAACCTAACCAGGGGACCAGGCAAAACTTCTCATTTTGAAGTGCAGAATATATTCTGCTGCAGGGGGTAAGTGTAGCGCAGTGGTGGTGTGCCTTGAGCACGCACAAGGTCTTGGGTTCTGTTGCAAACTGGAGTCACACCACGCTGTCAACATTTCCAGACGCTGCCCTGCTTCTGTGTCTTTATAACAAGGTTACATCTGCTTCAAATGCTCTTCTCACAACTACCAACAGCCAGAAGCAGACTCAGCCCTCTCAGGTTCACCTCCTCCATGAAGTCCACCTTCATCTCCAAACTCAGTGTCTCTCCATGGCCCCTTCATCTGCACCTTGCTATGGCAACGATCATTTTCTTTGCTTAACAAGTTATTTAATTTTATATCCCTATCACTTCCATCAACCTCGGAGTTCTGTGAGAGTCTTGCATTAGAATGTTCACGTAGAATCTAGCCCTGTTTATTTCTGCGTCCAGCCTGTATCGAGGACAATGTATTGCTTATAAAAGGCTCTCTACCTAACACAGTGTATCGTTCATAAAAGACGTTCCACGCATTGTTGTTGTAATAATTATGATTGTTGATGGAAGTAGTCACTAAACT
Organism: Camelus dromedarius; assembly: GCF_036321535.1. Lineage (NCBI taxonomy): Eukaryota > Metazoa > Chordata > Mammalia > Artiodactyla > Camelidae > Camelus > Camelus dromedarius. The sequence continues at coordinate 23,377,435 of NC_087459.1, read as the reverse complement.
CTGAATGAATGAAGTTTTCAGCATCTGTGAAAATCCCCTTTAGTAAAATATGAAAGGGGAAGGAAGGGCTAAAGGAAGTTCAGTATGATATATAAAAATCCCGTGGAAAAGCCATTCTACAGGACATTAAGCAATACAAATCCAGAGAAGAGAAGAATTAGACCAAAGTCGTCGCCAACGCCACCACTTAAGTGTGAAGAACTACTGTTTTACCCCTGATTATGTGGGATCAGTCCTTCGAGAATGTCATTAGGTTTCCCGGTATGTAATTGAAGGGAGCTCTTCAGCTGGGGATTTCAAAGCCATGGCTACGTGGAAATCCATTTCCCTCAGTTCTGCTCTGATTATTATCCTGTCCTCCACAGGCTGACACTGAAGGCTCTCTTTACTCTTGACTTCAAGGCTTGTGTAAACTTTTCACTGTCTTTTCTCGCTCTGCTCATTTTATAGTTGGTTTGTTAATAAATATTTGCCATCTGTAGCAAATCTGAAAATGTGGCAAGATCTCAAAATGTCAGCAGTGAAAAGCAAGACAAGGAACTTAGCATTTCATCAGAAGAGACCTTATTTTCTCCTTTAATACTCACACGTGTGTGCACCCACGCATGCACACGCACGCGCACACACGCACACATCCTGTCACCATCCCCCTTCTGTATTTATCTTTTCTTTACTTTTGAAATATAACTGTTGAACCAAGTTCTTTACCAGAATTCTCTTCCATTTGGGGGGCCAAGGACTCAAGGCTGGCGTGCCAGACCTGAGAGTCCTCTGCAGGGGAGCTGTAATCTAGGCAGAGAGCTGAAAATGACTCAGAACAGGGCAGGGGGCTCACACCTCTCCTTGCCATCTGGGGTACAGGATTACTGAGCGTCCTTGGACTTCATTGTTGCAGCTTTGAGTATCACCTCATTGTCTGGGAATTCCTTCTGTGTCACAGACTTCTGTTTCCTTGGCTGGAAGGTTTCAAGCAAGTGTAACACACGTGTATCTCTGACCTTATATCAGGCCTGGTGTCCCGGGAGCTGATCCCAGCCGGGGATGCCCCGTCAGCTGTGGCCCGCGTTCCGGTCTCGTCCTTTTGTGTCGGCAACAAGCCGATTAGGAAGAGCGCTTATGCTCCATTATGTGGCATAACCAGTGACCCTAAATCTTGGTGGCCTCACTAACGAAAGGTCACTGTTGCTCATGTCACATGTCATCTAAAGGTTGGAGGCAACCCTGTAACTCTTTTCTGGGCTGTGGGTTGCCTGGGAATCTGTTCTGCCATCTTCTCATTCAGGGACCCAAGCCAAAGAGTGGTACCTGTGTAGAACAGGCTGTTCTTACAGAGGAGGCAGGGGCGGTCAGAGCCAGACCACACAAGGGCACGTGAGGATCTGGTCTGAACATAACCACGCCACCTCCATTCACATGTCATGGGCCCAAGCCAATCATACGACCAAGTGAATGGTCAGCGAGGTGGGGAGCTACCCAGGAAAGCATGGTCAGAGTCGGGGGAAGATGAACTGCTGTGTCCAATTAATACAGTCTGTCTCCCTTTGTAACCCTAGTGTGTTCAGGCGGGAATTGGAAATCAGAGTGAAATTAGTGACCGAATGGTAGCTCTCACCCACAGCACGGAAGAACAGTTTGGCTGGAAGGGTGGATGGATGGATAAATTTATAATCACCTATTTGCAGAAAAGTTGTGAAGAGTCTAAGAGGAAAAGCACAGACATATAAGACTTAAACCATGTGATGTAAGGTGAAATGTATTAAAAAAAAAAAAGATTGAGTGTGAAATAAAATGTAAGGTTACGTATAAAATGGCGTTATAAAGCTTCAGCGGATGAAACGGCCCACCAGCAGTTGGGGCCGGGAGAGGGGGGTGGCATCCCTGGCTCTTGTTTGGTGCTAGTGAGTTGTGTACAGACACATTCCACGAGACAGCTCTTCCCAGCTCTGAGCCTCCAGGACACTTATTATTTGATTCTTTGCATAAAGGGATGGAGTGGTCTGTTGACTCAGTACCAGATTGTGCACGCGGCGCGTGTCTCCTCTGTAAGCGGGAAGGTGGAGGGCGTGTGTTACAGCACAGCCCCGTAATTAATAATCTGTGCATTTTAGTGGTGTTTACTTTAGTGTTTGCAAAGCTAATTATGCAATCAAGAATTCATTGTTACCAAAGTGCCGTGTAAGTTTGACTCCTGGGCTTTTTCTATGGAAAGCTTCTGAAGTATAAATACCAAGAAGATGCACACGTCCTTTTGTTTAAAAATAGAGATTGATTGCGATCATCAGAGTAGATGCGTTTGCTCAACAATGGGCTCTGTGATGAGGCAGCTGAACAGGAACAAGTAAGTAATGAGTTTGTGGCCCAGGCCACGTTTGGCCACTCATCCTTCCTCCTACCTACCTGGTCAACTGTCACGTAACGACAGGCTCCTGCTGAGAAGGTGACAAGAAGGTCACAAGACAAGGGCTGCTGTCCCTTCAGCCCAGCTCATATGCTCCTGATCGTGTGGGTCGATAGAGGTTTTGTTTTAAGTTGGAGTCATCTCTAAAATTTTGACTTCTACTATTCTGGTCGGTTGTGAGAGAACAGTATTTGCGTTTGTCTAAGTAACACACACACATCTCTTAAAGCCTTTTTGGAGGCATGTTAGGAGATAAAGACCCCATTCCCCATCTCAGTTGCTCTTAAAGCATGGTCAGGGAAGATCCGCATAGCTCACTTGAGGGGGCACGGTCATCAACACTGATTGTGCAAGCCCCCTAAATCAGCATCTTTTGAAGGAGCAAAGGAGTTTCTTTTTAACAAGCTCTCTAGTTGATTCCAGGGCACACAGTGATCTAGGTGAGTGTCCAAAGCGAGCTTTCTGTGATGATGGAAATGCACCGTATCTGCACTGTCCAACAGCGTAGCCACATGAGCCCTAGAAATGTCACCAGTGCAACTGAGCAACTGAATCCTTTATTTTCACTGATTTATATTAAAATTTAAATTGCTACAGGTGGCTAGTGGCCACTGTATTAGACAGCGTGGAGATAGACACAATTGAATTATGGATAATTCAATAACAGTAGCAGATGAAGTGAGAGTAGTAACAACAGCCTGTGGTTTGGGACGTGACTCTCGGGCTTGTCAAGTTTACTAGATGCCAGACGCTGGTCTAAGTACCTTCCACGTATCAACACATCTAAGCCTCACAAATTCTGGGCTATTTCCTCCTGACTTCCAGCCTCCTGCCAGTGCCTCCCATTGGCAGGCGTCTAATTTTATGGTGCATATAATCTGTATAACCTAATTTAATCAGAATCTAATCAGAAGTCTAATCAGAATATAATCAGACAAAGGGGTCTGGAAAATGCCATTTGGGGACTTCCTGCCCCAGTGTCACAGTGCAGGGTTGAGAAGGCTGGGCCTGGCGCTGAGGGAGGCTGGAGAAATCACCTGAAGAGAGCCTTTGGGTTAGCACTTCTCTTAAACTTGCATTTGTCTCAGTGTATGAATGACGTCGTCACCTTCCGAGCTCAATCACACGGGTCAGATGATGTCTCCTTGGCTGATTTGGATCTAAAGAACCAAGTCTTGACTGTGAATTTCCACAGTCACCTCAGCTGGGGTCTGTGCAAAGGAATAAATGCACAAGGGGGCTGCCAGCCCCTTTCACGGAGATCTCAGCCCTATTTTGCTAATTGGTCTCCTCTCTGATAAGCCTTGGGGACTCTCTCGTGCAAAGCTTGAAGCTCTGGGGTCAACCCTGTGGAACCTGCGTTTCCTTTTCCCTGGGTCTGCTCCTGTCCACAACCCTCCAGAGCTTGCTGCTCCCAGGTGGGGAGGAAGAAATGAACAAAATACACATGGAAGAGAAGTTGCCTCTTGCTACACCTCTTTACAGGTTCTGTGTTTCTCCCAGTAAAGCCCCATGGCCTTACTAGCGCCTCTGTGTCTCTTCCTTTGGCCCAGGTTGTACCAAGTTCTTCATCTTTGGAAATCGACTGGGCAGAGTGTGTGCCCCCACCTCCACCCACACCCCCATGTGAGGGACCAGAGTAGTTGATGCTTGAGTTTCTCTTTTACCCAACACTCAGGCCAAACATTTAGAAATGTATTTCTTAATAAAATTTTGAATTACCCAAAGGAACTTATCTTCATCATATGAGTTAGAAGTCTTCCCAAAAGAATTGAGGCAGGAACCAACGGGAGTTGGTAATATGAGTGACTAGCTCATGAATTTATTCAACTGTCAGGGAACAAATATGTCCATCTTCCCTGCCAGAATCCATAAAATAAATAGGAAGTATAAAGTCTTAGGCGATAGATTAGGGAAGATCATGAGACTAAGGCAGTGGATGATGACAAACTTCTTTTTTTTCTTCAGTTTCTGGTTCCTGTAGCCAATAATTTCAGAGCTGTACTGTTTCTTGGAGACTTCAGGAAGATAGTCCCTTTGCCTCGCATGGCAATGTCTGCCCACAGACTTGCATCCTCAGGAGACATGCTGAGCAAAATAGTTGATGCTCTTAGGCTTGAGTTGGCAGTCGAAGCCCGTTTTCCATCCTTAGCAGCCAGAGGCAGAAGGAAGCACACGGATCACAGGTGTAGGTCTGGAAGCTTCATGTTTAAACCTCTGCTGGGCTGGGGTGGCACCGTATCTTTACCCCGTTCCTGGGCGGCGTGGGGGGTGTCTCTCAGGTTCTGTACATTTGCTTTCTCATGTTGGTTTGGGGTTTCTCTGCATGCATTTTGCATGTTGAATCTCGTCACCTCAGTGCTACCTTCTCCCATCCCTGCTCACTTGGGAGCGCTGCACTTCCGTGATACAGCACACAGTGCGCTCCCTCCAGCCATATTTCCAGCCTGTTATTTTCTGGGCGTTTTAGCCTCCTGAGGGAGGATGGTGCAACCCAGTGTCTTGTCCTCTAACAGTAGGAGCCAAGCTTCTCAGCTTTTTTTTTTTTCCCTCTTTCTCTAGCCTTGAGCCTTTGGGCCGATGGGAAGATGGTGAGAAACATCATATAGCTTTCTTATCATCCTTCAAGAGGGCAAGGATGCTTTGTTTTCAAGAGAGAAGCCAGAGTTGTGTTTCTCCATCCAGCCCCCTTGATCTGTGGTTGGTAGCTAGTCGGCCAGACCCTGGCAATAGCTTGAGAATCCAAGCTTTAGAATGACCGGACTTTTATTTTCTCCGTCTTTGCACGTGATGAGAAGGCGGCCTGAGCGGTGCTGGCCAGGTGCTAACTGACCTCTGACTCCAGCTCACGCTGATCTTAGTCTGCTGTCTCTTTGTTCTGAAATGTGATCCAGTTCATGCTCCCTGGCAGATGAGGACATGGGATTAGACCTGCAGGGAGACAAGGGCAGTTGAGTAAACTGTAGTACATTCCCTTTCGTGTCTCGGCGTTTTCACCTGTGAAGTGAAAGCATATAGCAATTCTGTTGGGGGAACCACTGAGTTCTTCTGTCAACAGACGATTGTACCAACAGTGAGCAGCCCACTCTGTGACGCTCCGTCTGCCATGTGGCCTGCTGATGACCGCACTGTCTTTGTCTCCAGAGTCTGCACCAAGCATCTGTGGGAGGAAAAGTGGTGGGCATGAAATCTGTGGCCCTGTGGCCATGACTGCATGTTGTCAGCTTATTAAGAAGACAGATGTCATTTCTGGGCCAAGTGTCAAGACCCGGCCAGGGGTTACTTAGCAATTGGAATATTAGTTGGTAAACATTAAGTGTTTCTGCACCTGAGGCTGAGTTCCCCAAGGCAATTTAATTTGTAGAAATAAATGCGTTTAATTTCCAACCGTTGGAATTTCTGACTCTGTGCAGTCACGTTGAAGCAGTGTCTGTGTCACACCCCAGCCAGGCCATTATCGGAGCGTGTTTAGTCATAAAAATCAATGAATTCAGTCTAACAACTCATTTTATGACCCAGCTGACTGTCTTAACAATCGGTCTGCTTGGGTATTTAGCTATCAAAGATTAAAGACCAGACGTCAGTGACTGTTCATAGCAGGAGAGACTGTTTATCAGCGTTCCTTACTCACTGCTCTTTCCACTAAACTCTTTTCCCCGGAGACAGCTAAGCGAGCTGGCGGTCATTAGCAGACGTGTTCCCCGGGGTTTCTGATTATACCCCATACTCTGCGTTTGGGGGGCTCCCACCCACATCTGGGCCTCACCCTTTCTCCAGGCACAGCTGGAGCAGCTGGGCACAGAAGCTCAGGCCTTGTACAATACATTCATTGCTCAGGGGGAAGCAAGGAAGACAGACCTTCAGCCCTGAAGAGTTCCTTATTAGAGTAGGGTGCACACAGATACAGGTCAGGTTGACGCAAGAGTTTGCGGTTGAAAGGCTGAGTGATGGCAAGAGCGTGGCAAGACGCAGACTCGGAAGAACCATATCATCACCTGGTGACCCCATGTAGTCATCCCCATCTCCAGGCTCCTCCTCCAAGACACACAGACAAGGACCCACTGCTCCTGTCCCCTTGGGGTACTCTACATGCTCCGAACACACCATGCACATTCAAACCTCCATTCCTCCCTCCACAAACCCGTGCTCCTTCCGCTGCCTGGGGTGCCCGTTCTCATCTCTCAGCATCTCTGTCTGCCAGGCGATGGCCTATTCATTCTTCAAGGCTCAACCCCAGTGCCTGCTTCCTCCTCTTTACAGCTTTCTCCTACATCAGCCTCCCAGCTTCAGGACTGTCATTTCCATCTACCCTTTATATCTCATAGCACGCTGTATCATAGTTATTTGACCATGAACTCTTCCATGGGGAGAACTGTGGCTTATGTATCTGTATCTGCGGTGCCTGCCATAGGGTAGTGGATTGAATGGTGCCCCCTCTAAAAGATGTGTCCACATCCTGCTCCCCAGAACCTGTGATTATGACCTTGTGTAGAACAGGAGGCAGGTCTTTGCATATGTGATGGGTTGAGACTTCTCCATGAGCCCAGCCTGCGTTATCCAGGTGGGCCCGAAGTCCATGGCAAGTGTCCTTATAAGAGACAGAAGAGGAGGAGGCACAGACACAGAAGAAAGGGCCGGGATAGGAGTTACGCAGTCACTGGCCAAGGAACTTCTGGGGCCACTGGAGACCAGAAGAGGCAAGGACAGATTCTTCCCCAGGGCCTTTGGAAGGGGTGCGGCCTGCCTGTGTTTTGATTTTGACCTTCTGGCCTGCAGAATTCTGAGCGGATAAATTTCTAACGTAAGCGCCTCCGTTTGTGATTGTTCCGGCTGCCCTGGGAAGCTACCATATATAACGCCTAGGACGAAATCGGGGCTTGGCCATTAAATGAATAAACGTTGCTAATTCTGTGCTTTAGAGCACCTCAAGTGGTTAACGACATTTAATAGGAGAGAGAAAACTACACGTGTCTTCTGCCCAAGTCACACTTTTATGAGTCCGTTTGAAAGCCTGAAGTCAGGGCTTATCAATGCTATTTCAAGCACTGTGCTCCTCCGTGAAGGATGAAATGGCCTCTCATTTCTTTAGCCTGTAAGCCGGCGGCCCGTGGAGGGCAGCTGCACCCCCTCTGCTTCCGGCTTTCAGCAGGGATAAGGGGCCGAGAGCTCCACGTTGAGCCTTGCAGTCAACCTGATAGGACATGGCAGATTGCAGAGCAAAAGTGCATGGAACAGATCATCAATTAACCTAATAAAATTGATTTAAAGGCCTTTAAACGTGAGAGCGAGTTCAGTGCCTATGAATGATCTTCCCAGTCCCTTAAAGTGATGAAATAAAATGATCAATTGCCCTTATCAGCCACCGTGTTTTGGGTAATGTGGTGGCAGGAGTAGCTTCCCCATTGTCGAGCTAACCCTGGCTGTATTGAGGGTTTCTCCAGTCTCTTCACTCGCCATGAGTTCAGGACCTGAGCCCTCGGAACTATTTTTCCTTCATCCCTCGCCTCACATCCTACTGGGCGGCGTGAAAGGAGCGGCACCCGGCCAGCGGCGTGTGCCGACTGCCCTTCATGCAAGTTACTGGGCGGGGGCCTTGGCACAGGGAGATTTTTCTCAGAGGCTGAGTTTTTTTTTTTAATGTTGAAAGTACAAAAATAGAAAAACATTTGTTGTAAAAAAATTGGAGAATGATATAAAAGCTGCAGGTCCCTTATCTCACTCCCTTCCTTTGAGCTATTTATATATAACCTTCCAGACCTTTCCTTTATGCATTTACCGATATGTGTGCCCGTGCGTGTAGTGTGTACCTGCACCCCTAACACATGTGACACCTTCTTCGTAAATTCAGCAAACGTTTTCCAACAATTATTTTGATGGCACCTCCAAGGTACCAAACTCTTGGTACGTCATTCACGTTATTCTGTAACTTGTTTTTTTGTATTACTATCCATCAAGGACACGTACCCATAGCTGGACTTTAGTTCTGCCTCAGTCCTTTGAGCAGTTGAATGCCCTCCATTCACCTTGTAGACAAATACTTCCTGAGCACCTACTGTGTGCCGGCAGTGGTTCTGGGTGCTGGGTTTCCTGCAGTGCACAGCAGGTGGAGGTCTGTCTGTCCTTGGCACCTTTTGATCGGGACCTGTTGAAGGACACTGCGTTTTTTCTCTTTCTTTTTATTCCAACAAGTGCAATAGTGATTAGCCTTAAATGTATATTTCATTACACAGGGATATTTCCGGGCCAGTTTCCTAGAAGTAGAAGTGTCCTGTTCAATCAGATGAGCACGTCTTTGTTATAATTCACAAGCCAGAACTGGAGGTTTGAACTGCTCATGAGACAGCATTCACCCATGGGTCATTTTCTTTCTTTCTTCCTTCCTTTCTTTTGTAGGGGGGAGCAGTTAATTAGACTTATTTATTTATTTGTTTTTTATTTATTTTGATGAAGGAACTAAGGATTGAACCCAGGACCTTGTGCATGCTAAGCACATGCTCTACCACTGAGCTATCCCCTCCCCCCCAACATTTTCTTTCTTAACACAAGGCTCGTGACTGTCAGTAGCTGCATTAGACCCACCTCTCCTGCTTTGAATCCATACTCTGCATTTGCTGGCCATTGATTCTTTAAGTCACCATCCAGAGCTGAGCTAAAGGGGCAGTGTCCTCTTGCTACCATGTGGAGTGGAGAAGGAATTCTTCCGTCCCCTGTTCTGACTCACAGCCCCCCTTCTACGTGTACAATGTGCCTTCTGTTCTCTTCTGTTCCAATCCGAGACGATAAAAGGAGAGAGCAGCTGAAGCACCATCCCGTGAATTCTTCCTGAGAACCCAGCGTGCTCAAGCTGCAAATCTGAAACAAGAACGAAAAGGACAACTTATTTATCAATATGACTGCTTAGCGGCTTGCATGCCACTGCTTCCCGAATCCCTGCCGCTCCCTTGTGAATACACACGGAGGCCCTTTTCAGAGAAGACTTCTTGGAGCAGAAGTGTTACCAAAGAAAGAGTGTCCTGATTGGACCCATCTATTCATTCGCTACCCAACAAATCTTTAGAGAGCACTTAACTGAAGGAAAGGCATCGTTAAGGGCCGCGGATGACCCACAAGGGGGCGAAAACAGGGGCCCATTTTTAGAGCAGGAGAAGTAGATCATGTAGGTGAATAATGGCCATATGAGGTGGGAAGCAAGAAATGCCCAAGAGAGGGGAGGAACAAAGCTTGCTTAGTGTCTGGAGGACATCACTTCCCTTCGCTGCTGATTGTCCTGCGACTCTGGGAGCAGCCGCTTGTCTTTGATAAAAGATCGTGGTCATCTTGAGAAGGTGATTGAACCTGCCAAGAATGCACTGGAGCAGGACCCATAGATCTGCATTCTACTTACCTTGCCCTTTTGAGAATTAAAATAGACAGCAGCTATTTTGCAAGCAGATTTGCCCAGGCTCCTTCTGCCAAGGTTAATGAATCCAGAGCCTCATCAGATTTAAGATCCCACCTGGTAGGTGTGTTGAATCCCAATAATTTACAGATTTGGGATGTCAGAGCATAGAACTCAAGCCTGTTGGGTGTGTGAGGGCTTCTTAGGAACATGACAGCACCAGAACATTTTGTGTCTCTAGGGGGAAAATATTTGACCTTTTAAAAAGAGCCCACGCTCCCAAAGAATTTCATTTTCCGTTGTTCTTTGGTCAGAGAGCTTCAGTAACCCGTGGTTGACTTATGGTTTCAACCCACGGTTGAGAATATGTTTCTCATCTTGTGCCCTGCCTGTGCAGTTGACCCCAACATAGTTCCCATCCAGTTTATTGTCCCCTAAAATAGAGAGGAAACGAAAGAGGTATTGTTTCCCTCCCTCCCAAAATGATGAAGTCCAGAGTGGCAGGCGTTCATTCTGAGAACTGGCTGCAGCCAGCAATTCACCTTTTTGCACACCAGCCAGTCCGTCTTTCATCCTCTGCAGCTGCAGGCTAGTTCTGCCTGAGCAGAGAGAGGGCGCTGTCAAACCCGAGGAAGGACAAGTTGCTCTGTGGCTCCAGCCTGAAGCTCTTGTTAACGTCACACGGTGGAGACTGTTAACTTGGCAAAGTTTCCTCCATTATCATCCCAGTTGGCATCTGCTCTGATCTGAATGTATGTCCCTCCTGCCCCCAAATTCACATGTTGTAACCCTAATGCCCCGTGTGATGGTATCAGGAGGTGGGGCCTTTGGGAAGTGATTAAATAATGAAAGCAGGGCCCTCATGAATGAGAGATTCAAGTCCTTAAAGGAAAGGCCTGAGAGCGCTCTGGTTCCTCCCACGTATGTGAAGACGCTGAGAAGTTTGCGGACCAGGACAGGATCCTCACCCTACCATTCCGGGCGCCTGATCTCAGACCCCCGGCCTCTAGAACTGTGAGAAGTAAATTTCTGTTGTGTGTATAGGCTAGCCAGCTTGTGGTATTTTGTTATAGCGACCCAAACAGACAGAGACAGCAGCTTGCTTTCATTAAGAAATACTCGTCAAGAGGGGATGGAGCAGAGAAGGAAGACTCTTGGGTTCTGTGATTTGAGCTTCATCACGGATGAGCTGTGTGATTTTGTGCAGGTCCCTCAGATCCTTCTGGGCTTCCATTTCTTCACCTTTAATACTTGTATCTTTGTCACATGGATTTTTTTTTAAAAGGCCAAATAAATTATATGAATTATCCTCTAAAGCTTTGTTTATAAATTATAAAGCTTTATTCAAATGTAGACCATGTAGTCATTTCCACTGCTGTTGGCAACAGGGAGAAATTGCCCAGGCTCCAGTGGCTTGCTGGCTAATGTTTGCATGGCAGGATCCAACTTCCGTATCTCTTAATCTCTTTTGCATATTTTCCATCTCTTTATAGGCGCTAAGGGTAATTTCATCAGTCTGTCTCTTTGTTCACTCTGTTTCTCTCTTTAGCTGTGCATAATTTACTACTTGAGTTTACTATTACAGATTTACTATTTGCCTGCTGTGTTTTGAATTTCAAAGACTTACGTTTTTCATTTATAGCTTTGTTTGGTTATTTATCACTTCTGCTTGTTTATTCTTCATAGCATCTTATTTTTCGGTCTTTTTTTTTTTTACCCTAATTTTTACATTTTTAATCATTTCAAGCATTTTTATTTTATGGTCTTTATCTGATAGTTGTTGGGGGGGAGGTTGGTATTTCCCCCTTGGCCCCTCTTGAATGCTGTGGCTGGACTAATAATAAAATTGACAAAAGGTAGATTAACAAGAGAAAAAGAAACAAATTTTAATTTCTGTGCATAGAGGTCTGAGCGAAATGGGACCTAAGAAGTAGCCAGAGCAGGCAGCTTTTATACTTTTTAGACAAAGAAACAATACTTTTGTGAGGAATTGACAAGACAGAGAAACTTAGGTTTTGGATGCCCAGTTAGTGAAGAATCTAAACAGAGTTTGGGCTTAGGGTAGTCAATTAAAGAAGTCAAAGTTTGTTTATACAGACCTCTCAGCCTGCATCCCCTGTCTCAGGAGACAAGGGTGTCCTTCTACCTTCAGATGTAGGGGATGCACCTTTCACTTGAGAGATTTATTTCCTGCATTTGAGGTGACAGAAAGGAAGGTCAGAGTGTCCTTTGCATTGCTCATGTGTTAAGTAACTTTAATTCAAAATAATCGATATGCCGTCGTGGTATATTCTGGGGTGGTCTGCCCTGAGACCCCTGATGGTTCTATTATCTCAAGTTCTTGAGGGTCCTAATCCTATTGTGTTTGCTGACTCTCACTCATGGTGGTTTGTTTCCTTACATGTTTGTAATTTTAGGTGATGAGTTCACCTTCACTGGAGCTTCTGGTTTGGAGCTCTGTGACCTCTGGCTCTGGGCTGAATGTGGGTCTCTCCAGTGAGGTTTGGCATTTGTTTTTGCCAGTCCTTCCTAGTTGTCACCAGCCAGGGACTGCTGTGTTTCATGTAAATTTCTAGACTGCTGTTTCCTGACTATGCAGCTCATGTAAATTCAAATCTCAAACCCTTCTTAGGGGCTGGTTGTTGTGAATTTTCACACGACACTTTTTTTTTTCATGCCCAGAGTTCGAGAGGAGACAGGTTAACTTGGGACTTTGTTTAGAGCAGATTTTCTGAATGCAGACAGCCTGTGTAATCATCATACTGGGAATCAGGGAAATCAGGACTGGCGTTTTCCTTGCTGTGTTAGAGCGGGGTACCCACGTTCTCTGGACATCAGTGTTCTTAACCATCCAAAGCAGGTAGTGTTACTCATCTAAAAGCATTGCTGTGAGAATCAGATGGGGTCACAAATACGTGGTGAAGCTCTTGGCTTTGGACCTGCCGTAGAAAAAGCCATCCCTCGATGATAGCTGTTCTGAGTCTCCCCAGAGCAGAGGTGAGAAAACTCAGAGCCAGGAAGACTCGGTGGTGACACCACCAGACAGGGCACACACAGGCCATTATGCTCTTCTTAAAACCCTTTCATGAGGAGGCCCACTTGTTCATATTTGGCTAAATTTGCCTTTAAACAATAGAAGAGCTAAGCATTTAATTTCTTTGTAATTTTCTTAAATTCTGTCCCAAAGTTAGAGCTTGGTCCCTGGTGTCAGCCTGCGGCAGGAGAGAAGCTCAGAGAGGAGGGACCATCACTGTTTTCCTTGATAATGGAGGCAATTTTCGATCATAAAGAAAGGGAAATAAAAGCCATCTCACATAATGGCTTTCATTACCCATTTTCTCGTCTTTTCTACACAATAGGTTATTGGCCATATGCAGCAGGGGCTGAAGCTAATTGTTTTCCCTATTTCTCAAATAAAGAAACGAGTTGTACATAACGATTTCTTAAGAACACGTCTAGCGCTACTACTCTGTGAATTGATTTAGTGGAGAGCAGCACGGAAGAGGTAAAAGTTCATGGGGACTGGGGATTCTGTTCATCTTTTTGTTTTCTGGAGCAGTAGAGGCACGTGCCTGTCTCACTCTAACGCCAAACGACAGCAAGGACACCACCTTTTCCTACACCTTTTGCACAGGGTTATCTAGGTTTGATTCTGTGCCGTAGTCCACGCCCTCCTCCTGTTCTTTGTCAGGAGGGAGTTGACTTGCTGGCCTTAGGGTCCAGCCTTTCCAGTTATCTCCTCAGTGACTTAGAAGCAAACATCTTCCAAGCCTTTGACCTGCTCTTCTGTAAGGGGACTAATTCCTGCCCACCCTTGTACAAGATTGTCATGAGGCTCTAATAAAACAGGCAAGCTTTGGAAGTGTAGAATCTGGCACAAATAGAAAGGAAAAGAAGGTCCCATTGGGGTGTTAGATTGTCTGTGTTGGATTGTGTGCAAAAACGAGTTAACATGGCAGGTTGGCCCTTGGCCGGCATCTTGGATACCCAATAAGAGTAGCTCACTGCACCTAAACTGTCTGAACAGATCGTATGGTTTCTGCTAAGTGCCTGCTTTCTCTCTGGGAGACTGGAATTTGGGTACATGCTAGGCAGAGGGTACCTCCGTGATCACCCTCCCAGTAAACCCCTGGGTACTGAGTCTCTGATGAGCCTTCCTGGTAGACACTGTTTAACACATGCTGTCACAGCTCATTGCTGGGGGAATTAAGTGTGTAGGTGTGTGATTCCGCTGGGAGAGGATCTTGAAAGCTTGTGTCTGGTTTCTCCCAGACTTTGTTCCATGCCCCTTTCCTTGCCCCTGATTTTTCTTTGTATCTTTTCAATGTCATAAATCATAGCCATGAGTATGGTGGTATGTTGCATCCTGTGACTCTTCCTAGTGGCTGTTCAAACCTGGGAGCGGTCTCTGGGACCCTCCAATGCAGGTGTCATTAGAACTGAGGTCGGAGTAACACAGTGCACTGGGCTCCCCTAAACAGGAAGTGGAGGAGGCTGTGTGCAAAAGCCCTTTCTTCTGAGCTTCTGGGAGGTTCTGGATCCAGGGAAGCCCCTTGCCAGCCTGTGGACCCCCAGAACCATGTGTCCTCTGTGTAGAAACCCTTCCTTGTGCCAACGTCTCTGGAAGGGCAGGGACGATCCTGTCCATGTTCCACGTGCTCTTGCTGCTATTCTGATAAGTCTCCCACACTCCAAGCCTGCTTGGCCAGGGCTGTCAGTCCTTCTGGGCACCTACTTCTTGGTCAATGTGATTCCTGAGGCTTTTAGATCCATTTGGGTTGAGGAGGTGACAGAAGGAACTTTTCTTTCATGCACATCTAAGTCAAGCATCTGTAAGACCGTGAGAAAAGATCAGAATGTAAATCTTATTATAATATGTTATAAGATTTAATATGCCTTATTACACTAAAAGAGTGTTTCTTTTTCTCCCTTGAGTTGTGTTAGAAATTCCTTTCTTGTTATCCCAGCTCGGTATGTGCCAGCCCCCTGGAAAAATTTTTTGGGGAAAAGAATCCCATCCTGTTACATGGGTCTCCTAGGAGAACAAAGGAAAAGGTTTAGAGGAAAAGCTTAGCTGGCTGTCCGGAGAAGCAGCCAAAAAAGAATAGCTATATGCTAACCTCATTCGAGTGATACCATGTTTGAACATGAGTCATCTCCTCCCTGCCTTTCAGTGCATTAACCCCAACATGCTTCCAAATAGAACACTTAGAATGTGACACGTACCAAGGAAGTCCAACTCTAATGGGTCCTGCCCAAATTTGGAATTGAGAACAACAATGACTCTTAGTGTTGTCTTTTTAAGTGAGACTAAGCAAAAGCAACATTTTTTTTTTCTGATTATAAAAGCCAACAGGTTCATGGTATAAACATGAAAACAAAAGTTCAAAGAAGAAAATAAAAATAACCCACAAACCACAACACTGGAAATAACGATTGGCAGCGTTACACCATATGCATTTAACTGAAGGGCTCATACACAGATATTATAGTGTTTTGACTCTTTTTTATTAGCATTATAACATAAACATTTCATATATCATTCAGTATTTTTTAAAATGATGTTTAATAGCTGCATACATTTTATCCTGGGACTATGCCAAAATATAACTAAGTATATCCCTATTGATGTAAATTCAGAAGGTTTTTAGTCTTGCTCCCTGATAAATAATGTTCTGATTAAAATTCTTATACAAAAACTTTTTAGAATCCTTGATTATGTCTTATTTTTCCCCTCTGATGGCTTATAAGATTTTGTCTCTCTTTTTTTAAATGTTTAAATTATGATGTGTCTAGGTGTGGATTTCTTTTTTTTTTTTTTTTTTTCTTTTTTTTTTTTTTCTGCTTAATAGTTGCTGGGCTTCTTGACTCTTTGGGTTGATGTCTTTCCTTAGTTCTAGGACATTCTCAGCCAATACCTCTTCAGATATTGTCTTACTCTGTTTCTTCTCTTCTGGGGTTTCACAAGCCTGTGTGTCTGACCTTATAATTTTAATTCCCTGTGTCATTTATCCTCTTTTATATATTTTCCATCTTTTTTATCTCTGTGCTTCATTCTGGAAATTTTCTTCTGATCTATCATCCACTGTAATAATCCTCTCTTCAGCTGTGTCTGATCTGCTATTAAACTACCCAATGGGTTCTTAATTTTACTCAAGTTTTCCATTCTAGATTTTTCTCTTTTTTCAAAACTGCCATATCACTTTTTATGGTTTTTAGTTCTCTGCTGAAATTTTCAAGTTTGTTTTTTGTTTCCTCAGACACAGTAAACATAGTAAACATAGATATTTTGCAGTTAGTGTCTAATAGTACCAATATCTGTAGGTTCTGTGCCAGCCTTTCCCTTGTCTGTTATTTCTGTAGGTCTGAGTTTTGACATCTTGATTCCTGATGCTTCTGATTATATTTGACTATTGAATTAATTTGAAACCTAGGATTATGTGATCTGCCCATATGGACAATATTTGTTTATTTCTGTCAAGATCACAGGAGTGTTAACAACCCTGGTCTCCTTAATTGAATTTCAAGATTTGAGGTTCTCTGGGCAACCCAGATGTGAAGCAGCCTGGCAGCCTTTGGGAGGGCAGGTTGATTTTCAGTAGGTGGTTACTCTCGGGGACAACCTTTCAGTGTCCTAGACAAAAATGGAGGGTGACTTATCAGGTTGTCCATCACTAGGGGTCCACCTTTTAATTTCCTGTTCTTTTGAGGTTGCTCTTCTCTATTCATTCCTGATGTCTGTGTCCCTGGTCCTATTCTTTGGGCCAGAAATACTGCCTCAAAAAGGGACTCAGCCTCTCAGCCCTCTTTCTAGACTGATACATACCTCTGATCAGAAGCAAACCTCATGCTTGTCTTTTCTCTCTTTGTTCCATTCTCAGCCAGATCTCAACTCAGTAATTTCCATTTGTTCATCGTTAATGATTTTATTAAGATTGAAAGTTCTGTCTGGTTTCTTCCATTGTTTTCATTTAGAGAGTTGTCCAAATCACATAATCTGATATTCTCAGAGGTAGAAATCATGATTATTCTCTAGGATATAATCCTAGGAATGGAATTTCTAGGTCCAACATGTGTACATTTCTGAGGCTCATGTAACATATTGCCAAATTGCTTTCCAGAAAAGCTGTTTTGCTTGTGTGACTTCTTTGTTCTTTTTCCCTCTTAGTTCTCTTTTGGTGTCTTAGAGTCCATTTATTCATCTAAGTACTCTAAGTACTTCTTCTAAGTACTCTGTAGCACATTTTAAATTGTAGTGTCCTGTCAGATGTAAAAAAAGTTAACTGACATTTTCATATTTGAATTCAGCTTGGTCTCTAGTCCCCATTTCTACTGATGATGGAAGAGAAAACTAATCTTGTTATTTCAAGGTAACATTTCTTCCAATTTAAATCTCCATCTCTTTGAAGTCAATTGCTCAGTGAAATCGGGATTAAACAGGCTGTTCTTTGTAAGGGCCATTCTTCCTCCTCAAGGGGTTTCCTCCTCTTGCCTCCTCTCTTGAATAGCATCTAGGAGCAAGGAGAGCTGGCACTGGACCATGAATGGAGGGAGAGGCATGGGGCTGCAGGCTGCCCTCTGGAACCTTCCTGGCCACAGCTGACTTATCTCACACACCCTCATCTTCAGAGCTTTCCCCCTCTGTATTCACTGCTGATGTCCTTGGTTCTGGTCCTGCACTTCAGACACAGTATCCACCGATTTTGTACCCTCTGGTCTCCTGATTCCTCTGGTGATCCATCCAGCTCACTATTTTGCCACCTCTTCCCTGGGGACTGCAGATCCATTGGGATTTCCTGCCATGCCAGGAGCTGGATGTGAGCACTGGGAAGGCTACTGTTAGTCTTCTCTCTGCCTAAATATCTCTCCCTCATTTCTGCCCAACTCTGGGCACCCTGCCAGACTTCCTCCCTCCCCCAGTGTGTTCAGCAGCAAGCAGAGCATCATCTCTGCTGCCCTCCTAGCCTCAAGTCTGTTTGCAGGATTTCTCTCCTGACCCTGACCTCCAATCTGAGCAGTAGGACTAGAAGAGACCTTCCCTCCAGCCTGCCCCCTCTGCTCCATCACTCTCTCTTCAGACATCGCCCCCAACCAGGAATAATCAGCCCCCTTTGGGGATTGGAAACATCCCATGTGTCATGGTTCTCAACCCTTGTTGCACTTTTGACTCAAATGTGGATATAGAATGGTTGGATCCAAGTGTCAGGAAGGGAGACAGAGCACAGATAATGTTTCAAAGCTCCCCAGTGACCTTAAGGTGAGTCTGCATCAAGACCCATGGTCCTGTCACAACCTCCATTCTCTGGCTTTGCCTGATTGCTGTCCTTGATCTTTTCAAGGGACGTTCCAAGTTTGGAAAACAGTTTCTCTGGTGCACGGCTCATGCTTTTGAAATCCTGGCTTTGACACTTTCAGAATTTAGCTTCAACAGTCAGTTTTACAGCCACAATTGAAAATGAACATCTTTTTGCTTCTTTTTATCCACGTCTTAAAGCATCCCAGTCCCATCTCAAAGCTACGGCTGCCTCTGGATGAAACAGCAGATCCAGAATAGACAAGCCCCCTCACAGAGCTCAAAATATATTATTGTTTTATTTGACTCTTTTATAAATAACTATTCTACTACTAATTTAGCTGTTAAATAAGCAAGGCCATCAGAAAGCTGTGTTCTTACTTTGACCTCTTTTGGGCCTTGGAAATAATTGTTCTCATCTTATTACACTTGGGTAAATGCTGTGAACCACTGCTGAGGAGTGTTTTAAGAAAAAAATTTGCAGAGCTTGTTGAGTTACTGATGTGGTGTTGCCAGGAAATTGTTCATCAAGTTACTCAGTAGAAGAATTTCTCTTGGGTCTTCGTGGCCAAGAGGCTGTACTTCTCTTTCAAAAAAATCTCTTAGACACTACGGATCATGCCAGTGAGTCCATATGCAGTGACTATGAGAGAGTGCAGAGCTGAGTTCATGGCCCATGTTTATTAAGTGAACATTTTGTGCACTGAGCTCGCCATTGGCATCATCTTATCCTGCTCATTTCCCCATTGTCCTCTTGTTCCCATTTGCTTACTTTTACTTTATCCCATTGTGCTTGCACTTATATTGGATGTTCTGAAACTGTCTCGGAAAAATTCACCATGTACAAATCTCCATACTCTTCCTTCTGTGCAGGAGGAAAAATAATTTTCCCTCCACCCTTCTAGGTTCTTGACTGAGACACCCCTGTAATTAAAGGCAGATTAATAGGAGAAACACAAATAGACATTTAATAACATGTATGCCTCCTGTATACATGGGAGGTACCAAGTAACTCCTAGAAATGGCCCAAGCCACCACCTTAAATATGAGCTCCAGCTAAAAACAAAAGATGTTGGGGAGTGGAGAGGGAGGTGACCAAGAAAAGCACAGTAAACAAGGGTGAGATTCGTTACTGAGATTTAGGCTGGTGTCTTCTCCATTGTTGAGAGTTTCTAGAAATTTAGGGTCATCCTTCTCTTTCTGGTGCAGAGAGGGAGACACCCTTACAAATGCAGATTTCCGTTATAAATGTAAATTTCTCTTTCAAAAGGCTAACATCTAGGTTTGCAGAGCTTCTCCTCTGTCTGCTGTTTCTTAAAAATAACAAGGATAATCTCATGCCAAAGAGCCATATTTTAGGGTGGCATATTCTGCTCCCTTTCACTTTCTTTAAAGAGCAACAGGTGTGTCACTAGCCTGCTGCCGTGTTCAAGGGTACGGCCCAAAGTTCATCAGATCTGTTCTTACATCAGCCCTCGTAGCTGGAGCAGGACTATTACCCCTTTAACAGGTGATAAGGAGGTTCCTTCATCTTCCAAGTCTTTCTCTACCCCCTCCCCGAGTCCCTCATCTGTCCTTTTCAAAGTTACCTTCCTGCCAGTCATCAAGTCGGTACCAAGTTGCTCCACATAGCGTCTGCACTCCCCTCCAGGGTTCATCTTCTAGAACAGAGTTCAGCAGTATTTTTCTGTAAAGGGCCAAATAGTAAATATTTTGGGGGGCTTTATGATCCAAGAGAAGCTAAATCAAAGCTCTCATGGAGGGACTTAACAAATAAGGGCAAAAACCAATTCCCACAAATATTTTCCTGATGAAATTCAAAATGCAATAATGATGAGTTCAGGTTTTTTTGGAGGGGTCCAGATCTGCTAATAAGGAAAACTGAATTTTTGCTGGGGGAGAGGTAACATGTTGTTTCATTGAGTTTCAAAGCTAGTGTTCCCATCTTCAGATGGATTGTAGTTGTTTGTCTGTAAAAAAAAAAAAAAGGCCTTAGCTCTTTGGCTGGGCCAAAACAGGCAATGCAGTTTGCTGAAACTCTTTCTGGACCTTTCTTCTTTTTTTAATTCCCCAGACATTCACTCAATCTATATTTCATCTCACAAGATGGCGTGTGTGTGTGTGTGTGTGTGTGTGTGTGTATAAAAATGGCTGATAACAGCTTGATGTGTTACCGCATCTTCAGAAACTTGGCACTTTTACAAAAATCACCTTCAAAGGATTCTTTGCAAATCAGTTTCTCAAAAGCTAAAGAAAGTATGATTAGCAAAGAGCCACAGTGTTATGCTGAGACGATTACGTATAGGAAACATCGCACTGCAGAGTGTTGATATGGTCTTTGTTTTAATAAAACCAGCCCAGGCGAATCAGAGAGCCGAGGAAAGGCACCTGGGACCGGCAACTTCAATCCCCCCTGGCATCTTCTGCATCTGTGAAAAATCACACTGCAGAGAGACGAGCATCACCTTTATCCTCCACAAGGAAAGGCTCTTAATACCCAGACAGTTCACTTCCTGAACTGGAGGAAGTTGTTGTTTCAGTGTGAATTATCTTTTCACCAAAAAAAGGGAAAGTACCACCTCCATTTAGCAGGCGACGCAGTGGCCTCTGGGTCCTATTTTCTGGTGAGATATTTGTGTGCTGGATATGGCATTTGATTTTTTTTAAAAAGGCGGTGGTACTTATCCTTTCGGTATTTATACGTGTAGCAGAGGCAAATGGAACTCTGAGTATTAAATTACTGTGCTGCGCCAGTTGAGAATTCCATGCACGCCAGCCAACTTCTTCCCCCAAATTGTATTTTTAGTGTTCAGCAGCTGCAAGTTCCCAGAAATCTTCAAAGTGGGACCACTTATTTCACCCAGTGCGAGAGCTCTTCGCTGCTGCGGGTTTTCAGTGATCTCGGCTGCTGCCGAGGACGGTGTGGATCGGACACCACCAAGTGGCTCCTAGTTCCGCACTTAACCGCATGTGTCTACCCTTGGCCAGTTCACTTAACCTCTAGCCTCAGTTTCCTCTGCTGGAAAATGAGGCTAATAATTACTGCCAAGTAGAGTTGCTTTGCGGGTTAGAAATAGTTATGAATTGTCTGCCTGCAGCATCAGATGTGTGTGTTTGTTCAGTTCAGGGAGCTTTGGCCTGGGTGATACAATGACCACCGGGTCCTCCTCTCCTGTCCCTGCCCTGTCTTGTGGTCTGACCAGTGTCTGTGCCTGAGTGTGATGGGGGAGGGCGAGGTCCACATCAGGAATTTATGTTTATTAGGAAAGGGTGTCAGAGAACTCACGGTGTGTGATACTGTAACAGAAGGCACTGAAATAAGAGCGTTTTGATTAACCAAGCTACTTATTGCCGAAGAAGGTGATGACACCCACAAAATACCCAGTGTTCATTGTGCCCTGAGAACGAGACTTGCAGAGATTCACGCAAAGAAAGCTCCAGGGATGGTGCTGCGTTGTCTGTGTTTTTCCTGCAAATGGGGCCTTGGCATTAGAAGGTGCTCAGCTATCAGACCTGGATATTGGCTGAGGCAGAGCGGGGACCAGTGAAAATGGCAGGTGTTCGCGTCTGAGGTCTGGGAAAGGCAGTGAGTCCCAGCAGGGCAGGCCAGCCGGAGTCACACAAAGAGAGCAGGGTAAGCTCCAGAACCCTGGCTCCTGAACCATCCGCCGGACATGCATCTGGAGACACGGTCACCGGGGGTAACCGGGATCTCCGAGAGCAGCAGGAAGGAAGAGGTGGGCAGGGCAAAGCAAGGGGCGGACACCGCAGCCCCGTCCCCTCTGCGGTGACCGAGACAGCCAGCCACGCAGTGACACGTGCGTGCTCTTCCCACTCCAACAGCCTCGCTCGTGGATAGAGATAGACACAGAGATACATAATCCATAGCTTCAACCAGAAGCTATTTTTACTAAGGAACAACAAAAAATGGTGTTTGCTTTGCTTGCCCACTAGGACGGCATCCTAGTGTGTTTTTAGCTCCTCGAGTGCTTGGTACTTAGTCTAACAAAGGCGTCCTCCATCGCCTGGTAATGCTGTTGACAGATGAACGAGTGCACAGGTGAGCAGGCGCACTTGACCGCTACTCAGACCCGTTCCGTGCAGTGATGATAAGGTGTTCCGAGTGGAACAGGTGCCAGGAGCAGTGGGGAGGTGGGATGTCACACACATTCTCTTCGACGCCACACAGGGAGAGGCACAGACACTGCTCTCAGGGCTGTGAGGAGGTGACTTCAGTCTGGGACGGGCCATCTGTGGGGCAGGGGTCCCTGGCCCCGTCACCGCAGTTAGGGTCAGTTAGGAGGCAGAGGGAGTGAGGGGAAAGCATGGGCCGGAGACTTCATTATAGTTTTGCAAGAAGAAGTGAGTGAGGCAATGTAAGCAGCTGATCAGACTTAGGACTGGCCAGGTGCAGTACTTTGGGTGGGCTCTGGGGTCCGGGCTGTCCCCAATTGTCTGGCTCCTGGCCCCAGGATGATCAGAGCAGAGGGCTCTTGCCTCCTGGAGCATAAAGGCCATCTAGAGCTGGTGGCTGGGAGTGTGGGCTCTGGGCTGATTAGTTTGCACACAAAAGGCATGCTCCCCAGCGGGTCATGTGCTGTCTCTAAGAGTTGGCTCGGCCCTGGGAGGGGCGGTCTCTTCTCAGTCAACAAGGCCCCAGGTGCCAAAGCATCAAGAATACAGAAAATGAGAAAATGTAACACAGGTGTATTGAGGGGAGGGGGGACCGCTGGACTGAGGTCCTCGAGTAGCAGGAGAGGATGAGTGGAGGGTCTGACCTCAGCTAAGAGCGTGGACAGGTCAACTACTGCCACCCTGTCCTCGCCTGTCTCTCTCCCCGTCTCCTCTCTCTCTCAGCTGCAACTGGGGTGTGTGGTGCGTATATTCTGTGTAACGGCAACAATAAAAGTGATTATTTTTAATTTCCCCTCTTCTCCTCTGTAATGGAGCTATTAGACTTTGGCAGATCCCTTAATATGATTATCATTTTTGAGTGATTTCGAATTGAAGTGTTTGTGCTCATGGTGGTAGTGGCAGTGGAGTTTGAAGAATGAGGCTGGAGGCTTATGTTCCAGAATCTCATCAGCCCCCAGGTGCCATCCACTGTGGCTCATGCTACTGGGCAGGTGGCGAGGACGCCTCGGTGGGGACCTGGGTCCCTGCTGGGCTCTCGGTTCTGGTTGCAAGGATGGGTCTGGCTAACCCTGCCACCAGTGCGGCAGGTCCCAGAAAGGGCCGGGCTGTGGCTTTCTATTGAAGACCTGCTTCTCCGGAGCAGAGAGGACAGCTGTCCACCATCAATCCTGTCCTGTAGTTCCAGAACTCAGAGCAGTCATCCCACTAAACTCATCAGCAGTACTGGCTGGCCCGGCTGTGGATGACGATGTGCCTTTTAATTATTTCATCTCCACATCGACCTGCTTGAGCCTGGCCCTGCAGGGTGGGGCAGCCTCGGGGCCCTGCTGTTTGCAGGACTGGGGTCTTGACTTGGCAGGGAGGCCATCTCCTGGGAGCTGGTCTACCAGGCTGCTTGCAGCCTCTCTGCTCCGCTGTCCCTGTCAGGCTTGGCTTCACTAGAGCCCTGAGACATGGAATGATGCCCACACACCCCCTTGGCACTGTGGCACGTTTTTGACCATGGCCTTCAGGGGACCTTACCACATGCCACCAACAGTAATAATGGTCAGACGCTCACTCCACATCTTTGCTGCATGAAGACCAGCCTCCTGCCCTTCGTCTCTGGGCTCTGACATCCTGCCAGGATGCAGACAGAGGCCTGCTTGGCGGTGGCCTCTTGTGGGGCCTCGTGCCAGCCTGAGCAGCTGCTGTGGCCCAGTTTTAATGAGGAGGCAGGAGGGGACCTCTCCGTTCTGTCATAGGGAGTCCTCGGGCTTCTAATGCTGGACAGAGTGGTGAGCAGCAGGTAGGGACCCAGGGTGACTCATACTGTGAACCTTTCTCTCCTTGCCACCATAGCTGGAAAATATCATCCAGATAAAGCCAGTTATATTAAAATATCAGACTGCATGATGGGGAAAGATGTTTCTTAAAAGGCAAACTGAGAAGTATCTGGAAGGAAGAAGCAGCCTGTGTCCTTGACAGTGAAAGTGATGTGCTTTGAATCCTTCCCTCCCGCCTCCATCTCTCCCCCTCCTTCCCTGTTCTTTCCTCCCTTCCCTGCTCTCTCCTTCCCTCTCTCCCTTCCCTCTTCCCTCCCTCCCCTAGCTACAGCACCCTCCCCTGCTGTCCTTGGGCTCTGGTTCAGGTCAGCCAGTTTGTCCCTGGGACATCATGAAGCCCTTCCCCACCAGGGGCAGTCACACAGATCTGTTACACTCACTCATTCATTCAGCAGCACCTAGCTCTGTGTATGCAAGGCACTCCATCCTGGGATTGCAACGAGAAATTAGGGGGATAACTTCTCTGCTCTTGGAGACCTGATGGTTCACGAGGGAGATGGCTCCACAGGACAGTTCTGCTGGTACAAACACAAATTCCTGAGTCCCGTCTCTGTAAGTCTGGTTCCATAGTTCTGGGCCACACCCAGGAATCTACATTTTCTAAGGAGCCATTGGGTGATGCTGATACAGGAGGATTCGGAGCCAGTTTCAGAGAAACATTTTTTTCACCCATGGGGCTGTGCCCAGAGCCACCCCTTGGGCTTGCCCTCAAGGGGTTAGAAGTTACCGGAGCAGGATCTTAATTACCCATGCGTGTTAATGTTGAGAATTTTCAATATTTAAACTTAGGAGTTGGAGAGATTGTTCTAACGTCTCAGAATTTCTCAATGTGTTCAGCAGTTGCTCTAGAAGACTGGAGTGACACCAGCGCTCCCTCCCATCCCTGCTTCTCTGCAGACTCCCACCCTCCCAGGACTGCACCTCCCATCTCTAAGCACACATGTGACTGGCTTTTCTCCTTCGCAGATGACCCTGGCTTTTAGGTCTCCCAGAACGAGTCTCGTCTCTGCAGTTTGTGTCTTCTGGCTGTGTGATAAAACATCCGCCCTCCTCCAGGTCATAAGTCAGGTGGGATGGGGGTGGGGGGAGGGCAGCTTGTGTCATCATCACCATTTGTTTGCAAAGAACAGAGACCAATCTAATATGATTTAGGTCAAGTACGACAGATCGAAAAAACAGAAGGAACTCTTACATGACTCAGGGGCAGAGGGCGGAGCCAGGCCCCCAAAGACACCAGGCAGCCTCCCACCCCGTGCTCCTACACCTCCACGGGGGACCTGCCTCCCTCTGCTCAGCCATCCAAGTGCACAGGGACCACCGGAGCTGTCCCCAAACGGCAGCCTGAGCCCTGCAGATAGACGGGACTCTAATCTAGTTCTAGCTCCTGGCGGTGTCTCGATTCCAAGTTTCAGAAAAAACATAATCTGACTGACCCGGTTCGGGATCAGTGCTCATTCCTGGCTCGGTTAACTGAGACCGGGGTTGGGCTCGGTGCTCTTCCAGGCTAGCAGTCAGCTGCTTCTCTCAGAGGGGCCAGGGGCTGCAGGAAGCACTTGATGGTGGCGAGCGGTAGCTGTCCCGGTATAGCTGCTACGGGTGCGCCAGTGGAGCTGCACCCCCCACCCTGCGTATGCTTTTCGCCTCTCCCGCCCCGCAGCCCTTCTCCCTGCAATTTATGACTGACCCCCTTGGGCACCAGGCATCTCCTCTGAGTCTCTTCTCTTCTGGAAGAACCAGCGCCCTGATCCACTTCCTCCCACCAGAATGTGGCGGTTGACCCCTTGCTGTCGACCTTCCCCTCCCCCGTTTCCCTTCCCACTTCCGGCTTGTGAAGCTCTTCTCCCCCCACCCCCACCCAGGACAGGGGGCGGATGCATCTTGCTCGTCACCTTCCAGCTGCTCTGAGACTGCCTAGGAGGCTCATCCTGTCACACAGCTGTCCCCGAAGTGCCCCGAGGACCAGTTCATGTGTTTGCAGACACCACGGGGCGTCTGAGACCCATCCCTGTGCAAATACCAAGGAGCGGGGTTATCCCTGAATGTTTCAAGTCCACGAGTTTGTCTGAAGCTGAAACATGAAAGCGATACAGAGAGAAGGATGTGGGAATTGAGGCCTTCAAGGAAGTTACTCGGTTTGCCAGAGTGGGACCGAGTACCTGTTAGGATGGTGTGGGAGGAAGGGCTTCTGGAACTGATGCTTTAAGCTTTTAGCATCCGCTGCTCCTTTTTCCCCTCTCCCTCCCTCCCCATCTTCTTCACGTGAGATGTAATTGACATATAACATTGCGTAAGTTTAAGTTGTACAGCGTGTTGATTTGATACACTTGTATATTGCAGTAAGATTACCACCCATAGCACCAGCTAACACTCTAACAATTCACATAATTATCATTTCTTTTTGGTGAGAGTGTTTACGATCTACCCTCTTAGCAGCTTTGAAGTATACGATACAGTATTCTTAATGATGATCGCAATGCGTTAAATCCTCAGAACTTGTTTATTTTCTAACTGCACGTTTAGACCCTTGGACCAGCTTCTCCCCAGTTTCTCCACCCGCAGCCCCTGGTGACCACCAGACTACTCTCTGTTTCTATGAGTTTGTCTCTTTCCGATTCCATGTATAAGTGAGATCATACAGTATTTGTCTTTCTCTGACTTATCCCGCTTAGCACAATGCCCTCAAGGGCCACCCCTGTTGTTGCAAAGGGCAGAATTTCCCTTTCTCACGTCTGAGTAATATTCCGTTGGGTGTGTATCACATGACTGTAGCTTCTCTCTCTCTCCTGCAGGACACCAGCCATGATTGGCTGCTCGTTTGTGGTCAACAGGAAGTTCTTTGGTGAAATTGGTCTTCTGGACCCTGGGATGGATGTGTATGGAGGAGAAAATATCGAACTTGGAATCAAGGTTTGTGACTTGGCGCCCTTTCCTCTCGGTCTATTCATGTTTCTCAGCAGAACCACCTGGTCAACCTTTATGCGTATTTAAAGCTTCTTTAGCTGGTGAATGACAGAATCATGTGCCCGACTCCTGTTTCTGAAAATGTTCCAGCAGGGTTGTCACCCCTCCCGAGACAGGGGAAAACCTGAGCTTTCCCCCCTTGAAAGGTTGGACAGTTTGTCCACGCCTGGGTGGCCCAATATGGACATTTGAGAATTTGATTTCCGCTCTCATCTAGTTTCATTCTCTCCTTAACTTTTTCTTAAAATTAAATCATCTCCTTAAATTAGAACTCCCATCCTACGTGTTTTGACAGTTCACGTACATCATAGAATCATAAGATGCCAGAGGAGAGAAGGACCAGGTTCTGTGGGACTCTCCATTTGCTCCAAAGCGCTCCTACAGAGGACCAGGGGAGAAGGGGCATGAGGAAGAAAGGGTCTCTTGCTAGCCCCAGTCCAGATCAGCTCCACTGTTAGGTATCTTATATAGTGGGTTTTGCTTCAGATTTTGTTTGAAAGTGAACTCCACTGTAAAAAGAAATATTAAAGTTAGACATATTGATGCATTCCAACGTCTTCATTTTAGAGTTAAAATAAATGAACCCCAGAGAGGGGGTGATTCCTTTAGGACCTGGTAACCACTTACCTGGTGTATCTTCTTCCACACCACAAAGAGGGGCGCTGGGGGTGCCCAGCTGGGGGTCTCTGTGTCCCTGTGGCCCCCCTGTCTTGAACCTTTGCGTCTCTGAGCCCCTGGAAAGCCAGCTTGTTGGAAACAATTCAGGACACAATTGTAAGGTTTAAGTTTATTGCATTTCTTCCTCCTTCCTCTGCTGCATTCTCCTTCGTGTTCTACCGGGCAGTTACCTCATCAAAGCCCGCTCTCTGCGTCTGATTTCACTTGTTTATCCCTAACTGGGCAGCACCTTTAAGACACCCCACCAGCCCCCCACCTACACCCTGTGTGGAATGAAAGGCTTTGTGTGCTGGTGATGTAATGAACGTCCAGGCTGTAGGAGTAAAGGGGGTGGTGGGGACCTTCCTTGGATCTTAAAATCACTCCCTTTTGGAGGCTACAGACTCTTCCTGGGATTTCAGTGCCAGGCTGGGTTCTTTCCTAAATGGAATTTGCATAGGATTTCTTTGAAAGCCCTGCAATTAAAAAAGCCATGAATATGTTATCAAAGCTGATAGACTTGACATTCATCCATTTCGAATTTAATTGAGGGAAGAGATCTGGACCCAGCACGTTGAACTTGGCCTGTAACATAAATTTCTGCCCTGCTTCCAACTCCTCATCCCTCTCTTTTTCTGTTTAGCTCCCATCCAATTCTAGCATGCCCTGGACTTGACTTACTGATTACGTGTATTGCATTTCTGCTCCTCACCCTGGCTAGACTGCAAGCTTTATGGGGCACAGATCTTCACCGGGCTCACCTTTACCTCCCGAGCATTATAGAAGCGTGCTTGACGCACAGCTCAGTAGGTACCTGTTAAATTAATGACTGATTGGATGCCTGTTGGGACCCTAACATGAGTAGAAGCAGTCAAGTAGTGGGGACAAGCCCGACTGGCATGAGTGGACGGCCACCTGGGAGGTGATGACTTGTCCAGGTGCTCATCTGTGAAAGGAAGGAGCTGAAGGGAGCCCTGCATTGAGATGGTTGAGCTTTAAAAGTTTTTTTAAAATTTTTATGACTGCCTTAATAGCTTTATAATAATTTGTAAAATTGTGACATTTATATTTATAGATAATATTTATAAAATTATTGGATTTATAGTAGTTTTATAAAGTGTTAATCTGAATGATTTAATACTTTCATTAAGGGAGATTTGAATGTCTCTATATACTGTGAGAGAGAAGCCAGTGGAGGGTAAGACATCACCAACAGGGGGGAACAGGAGGATGGATGGAACGCTGTCCCTTTGGAGGCAGGGCACTGGTAGAGGGGTGTGGGGACAAGAGGGACCTCCAGGTTTGACTGCCATGGCAGGCTGTGTTCTGGGCAGAACAGGCAGCAGCGGCAGAACCCACTGCTGAGGCTTGCTAAGATGGGCTCCCCACACTCGCGAAGGCGTTTGCTTGGCAGCGACCTGGACCTGGTGAAGGTCTGGGTGCCGGGCTCTGTCAGACCCCAGGTGATGGCAGTGACGGTCCTGGTGGCGGCCCCATCCCTGCAGGAGGGGAGACGCTTGTCAGTTTCGGCAGCACAGCCTCTGGGCGCTACCAGCTGGGGGCCGGTGGGTTCCACTCCTCACCTCCATGTGGACCGGCTGCAGTGACGCGGCCCAGAGCCTGCTCCCTGGCTTGTCTTCCCAGGTTCTCGGGGCAGCTCGGTGCCCGGCTAATCTCCAAGCATCTTTATGAGCGCATCGGACGGAGGGGTTGTGGGTCCTACCCTCGTGTGCCGTCACCTGCCTCTTACCCCAGGCACACGCAGCATCCACACTGGAGACTTGGGAGTGTTTATGCCCCTCCCATCAGTCACGCCGTTCTGCGACTGTGAGCTCGATCTCCCCAGAAGCCTTTGTCTTCTGCCGATTCTTAAAGTGGGAGCTGAGTGCCCTTGGTGCCAAAAGGCCAAGGCTTGGGTTCAGGGTCCACATAACCCTCATCTACACAGCAGTCTGTGGTTCTCGAGGTGTGGTCCCTGGCCAACAGCACCCACCTCACCTGGCACCCGTTACAAAGGCAGAGTCTTGGGCTCCAACCCACGTCTGCTGACTCAGACCCTCTGGGGTGGTGTCCAGCAACCTGTGTTTTAGCAAACCTTCCAGGTGATTCCATTCCAGGGACTGTGAGGGCCTGAGCTTGTGGGCAACCCTCCATGTTTTCAGTGCCTTCAGTGCAAGTGGACTGGGCTGGACACCCTGGCAGGATGCCAGCCTTGTGCGCAGCTGGGTGTAGACCAGTTTGAGAGCCCCTGGTCTACATCTGACCTTAGCCGGCTTCCTGGCAAATACATACGTTTTCTCAGAAAGGAGCCCAGACGGGAGTCCACGTCTTTCAGAGCCCTCCTCTGGGTGCCCCTGACAGCCACTGTGGGCACCCAGTGAGCCCTTGCCCTCACTCCCAGCCCCACCCACACTGGGCTCTCTAGGCACCAGCACCTACACACGTGCAGGTGTCTAAATTAGGCAATTGTAGTTTTTCTGGTGACGGGGCTCCCTCCTACGTGAAGTGATCTGCGTAAGATGCTTTGTTTTACAAATTGTATTCCTCCTCCTTTTTGTGCAACATATACTGCTCAGAGTACAGATTAAATGAATAGTAAACACATTATTAAGAAAACCATCCCCACCACTTGAAAAACTCAGAGCTTTGCGTAATAAATAAACACATATATACATACATATGTAATTTTCATATCATGTACACACATACATTTGTACAAATTAGCCTCTAGGAAATGACACAAAACCCTATGCTTTATTAAGCAGGGACATTTTAATGTAACACTTTTCTTTGTGATTTCTTTCACCAAGAAATAGATCCATCTGTTATCTATTTTCTGACATTTTTCGTTACTTTTTAATTCCATCCTCAATAAGTAAAGATGTGTCACAGAAGAGGAAGAAAAGAAAGTCTTTCTGTGGTTCAGGAAAAAAGAAATAAGCAAGGTTGACTTCAGGGCTGTTGCTTGGATGAAAGGCAAGCTTGTCTGTGACCAAAACAATCAATACACTGGAGAAAGAAAAAAAAAAGCTTTCCAGGGCTGAGAAAATAAATGAGGTTAGAAATTGAAAGGTTTCATCTTGTTCTGAGTAATATGAATCGGAAACTATTAACGAGGCATATTACAGTAACTTGTCTAAGAGGAAAAAAGAAATTCTCCAAGGAGAAGAGACCAGATTGATTATTTTTAAGTGGTATAAAATCAGATGGCTTTGTATTTCTCCAGTGAATCAGTCTTCTTTGGGAAGAAAAGGCACTGTCTTATTCTGAACTCTTGTGTAAGAGTGACGCACGGCTGCTGAGTCCTGCCTGCCAGCCATTCTGAAAAGGAGGCAATAGAAAGATGCTGTCAGATCCTCAAGTTATCAGAAAAGGTCTTAGCTCATAAGGAATCTCAAGGACTGAATAAAAAGCAGAATTCCTATGTATGTACATTGCTGTTGAAAATATTTTGAGACCGACATTCCTTGATGGAGGGAACTCAACAAGAGGGTTGGGCGTGGGGCACAGGTGTGATAACCTTCTCACCTGGCCCGGCCCAGCCCCCAGGACCTTCCTCTTGGGGCAGCTTTGCCAGGAGGCTCTGCAGCAGTCCCAGGGAAAGGATTCAGACTCACGTCATGGTGAATGATGTGCCAAGGATGTGTGGATTTTAGTTTACACGAGACAAGAATAATATTTCTAAAGAGCAGGGTTTGAACCAGGTCCACGATGGCTGGAGGTGTAGTTCATGGTGGCTCTGGGCCCCGCCACTTTCCTGAGGGGTTGGGATGCGATTCTTATGACCCAGGGGGGCCCAAGGTTGGCATCTCTGCCGTCTTGTCCAGCCCAGTCCACTTGAGCATCCCTGAGCCCATGGAGATAACTTCAGCAGTAGATTCGAAGGGTTGCCTCCTTTAAAGAGCTTAGAAATTACGGGCTGTCTGGGGTGGTCAAAGCCCCAGGCCCCCAAATGAACATGGAATGTCCACTCCCAAGAAACATGAGACGCCTCTGACAAGCGCTGTTGACTAATGCTCTGTGCCCCACCCCAGCCACTCCTCTGCCCGTGGGTTTTGGGACTTACCACCCAGCATCCGTCTTAAGCAGGGTGGACCCCCCTGCCCTCCCTGAGACCCCTGACATCAAGATCCCCGAAGTCCAGAAGCCTCTTGTGACCTTTGTCTTCCGTTTGGAATTCTTGGGCTCAAGTCCACTACGTCTGTCGAATGTTGTGATTTGGATAGTGGTCACTCCTGGTGGGGACCAGACTGTCCATTCCATTTTGTTTCCCTAATCCTTAGGTTTCTTGAGTCTTTGGTTCCCCCTTCCCTGCTGGCATCAGTCGTCTCTGGCTCTGTGAAAGTCCTCATGGTGCAGGGTTAGAGTTTGCCTGTGATAAAATTCAGAGCAAAAGTTCCTGGTCTTGTCTGGAGATAGAACAGGCTTTGGGATTTCACAGACCCATCTTTAATCTGGATAAATGCACCTCAGGTGGCCAGCAGTTCAACTGAGTGCGTTTGGACATACTGGAGACGTGCTAAGAGCCTTCTCCACTCCAGCAGATGCTTTCACTGGGGATAGCACGGTAGACAGACATGGTCTCCGTCCCCATGAAATGTATGGTCCAGCAGAAAAACCAGTCATTCAACAAATACCAGTGTGATGAGCATGAAAAAACCAGGTGAAGGGATATATTATAGGAGAATATAGCAAGGGAGTATGTGACCTCGTCTAGGGAGTAGGGAAGAGCCTCCCTAAGGAAATGATGGTGAAGTCTTTAAAAAGGAGTTGAATTTAGATAGGCCAAAAAGGTGTGGGCGTGGAGCATAGGAGTAAGAGTATTCCAGGCAGTTTTAGTTACGGGAGGTGAGTAACTTGCGGGGATCTATTGTACAGCACAGTGCCTGTAGTTAACAAGGCGTGTACACTTAAAATTTTGCTCTGAAGGTAGATCTTATGTTGAGTGTTCTTTTCAAAAAATATTTACTTATTTATATGTTGAGATGTAATCAGCATACATCACTGTATACTATTGAGGTAATCATATTATTTAAGTGTTCTTATCGTGAAATAGTAATAAATAAAGAATGCAGGAGGAAACATTTGGAGGTGATATATATGTTTATGGCATAGACCGCGGTGATGGTTTCACAGGGGTAAATTTATCTCCAAACTCATCAAGTTGTACCCATTAAATATGTACAGATTTTTAGTGTCAATCATGCCTCAATAAACTGGGTTTTTTTAGAAAGGATATTTCAGGCAGAGAGAAAAGCATGTGCAAAGGTCTGAAATTCTGAGAGGGAAATATATTCTGAGAACTGCGTGTGTGTGGCGGGGGAGGGGGTGTGGTCCAGACGGCTGGAACAGATAAGGGAGGAGGAAGACGTATTAGATGTAGTGGCAGCAATCTGGGTGGGGTCTGGATTATGGAAGACTTGTAGACAGGAATTTGACTTTTTCTTAAAGACCACTGTAAATGTTTCAGGGGAAAAAAAGATGTGATATAAAAGACACGTGTGTGTGTGTGTGTGCATGCGTGTGTGTGCGCGCGTGTGTGTGCCTTGTATAGTCCCATAACCCAGATGCTTTGAAGGCATTAAAGGGGAGTGAGGTTATCTTTTGCGGTTTTGTTTAATAAACGGATCATTATGACTGCCATGTGAGGAATGGATGATAATGCTGAATGGACTCAGAGGAAGGGTAGTGAGAGAGATTGGACTATTGGCTGGGCCAGTGGGAGAGACATGGACAAAATCAGAAAGCAGAAGAGACAGAATCTGAGGGTTGAGTGTATAGAGGGGTTGAAGCAGGTCAAGGTCAAGGTCAAGGTCATGGCTGACTCTCAAGTCACTAATTCAAGTAACTGGGAGATGCTGGTGCTGCTTTCTGAGATGAGGAGCACCACTGGAGGAGATCTGGGCAAAGAAGACAGAAGATGATGCTTTTTGTTTGAGATGTGGTGACTCTAAAGTCGCTGACGCTGTCCAGGCAGTTGGTTGTGTGGAGACTGAGCTAAGGAGAGAGGACAGGGCCTGAGCTAGACTTGGGCATCTTTGATGCATAGATTATATTTGAAGTTGCAAGAGGGAACAGGTTGTGTAGAGAAAGAAGAAGAGGGGATATGACAGAAGTCCAGGAAAAAAAGCAATATTTAAGACATGGATGGATCAGCTGGAAAGGAGACTGCGAAGAAGTAACCCAGAGTAAGAGAAAAAAAAAACCAAGAGACAGTGAGTTTGTGGCAGCTGAGAGAAGAGTGAGTGTAAGTACCCAAAAGTTGGCTTTAGAAACAGCAGATGTGGAAAGGACAGGATGGATCCAGGCACCATTCAGGAGGCGTGATCAGCAGGACCTGGTGGATGACTGAACACGAGAAATGAATGAGAAGGGAGAGTGGAGGATCTCTCCTAGGTTTCTGAGCAACTGGCTGAACTCACTTAGAGAACACTGGCAGAGAAGAAGGTCTGTAGGTGGGAACTGGAGAAGCTCTACTTTAGGAACATTGGACTTGAGGAGTGGCCGTCCTCTGTGACCTGGCAGTGAAATGTCAAGGAAACAGAGGAGTAGGATGGGGTCCCAGTCAAGAGTGAGAATTGAGACCAGGTTCCAGGACAAGTATGGGGTGTTCACTCCCACTCTGGGGTCCCACTGGACAGAGGTGCTTAGGGTTTGGGCTGAATTAAAGGAGCTAGGACATGTTGATTCCTTTTCATGATTTGAGCCCATGGCTTACAGCAAGTAGTTGCCATATGTACTGCCCCTAAAGAATTAGGAAAATAGTGGGTTTTTTAAATTGAGGACTCTTCATCCTTTCTTCTGAAATACTTTTGGGGAAAAGATCCTAGTTTTTTAAGATGTTTAGAATTTTCACATCTCTGCTCCATACTCCAACCTCGTGCAAGTGCATGAATTTCCGTCTACTCATCCAGTCCCACTGTGTTTGCCTGTTTGCTTCTGTGGCACCTCCCAAAAGGAGATGGTGAGGCCATCCCTGGGGCCACAGCTCGTGAGCCACCTACCTGTAAAGATTTAAAATCTGCGGTGACATCTGGCTCTTCTAGAAATCTTCCTCAAGAGAACTTCCAAAGGATGGCCAGCAATGTGATGTCAGTCGTAGAATAAAATGGCTTCCATAGAGTTTCTAAAATTCTTTAATGATCATTTTGTACAGGCTGGGAATTCCACCCCAAGTAGATGAAGGGTTAAGATGATTTGGTCTCTTGCTATTTTTTCCCCTCAAAACAACTTGGAAAATGAAGAATTCAGTCATTATATTTTATGTTCATTTCTTTTCTTTTAATTCGGCATTTTATTATGGGAAATTTGAAATGCAGACAAAAATAGAACAGTCTAATTAATCCAAATGTACGAATCACTCAGCTTCAACAAATATCAACGTCTTGCTGTGTGTTTTTCAGCTCCTGCCTCTCAGCTTTCAAAGCAAATCCCCAGACATCATATCATTCTACCTATAAAAACTTTAGAGTGCATTGCTAAAATACAAAGACTTTTTTTAAAAGCAGAGGCTCAAGATACATTTACACTTGTAAAATCCATTACCCAGTTCATGTTTCTCAAAAATATTTCTGAAAATTCTGTGAGATTTTCTCAACAACAAAACAACAACTCTATGTAAATGTACAATTGACTTGTTTAAATAGGGTTACAAACAAGGGCTACACATTGCATTTGGTTGATAGGCCTCTTTTTATTTTTTCATTTTTAATTGGAGTAGAGTTGATTTATACTCTTGTGTTAGTTTCAGGTGTACAACAAAGTGATTCAGTTTTATTTGTTTTTCAGATTCCTTTGCAGTACAGGTTGTTACAAGATACTGAATATAGTTCCCTGGGCTCTACAGTGCATCCTTGTTGTTTATCTATTTTATATATAGTGGTGTGTAGCTGTTCATCCCATACTCCTGATTTATTTCACCATATGCCCCTTCAGTGTCTTTTAATCTATAATGTGTACCCTCACCTTTATTATTCTCACGTCACTCATTTACTGAAGACGCTAAATCATTTGTCCTGTAAAATTTTGCACAATCTAGATTTGGCAGATTGATTCCTCTTAAGGTCTTTAACATGTTCCTCTAATCTCTATTTTCTGTAAGATGTAATTAGATCTCGACGGTTGATGACACTTAGTTTTCTCTACCCCTTCCTTCTTTCCCACAAGAACACTTTAAGTGATGCTATGAACTTCCTCTCACATCATGTCGGGAGATACGTGTCATCTGGTTGTCTCGGTTTTAGTCATGTCAAGATTCAGCTGTGGGTCCATGTTTTTTTAACCTGATTCGTCTATTATAAAATTCCCCATCAACCTTTCTCCTAATAGTTTTTGCAGGAGACCAATGATCATCGCCCAGATCCGTTGTTTCATTAGGGCTTACGAAATGGTGATTTTTAAATTTCACATTTGTCCTTTTTATAAGCTCTAATTCTTCTACTAAGAAAGAACTTACCCTCATCAACTGTTTGGGTACTCTGAGATACAGTTCAAATAGAAAAGGCAGGATAAATGCTTGATTCTTTCCTTTTATTTATACGGTTTTAGAATAATGAGTTGGTGCCATAGCAACCTCTAAAGATGACCAGTGAGCTTTTTTTCCCCCAGTATTATGTACTCAAAATTTAAAATATATATATATAGTGTATTTCTAAATCCATCACAGTCATTATTCATTTTTTTGCCAATTCTGTGTGTATTTTTATTAAGGTCTTACTTAATACAATAAAATGCACAGATTTTTCAGTCTTCAGTCTGATAGGTTTCACAGTGACATATATCTCAATAATCACCTCCCAAAACATGATACGACATCATGACATAGTAGAGACTGTTGCTTGTATGCAATATGTACCATAAAGTAATTCCATGTGTGATAGATACAATGTCCGTAATTTCTTGATAGATACAACGTCCATAATTTCTGTGGAGACAAATGGATGGATACGATGCCCATCCATCTAGTTCATGTAATACGTTGTCTCATATAGAGAGAACTGTAGTTATGCAATAAACAAAAATGTGTTTGAAACAGCATGAAATTGGATTTCCTCATCCATAACTTGTGTTATATTTATGTCTAAGTTACAGTTGAAGAAACAGAACCGCGATGTTGATATTTTTATAAATGGTATCTAATGTATTTCTATTAAGGGGAGATATATTCACTATGGTGAAATGTATTATCATAATAGCCAAACCATTTACTCTACCACTGGAAAACAGCGTGGGATGCTGTCTGGAATTTCACTTGCCCGCTCCCAGACTGCCAGATCTATTGTAAATTATTGTAGGCGTCTGTGAGTTATTTTATAGGAAGCATCCATCTATTTTTTACAACTCTGAAAAGTCTGTCACTCTCATTCATCTCCCTGGGAATAAAGCAATAATTTGATTCTCTATAAATATGAACCTGAATTTACACCATCCTCTCCAGTTGGGACTGTAGTGTTGTGGATGATTTATGGCTCTGTGTTTCTGGGGCAGGGGACTGGAAGGTGGCATCCTAGCCTGGTGTGTTTATTGCCCTTTCCCGCTATTTCTACAGAAAAGGGGGTGGGGATCAACCTGTCCCTGTTCTATTTAGGGCACAATTGTTTTGTTCCCTGTACCATGTAGGCTTGTTAAATGCCAGGCCACGAAGAACAGCCACAAGGGTTCTGAGCCTCTCCATTCAGCCCTGAATCCAGTAGTTGGGTAAATGTCTGCACATACGCCATGGGCACTGTGATGTGCTCAACCTTTAGGGAAAATGTTCAGGGCTTCAACAGGAAAGTAGTTGAACATCTGGTGGCACCTCGGATTTTTGCTGCCCAGCAGATAGCACGTTGGGCAAGCCCAGGTTATCCATCTTTGGTCCGTTGAAGGAGAGCTTGCCTGAGAAATGTCGTGTTTTATCCCCTCTTCCCTTGCTAAGATGCCAAGGAGGGAGATGTCCTTTAGTCAGCTGCTTGGGGTCCTAAGGGACCAAGGCTGGCTAGGCCTGGAAATCTGGATACCTCCAGGACCAGAGAAATGGGCAGTGGGAAGAGACCTTGAATAATCACTAAAACGAGGAAGTAGGAGGTATGAGGAGGAATCGGGGCTGGAGTGCATAGCCAGAGAGTTTGAGAGCCAGGAAGACCAGGAGAAATGAGGGCCCAGGCAAGCACTGTGGAGAGAAAGCCTGGAAGAGAACCTGGGACAGGTGGTTCTGGTGCCCTGGGTGGCTCTCCCGTGCATTCTCCCGTGCATAGGTGGGCTGGCTGCACTCAAAGACCCGCAAACAGGGCAACCCTTCATGTGGCTGCAGGCCCCACTGAGGAATCCGAATTCGAGCATGAAAGGACCTCTGACATCTCTTTATCAGGCTCTGAATCTGGAAGTTTTGTGCTGGGGGCTCGCCCTAACTGGAACCATTCCTCCTTGAAGGTCATTTCCTAAGGATTACATACCAGCCTAGCTCAGGAAGAAAACTCTTTGTTTATACTAATGGCTTTATTCTTGTGGAAGCTCTTATTTAAATCAATTAGTTTGGGGAACAGAAGTCTAAGTGGAAATAGGGTGGATGAATTTGCTGACTGTGACCCTCAGCTTTGAAGCCACTGTCCGTCCACGTGCAAAAGGCCATGTATGGACACGTCTTCCAGTTGACAGCCACGTGTAGCCACTGCCTGCTTCACAGAGCATGAATTGTAATTAATTCCCTCCTCTTTTGAAAATCTGAAAAGGGGAATTTATTGTGCACTTGACAACTCCATAAATTTTTAAGTGCTCTAGCTTAGAAACCCAGCTATGTGTTTCCTCTATGTGACAGAAACGGAAAGAATTAAAACCTCACATATTTTTCAGAACTTGCATTTAGAGCCTTTTTAACCTTTTTGGAAACATTCAAATTCCGTTCCTCCTACAAGAACAATCATGTAGGAAATTACAATGGTCCATTCTGTTCATGCAAAAGAGGCCAAAAGAATGTGCAGATGTCAGTGAAAGGCTGTCATTTTCTTTTTTAATGTTTCCCCCTCCGTCCCCAGCCCCCAGGATGCTCACACCAACTTCTCCTTTATGGCTCACCCAGAAAAATCAGCCAGTTCTTTGGTCTTAGAATGGCTACAGCAAATCTGGGGTTCTTTTTTGGAACATTATCAAGGAAAAATTAGCCCAGAGGCATCTTTGGGGACCTGGGAAAAGTTGGGGTGGCATGCCTGAGTCCGGGAGCTTGGGGGCAGGTTTGGGGCTTTCTCTGTGGGGTGGGCTGTGTTCTGAAGATGCTCAGGCTACTTAAAGGACTGGCAGCTATGGCGAACCTTAGCAAAGCTGTCAAGATGGAAAGAGGTCTGTACCCAGGCAGGAAGGTAGGAGGCACAATTTCTTGAGAACCAGATGATGGAATAGTTGGATGGTGGGCTTGAGGGAGTTGGTTGATGTTCCAGTTTTAGCTACTTAGAAAATCACCCCAAAATGTGTGGCTTAAAGTAACAATAATCATATTATCATCTCTCCTATGAGTCAGGAATTCAGACAGGGCACAATGTCTTACAAGATGAATTGTGTCCCAGCACCCCACCCCCTCAAAAAAAAAGGTATGTTGAAGTCCTGACTCCCGGTGCCTGTGAATGCGACCTCATTTGGAAATAAGGTCTCCACAGGTGTAATCAAGTTAAATGAGGTCATTTAGGGCTGGCCCTAATCCAGGATGATGAGTGCTCTGATGGGGAAGACAAAGACGCACAGTGAGAACACCTTGGGACATCAGAGGCAGAGGCTGGAGGGGCGTTGCCGCGAGCCGAGGAGTGCCAGGGAGCACACAGAACTGATGGCCACCACCAGGAGCTAGGAGGAGGCGAGGAAGGATTCCAAGGGACAATGGTCCTGCCAACATCTTGAGTTTGGACTTACAGGAGCAGCAAAGCGTGTCCTCAGCCGCTGATAACGGGCTTTCGGGGTCCACAGGGATGCAGGTGACACGCAGGTGATGTGCGTGTGGAGACACAGCAGTGGGGCTTACCCTTACTCTCACCTGCATTTGGTGGTAGTTTGTTGTTTCCTGGGTGACTTTTGGGTTCGTTTGGAGCTTTTATATTCTTTTTTTTTAATTTAGTAGATTTAAAATAGAAAGTTCTTGAAGATACAACTATAGGTATGAGATGCCTCAACCACTTTCCAGAAAGATTTTAGCATATTTAGGAGTTAATGGGGCAAAGAATCCTATGCAAATGTCTAGAGTTCATTCAACAAATCTGTATCAAGGTCTGCAGTGTACTGGCGCTCTGAGGGGGGTCAGAGGACTCTGACACTGTCTG
This sequence comes from Camelus dromedarius, assembly GCF_036321535.1. Taxonomy (NCBI): domain Eukaryota; kingdom Metazoa; phylum Chordata; class Mammalia; order Artiodactyla; family Camelidae; genus Camelus; species Camelus dromedarius. Next base: position 23,337,507 of record NC_087459.1, on the reverse strand, counting down.
GTTGGGGGGTCAGATGGTAAGTAACTAAGGACACACAAATAGACTGCAGTGCATTGGGGCAGATGACACGGAGGAAGGGGGCTACATGCTCTGAGAAAGAACAGGAGGTCAGGGGATGGGCTGGGGACGTTTGCGGTCAGGGAGGACCTCTCTCAGGAATGATATTGAAGCGTGACCTGAAGAGGGAAGAAAACAGCAGAGAACAAGACTCAGAGTCTGGTCTCAAGGTCCAGAGACAGGCGGGCTAGTGGGGCTGCAGGCCTGGGTGGCCTGGCGGAATGAATGGTCAAGGTGCAGGCTGAGAGTGAAGAGGTTAGAAAGGCAGGAAGGGCCCAGATCCCGTGGGGCCCCGGAAGCCACCATGTGCTTTGGGGACTTGATCCCAATGTGGATGAGGAGTCATTGGAGTGGGAACCACGTGACACATTTGGGTGAGAAACGGGGCTGAAGGGGACCGACTAGCCCAGTTGCACCGGGAAAGCCCTGACTGTAATGCTTGTAAGGGCTTTGCTCTCTTTTATTTAAAAGGTCAAGGCCACTATCTGATAGACTCTTGGAGTCTCTGGGCGACGAGGGCTTGGCGGGGGTGACCGGAACTTGGGGCTCCCCAGGGGCTGTGAGCCTCATTGGCTGTGGAAGCATGGTCTTAGCTAGTGGCCTGGGGAGCCCTCAGTTCGAGTCTCGTGCTGTCACTGCACCGCTCACTGCACCTGCAGAAAGGCCCTTCCACCTGGGAGCAGCTCTGAAAGCCAGCCAGAGCTCAGCTGGATTTTAAGCCTGGAATATTTCTTCCACTGGAGGGGAGGCCCCTAGAGGGCTCCGGGGGTCAGCCATTAGAGCAGACTCTCTCACTGGACACTGTGGACGCTTGGGGCTGGGTAACCCCTCGTTTGGCTGGGGGTGGGGGGTCCTGTAAGTTAGAGGATGGCCTTTACCCCTGGATGGCAGTAGTGCCCACTCCTCAGCAACCAAAAATATCTTCAGATGTCGCCAGATGTCCCTGGGAGAGGGGAAGGGGATAGAGCCACCCTCGGTGGAGAACCACGCCTTCTCAGCAGGGCATCGTGGCCCCCACAGGGGTAGTAACACTAGTTCTTGAAGGGGGTGGAATCTTAGCCATTACAATTGTTTGTAGCCCTTCCAAGGGCCACAGCGTGTACATAAACAGTAGATATATAGTAGAGGAAAGCAATTAGCAAAAAATGTCTAAAAAGGCTTCTTTGTGCGGGGGGGGGGGGTGTGATAATAAAAAGCAGGGTTGAGAAACACTGATTTAGACCAAGGGGGGCCCAGTTTTTCCAGGAGGCTAGAGGACAGGAACTTGGAAATTGGAATGGGGAACCAGAGGGCACAGCGGGAAGGCTCGGGCGCCAGGCACCACTCATTGTCCTAATAGCCAACAAGTGTCGCTGACCACGTGCCAGGCACCGTGCCAAGCAGTTTAATGCACACAAGCAACGCCATGCACAATAAATGCTTTTATTTATTTCCCACCTCAGCTGGGAAACGGAGGCACGTGCAGATTAACCATAAACCGTCAGTGTCCGGAAACTGCGCCCCTGACCTGGGTGGGTCAGAACCAACGTGCGCGTGGAGGAGTGGGATTTAAAGAGTTCATTAGAGTCAAGGGGTCTGCACCTTGGCGGGTAATTTGGGATCGTGGGTCGGTAGTGAGATCCTTCACTTGACTTTGCCTGGGTGCCTCTTCCTCCCTGATGCCTGCAGAGCTGGGTTGAAGCAGGCTTGGCTGGGCAGCTGCAAACGGATTCTTTCCCAGGGAAGGCCAGCCCGTGCGAGTCCTTTCACACTCGCTCAGTATATCGGGATGCCCCCTGACTTCCCTCTAGGACTGTCTCAGCTGAGTCCTTTCTTCTCGTAAGCTCAAGATCTTCTTCTAGGGAAGGAATTTTGTGAGCATCCCTGGTTAAAAAAAAAAAAAAAAGAACAGTATTTTCCACCCAAGCTATATATCTACAAAGCGAAATAACACTATTTCATGCCATTTTGGAAGGGCAAATATTATTCCCTTTTCCAACTCCAAATTTTAGCTATTTTTATCTTGTCCGAAGGGCCCGTTGCAGGGGAGGCAGCTCCCAGCCCCCAGCATGCACCCCAAAACGGATGGACCCTCCTCTGCTCGCCCATGGTGACCCGGGAAGATGGCAAAAGCTGCATCTTTGATGTTTCAACTTTGAACAAGTTGCTTTAATGTAGAGTCATTGGAGCATTTCCAACTAGGCATGGAATTATGCTAATTGCCTCTGCGTGCTGCTCTTTCCAGGACAGTCCTTGCACACAGATTAGATGTGGCTCCTTCCTGCCTCTCTTCCTCTCTCTCTGTGGCTGTTGATGGGTCCAGAGCGCCGGCAGCTATGTTGCAGGGAGATGCCCCACCAGGTCATTTTCAGGCTCAGATTCACTGCAGGGGTCTGTGGGTAGGGACCTAAAAGTTCATATGGCAGTTGTCAGCCAGCCTGGGCTTGAACTCCTCTGGTGACAAGGTGCTCATCACCTGACACCCCTCCTACCCCTCCTACCACCCGACCCCTCGGACCACTGGAGATAGTATTCCTGATGGCCCATGTTCCGGGATGCTGACCATAAGCCAGGTGCTATGCCAAGCGCTCAACGCTGCATTTAATGCATAGAGCTGCCCGGTGAGCTACTGTCATCACCATCGCCTGGACGGGGAGCTGAGACTCAGAGCTGGCAGATGGAGGGGCAAGACGTCTGACTCCGAGGCAGGATGAACTGCCGGGCAATGTCACCTTGTAATTTATTTCACAGTAGCCTTAATGCAGTGTCTCCCTAGCAGGGCACGGTTCTCCCCATTGGCACTCTGCAGCGCAAGTTCAGTTTCTCTTCTGATAAAATTCCTTCGGATAGAGGACCCCAGTGGTGTGCCCTTCCCCACCCCGCCCCCCTGAGCCCCCTCTTCCGGAGGATAAACATACCTGCTCCCTCTCTGGCTCTGATCTCATGCTTCACATCTCCCACCATCCAGGGCCTTCTCCTCTTGCGTTGCCCAGAAAAGAACCTGCCTCTTCATCTATGGCCCAGAGCTGGGTAAGGGGCCAGGGACATGTCCTATTCCTTGTTCTCAAAGTTATGCTTCAAGCCTGAGACCACGTCATATTGTGGATACAGAGTGAATAAACCCACCTCCTTTCCCACAGACCAGGGAATGCTTGGGGGCGTTCCCTGCAGGACTAATCACTGCAGCTGCACTGAGAAGGCCTGAGTCAGGGGTACCTGGAAAGCCGTCCCCATTCTCCACCCTCGCCTTGACCCTTCCTTCAACACTCAGTATTTAAACTTAAGGAAGACTTGCTTTGGTGCCAACGATCTGCTCATTCCTCCTTTCACGCGTTTCTGTATTCAATATTTACTGAGCAGTCAGGTACCTCGTAGGTTTTAAGCAGAGCCCTGGGTTTGGGGATATACTGTGAGGATGTCACAGGTCCTGTTCCCAAAGAAGAAGAAGAAGAAATCAGTACTTACAATGAAGTGTGATGAGCACGGACATACGGACGCGCCAGGATGACGTGGGATTACAGGAGAGGATTCCAGGGCTGGGGGTCACATCTGACTACCTTAAAAGGCACGAAGGGGTAATGGTGTTCCCAGAGAAGTGGAGGATGTGCTCAGAGGAAAGAGAAATTCATTTAGCCTAAGGGAAACTTCCCACGACCAAGGGAGGCAGGTTAATGTAAATCGTATTGGAAGAGTCTTACCAATTTGAATATTTATGGACTGCCGCCAAGGGTGCACGCTCTTTTAAATGTTACTCACCCAACTCCGAATCTGTCACTGTTTGTGGCCGGTGCGTTCAGATGGCCAGCACGTAACATGACGACAGTAAAGGAGACTCATAGCTCTTGGCAGCCTTATTTTCTTGTGAAATTGGCCTTTCTCCTCTCTCCTTCCACCTTAGGGATGTTCTGTTTTTATTGATCTTTTGTAGCATCTGATCTTATCTCACAGCAGATACGGAACATCTCTGTTTCCATAGAGTATATAAAGGCACTTACTTGTGGGATCCCTGTGGCCTGCTTATCTCATCTCTCAGTTGGCCTGATACCCATTCCTATCACTGTCTGCTTTCCCAGGCTGTAAATAGTCATGTGATTGGCGAATGTTTCTTAGGAGATTCTTGGTTTTGCTGAGTTTACTGCCATCAGCTTCAGCCATTGTAGTTAACTCTTATTCACGCCCACCCATGTGCTCACATAGACGCACTCACACACACACACAGATCCCATTTTGATTTACCTTGCTTACAGTCTTGGATCACAGATGAGATAGGCTGATATATTCAAGAAGCCACAGGCAATATTAACCGAGTGTGTGATGAGTCTGAAAAGGGGGACCGTGGAGGGGAGACAAAGCTGAAAACTCTTTGGTGATCAGACATAAATGGCCCATTTCTCCTCAACGGGATGTCTTGTTAAAATACAAGCTGTCATCGCCTAGGATGGTGATATGGTGAGAACCCCATTAAAAATGCTCTCAGTGCTGCCTGAGAAGTAAGGAGTTTTATCATCAATTAATTAGACTCAGGAAAGCATGTGAACAAACAGAAAGAAGTACCTAAAGCCTATGAAAATGTTCTTAACACAAAAAAATAAAGTCATAAGAGCTTAACAGTGCTTCTAAATTATTTCTTGCTTGAAACCCATGGAAAAATTAGGAAACACTTATTATCAATTCTCCACGAGACAGAGGGGGACTTTGTCCATCATAAACAGACTGGCACATAACAAGAAAGTGGAATTAAAACTGTTAGAAAGCATGTCCTCTTTTATTTGGCTGCACTAAAAAGCAAAATTAACACTGACAAAGACAAAGAGATACAGTTGAGAAATATTTCCAAAGGAGTGCGAGAAAAGATGACTGACATGGCAATAAAACAAAGAGACAGAATCTATGAATGACAGGAGTTCCCAAAGAAAAAGAAGGAAAAAAATCCCCAGATGAAAAGAGAATGAAAAGAATCTCCTCTCTCTTGATTTTCACTCTTTCTTTGGTGCTTCCTCAACAGAGCAGACCAAATGTGGCCCAAACCTTCTTCCTTCCTGTCAACGGTCAACACACTGGGAGACACAGAGATATTTCCTAAAGAACTGTTATCAGCCAGGATAGGATCGACTATGCTGCAGTAACAACTATGCCCTGAACTTTCAGTTGCTTAACAAGCAGAAGTTCTGTCTCACTCCTGAAAAGTCCAGTGAGAGTTGGGTGTCTCTCCAGGGCAGTGCTCTTCCAAGTGGCAACTCAGAAACCCAACTGCTTCCAACTTGTAAAACGTCGGGTACCCAGAGTTCCGTTTTCTCCAGGAAAATCCTATTGTCTCTGCATAATTATTACAGGTCCCTCTTTTACTCCCCAAAATGTGCATGTGAGGGCATGACGAATACAGTCGTCTTGTAGCTACACCGTCTGGACTGGCTTCCAGGTCCCTGCAGCAGGGAAGAGGGAAACTGGAGACGCGTGTGTCTGTTTGTCCATAAGTGCTCTGGCCCAAGTGCGGTGCACCTTTCACTCACCGCTTATTGGAATCCCAGTGCTCCATCTAATTCTGGGGAGGACAGGATGTGTAGATGAGCACCTGGATAGTCCATGAGCGGTAAACGTCACTGTGATGGTGACCTTCATGAAAACCAAAATTAAAGGAAATTAGCTGCACAGGTACAAACAGTAACAAAATAAGGGAGTCCCTGAGTGCAGTTGGATACTTTTTAGCTCTTCTGTTCTAAGCACAGAAGAGGACCTGAGCTCTGCCTGGTCCCCTCCACCCCCTGCCCAGGTCTACACCAAACACCGTCTCATGTTTTGACCCAGTTGTGTAAGTCACTTGGACATCTTTTATTCTTCTTGATCAAAACCAAGAGAGATGCTCCACCTGTTCAGCAGTTCTCATCCAGGATGCTCATTACACCGTGGGTGCTGCGCTGGCCCTATTCTCTGTCCCTGGCATTGGTTTATTTATTTATTTTTCGCCTGGGCTTGCCTATGGAGATTACGGATTCAGAGTAAGTGACCCCTTGAGGGCTTGTCAGGGACCAGTAGTCCTATTACGGGAGAATTGGGGTCCCACGTGTTCCTTTGTGAGTGTGAGAGCTCGAAGAAGAGGGCCAAGGACCAGCCACTGTTGAGACGAAGAGGGAACCAGGCACAAAGTACAAGGTGAACCAGAGCTGCCACAAGAAAGTAGAAAGTGTTAGTCCACCGTTCTTAACCTATGGCAAACTGAGAAAAAAAAATAGATCAATGATCCAGTTGCTATGAAAGGTATAATTAATACAACTTAATCGTATTTAACAGACTTTATTCATCAATTATAGACTGAATGAAAGAGTGCAGAACACGTGTAATTAACAAAGGCATGTATTTTTAGAATTTGAATATCTCCCAGAAGAAGAATGCAACTTCTTTTCAACTGTCCATGGATCAGTCATGAAAAGTGATTATAGCCTAGCCTGCACGATTTTTATGGATCTTAAAAAGCAGCAGTTTTACAGATCTTATACTCTGATCACAATATAATAAAACCAGGCATTGATAATATAGGATTAAATAAAAAGACCCCTGGGGAAGGAAATGTGTGGCATTTAAAAATACCTCTAAATTTAGCACTTTGGGCAAAGGAGAACACGAAAAAAATCCTAACAAGTGACTACAAAGTAATACAGGTGACAACCGTGCTTGTCAAACCCAAGGGATGTTGCTCAAAGGTTAACTGACAGCTTTCAACGCAGCCATGACAATTCCGTGCTGTGCTGGGGACGTGGGGATCAGGAATGTTCAGTCTCAGTCAAAAATTCCCTTGACCTTTGGGCACACAGCCTGTGAACATGTGTCTCCACCTCTTTAGTTTGCTTCATATCCAATTCACCCAGGGCTTCCCTCCGAGAACTCTCAGATTGTGTCTTAGCAACACCGACTCTCTGTGCCCTCTCTCTTCCCTCATTTAGACCGCAATTTCCACCCCCTGGGATTTCTCAGCAGCCTCCTCCTTCTGAAACAGATAGGGGCCTGCTGTTCCCCCCATGAGAAACATGTCCTGTATCCCTACTGCTGTCCGATTGACATCTGTCCTCGGTGAGTGGGCTCTCAAGGTCCCTTCCAGAGAAGACCCCAGGCCGATGCACTGATTTCAAGATCCAGCTCAAGTGCCAGGTGACCCCCAGGTACAAATAATCATTCACTCCAGCCCAGCACGACCCCCCTTTGCTCACAGCTGGTGCGATACTGTTGTATCCCAGACAAGTTGACTTGTCTCTGTCAAGCTTCTTTCCCATGTCTACTGCTTTCATGAAACTCTCTGCCCCTCCTCTTCCTCACGATGTCCCAGCACAAAGCCTTCTGCACAGAAATGCGAGACAGGAGTTTGTTAGATGATAGAGAATCCTTCTCAGGGCCCAGAACAGTCACAGACACTCAGAAAGCATTTACTTGCTTGTTGGCATTAATACATTAAACTCTTGGGGAAAGGGAGAAGGTGTATATTATCTGGTGCCATGAAGGTGCTAAAGGAATTCAGAGAAGGAGGACGATCGTGCGGTGGATTACCCAGGGTACCCAGGATGCCCTGGTATGGTTGCTGGCTTTGTGAAAGGGAAAACCTTGGAACAATGGCCTGGAATTTCTGGCTGGAGAAATGTGACCTAAAGCAGAGAGAGAGAGATTGTGTGAGTGTGCGAACAGTGGAGGGGTTGCCTTAGCTGGAAGGAATAATCTCCAGTGAGGAGTACGGGTGAGTCTGGACAGTCCGCGCACCCGCCACCCATCCACAGTTTGGATGTGAGCTGGCCCCATCTCACACAGCTCTGAAGCATCGGTGACTGAAGCAGTTGGTCTCATTCAGACCCAAGTAGGTTTCTTTCTTCTTGGAAAGCTTGCTCGGCCGGTATTAACAATGTCTGTGAGTTCAGCTGGCACATTCCCTCAACTTTCCCGTAGAAGACGTTACTGTTTGCAAAGTTAGACTAAGGGAGTAAAGGAATTTGAGGTCAGACCCTGGGTTTGTGTGAGTGGGAGAAGTGGGGATTTCCCTGAATTGTTTGGATTTTTCCCTAATGATTTCCATCCCACACTGCACACACACCCGATCGGAAGTGCTGTGCATGTGGAATCGCCCTTTAGACACTGCGGATTAGCCGCTCTACATGGCGCATAATCACTCTGCCTGCATCTCAACGTGGGCCACTGGCCGTCAGCTCATGCCCTCCGTGCGCTGGGTTAAAATTAGCTGAACCAAAGGGATGTGTGGAGAAGAGATTGTGTTGGGCAGTCCATTGTGCCGATATTCTGATTAAGCGTAAGCTCTTCAGCATTCTGTGTCAATGAGATGCGCTGTTGTATTAATAAGCTGTAAATTCTGAATAGTTGCTTGATAGCATGAGCATGTGACGCGACGGGTTCCTTGGCAGAATGCTGATCATCCCCTCAGTTGCAGAAGGCACTAGAACCCATTCCCACCACTGCTTCTCTTTGGGAAGTAAAGGACATCTTGGCCTGGCATATTGCTGGAAGGCACTTGAGATTTCCTTGGTGATTCTTTTGTTTCCTTTCATCAGAGCTTCTGGTTTGTCAGACATCAGCTGGGCAGAGCGAAGACTTCTGTGTCAGCCACTTCGTTCCTGTCTGCTGATTCCCGTGAATGGCAAATAACTGCCTCTCTTGCTGGTCCGAGAATGGAGATTCTGTTTCCTGAGCCGGCAGGGTCCCCAGGTACAGAGCTTCCCCTGGGAGTCAGAACCCGAGGCAAGCAGGTTTGGCCACTCTCTCCTTCGTCTCTAGGCTCCGGCAGGCAGTGGTGATGAGGGGAGGCTCAGCTCTGAATCCAGGCCAGCACCGGTTGTTGGTTCCAATTAAAAAGCAGTTGCATTCCCAGCAGTTCGAGGCTGCAGCCAAAAATACAGCGTGTTCAAAAAAGCATGATCTTTTTTGAGAGGCAGTTGCTCCGTAAAGGGCTGGATGCTGCCAGGGAGGGCTAATGAGGGTACATGTGTATGTGATAAAAATCTTAAAGTTCAAAGGAGAAACCAAAAGTAGATGATTTACTTTGGAGTTATTCATAGAGGGCAGTGAGTGTTTTCTGTTGTTGATTTTTTTTCCCCTCAGCATTAAACAGTCCGTTTATTAGAGGACAAATAGGAATTGACCTTTTGTTCGACAGCAAAGAAATAGCCATCACATTAAGGAAATCAAATGCAAAATGCCAAAGGGCGGGCATTAACCAGCCCTGGGAAGCAGTGTCATTCTGCAGGTGCGTCGGAGGCGTCAGCGTCCATCCATCTTTCCATGGGCGGGTGCTGCTTCCTGGGAGGACCAGTAAGGACACAGAGCTTGACGAGGCACTCCTGATCGCTGCGTTTGGTCTCCTCCACTGCTTGAAGAGCTGTGTCTGGATATTTTTAGTAACCCCCTCTTATCTTATTTGGTTCCAGGACACAGAATTTCAGAAAAATCAAGTATAAAAACTCGAGGTGCTGAGAGTCAAGAACCGTGGTTTATTTCAGGTCTAGCCCACTTAGCATAAGACCTCGAATAAGACTTTGAAACCTCTCTGGGCATTCGTTGGGAGTTGCAACTAACTAATTTTATTTTCGTCTTCATGGTCCAAATTTTAGGATTAAATCCTTGAACCTCATCACCCACAAAGTTAGTATTTCAAAACCAAAAAAAACAGTTCCTTAATTCCCAGGTTTTTATGTGTGAACATAGTAAGTTGAGCCAACCCCAGTTTTTCTTCTGGAGATCACTCCTGGGGTAACCGCTACCCTCACACTTCTAGTTTTCCTTAAGGGAGAAGTGGATGACTGTTTCCTTTGAAGACAGCCTGATCCAAGACCAGTGTGACTGGCAAGAATCTTCCGGCACTGGTGTGGTAGCTTCTGATGCGGAAGAGCATCGCCCCGGGAGGGAAGGTACCCGGCGGGGGAGGGCCGGGGACGACGAATGGAGAGTGTTAGCAGAGAGCGCGCAGAGGCTAATCTCATTGCCAGTGCTTCGTGTAGCTGAACAGACTGTTTGTCATATTTAATTTTAGCTGTAATTGTTCAATTGGGACCTTATCCAGACTGACTTCCAACCCGCTAGCCTGTTCTGCCCCCTCGTCCCAGGCTTTACGACTTTCCCAGCCCTGCATCCACTGGCCAGCCCCACCAAGTCACTGAGGTGGTCAGCCCCAAGTGTTTCTTTTCCAGCCTGTGGAGCAGGTTAAAGCTCCCTGGCTCCCCCTTTGGAAGCAGAGTACTTTTCGCTTTCTGATCCCCTTACTCTGCATCAAATTCTTTTCTCTCCAAAGGACGCTGAATGAAAGAGACCATGAGAAGCGGCATGAGCTCCACTAGGCTTGACAGGAGGAGGCAACAAGGTTTCCACTGATGATTCCAGGTGGAGAAGGCTTAGCCCTCATCTGTCCCACCTATGACAAACGCAGGTGCAGCATAAGGCAGCAGGGAGAGTCCTGAGCGTGGGCTCAGAAACCCAGATTCCACAGTTCTAAGTGGTACTGGGATGGGCAAGCCCACGCCTCTGTCAAGTGGAGTGAGTACCTGTCTAGGTGACCTGACAGGTGGTTGGGGGGGAGGGCCCTTGAGGTAATACCTAGGGTGACACCACGTGAATTGTTAAGGTCTGCACACGCGTGCCAGGCAGGTGGTCTCCAGCATCTGCCTCCACCAGACTAGAATGGGGCTGTTGGCAGAGTCAGCCTGCCCTTGGAGCCTGAGGTGGGAAGTTCACAATGGTCCCTCAAGGTCAGCTTGAAGTCAGCGAGATCCCAGATTCCTGCCTCTTCCCCAGGTACCTTTCTTCATCATATAAACTGGCCGGTCTCCTCCCCTCCTAGCTGTGGTTTTCTCTGCTCCCCTTCTCATCCAGGCTCCTGGAAATAAAAGGTGAGCCCCACATACCCTTCCGTGGTCCTCCATCTGCCAACCAAGGGAACGCCAGCTCCCCAGCCATTTCTGCCCAGGGACTCCCGCACAGAGCCTGAGGCGAGGCCCTCATCCTGCACTTTGTCATTCATCTCATGAATGACATTCCAAAGGAAGTAAAGTCCCCTCCCTTCTGTATCCCTCAAATTAGTTGGAGACGGGACGTGACATAAGTCCCTTCACTTTGCTTTTGGTGTTATTTGCAGAGAAACGTGAACCTTCCTGCTTTCCTCGTTTATCAATGCGTTGCTCATTGTTCGCCATTTCTGAAAGGGTTTTGAGCTCATTCTTCTCACCCAGAGAGTAATAAGGTCGAGAGAATTGGTAGGAAAAGGCACCAACTCTTTCTGACAGAAAAGGAATAATTGTCTGAAGCATAAAGCCTTCTCAATATGAAGTTTCTGCTGACCTCTTCAGCTATGCTGGTTGCCATTTTTTTCTGGCATCAGCAAGCATTTTCTCCCCCTTGGGATAAATACCAGGTTCACTCTGATTCTCAGTTCCCATAGGCTTGCAAATTCAGATCACACTGAAGACCAAATTACTGCCTTTGGGACAATGGCCTTTGTCTGTTGCTAATCGGGGATTTAGTATTTAGCTCGAGAGACAGGATTTGGGTCCGAGATTTTACTGGGCTGTGTTTTTTTAAAACTCAGTTAATTACAGGCTTAAGTCATACATTCAAATGCAGATATGAGGGAATACAGCAATCACACATTTTAATTGGATCCTTAGGTAAAGAGAGTTCAAGCCAGATATTAATTCAGTGTGAACAGCTTTGGTGGGACACACTTCCTTTTTAATGGCTGGCTTCCTTTTTTTCTCCCTTGCCTTACATCTGTGCTCTCATGGCACCCTGAACATCTTTTTTCTTCGCCATGTGCTTGAAATACTTGTAATTGCTTCATCAGCTCCCTTATCTGTTAGATTGCAAGCTCTCCAAGAAGAGAGCCTGTGTCTGTTTTATTCATCAGTGTATCCTCTGAACAACTTCATATGGTGCCTGGCATGTCATTGGCCTTTCAGAAACATTTGTTGGATGGATGGATGGATGGATGGATGGATGGATGGATGGATGGATGGATTTATCAACAGATGGATGAATGGTTGGATAGACCGATGGATGGACAGATGGACAATGAATAAAAATATTTATTTTCCTACCTTCTGTTTTTGGAAACCATGATAAGATCATAGCATCGTAAGGTAAAAATATAACCTTCATTTTGTGTTAGAGAGTCCCCTTGGCCTCTCTTCAGGACTGGCCACACAGTGTGTCTCTAGGAAAGGGCTCTTGTCTTCTTTCTTTGGTTGGGTTTCGTAAAATGTCTTTCCTTTGATCATGGTCCCCGTGGCTTAATTTTTCCATCTGTCAACCAAAAGAAGTGTCCTTCCTGCATAGATGCCTGGGAAGCCCCCATAGTCTGTCCAGCCCCCTTGCTGCAGGGATTTCTGACAGCTGGTACTTTGGAGTGATGACTTCAGAGCACACCATACCCAGCACGGGGGACTCAGCGCAGAATCTGCCTGACGGGAGTCCCCCGAGTGTGCAACATGGTGAGCTCAGGCAGATGGAAAGCCTGTCGCGCAGGTGGAAAGCCTGTCACGCAGGCGAACTTTATGAGGTCGCTCCAGTGTATCCATCAGACTGTTCTAGGCATTCTCTTTCTGGGGCTTTCTGAGCACAAAGTGATGGTCTCACTGTAAATATTGGGCCAGAAGATGAGAGCACACTTTCCCAAGCGGTGGGAACATCAGTTCAAACACTGGACACAGAGGTTGTTAAGACTTACTGAGAGTGGCTGGAACCCTGGGTCTTCAGAAGAAGTCCTTTCGCCCCTAGGACGAGCAGCCTTTGTCTGCCAGCCCTCGGTGGGCCTGCTCTCACTCACATCTTTGTCTCTCTTAGCTTCTGCTGGCTTTATTCTCGAAGGCGTCCATTTGCCCTGACTCCTGCCTGCCCCACTACAATTGGTAGCTTCTCTCCAGGTCGCTTCAGGATCTGACACTTTCTGGATGTGGCATCTCTCAGGAGCTGACCCAGCTCTGTCTGGGTTGGGCTTTATCACTCCTGTTCATAGGCTGAGAGACTGCCCTTCGGGTCTGGTTTGAGCCAGCAGGAGGCAGAAGGACTGGGGCGACTGCAGACTTCAGATCATCCTCTGTAAATGTGGATTCTCCCAGCCGAGTCCTAAGATGCTGGAGCTGTAGGGAGTTGGCCTTGGGCTCTTTGGTAATGTTGGAATGCCTCTTATAAACCCTGGCCTGGACTTTGAGGGGTTCACAGGGCGATGAGTCAGGGTCTTCACGCCCAGACTTCCCTCATTGGCCCATCTGCTCATTACACGCCCTTCCTTCCCCCACCCCTTTGCCATCTCTTCCTGTCTGCATTTTATTCCTCTTCAAGGCCAAGTTCTCGCCTCTGAATGAGTGCAGTTTTTGACCTGCAGCACAATTCATCCGCCCTGTCCCATCTTCCTGGATCTGGACCTCATCCTTCCTTTCAGACCCTGAGCTCTTCAGCTCCCCAAGAATGGATACCGCACTGTCTTCTGTCTGTATGGCATAGCACAGACTAGCAACAGGCTCCCTGAATGCAAACCCTTCCTCTGCAGTTTACTAGCTGTGTGGCCTTGGGCAAGTTACTTAACCTCTCTGTGCCTTCTATTCCCCATCAGCAGAACGAGGATAACAATAATACCTAGTTCCTAGGGTGGTGAGGATTAAGTAAATAAATACATGCAAATGGCTACAGCAGTGCTGGGACAGGGGAAACCCTTAGTCGGTGTAAGCTCGGGTCACTACTATCAGCTATAGCTCCTCCTGGCACAGAAGTTTTTGGAAAACGTGCATTCAGTGAGCCTGGATGTGTGCAAATCTGCACACACAGAAATGTGCAGCCTTCCCCCTTGCCTTTCAACCTCATTTCCACCATCTCCCTCCTCCCTTCTCTCATCACCAGGCGATGGCAGAAGGAAAGATGAAAACTCAGTTGCTTAAAGACCCAAAAGATGAATCTATAGTGACCAATATGTCCCTAAAACCGTCATCAGAACAGGAGCTCGGAATGTCCCCCGAGATGCCAAGGGGGCGCTGGCTGGAGAGGGCCTGTCACGGAGGGAGGGCACGGCCACCCAGGGCTTTTCTTTATGGCTCTGTGGTGTCAGCCGCTGCGTCACCCTTGCTTAAACTGTCTAGGTCAGCCGTGAGGAGCGGATTTCCCACGCCTGTCAGCACGCACAGGGCGTGGGGCCCATCAGAGACTAGCGAAGTGAGCACGGAGAGGTCAGGGAGCTTCCGTCCCGGGAGGCCCCTCTTACCAGGCGGAGAAGCAGCTCCCATGGCAGGCGGGGAGGCAGGAGTCTGACGGGCGCCCAGGAGGGTCGCCGGGCCCGTGAGCTGGGTTACTGTGGGCAGTTACTTCTCTCTGGGCCTCATTTTTCCAGTGTGTGGAATGAATGAGTTCAGCAGTCCCCAGAGCTCTGACCGACCGTCTGTGTTTCTCTGAGAGTTCAACTTGAGAGGCCAAGTGCTTTTCCTTCTGTTACGGGCTAAACTGTGTTCCCCACAAAATTCACATGTTGAAGCCCTGACCCCTCAGAACCACAGAAGCTGACTGTACTTGGAGATAGTATCTTTATAGAAGTGGTTAAGTTAAAAATGCCATCATTAGCTAGGAATAGACTTACCACATGACCCAGGAATCCCACTCCTGGGCTTGTATCCAGAAGGAAATATACTTCAGGATGACACCTGCACCCCAATGTTCATAGCAGCACTATTTACAATAGCCAAAACATGGAAACAGCCTAAATGTCCATCAGCAGGTGACTGGATAAAGAAGATGTGGTATATTTATACAATGGAATACTACTCAGCCATAAAAACCGACAACATAATGCCATTTGCAGCAACATGGATGCTCCTGGAGAATGTCATTCTAAGTGAAGTAAGCCAGAAAGAGAAAGAAAAATACCATATGAGATCGCTCATATGTGGAATCTAAAAAACAAAAACAAAACAAACAAACAAAAACAAACCGTAAATACAGGACAGAAATAGACTCACAGACAGAGAATACAGACATGTGGTTACCAGGGGGGTGGAGGGTGGGAAGGGATAGACTGGGATTTCAAAATTGTAGAATAGACTACACTGTATAGCACAGGGAAATATACACAAAATGTTACGATAACTCACAGAGAAAAAAATGTGACAATGAGTGTGTATATGTCCATGAATGACTGAAAAATTGTGCTGAACACTGGAATTTGACACAACATTGTAAAATGATTATAAATCAATAAAAAATTTAAAAAAAAATGCCGTCATTAGGGTGTCCGAATCCAGTGGGACCAGTATAAGGAGACGAGATTAGGGCCCAGACACACTCAGAGGGCAGACCACGCGAGGACATGGGGAGAAGTTGGCCCTCTACAAGCCAAGGAGAGAGGCCTCAGAAGAAACCCGACCTGCTAACACCTTGATCTTGGAATTCCAGCCTCCAGTGCTGTGAGACAATGAATTTCTGTTGTCTCAACCCGCCCCTGCCCCCAGTCCGCAGGACTTTGCTACGGCAGCCTGAGCAGACCAGTGCAGCACCCGTTATGTTCTCTAAGCCTGCATCCAACCGTTCAACAGAACTCAGGCTTTTGAACTTGGACTGACTTATTTGTCCTCTAAATAACTCCCCTGGGAGAGGATGGAAGCCACGATTTAAGGACATAAGCTAAAGATTCTTCTGAAGAAACACACCATCTGGGCAGCTCCAGAGAGTGCTCAGGGGATCTGGGCACTAAATGTGGCCGTGACGCCCCTGCACTGTGGCTGGTCTCCTGAAAGGAGAGAGAGTAAGGAACTACAGGCATCTTCAAGGTAGAATGAATCCACCTTTGGTTAAAGAGAAATTGAGAAATGAATTTGAGTCTCTGGTGTCCGCCAAGCCTTGTGCTGAGCCCTGGGGAGGAATGACCACAGCCAAGAGCCTGGTAGTTTCAGGAGCCAAGCTGGTCCTCAGATTTCCACCAGGGGGCAGTAATGAGCAGGACTGAGGGGATGATGGGGTCTGAATGCACCCCAGGAACCTCTGGCCTTTCTGCATCAGCTCAGATGAGGAAGAGGTTCAGCTTTTTACCAACTGACTTCCAATGACCTGTGGCCTTGGGGCAAAGCAACATGAATTAATAAAACCTCAGGCTCACTTTTTTCCGAAGTATATAACTTGGGATGCTAGTTCTGTGGGTCGTCACAAGTCTCCTGCAAAAAGTAAAGGAGTGTGTGTAAGTCAAAGCGATGGAGTCGGAAGCCTCGCACTTGAACGGTGGTAAGCGGGCTTCACCTCCCGGTGGACAGGGCCCCCCAGCTCTTTACGATGATGCTGGGTGCACTATCATAAAAGAGCATTTCCCAGACTGGGGTTTTCTGTGGAGCAGCTGCTGCACTGGTTACCCACACTCTCCCCATGGCTGCCCTGAGATGTCTGGATGATAAGCGGTGAGTGGTCACAGGGCAAATGACCAGTGGGGCAGAACACTGGGGGCGACCCACAGAAGCATGACCCTGGCCTCCCCTTCCTCCTCACCTGTCAAAGAATCCCAGGACCCAACAGGTAGATAATAGATCAGGCACCTACCAACATCCATAGTTTAGAAATCAGTGTGATACCTTAAGTTTCCTTTAATACACAAGGGAAATAGAAGAAAGGGAATTTACAAGAATATGTATATTTCAGCGCTCGGGCACAACTGCCAGCTGGCAGAAGTACCTGCGCAGATTTCCAGATCCCTCCTGGGGGAAGCGCCTGCCTCGCCCAGCACCCAGCAGTGCTTCTCAACCTGTCTGTGCTGTGCATTCTTATCAAGAGTGATGTGGTTCCCAACAGGGTGAAAATTGGTTCTCGGAGGGGGATGCAAATGAGCATTACTGTTTTTGCGTATAAGGCGCAGACATACATACAAGCACATAAACAGATATTCAGCATATCTGTGGTATTAAAATTTCATGGTGGGAACAGAGCACTTAGCTCTGAGGGTTTGAGGGGGTGTTGCTAAAAATGCTCCACAGGGGAGGTAGTAGTGGAGAAAAAGACTGAGAAACCCTGATGGATAGGAAAAGCCCAGCTCTTCTTATTTCTGATGTATCATGAACTGTTACTTTTATAAAATGCAATAAATATGAATTATTAGAAAAATAAAATGGGGGGAAAAGGAACAAACGTAAGCCCCAAGTTTTTTATTATTGGATTCAGCCAATATAAAATTGCTCAGAATTGCTGTTAAATGCTTTTAAAGCTGACTCACAATTTCCACCTGAGTCTTTTCTTTGCAGACGATTGATGGACAGGCTGTGTCCACACTTTGAGAAGCCCTGGTCTAGGGGTGCTGGGGTGAGAGAGAGAAGCAGGGGTGCTGGGGATGCCAGGAGGGGGGCATCCCTGAGGGGTCTTAGAAGCCCCAGAGGAGTTGGCTGAGGGGGAAGGAGGGAAGAGCGTTTCAGCAGAAGGCACAGTCTGGGCAGAAGCACCGAGGGAAGAGCGTGGCACCTGTGAGGATGGCGGTGGCGAGGAGCAAGGTACAAGGTACGGCTCTGGCGGAGGATGGGGACCCGGAGAGGAGGGAAGACCGGGCAGAAGGCAGAGCACACAGCCTCAGCCAGGAACTGGATCCACAGCCTTGGAGGCTGCATTCACATCCTGTCCTAACCAAGTGCCCCTTAATATTTGGGGGTCAGTGGCCACTTGGAGATTCTGATGGGACCCATGGACCCCCTCCCAGAGGACTGAACAAACTCAAGACATTGTATGAACAATCTGGGGCGGGGTGTTGGTTTTGCAATCCCATACGGTCCATTCCGAAGTCTCCAGAATCTGAGTCAGTGTAGACAGTGGGTCTGGTCCCTCTGAACCCTCCTCATGCGCTCATTCATTCAGGCAGCCATTTTTATGGGTGTGCTGGCTCCAGTTCCAACAGGTCTGCTGGATACTCATGGGACAGTCACCTCCCAGAGTTTAGCCTGGGCTCCAGAGAGCCGGGGGCAAAACCAAAGCCTTCCCTTGGCAGAGGTCCCATGATGGAGGAAAACCCAAGACATCTGTGGAGATGAGGAGCTTGGCGTCCTCCTAATGCACTAACCCCCCTACCCCTGCCCATCCAGTGCAGTCTGGTCCTCCCCTCCCCGACTTCTTCCTGTCAAACCAACTGCATTTCAATCCTTTCCATGGACTTATTATTGTGAACTTCCACCAGGTGAGCTATGGGTGGCGAGGTCACTTAGACTGCAACGCCGTGCAGGCTTTTTAGGATTGAAACATACTTAGTGGGCGATTTCATCAATGTTTGTACAGAATATAAAAATGAACTAGCAAGTGGAAATGTAGCCAGAGGGGCAGCTGGGCAACTGGCCCTCCCAGACTCACAAGAAGCACCCTTCCAAAAATGCCAGGGCAACACTGAGAAGGCAGGCCTGGGACTCGGCTCAGCAAGAGTTCAGAATGGCAAGGACAAAATGTTTGGATCTCCTGATGCAATCCAGAAATCATGGAGCTTGGGACTGAGGACTGGGGAGCGGTGTCGTTCTGGATGTAAAGAAACAGCAAATCTGACATAGGCTACACTGTCGGTTTCACATCCAAGAATACTGTGTTGATGATAAGAGTGTAAA
Source organism: Camelus dromedarius (assembly GCF_036321535.1). Classification (NCBI taxonomy): domain Eukaryota; kingdom Metazoa; phylum Chordata; class Mammalia; order Artiodactyla; family Camelidae; genus Camelus; species Camelus dromedarius. The sequence continues at coordinate 23,318,902 of NC_087459.1, read as the reverse complement.
CTCAGATGCAGGTTCTTCAATTCATTTATTCATTCAACAGGTGTTCCTTAAGCACTTTCTGTGTGCCAGGCCCTGTTCCGGCACTGGCATGCAGCAGTGAACAAAACACGTACTCACCGCCCTGATGGGGCAGACAGTACATAATACGGAGCAAGGGGACAGAGGCTGAGGGGAAAGACAGTTCCGAATAGTGTAGACAGGGGAGCAACAAGTGGTGTAGATTTCTGGGAGAAGACTATTCCTTGCAGAAGGGACGGACAGCGAGTGCAAAGGCCCTGTGGCAAGAATGAGCTTCTCCCAGTTGAAGAACAGTGGGAGGTCAGTGTGGCTGGAGGGGCACGAGCAAGGGCGAGAGTGAGAGGAGATGACTGGACAGAAGAGGGCAGACCATCAGCCATCATTTGGATTTTGGTGTGTACTCTGGGTCAGGTGGGGCCACGGGAGGGTTCTGAGCAGCAGATTGACATGTTTAATTGATGTTCTAAAAAGATCCCTCACTGCTATACAGGGATTCTATTGGGACAAGAGCAGAGACAAGGTCCTGTTCAGGAGTTAAGGTGAAAATAACCCAGGTGAGATCAGCCTGTGGCTTCAACTCAGATGGGCAGTTGGAGGTGCTTGAAGCCAGTGGCAAGCTTTGAGGAAGAGAAGAATTAGCCAGCAATCTGTCTAAGACTTGGAGGACCTGAAGTAACCCCCAACGCCCTCTGTGGGGTCTCAGGAGCCGTGTCAAGCGGGGATCCTTTCAAGGATCTGGAAATGTTTAGCCTAGGAGAGAAAGAAAGAGAGATGCCCTTATAAGGAGGACCACTATGGCCCCAGATAAGGAAGGGCCTGTGTCCGGCCCAGGTCTCCCACCGTGGGACAGGCTGCTTCCTGTCACTGGAAGTGAGGCCTCAAGGGACCCCCCTTTCTGGGTGCTGTGGGCACTGGGGGCCGCTCCGGATCACAGTCGCCCATGCATTGCCCTATCGCTCCATATGTGTGGGGTTCTCTTACCAGCTGCTGGGCTCTGAATATTGAACAAGGTCTAGCCCCAGCCCTCAGAGAAAGGAGACAGTGTTGGGTGCTCCAAGAGGGCGGCAGTTTTTCTAGAGGGGCTTCCATCCAGACTTTGGGCGAAGAGCGTGATGGCCTCAGCCAAGTTGGAAGTACGAGCACCCTTAGCTACAAAATGTATCTGTGGGTCTGTGTGCATGAGGGACCAGGGGCGAGGAGAGAACCGGGCACCTTCCTGGATGTGGAAAATACGACCAGTGTGGTGAGCGAGAAGGAGCAGTGGGGGGCTGAGGAGGGTGCCCCGGGCTCGTAGATGGGCTTGTTCTCTGGAGCCAGGACGACGCAGGGGCGTGTGAGGTGAGCCATGCGTGGGTAGGGTGCAAGCCAGTCTTTATTTAAAATTTTGACATTTTGCTTGTCGTGGATTTTTTGCATAACTTTTGATTTTTTAAATATTGCACCAAAATATTCTTTGTCTCCATTCCTGGGTTTTTAGGGCACGCCTTCAATGTGGTGTGCAGACACTGCCTCGCTTGCCTCACCCCAGGCTCAGCCCTACTCTGGATAGGGGCTGTTTCCCAGTGTGGGGCGTCTGGGGACAATGTGGGCTGCTTGCATCTTAAAATTAGAGGAAGGGACCTTGAGCTGTCTACCCTGACACTTTACAGAGGGGCAGGCTGAGCTAAGAGCGTCCTGAGGGCCAGCACAGCCCTGCCTCCGGGATGCAGCGGAGTCAGGAGCAGAGCTCTTCTGCGCAGAACGGAGTGTAATAGGGGTAAGTGGCCGAGGAAATGAACGCGGCTGTCGGAACGCCGTGCCACCTCGTTATTTATTTATCTAGGGGGATCAGCTGTTCTCTGCACTAATCTTCATATCACATGCCTCATTGCCCTCTGAAGGCCCTGAGAGGTTTCTTGTAGCATTTGCTTGGTCGAATTTGTGCTTGAAGTCCTGTTTCTGGTTTCTCATTACGCTCTTGCCTGGAAGTACCAGAGAGGAAGGGAATCGGATGAGAGGCCAGTCCAGGGTGTAACTGGCGTTTGCATGTAAGGACTGAAGGCACAAAAAGCTCACTTTCATCTTCCATTTGAAGCAAGTGTACAGCTCCCTCAGGAATCGGTGAGGGTGGCGCCCTGGGGGAGGCAGAGACAAAGGCGGGAGAGTCTTGCCTCTGCTCAGGATGGGCACCCGCGGCACAGAGGAGCTTAGAAGACCCCCTCCCCGTCCCTACCTGGGTCTGAAGAGGCCTGGCACTCTCACCGGGCCCTGGACCCCACCCCCAGGGCCTGGAGGGAGGACAAGCTCCCCGGGAGGGTGATGCCCTGGGCGCTGGGTGAGGAGGCACTGGCGAGGGTGGCTGTTTGGCCAGGTGGGTCTCCCCTGAGACCTGCACAGTGACCCCTGGGTTCCTGCGCCTCCCCTCTCAGGCCTCTGGCCTGGGCAGGTGCACCCACTGGCTACTCGTTCAGCACTGACACCTCATTACCTTGGACCGGCCACGGGACTGTTTGCAGATGTCTGTGACCCCTGTGGGCAGCACTCGCCCCCTTAACGCTTTTCTGGAGGACTGCCCTGGGCTTGGTCACCCGGGATTCTGCCCTCTTGTGCTCAGTCCTTGTTTATGAACAAGCAGTCTTGTTTCATTAAATTCTGTTTTCCCCCTCAAAAACGTTTCTAACAGGATCCATTTCCTGCCCTGTGTGGCAGCCCAGATGCTATCCTTGGGGCTGGGGCTGGGAAGAGGGCTGAGGTGCAGGCCTGCTCTCCACCCTGAGGTGGGTGCTCCTGGGGTCTGGACCCCCACTGGCCAGCCTGGCTCTTTGGGTGCCCAGTTAGGGGCACTTTCTGTAAGAAAGGTCAAACCAGAGCTGGCCTTGAGGAAAGCCACTGATGGTGCCGCTGATGGAGACCTCTGGTCTCAGAACCCCCGTCAGGACACCAGGGCTGTGGGGACAGGTGACTTCAGGCCCTGTGAGGAGGCCTTGCAGGGACCAGGCACCACGTGTGCACCCTCCTGGCATGAGATGCGCGCCTTTAAGGGCAGAGGAGCTGCAAGACACATCAGAGGGCATATTTCCTCACACTGCGGTCTGTGTACCATGGGACTCGGAGCTGTACAAGCCAGAGGTAAAATGTATTCAGGAAGGGGTTTGAGAAATCTGGGGGCTAGGAGGACAACAGATAATTATTAGAAAAACGAAGGTTATGTTTATTTATTATTTTTATTATTATTATTATTATTTCCCCTGCATTTTGGGGACTGTGTCACAGAGGGTCACAATGACACACAAATCCAAAGTGGCAGCCCACATTCTGCCTCTCAGTCACTACACAGCAGCAATAGTTCTTTTAACTTCTCATAGCTTCAGTTTTTCATTTACCAAATGGAAAGAATAAGAGTAACTTGATAGATTACTTCTGAGAATTAAGTGAAATAACCTATAAAGTGCCCAGTCCAAGGCCTTGCACGTCGGAGATGCAATTGTTATTTTTCCGTTTCTGTTGATCACGGTACTAAAGGGTGTTCCAGCGCCGCTGGCCAGGGCTCATGGGTCATGGGATCGACCCTGGGAACCACTTTTCTATTCAGAGACCAGACTCCCTGAGAATCCGGACTCCGCCAGTTAACATTTTGTTATTCAGGAAATGTCTGCAATGTCAGAGGCATCACTTTGTGCTGGGATTCTGACCAGGAATGAGGGAGGTGGGGCGCCAGCCCTGGATGACCTGACAACCTGGCAACGTGATGGGGACAGAAACAAGGCAACAGCAGGCAGGATGGGGATGCTCTGGCTGGAGGAGGAAAGGAGGCAGCGGTGGGACTTGCAGCCCCGACTGAGCACTAGGGAAGCCTCTAGAGAAAGCAACATTGAGATGAGACCTGAGGATGAGAGGGAGAGATGGAGGATGTATGAGATGTCATCAGGTGGAGTTGCAGACGGCAGGGTCCCTGGACTGTTTTGGGGGGAACTGAGAGCCTTTCACTATGGCTGGAGCACCAGAGCTCGGGGGAGCAGGTCAGCAGAGACCTGGTCTTCCAGGCCCTGGGGGTGGATTCCAGACCTCCTGGGGGCAGTGTGTACGGAGCCACTGAAGATGGAGGATGAGGGGGAAGGGCCAAGTTGCGACTGACTCTTTAGACAGCTCACTCTGGCAGGGGTGTGGAGCGTGCATTGAAGTGGGTCACGACAGAGGCATAGGGAGGCCCATCAGGACGACAGCGCGGCCCTCTCGGGAGGATGCTGGATGGGGAAGTGGCAGTGGGGCTGGACAGAAGCAGATACTTTCAGAAGCTGTTTTGGAGGCAAGAGCACCAGATCCCGGTGACAAAGTTAGCTTTGATATTAAAGGAGAAGGAAGTTCCCAGGTTTCTTCTCTGGACAACTGGGTGAGGTCCTGGGCGCCACTCCCTGAGATGGGATGAGGGACTTTATACTGAACTTGGGACTGAGTTTCTGAGGTCTGTGGCCCGTCCAGACTGAGGGATGAGCAGCCTGTTGGATGGACAGGTCTCATGTTCAGCATTACCAGTGTGTACCTGGCAACTGACCAGAGAGAGCTTGTGAAAGGAGCCCCAGGGAGGCTGAAAAGGAGCAGCCAGCATGGCAGAAAGAACCAAGGGAGAGTGGCCCCGCAGCAGCCAAGGAAGGGGAGAGGTCCACAGATCCGACCGCCTCTTGCTGCCTCCTGCTCCCTTCTTGGCTACATCCCCTTCACCTCCCACCTGGATCCCTGCAGGAGCCTCCTCTGGTCTCCCTGCCTGTGCCCTGCCCCACCCTAGTCCACCTCAACACAGCAAGGGTGATGCTTTTCACACACAAGTTAGATCACTGCACGCTTCTGCTCCAGAACCTTCAATGGCTCCCCGTTTCACTCGAAGTAAAAGCTCAAGTCCTTTCAGCCTCCTAGACAGACCCTCCAAGAACTAACTTCACCTCCTGCTCTTCCTACCACCTTCACTCCTTCGGCCCCCCTGACGTCCTCCCTGTTCCCTAAGCTCACCTGGCAGGCGCCTGCCCCCAGACCTTTGCTCCAACTCTTCCGCGTCTGAGATGCTCTTCCCACAGAAATCTCCTTCGTGCTGTCGCCTTTCTCCCCTCCTGCCCACGCCCCGCCCTGCTGAGTCCTCCACACCTTTACTTCTTTTCTCCATAGACTTCCCACCTTCCAACATACTACATAATGTACTTGTGGGTACTATTTAATACCTCTCTGCCCTTGCTCAAATATCAGCTCCTCAGGGCAGGGATCTTCGGGGGTTTTGGTGCCTGATACAGAGTAGAGACTCAACAGATGAATGAATGAAGTGGGTGGGTTATCAGGGCTGAGAACTACATACCATAAGGGGTTCCCAGTGCCCTTGGGTTTAGCAGCCGGGGCCATCCGTCGCGCCAGGGAGAACGCATCTCCCCCGTAGAAGGAGGAAGGTGGGAGTCCGGGGCTGCGCGGCTCCCCACCCAGCGGCTTGTGCTGAAATGCAGTAAGCGTGGGCAGGGGCGCCAGCTGACAGTGAGGGGTGGTGGGAGATTGGAGGAGAACAGGGGGAAATGGAAGTGTCTGCAGGGAGGACCAACGAGGGATCTTTCCAGGGAGACTTCGCGGGCCTCCTTGAGGTTTGAGGATTTACGTTTATGGAGACAACCCTGTGTGGTTATAAGATTTTTCTCCAATAGTGTTTAGTAGCTTGGGCAGTGGTAGGGAAGCGCGTGGTGGGGCCCAAGTGGGAGGGCAGTGTATGCGGACAGCTGGGGCTCCCATCCCCGCACAGCTGCTGCCTGGCTGGGCGACTGGTGCTGGGTCTTCATTTGTAAAAGGTGATTGACACAGAGGGATCAGTGCCACTGAAGAAGAGTTGACTGTTACTCACACTTCCCCGAGAAATGAGAGGGATGCCGCACAGGTCAGGAGGCAGGACCAGCCAGGGGAGAGCCTAGCCAGAGTTTTATTGGGGTTTCCGCGGGGAAGGCAGGGCAGGCTAACGAGCTTAGGATTGGCTGATTTGAATAATTCCACATACCTGGGGCATAGGGGCTGCCTCTTGTTGTCTGGTACCTGGTCCTAGGTGACCTAGGGGAAGGGGAATCTCAACTCGGTGGGTGAGACTCACATAAAGAGGCAGATGGGAATATGGGCTCTGGATGGCAGGGGAGAAAATAAATAATGTGGCTGTTGGTTTGGCCCCGCGATGAATGGATGCCACAGAGACAAACACAGAACCTAAGAAAACACTGTTAGGACACCAAGTGTCTTTGGGCAATTTGCTTAAACTCTCTTAGCCTCAATGTCTTTGTTTCTAAATGGGGAATGTAATGGCACATACCTCGTAATGTCATTATGTGACTGAGTTGGTAATGAATTAGTAAATGTACAGTGTTTAAAACACAGTTAAGTGTTAGCTCTCATTACTTGCTATTATTGTATTTTTACAGGCCATCACACGGCCTGAAGCCCTCCTTCTGAACAGGTTTAGTGGAAGTAAGTGAATGAGAGAAACGGAAGAAAAGAAAAGGAGCCTGAGGTCAGAGTGGGGCATTGTGAGCTGGCCAGGTGTAACCGTGAGACCAGGGGAGTGCTGTGAAGGATGAGGGTCAGGGGACACAGGGAGGCAGGGACATTTCTCAGCACTGGCCCTGCATGCAGCTCACGAATTGGAACCACGTACAATGTGCCCGGCCGGCATTTTAGACCATCTGCTCCATCTGTGAGATAATGGCACAAATGCAGATTGTTGTAATGGAAGAGGAAAGAGGGCTGCTCCTCCCTTGGAGGGTTATGAAAGGACTTCCGGTGGGGGGAGGTCACCTGGCATTGAAAAGTGGGTGGGATTTGGCTGGGCAGAGAGGACAGGAGAGGGAGGTCCTGTTGTGGACACAGCGTGGGCAGAGGCTGAGTTTAGGATGGACAGGAGAGCATGTGGCAAGTGTAACAGGGACGGTGGAGGAGGTGGGTCTGGGAGTGTAGGCTTGGGCCAGAGTAACAGATGGAAATAAAGAAATGGACCTTTTGCAATTCTGGTTTTGGTACCTGCCCTCAGGGTACGGCGAGGCATCTAAGTCTGGATTCTGGGTACTGAGACTCATGATAATGTGTAGGGGAAAACATTGCTTTAAAAGGAGTCAACAGATAAAAAGCTCTGAGGAGATTCGAATGGCACCAGGCGATTTTATGAGACCCTTTCGAGTCCAAAGCTTTGTCTAGGTGAACCACACTCTCCTCTCCAGGGTTCTGCTTTCTCCCCACCTTCCCCCCGGTGTCCCGGACATGGCCGTTGCCCACCATCCTCTTTCAGGCTGGTGTCTCTGTCCCACCAGCAGAGGCTCTGATGCAGAGTAGTTGCACAAGGAGACCCCTGGGGACAGCTCAGCTTGCTCCAGCCGGCGAAGCTGAACTTCTGGTTACCTCTGCTGCAGAGATGAATAATTGTGAGCAGCAGGGGAAACAAGGAAACCCACCTAAAGCACAGCACACAAGTGCAGGTGGCAAGCAAGAAAGGCCCTAAGCCGTGAAGTGCTTTGTGAGCATGCACAGACTCCTATTACCCCAGGGTCTATTGCAAAGCTGAGCACAGCGAACTTTCTGGTGCCCATAAAGCATTGTCCCTGATTGCAACGTGGAGCTCTCTGTTACTGCTCTACCCAGTTAAATCTTCAGGTAATTTCATCGGAGGGGGATGTGCCCCAACCAGGCGAAGGAGAGGGCGGTTGATTACGGGAAGAGCGCAGCCCTTTTCACGAATGTCTCTCTGGCACCGTTCGCTCTGAATGAGGAGAATCATTTCTCGTAATCCGGGAACTGTGTGATTTAGAAATTTAGGATAAGTGCAAAACAAAGCAAGGGTGGAAGGAAAAAAAAAAAACTATCATCTTAGAATGCCAGAACGCTGACAAAAAGATAAATCATGCAACATTTTCCCTTGTGAGATTTGCCTGAATGGGATTTCTTGTGGTTACTATTCCAGTAGCGATCATTAATTTTTAAATCAATCATTTAATAGAGTCCTCTTTGCCTGGAAGAACAGATCGAAGTCTCCATGCGGATGTCATATGGCCAAAGAAAATCATGTACCTCTTCACCTTGATTATATCTCTGGTAAAACCTGTTTGTGGAAAGGCGAAAAAAAAATCTCTTGAAATCCATATTCTAAATTTTTTAGATGATAGCTGGCTATAACCCACAAACAAGCATGTTTAGCCTGCGGTCCACGTGTCTCCAAGGAGTCTGATAGAATCGAGGGGTCTGTAAACTTGGTCAGGAAAGTAAAGTGCATGCTTTATGTTCACTCATCTCTCGCTGACGTGAGCCATCATTTCAATTATGAATGGAGGCCCTAGACCTCTGTACCATTAGCCCTACTGGGCTTTTGTCTCCAGATGAAATCACAGACTGCGTGCATCACATCCTCGTTCTTGTAGGTATCCTGAAATACTCAAGCATCCTCCTATCTACTTTTACATTTATAGCAATTAAGCCCACACTTGGTCTTGTTGTTTAATGTCCCAGAGAAGCACGTGTATCAGTGTATCATGATTTTTAAAAACTCGATAACTGCATTTCCACGTAATTGGTTTCCATTGTAATTCTGTGCATTTTGTTTTGCTTGATGCATTTTCATCCTGCGGAGGGGTCCATAGGCTTCCGCAGACTGTGCAGGTGTCCCCAGCACAGACGTTTCAGGATCCCTCTCTATTTCCAGGCAAGTAGAGTCCCTACGCTCGTAAATGCTGATGCCCAGGCCCCTTCCCAAGACCGGCTGGGTCAGCACCGCAGGGACGGGGACCCGCACCTGTGTGTTTCCCACCAGCTCCCCAGGTGATGGGGAGGCAGCCAGCCCCCGTCAGAGGTCTGTTATTTGGAAACCTCTGACTTAGATCATCTGTATCCCCATAGCCCAGCCCTCAGGATTTGGGGGTGGCGCTGCTGAGAGGCTCTCAGAGAAACAAGGTCGTCTCACACTTCGGCAAGTGTGTGCAGTGGGAAGGAGTGCGGGGGTTAAACAGACTCCGGTTTGCCTGTGGGCCTTTCACTTAAGAAGTGGGTGACTGGGGCGTGCTCCATAATGCCTCGGGCCTCAGTTTCCTCATCTGTAACCTGGGGAAGCACGTGCCTCACAGGCTTGTCATGAGAATGAAATAAAACAATAAGTATATGAAGCTCATAGTTTACGTTAGGGTTCACTCTTTGTCTCACACACTTCTGTGGGTTTTGACAAAAATGCATGGTGTTGTATATCCACCATTATGGGGTGACACAGAACAGTTTCTCTGCTTTAAATATCCTCTGATTTCTACCCATTATCTCTCCCTTCTTCCCTACTGCCCTCTTCCTCCAACTCTGGCAACCGCTGATCTATTCCCTGTCTCTGTAGTTTCACCTTTTCCAGAGCGTCATGTAGTTGGAGTCATACAGTAGACAGCCTTCTCAGGTCGGCTTCTTTCGGTTAGTGATATGCATTTAAGGTTCCTCCATATCCGTATCCCTTTGAGCCTTGATAACTGTTTCTTTCTGTTGCTGAATAAATACGCCACTGTATAGATGTAACACAGCTGGTTTACCCGCTTGTCTATTGAAGTACATCTTGGTTGCTTCCAATTTTGGGCAATTATGAATAAAGCCAATACCAAAAAAAAAAAAAAATTGAGCATAGAGTACTGTGCAGAGTGGCTGATACACCGAGATCCTCGGTGCCATTGTTGCCGGTGGTTGCTTGTGAGCCAGGAGCTATTCCGTGGCTGTTACAGGAAGCAATGGTCATAGAAGGACAGCCAGACCTGGCTTCCAACGCCTGGGAGGACATTTCTCCCGGAGGCTAGAGTGCGGCTGAGTTAAAGGCTCTGCCCCCGGTGTCCAGCCGCCCCGCACGGGCTGACACGTCACCAGGAGTACGGGGCTGACTGCCGATGCCCGCTCTGCGATCCCCAGAGGGCAGGGTCCCTCCTGGCTACCCCGACTCTCCACATGGAACATAATGTCTCAGTCTGCAAGAGAAGCCCCTTCCTGTCTGCAGGCCAGAAACTGCTTTTCCTCCACATGGAAGCACTTTAACCAAATCTCCTCTGTTTCTGAGGGGGGATTTTGAATGGTTTCCCAAAGCGGGCTTTTAAGCTGGTAACAGAAGGTGCTACAGTTTCATGGGCAACTAACTCCTTCAAGATTAAAGTCTTTGAAGGAAGGTCTTCCTTTTCAGAAGCTCTTCTGGATTCTCTGCAGTTGGCCCTTCTGTCTCGCTTCTGTTGGCCCTGTTCTATCTGGGTTCCCCTGGGGCAGCGCCCTGTGATTAAATCCAGGGGAAATGTAGGAAGGATGCTGTACCGGTTTGCTAGGATGCCATAGCAAAGCACCAAGACTGAGAGGGGGTGTGTGTTAAACAACAGAAATTTATTTTCTCACAGATCTGGAGGCTGCAAGTTCAAGATCAAGGTGTCAGCAGAGTTGATTTCTTCTGACCTCTCTCTCCTGGGCTTGTGAACAGCCGACTTCCCTCTCTGTCCTCATGTGACCTTCCCTTTGTGTGTGTCTGTGTCTTAATCTCCTCTTCTGATAAGGACACCTGTCCTATTGGATTAGGGCCCATGCTAATGACCTCAGTTAACCTTAAGTTCCCTTTTTAAAGACTCCATCTCCAGAAAAGGGAACCCTCCTCCACTGTTGGTGGGAATGGAGTTTGGTGCAGCCACTATGGAAAACAGTATGGAGATTCATTTAAAAACTGAAACTAGACTTACTCTATGATCCAACAATCCCACTCCTAGGCATATATCTGGAGGAAACTCTAATTCAAAAAGATACATGCACCCCAATGTTCATAGCAGCACTGTTTACAATAGCCAAGATAGGCAAACAACCTAATGTCCATTGACAGATAATTGAATAAAGAAGCTGTGGTATATTTATACAGTGGAATACTACTCAGCTATACAAAAGAATAAAATAATGCCACTTGCAGCAACATGGATGGACCTAGAGATCATCACGCCAAGTGAAGTAAGCCAGAAAGAAAGAAAAATACCATACGATATCACTTATATATGGACTCTTAAATAAAAAGACACAAATGAACTTATTTACAAAACAGAGAGAGACTCACAAACATAGAAAACAAACTTATGGTCACCGGGGAAAGGAGGGTAAGAGAGATAAGTTGGGAGTTAGGCAGTTGCAGATATAAAAAAGCTATGTATAAAATAGATAAAACAGCAAGGTCCTACCATATAGCACAGGGAACTATATTCAATACCTTGTAATGGCCTTTAATGAAAAAGAATATGAAAAAGAATTTATATATATATATATATATATATATATACACACACACACACACGTATATATATATATATATATACGTATATATATATATGTATATATACACACACACACACATATATATATAATTGAATCACTATGCTGCACACCAGAAATTAACACAACATTGTAAATTGACTATACTTCAATTTTAAAAAAAAGGAGAGACTCTATCTTCAAATACAGTCACATTTCAAGGTGCTGGGAGCTAGAACTTCAACCCAGGAACTCGCTGGGGGGATGCAGTTCAGCCCGTGACGCTCATGATTTCTTCCTTCACTCTGAGTCCTCCTCCTAGGACCCAGAGGTGGCAGGAAAATGCAGGATCACATGGCAGCGGTTAAGGATGTCAGACACGATGAACTTCAATCGCAGGATGTCTTGTGTTTCCAATTCTCCAGGACAAAGGCCTGAGGTGGCCTTTGAAGCAACCCCGAGCTGCTGGTTCTTTAAGGTTTCAAGATCAATGGTATTCAATGGCACTATAAGAACCATCAAAACCCAACCCCACACACCCTGGCATTTTTACAAAAGGGAAAACCAGGTACATTCAAGATAATACAAGGTCACGCCTGTGTTTTCTCTGAGCCAGAGAGCGTGTAGATATGTTTCACTCAGGTTGGCTTTTTTTTTTTTTTTTTTTGACTGCGCTTTCTGTGAATAAGCAGTGAGCCCAGCGTTCAGCCACACGGGCTCTGTGGGAGCCAGGCTGCTAGCTGCTTCCAGCAACAGAAGTCAGCAGGTAGGAGATGACATTTTAGAATTGCTCAATAGACCCTGGGCCTAGAAGATATGCCAGACAAAGCAGGGCCAGAAAGAGCTGTTTAAAAATTGAAAAGACCGCTTCCCTTGATCGGCTCTGCTGCTGGCGACCATTCTAGCAATTTCCAAAACAAGAAACCAGCCCCACGCAGGGCAGAGGATAGAACGGGATGGGGCACGTCAGTGACACCATCAATATTCAGGGGCAATATCCAGTCTCCGCGGACGCTGGGGAATGGCTTGTCTCCTGGGAGAGAAACAGAAATACAGTGACTGGATTGGAAGGGACCTCTGGGAGGCCGCTTGCTTCAGGTCATCTAATCCATTCAAAGCCTGGGGTTCCTATAGACCTTTACAAATTCTACCGGCTTCCAAGTCGAAACAGGAGATGGGGAGTATCTGGGGCTGGTTATTCTGGTCACTGGAGCAATCGATGGCTTCACATCCCGATGGCTTAACTGAGGTTTTAGGACAGACCATTGTGGATGTTCATGGCTGGCAAGTCGCCTTCCTTGTGGTCCTTTGGAGACCTGGGCTCCTTCCTTCCCCAGGTGGCTTCTCCACCTTTAATGGAGTCGGCAGGAACCAGTGCTGACAGTGGCCGAGACTGGCCCCATCTTCCCCACAGGCGATGCCATGTTTGGGTTCGGTTTGTCAGTGGATGGTCATGGGCCCAAGCAGAGCGGCACACCATTCTTTGGTCCTTCTGAGCACCAGAACTGAAGTTGGAATTCAAGAAAAGGGAGTGAGATTCATTATTTTTCTCAGTGTATGAGTGTCCCCTATGGTCATGAGGATCCTTTCCTGATCAAAGTCCTAATGTTGTTGAAGATCTTGTGAAATCTACCGATGCTGTAAGTCAGCAAGCCCCCAGCCCCAGCCACAGGCCCACATTCACTTAGCAGGGTCATCTGATGGTTCTGAGTTTCCTTTTGTGTCCATGCCCAAGTGATCTGGGATCTGCGTTTGTCTTTCCTTTGCTTTAAATCATCCAGCGTTCCCACAAGCACTAAATGGCACAATGGCCTCGAATTTCTGGGCTCTCCTATGGTGGCAGCGTCCCGCCCCTAAGGCCAGCCAGTTGACCATCAGTAACGGTTGGGTCGTGATCCCCCCAGCGAGGAGGGAGAGTGGGCTTCCCTCTGACCTCGCATGGGGAAGAGAGAAGGGTGGATAAGCCAGCCAAGGCTCTCCCCAAGTCATGTCTCAGGCAGCCCTACTGGCGGCATTCTAGTGAACGGGATGGGAGGTCCTTTTTAGACCATGGCCAATGGGCAGATGGGCTGCTTCATCTGGTGGAGCCACGGTGGGCTGATCGGTCCTGGCCTCTCTTTAGTCCTAGTCCCGAACTGCAGACACATCCGGACGCTCTGTTCCCTTCTGCAGATTCGTGGGAGGTGGGATATTAGCCCTGACCAAGCTGGTTTCAGTTAGGGAGCTCGGGCACTAGAGGGAGCAATCACAACCTTTGAGGGCCTTTTTTTTTTTTTTAATTGAAGTTTAGTTGATTGACGAATGTTGTGTTAGTTTCTGGGGAACAGCATAGTGATTCAGTTTTATATATATACATATATTCTTTTTCATATTCTTTTTTATTATAGCTTATTACAATATACTGAATGTAGTTCCCTGAGCTATACATTAGGACCTTGTTGTTTATCTATTTTGTATATGGTAATTCCAAATTGTATCTGCTAATTCCAAACTCCCTATTTATCCCTTCCCCTCTTTCCCGTTTGATAACTGTAAGTTTGTTTTCTATGTCTATGAGTCTCTTCCTGTTTTGTAAGTTCATTTGTATCCTTTTTTATTAGATTCCACATATAAGTGATACCCTATGATGTTTGTCTTTCTCTTTCTTACTTCACTTGGTATGATCATCTCTAGGTCCATCCATGTCGCTACAAATGGCAAGATTCCATTCTTTTTTATGGCTCAGTAGTATTCCAGTGTGTGTGTGTGTGTGTGTGTTTCCGTGTGTCGGTGTGTATACACACACACAGCGTCTTCTTTATCCAATCATCTGTGAATTGACATTTAGGTTGCTTCCATGTCTCAGCTATTGTAAATAGTGTTGCTATGAACAATATGTATCCTTTCAAATTAGAGTTTTCTCTGGATGTATGCCCAGGAGCAGGACTGCTGAATCACATGGTCAACCGTTAAGCGCCTTTTGAACCACAGTGAGGGGATACTCTTTGAAGCATGTGGCCATTCCAGTCTCTTTCCAGATCACTGTACGTGATCTCAAAGCTCTGGCCCTTTGACACTAAAGACACAGACATGACTCTGATTCACTTTCCTCCTGTGGTTAAGCATGGTTCATCCACCATGGCGCCCCAACAGCTCCTCTCTAGTCAAGCAAAATGCAGACTAAATGATCGGAGAACGTGGATGCCTAGATGGGGGCATGGCTGCAGTGCTGTCACCCACCCCCATTTCTGGCTGCTTCCACACCAAAGTTCTAGAGTCATCCTCAACACTTGCCTGGAATTCCAATTTTAAGATCCATGTCTCAATTAGCTTTATATCCCTGACAGCATTCAGCTCTGAGCTCCCGTCTTAGGAAACATGTATGCGGCATTGAATTGAATGATTAAAGGAGGTAAATTGTTAGAAGTTAAAGACATCAGGCTGGGTGCTGGAATTGCAAAGATGGATAAAATGCTTGATATCTACTTGGTTGGAGCTGCCCTTGTAGAAGGAGGGACAGTCCAAAGGAAAGAGTCTGTAAACAGGGCAGAGACGGCAGGTCAGAATCAGGAGGCAGAGAAAGCCAATGTGGGCAAGTCCTAGGTATCAGGAAACAGAGTGCGGGGCAAGACAGCGGGGCAACGGACTGGAGGAGGCAGGGCCAAGCTGACCCCAAAGGGCCTGATCGAGGCTGCTTTGGGCTATTTTTCTGACATAGACGCCCAGCTCCCTCTGACCATAACATGCTATTAGGCTGCAGTAAATTTTAAATTGGTGAACATAAACCTAACATTATTTGGTTTCCCCCCAATATTTTTCTTATAAGTGCATAAGCAACAGCAACAAAAATCAAAAGAAAAGAAAAGCCCTGCCAACACCCTTTCCACGCTCGATAAATCAAGCTGCTTTCAATAGGCATTTCTTTCCTCCTCTGAATCACATGTCCTTTACCAAGCCTCGTTTTAATTCCTCATCTTGCATTAAGAGAAATGACTTGCATCGACTGGCAATGGAATCCAGACATTTAGGGGTTCTCACCGCTGTGGTATTTAAATTGAGATACGTCTTGAGGTCCATATTGGTAAATCTTATTTCTGAGAAACAGTAATAAATAAAGGAGAGGATTGAAATTGAATTTTTGTAACAGGGCTTTAGGAGGAAAGCTGTTATGTGTCCATCCAATTTAGTGGGACAGAATGTGCATTTAAACTGGGAAAAACCAGCTCACCGTCTTCAGGATGGCAGAAAGGAGCACGGAGGAGCAGGGGTGACCAGGTAGTCCCGAAAAATGTTCTCTTAGCCAGAAATCTGTGTGGTTTTGAACAGATTTTACCAGCAGACAAAAGGCTAAAATGTGCCTGCACTTGAATTACCAAATGGAAGGTTATTTACGTAATTTCTGCATTGCACATTCCTCCAGTGTTGCTCTTAACATTGAAAATGGGCTTAAATGGCTTCCAGAGTGACTTCAATCTGACACCAGGCAGAGTTCCTGTCTGTGGGGAGGAGATACCTGAGAGACCAGCTCCAGAGGGTTAGGGCTTAGAGAGGATGGGAGAGGACCCTTGGGACTGGGCTCCTGGGTTCTGTGGGGTCAGATACCGAGTCAGGTCTTGAAAGAAGCACACGCCAGTGAGGATCGTGGAGGAGCAGGTCGGGTGAGCCCACCGCCCCGCAGCGGGTGGCTGGTAGGGGCCGCATGGTCCTGTGTAGCTCTGGGGCATCGTGTAATCCAGAGTGTCAGCAGGTGCTGGTCACAAACCACAGGAACCCAACAGAGTGTTTACTTAATTCTGGGCTCTTTCGCTCCCTTCTTGCTACTTTTTTTTAAGGAGTAAACTTTTTTCTCCTTTATTCCAAATCTACATGACAAAATCTAGGGGAAAAAAAGGATGTCTTCTTTTCTCCTGAGAGATGTCAGTGACATCTCAACTCAGCTCATGAGTTGAGAAGCCAGCTTGCTAAAATAGACTGGAGGTCTTCATAGAGAAGTTTTGTTTCCTGCACCCCAGTCTGGCCAGCTGACCTGCCAACTCCTGTGGAATGCTCCCATTGGAGTCCCAGTCTTCCTCATTCTCATATGGGGAAAAGCCAAACATACCTTAAGAGTAGCAGCATTCTGTAGGGGATCAGAGTGGGGCATTGCATCATCGTTTCTGGGTGGCCTGGGGGCTGCAGGGCTGCCTGAGGGACCAGACGGACGGACAGCTTGCAGCACTCGTGGTTGCCCTTAGAGCAGTTAGGGACCCTGTGGGTGAGGGTGGTGTTGAGGAGAAAAAAAAATCTTTGTTCTACCCTTCTAGATTCTCAGCTGGGGCCCCTGTAATAAAAGACAAGACAAAAGAAAACAAGAGAAAAGCAAATAGATGTTTATTAACATGTATATCTCACATATACCTGGGAAGGAATGAGTAACTCAAAAAGATGGCTTCGAACTTGGGCTTAAATACCATCTTCAGCGAAAACAAAGGAAGAGAGATATGGAGGGGGCAGTTATAGGAAGAGGACCAGGAAAAGTATTCAGAAACAAGGGTAAGGCTGGTCGTGCAGACTGAGGTCAACGTCTTCTCCTTGGCTGAGAGTCCCTTCCTGGTGCAGATGAGAAGACATGCTTATAAATAGAGCTTCCGTTTATAAATGTCAATTTCCCCTATGAAAGGGGAACTCTACTGTTTTTAGAGCTTCTCCTGTGTCTGCTATCTCTCAAATAATCAGCTCAAAATAATCCTTATGCCAAAGAGGTATATTTGAGGGTATGTACTTTGCTCTCCTACTGTGGTCAAGCCTGGGGATCTGAGCAAGGAAAGGGGGGACATGGGAGCTGAGAGGAGGTATCTGAGGGGAGAGCTGGCCGGGACTCCGAAGGTCACAGGCCACACGTGCACTTCAGACACAGGCATGGACACCTGAGGGGAGACCCTTTGGCTGGACAAGCTGGTGCAGTCTGTCATCACTCCAGTCTTGCCAATATATTCAGTTCTCAGTCCTTCTGGAAACTTCTAGAAACTTAATCCAGCCCATCCTCTTCTCAGATGGTGCTGGGAGAAGAGGGAGAAATTGGGGTTGGAAATCTAGCCTTAGAGTAATGATGATGATGATGACCCAGATAACATGTAGCCACTACTTACTCGGAGCCAAGAATGGCTCTGAGCACGTGGTTTATGTAACACATCTCATTTAAACAGCTCTGAGAGGGCTGACTGTTATTACAGAAGGGGACAGTGGGACACAGAAAGGCTAAGTGGCCCAAGGTTAACCAATAAACAGTGGAGCCAGGGCTGCCTCTGAAGGTTTGGAAGGTTCTGTGGTGTCCTGACATCCTCTCTGGGGTAGGCAGGTGGATGGTGCGACTCAAGGTGAAGAAGAATTGAGGCCGGGGAGCAAGGGGGAGAGTGACTTGCCTAACATTGCACAGCTGGACTTTGGAGGAGATAGGACGAGAATTTTAGCTTCTGGTTCATTCCTCTGCACCTCACAGCCATCACCACACCAGCTCTACACAGAGCCTGGGGAAGGGACTGCCCATAAGAAATGATTTGAAAGGCCTTGAACACTGGAGTCCAAGAAGATGATGAAGATTGAGGCAAGAGAGACTGAAATGACACTGGAAACCAACTTCCTTTTCACCACTGAGCCTCAGCAAATGATGAGAAGACAAACAACCCAATTAAAAATTGGGCAAAGGATCTGAATAGACACTTCTCCAAAGAAAGACACATGGCCAATATACACATGAAAAGATGCTCGACATCATTAGCCATCAGGAACATGCAAATCAAAACCACAGCACGATGCTGCTGCACACCCACTAGGACGGCTGTAGTTAAAAAGATGGACAGTAACATGGGTTAGGGAAGATGGGACAATTTAGAATCCTCATGATAACATGCATACAGTGGGAGTGTAAAATGCGCAGCCACTTTGGAAAAGTCCAGCAGCGCCTCAAAAGGTGAAACGTAGACTTACCATAGGACCCAGCCATCCCTCTCCTGGGTTATGTACCCAAAGGAAATGGTAACGTATATCCATATACAGACCTGTACCTGAATGCTCATAGCAGCGTTATTCAGAATGGCCAAAACTGAAATGGCCCAAAAGTCCATCAGCTGCTGAACGTATAAACACAATGGAGGACGCGCACACACTGGAATTGTCTTCTACCAGGAAGAGGAATATAGTACCCATATATGTTACAACCCGGCTAAAACTCAAAGACATGATGCTACGTGAAAGAATTCGGCCACAAAGGGCCACATGTTATATAATTCCACTTATGTGAAATGCCCAGAATAGGTAAATCCATAGAGACAGAAAGTACACTAGCGATTGTGTAGAGCCAGGGGTTGAGGAGGGAGGAGATCAGGGGTCAGGCTGCGAGTGGGATGGGGTTTCCAGCTGGGGTGATGAAGATGGTCCAAAATTGATTGAGATGATGGTTGCACAACTCTGTGGATCTACTAAAACCGTTGACCTCTATACTTTTAATAGGTGAATTTTATAGTATTCGGATTGTATCTCAGTGAAACCGATCAATATTTAGAAACATAAAACAAAACAAAAAACGAAAACCTCTCTCTTCAGCCAGATGGGATGCGACCCCGCGGCCCAGGGTCCTGTGAGTTGACTCACTCATATTTTGCGTCTCCTCCGTATTCTACTTGGCTATTTGCCGCCAAACATTCTGTTGCCTCTTCTTGTCTCTTTCAGACCTGGCTCTTGCTGGAAATTATCTAGGAGTGATTTTAACTTCCTTCTGTTCTCTGCAGTGCATCTCCAAACAAGTCAATAACGCCCCGGGCAGCTTGCCTTTGCCCAGATGCTCCTACTCATTTCCTGCTCCAGGGGCGGTAGGCAGGTCCACCACGTCTCACTTGGTATCCAGGGCAGGGTTAATGTTAATTCATTAAGACTAAGATGCTGCCCTTGGTCTGGGTTGGGTGAGGATTCAGGACAAAATCAATTTCTCTTAACTAATTTCTTTCTTAATGAAATGTTCACCAATCAGGGGAAGTCCACATCCCTCAGACAAAAGAAACTGATATTTGACAGTTTGACATGCACAGTTTGGTCCCCTGGGTGAATGATGCTGAAGACACACCGTCTTGGGTCATCCTGGCCCGCGCGTGGCCCGCAGCAGGAGAGACCGGTGTGCTGGGGGCCCCACAGCCAGCAAGGAAGACCAGCATCTCAGCCCAACCCAGCCGTCTTGCCTTCTGCTCACCGTGACATCCTGGAAAGGGATAGTATTTGTTTTGTGGAATATGAAAACTGGCTTCCAGGAGAAAGCCAAGGATACAGCTGATAATAACAACTGATAATGGAATGAAAAAGCAAGTGATCTAAGAACCGGAGGTTTGCTGCCCAGAAGGACATCTGGGACAGAATAAAAGCAGGATTGGCACACTCAGCCGTGGTTTAATCTGAGATCTGATGGTGTCTATCTGACGCCCTATGCCAAGACGAGAAAATGTCCTTCAAGAAATTGGTTCAGTAAGTAGCCCAGGGGCTGTGGACTGGCTCATCAGGTGAAAACACAGCTTCAGGGCATCCCTGGAGGATGCTGTGATGCACGGTGCCCATGGCCATCCCAAGACGCCCTAGAGATTTGACAGAGGTAAACCAGTGGGCCAAACAAGCCTGAATTCTTTAGCTGGGGGAACCCTGGTGACCTCAAGATTATTCCTCAAGGAAGTCAACACCGGGTTGGGTGGCTGGTGTCGTCCTCTAGGGACCCCCCTGGGCCTGCAGCAGGGCACTGTGGTCTAGAGAACTATAGAAAGCCAGAGCTGAAAGGCCCCTCAGAGATAGCCTCCCCCTTAATTATAGATGAGAAAACTGGGGTTCATGCAGAGGGGAGAATGGGTGTGCCCAGGTTCTGGGGAAAATGGAACCCGTGGCCCTTCCTCATTAGAGAATAAAATGGTTGGTTTCCCCTTGGCACCTCTCAGCTCCTGCTGGAGAACGCCCCCCAGCTGGGTCCAGGGTGGGCTCGGCCAGTTGGCGGTGACCGCGGCAAGGGGAGACACATCACCAGTCAGGGTCCCAGAGACCAACATTCCTAGAAGCACCAGGGTGGTTCCGGGTTTGTGGGAGGAGACGTTGGAGAGACTTAGAGCTTCCTGGCGTTGATTCTGATGATAATGGCCCTTGGTCCGTCTGGTTTGCTTTCTCTGCCTGTCATGTCGTAGCTTCTGGACTGCTTCCGTTTTTTTCTTTGTTTTGTTCCCCTTTCCCTAACTCCTACGTCCCCTCTCCAGACATGCTTCATACCTGTGGAGCTGCCGTGGGCCATGCACACACAGGCTGTTCCCCCTTGCTCAACTCGGCAACAGTGCAAGTCAGAGGTGCCAGCAGGCACCCTGAGGGAGGGCTGGGGGACCCGTGGCCGCAGGGCAGCTCTTCCTGGACTAGACGGGTCAGAGCCACCATGCCCACCAGGTAAGGGCTAGCCTGTGGGCATGGCATGTGGGCACGGCATGTGGCTACGGATGTGGTTTTGGGCCCCCCCACCACTTGCTGACTGTGGCTTATTAACAACATAACCTCTCAGACCCTCAGTGTCCTCATCTGTGAGGACTGAATGAGGTAGCTGGTGTTTGGTGCTTGGCTGTAACTCTTCGGCTGGTCCCAGGGTCTGGAGCAGGCAGAGTGGGGTCTGTGGAAGTGGAGGATGGGGAAGGACAGGGCAGAGAGGAGCTCCCAGGACCTGCCCGAGGGCTGGGGCTGTCCCCTCAGGGCCCAAGGGACCGTGCTCAGTTCCTCCCAAACCCACTGGGGGTTTATGTATATTTTTTTTCATGCTTTGAATTGCCTCTCCTTCCTGATATTTCCAGAGCAGTTTGCAGCTCGAGTGTCCTGGTGATGTCATTTTCTGTCTCACACAAGATGTGCTGGTTACTCACACGTATGACCCCAAATCCGGTCTGAGTCACCGAAGTGACAGGCTGAGATATAGACCAAAGCCAGGCAAGCACAGGAGGATGACAGGAATATGACCTGGGAGAAGGGAGTCTGTGACAGTGTTACCGGCATCCAGGCCAGCACCGACCCTGGCCACTGACTGTAGGTTTGCTGGGCCCAGCAGAAGGGTGTACCTTTAAGACACCTAGCAGTCCGAGAGCCCCTTGCCCCTTGCCACACTTTCTGGGAAGAACTGAGTGGCTCTGAGTTGGTGCCACCAAGTCTACCAACTGATGTCCATATGGCAGAGCCCAGGGCAGGAAGCCAGAGTCCTTGCGGCACAGGATGGGCGTGCTGGGCTGCCGCCTCCAGCCTGGTGCACCATCATCACCCTCCGACCCTTGTTTAAGAGGTGCGGGATCTGACACAGGGTCCAGCCTGGCTCCTCTGCCCTCTCACCCGACTCCTAGCAGCCAAGGCCACCCGAGCCCTCTGGGAGCCTGGTCGCACCCCAGGCTTTGGAGCAATCCCGACCTTGGTCTGGACTGCTTACAGAGGACTGGGCACCCCGTCAGCCTGACTGCCGTTCTGTTCCCACCTGGCATCTCCATTCTCGTGACCAGGTTTCTGGCTTTTGCTGAGGCCCTTGTACACCTGCATCTGAGATCCCTGCTGGGTCCTCACTGGTCCTCACTGAGCTCTGCTTTGCTTTCACCAGTCCTCCTGAGCCTCCCCGAACTGGAAGCTATCCCTCGAATCTTCTTTTCCCCATCTCTCTGTGTATTTATTATCTATTTACTTTTGTCACAGCTTGGTTGAGATATTCACATACTATTATAATTTAGTCATTTAAAGTGTATGACTCAATGGGTTTTAGCATATTCAAAGAGTTGTGCCATATTCACCACAATCAATGTTAGAAGATTTTCATCACCCTAAAAGGAAACCCCATACCCACTAGCAGTCACTCTATTCTTCCAACCCCTCCCTCAACCCCAGACAACCATCAATTTACTTTCTAGTCTCTATGGACTTTCTTTTACTGGACATTTCGTATTAATGGAATCAAATAATATTCAGTCCTTTGGGATGAGCCTTTTTCTCTTACATAATGTTTTGAGGATTCATCCATGTTGTAGCATGTGTCTGTATTTTATTTTTATTGCTAAGTAATATTCCAGTGTGTGGATATACCGTATTTCGTTTATCCATTCATCAGCTGGTGAACATTTGCCTAAACCTAGGTCATGACAATTTGTCCTTATGTTTTCTTCTAAGGGTTCTATAGTTTTGACTCTTACATTTAGGTCTTTGATCCGTGGTAGCTTTGTGATAAATTTTGAAATCAGAAGTGGAAGTCCTCCAAATTTGTTCTTTTCAAGGTTATTTTGGGTCCCTCACGTTTCCATATGAATTTTAGGATCCATTTGTTAATTTCTGCAAAGAAGCCATCTGGGGTTTTGAAAAGGATTGTGTTGAATGTTAAATAAATTTGGGGAGTATCACTGACTTAACAATGTTAAGTCTTCCAATCTGTGAGCATGAGATGTTTTTCCGTTCATTCCCAGGATCTTGAACCTACCCATGGCCACATACCCATGGAACTCTGTGTCTTTGTGCATTGCTCACTCCTGGGAATTCAACCACCTTATTTTACCCTGTAGAGTCTCTTGCCCCTATTCCCC
This sequence comes from Camelus dromedarius, assembly GCF_036321535.1. NCBI lineage: Eukaryota > Metazoa > Chordata > Mammalia > Artiodactyla > Camelidae > Camelus > Camelus dromedarius. The sequence goes on along the minus strand of NC_087459.1, from coordinate 23,296,064 downwards.
CAACAGTCCTCTTGCCGTATTTTGCTTCCCTGACTTGGCTCCCTTTCACTGCCCACAGCTGGGGCTGCCCCAGCTCACGGGGGCAGCTACTTGTCAGCTCACAAATCAAACTAGCCTGGACCACACACTGTCTACCAGTCTCTTAGCTCACAGTCTCCTCCTTGAAGAAACAAGTAAGGTGAAGACTCTTGGTTATGGGGAGAATTTTCCATTTGTATCATTTCCCTGTGGGGTAGCCAGAGGTGGGAAATAGAAACAGACGATCTCACACACACATGAATTTGCCACCTAATTCAGTCAACAAAAGCCCGGGGAGGTGTGCAAACACTCAAGCGGGTCCTAGCATCCTCAAGGAGGGAGTTAGGGAAATTGAAAGTAGAATGGCATGAAGTGACTCCGTTGGGAGGAGCATACTTTGTCTGTCGTGACCTGAGTCATTTAGATGCATGCTCTCATTTATAGAGTATACAGGATAGTCTCATGGGTCCCTGACACCTCCCCGTGTCTTCTTCCTCCTCTCCTCACCCATACCAGGAAGTTCATCTTCACAATTTAGTCCTTCTTGACAGTCAGAAATGCTTTGTTTGTCCTGCCTGGGACTGAGACAAGTTGGGTGGTCCTGCTTTCCTCCGGGAGCAGGGCCTTTGCGCCTGGAAGCCTACCACAATCATGCAGAGGATGGCAAGTGTCACTTCCTTGGGCTTTTGCATCCCTTAAAGGCAATTAACATTTTAGCCCTCTACTTAAATATTCCAGCAACAAGTGACACCTGTACATGATGGCAATGGGTGGATGTTTCCAGAAGGCCAGGTATCTTAGGACTCCAAAATAGAGCATGCGAACCATGCAGAATTAGATTATTGTGCACTTCGTGCTGATATGAATAAAAATAGTCTGGTTTTTAGTTTGAGTTTTCCATTACAGCTCTGTAGGGCTCACTTTCAGCCAGATGAGAAAGAAAACCTTCACGGATGCCAATTGTGCACTACTGCAAACTTAAGAAAACCCATGTGTCACCAAGGGCACCTCAGATCTATGGGCCTCTCTTTGGAAGACTTGGATTTTAATATCCTGAGCTGTTGTAGCTATAAAAATTCCCCTAAACCTTCTTTTCTACCTGTTTTAGTCAGGTTAGGTTAGGCTATGCTGCAGTAACAAATGAACCCTGAAATCTCAGTGCCTTTGTATGTTGACATACATTTCTCACTCACACTGTCTCCTGAACTATTGTTTTCAAGCCTGGGAAAGGGGGCAGTGGCCTCTGGGAATTTCTCTGTCAGGCTGATGAAGTCCTTGCACCTGCAGGTGTGGCTCTGCGGGGGCAGCATGGAGGTCCTGCCGTGCTCACGGGTGGCCCACATCGAGCGAAAGAAGAAGCCATACAACAGCAACATCGGCTTCTACACCAAGAGGAATGCCCTCCGGGTCGCCGAGGTCTGGATGGATGATTACAAGTCACATGTGTACATAGCGTGGAATCTGCCACTGGAGGTAGGGCCCAGCAGCCCTTCCCCGTCCCCCTAAGACAGTGGCCCTATGTTTGACAGGTCACTGATCCCTTTACTAAGCTGATGGCTCCTCCCCAGAAAACTGCTCACCTTTGCGAAATTACGAATGCCCTTTGAGGCGGCTCATGGACCTCCAGGTTTTAGAACCCCTGCTTTACACGGGGATTGGCACGACAGAAATCTCTAAATCCATTTACAAAGATTAGAAGGGTATTACTGCGTTAATTCCAGCCTCCTTATATTAATCGTGACACCCTGCTCCTGAATGTACACTGTGTCCAAAAGATCCTTGCTCAGAGAATTTGGCACCAGACCCTGTCATCTGCTCTCAGTGTGCCCACGTGGGGGGCTCCAGCTGCCCCATGCCGTAGGCACCCAGTATATGCTGAACTCCTTGTTTACGTAGCTCTTCAAGTCTCCTCTATATTCTGCCCAGAATATAATCTAGGGAAATCCCCATGTTACTACAGCACGGTGGCTGTGCACTGGCGTGGTTGGAATCCCAGCTCTGCCACTTACAGTTATGACGTCTTAAACAAATCTGCTTGTCATCTCTGTATTTTAGGTTCCTCAGCTATAAAACGGGGATCATAGCAGGTTCTCCTTCCTAGGTCAGTTGTGAGAACTAAATCTGAAGTACTTAATCTAAGTACTAAGGTATTAGAGCTAAGTACATGTGCTGTACTTAGAGCAGTGCCTAGCACGGGGTATGGAAAGATTGGCAAGTGTTGTTTGTCCTCCACAGCACAGTGGGGTGACCTGTACCCTCAGCCACAGTTGGGTTGATACGTTCAGCCAGAGCACCTATAGGTGTCAGAGCCATGGATATTCCCACTGAGAATTTCCAGGAGGCTGGAGCCCAGGACAGCAGAAATGCTGTTGATATGTGCAGGTTTGTGGATTAAGAGGACAAAAGGGAAGACTTTTATATCATTGTTGTTACAGTTATTGAAATAATGTTCTAAAGCCCTGAAAAACCCCTTATGACCATGTAGCACTTTAAGCTGTTAAACTAGGTGATTTTCCACATTATTATATAAAATTAGGCAACCACTTTTGTACAGCCCCTTACACTGTCCCAAGCGCTCACTAAGTTTCTTATTTGCAATATCTCATTTAGCCCTCATAACCACCTCGTGATGTAGGAGCCACCTGCCCCAGTTTCCTCATCTGTAAAACAGAGATTGTCAACCTCGATCTCATAGGACTCCTGGGAAGATAAAAATAAAGCTTAAAACAGCATAACAAACCTTAAGTGCTCAGTAAATGCTAGCTTGACATGAACTATGATGCCCATTTTATAGATGGGTAAACCGAAGCGCTGGCAAGTTAAAGTGACTTGCTTGAGGTCTTACATCCTGCACGCAGCAGAGCAGGGATGTGAACTGGCATCTTCACTCAGCTCTACCCACAGCCCTATGAAGTCAGTGGAATAAGTGTTGAAATTCATATTTTTTCTTATTTGCGGATGAGAGTTGTGACCTAGAAAGGGGATGTGACTTACTCAGGGTCGTAAGAACCCAGGGCTTCCGACTCTCTCCCAGTGCATTCTCCATCATCACACACAACCTCTGGTCCTTAATGCCAGTGTTCCCCACCACGCTTTTCACAAATGAAAGTCCTCGTTAATCATGCTAAGTATATTCAAACAAAGAGTTAAATATCGCTGCCCACATTTGCCTTTGAATTTTAATAAGTTTGACATTTAAAGGGACTTTCCTTGAAAATCGCCATTTGGCTGCCAAAGAAGAAATTGTAATGAAATCATTTACACTCTTCTCCGCTTCCTTCGAGATGCTGCTTGGCTGCCCGCCGCATTGGAGTCCCCTGCCTCCTCGGGGTCACAGCCATCTTGTGGCTGAGTCCGCGGAGTCATATTTCAGCTGCTTTATTTCCCCCTGTCACCACACAGCAACCCATTACAGGTTCATTTCTGTAAAAGCAGAGTGAATTATTCATTAGAACATCATTACAAGCTTTGCAATGGAAAATTATTTTCACATCTGCATAGAAGGAACTTCACAAAGAGGCAGCAAAGGGGGAAATTACACACGTATAGGAAAGAAAGACGGGAGGTGGTTATAGCCATTTATTTTCTTGTCTTGATCAAATAATTCCTCTAATAATGGGGTCTGAGAGTCACTGAGGAAATGTCGGGGAGATGGAGAGGAGAAGGCAGGTTGTCAACATCAGTGTGTCCCGAGATCCCTCTCGTGATGGTAAGGAAGGCTGACTGTGGGCGCTGCATGCTGCCCTCAGGGGACAGCAGTGTCTAGTTTGGGGCAAGGTGATCAGACAGGGCTTCAGATTTTTCTCTGATGATTGCCCCAAAGCCCGTCCTCCTCTCTGGCCAGAACTTCCCAGTCACTAATGCCCTTTGCTTACTTTCAGAATCCAGGAATTGACATAGGTGATGTCTCCGAAAGAAAAGCCTTAAGGAAAAGTTTAAAGTGTAAGAATTTCCAGTGGTACCTGGACCACGTCTACCCGGAAATGAGAAGATACAATAACACCGTTGCCTATGGGGAGGTAATTAAGACCATGCCTGCGCTCGACTTGGACGGCTGTGCAGTGGGCTCTGGATCACTTTGCTGGGGGAGAACAGGGAACAGAGTCATTTACTCACTCATTCATTCATTCGTTCTTTCATTCAGTGATTAGTTTTTGGAGGTGGAGGCCTTGACAGCAAGGCTCTCACCAGCTGGTGGCGGTGATACAGGTAATAAACGTTACAGCAGGGGCACGGGCCATCGCTGTGCCTGGGGTATGGAGAGGACTGTGAGTTCTGTTTAGGACATTTTGATTTTCAGGTTCCCTGGGACCTGTCCGTGGGACGTTGAGCAGGAAGTTGGGTCATAAAGAGAGGCAGGGACTGGAGCTGTCGGTCCACTGCCCAGTGCCGTGGGCCAAAGAAAGAGGGTACAGGTGCTCTTCTAGATGTTCTATGATGAGATAATATCACCTTTATGAATATTAACACAGGTCGGCTTTTCTCTTAGGACAAATGCCATAAATTTGCATTTTAGAAAATTTTGAAAATAGCAATAATAGCAACGAACGCGTTCGATGTGCCTGCACTGTTCTGCGTGCTTTTCACGTGTGAGTTCATTGCATCCTCACTTTCGGAGGCAGTAGTGTTATTTCCAGTTTACTGATAAGAACACTGAGAGTTAGCAACATTAAGTACATTATCTAAGGTCTCACAGCTTATAATTCATGAAGCCAGGATTAGATCTTGGCGTTCAAATTCTATAGATAACGTGTATGTTTTTGATGTATGGCCTGCTTTACTATGTATATGTTTATATTTATTTTTATGAAAAAATTTTTTCATATACTTTTTATACACACAATCACCTATCTATCAATTTAAACTAAAACCAGGCTGTCCACAATGCCTAATAATCTGAAACGCTAATGATAGATGGAGAATATTTTTCTGTGTCATTTAAGCATTTGTCTGCAACATTATTAATGGCTATATAAGATGGTACCTTTTGTGTGTGCTGTAGTTTTGCCTGAAAACATAGAACATACCAGAGATGCCCCACCAGCTCTGGCATTTGGATTTCTTCCCAGGGCTGCCTGGAACTCCCTGTGACAATCAGGCTGAAGCTACGAAAACTCTCTTGGACTTAGAGCATTTCCTTTTTGTACAAATGTGAAGTTTTCTATTTTCTGCGTGAAGCCTTTTGTAGGAAGTAACTCAGCCCCAGGTTGGATCATTAGGGTGGGGGAGAGTTGTCCCTTCTGAGCTGGAATCTGGATGGGGAGCTTGTTTCTTGCAGGGTATGGTTTGTAGCGATCAGGGACACATGAAACCTGCTGGATTCAAATCCTAGTTTCAGCTTCAGTTCCTCATCTGTAAAATGGGGGAGTAAAATTACCTACTTCCTGGGGTTGTTGGGAAGATGAAATGAACTGCCGTTCGTAGAGTTCTTAGGAGTATACCTGGCACAGCCTCCTAGCTATTAATAGGTCGAGACTACCTTGTCTTCTTCAAAATGAAAGCATGTTTCTTTTTGTTTTGTTTGGGGTTTTTTGTGTCCAAAGATCCAATATAAAGGAGACATTGAAAGACAGCGGGCAGTGAAATGGATTATTCGTAAGACAATTGGATAAATTGCCTAGCTCTTTGGGAAAAAAAAATTTTTAAATTTTACAGCATAGTATATCCCAAAGTATATTTCAGATGGCCTGTAGCATTAAATGAAAGAAAAGAAACCATAATCAAAGCACACAGAAATAGATACAAATGTGAACTCTGAAAGGGGAAGGGCTTTCTAAGAATGAAAGCCATGGAAGAAAAGGAAAAGGATATTTGATACGAGTTCATAAATATTAAAATAATCCATCTATCAACTGAATGGAGAAATAATATGCCAAGCTGGAAATATGCAAACCATAAATACTATAGATGAATGGATAATACCATTCATCTGTAATGAACTCTACAAATCGATTTAAGGAAAATTTTTCATTTAAATAAGAAAATAAAACATCCTCGAAGAAAAATAGACGAAGTACAAGAGAAAATACAAGTGGATGAATTTTTAAAATTTCTTTCATAATCTAAGAAATTAAAATACAAAATACACTGAGTTAGCTTTTTTCCTTCTACCAAATGAACAAAGATTTATTTTGGAAATATATGTTAGTACTTTTCCAACAATGTCTTGGTAATATGAAAAACCACATATCGTCTGGTGAGAGTGCAAATTCAAACAAATTCAACTGAAGCTTTAAAAAGCAATTTGAACCACGTGTATTAAAAGGCTTAGTGATAGTCACACTTTCCTCTCCACTCTTATCCCAAGTAAATAATCTGAAATGAGGACAAAGACTTGAGAGTAAAATTGTTCATCTCAGGGATTTTTTTTTTTCTCTTGATCAAAAATTTGAATTTAACTTGAAGTTTAGTTAAATATATTGTATTAATGGTTTGAAATATTTTTCAGCCATTTCAAAAGTTGTATACAAAATTTCAGTAGTGTGAGAAAAATATTGATAATATAATGCTTAAGAGGAAAAAGTCAGAATTATACAATTAGATTCGCTACTATTTTAGATTGGAAGCAAGTAAGAGAATAGCATGGGGAAACTTCTACAGTGGGACAGACAGTTTTTAGTGGGTATTTTGCTTTATTTTCCCAATTATCACTAATGTTTACATGATAATTTTATAGTTAGAAGTAAAATAGTTATGAAAAGAGAAAGAAAAAAATGGAACAATACTGTAAGAAGGCCAGGGCACAGTTCCACAGGCTGTGCACTGCACAACTCCGGGGCCTGCCATTCTCATGAGGCAGAGTGTAAATGATATCTCTGGAGGTGAAGGGTGGATTGGCCTTGGAGGTAAGATAGAGATCATAATCTGATTTTTGGAAGGGGGAAGGCTTTTGTTTTTACAAATTTTCCTATCTTTTTCAACTAATGACTTCAATACATACTTACCTAGAAAATATAAAGATGAAAACGAAACTTACTTCAAATCCTATTTCCCAGCTACGATCAGTGTTAACATCTTAGATCATTGGCTTCTATTACTTCTTCTCTGCTTGCTGACCTCACCATATACTGAACTATATTTCAGGTGGACTATAGCTTTAAATGAAAGAAGCCAAACTAAATCAAATTCAGTTTGGGAACAAAATCTAGCATTCTTTAGACAACTCTATTTTTTAACACTCCTGTTGGTTTTTTTCACCACACCCAGACCCCAGAGCAGCGGGAAAAGGAAGAAGGTAGGGTGACTCTAATACTATATGTGTACTTTCTAGCCTTTGCTTTTCATGTACAATTCTGTTTGAGAGTCTTTCCCAAGGCTGATGAATGTTTCTGGTTTTAATGCTCCTTGCTCTTTCCTCTTTTTTTTTTTTTTTTTTTCGGTCAGCTTGTTTGGGGCCTTTTAAAAAGCTTTCTAGTCATGTGAAACTGTATATACGTCCTATTCTTAATTCCGTTTTGATCACCTCTCATTTTTTAAAAATTAATCTCTGAGCCTCCGCAATGAAGGGTCAAGTGGTAATGTAAGCACTTTCAAGGACCTTTTCACCAGCTTTTCAGTCTTTGTTAATATTATGTGGGATTTGAGACCCAGACATTATTATACATTATTTGCATTTTACACCTTCTTGGAGAATGACTTTGTAGTCACATTCGGTTCGGTGACAGAATTTACCATTATTCAGATGGTGGTGTTTTAAAGCTCACTGCGGCTCACTCTTTTCCCCACACAAGATCCCAGCACAGTAACGGACACCTCTGAGCAGGTGCCCCCGGCGTTTCTGCCTCACCTGACAACAGTGTTGGGGCTCAGGCCCACTTAGGTTAATAAGTCAGTTTTCTTTGATTTGTACATTTTTATTCCTCTCTATTAGCTGGGATGTCTTAAATTACTGTTTAAGGAAAGATATGCAAATGCTTTATGTCCTGACTCTTACATGGTTAAGATTCTCCCTTCCCACCTGCAAAAGCATCTCAGTGTGTGCAGAAACGCTGGCCACCAACTCTTGCTCCAAATTCTGTGCTCAGCTCATACTGTATGTCCTCTGTTCCCTAGTTCACTTTGCTTATCTTTTTTTTTCTTTAAGTGTTATTAATATGAAATACAACACAGAGAATGTGCATAAAGGAAACATGTGCAGTGTAATAATATAAAGGGGAAAAAATCCCTGGAGCCACTCGCTGGGTGAAAAATAGAACACTGCCAGCATCTCTTCCACTTAATCCTTGTTAACATTTAGCTCAGGAGTCACCTCCCCTTAGTCTCTGAACCCTTCAGATGGGGGGCAGGGAGAATTCTCCTTGCTGCTCTGGATAATTCAGTTATTGTACCACCTCTTCCTGTGTCTGTCTCTTGCTCCAGACCATGCCCTACCTTAGGGCAGGGACTGGTGGTTTGTTTGTTTATTTGTTTGTTTGTTTGATCTTTGTTTGTTCATTAAACTTAGCACTTATCAGGCCCTCAGTAAATATTTATGAAATTCCTGAATGATAGATTTGCTTGCATAAACATTAGAAACAAAATTTAAAAGCCTAGCATTCTGAAATCATTACAGGGAACACATATGCCATAAAAACATTAATATCCTTAATATGTAAAGAGCTCTTGCAAATCTATAATAAAACCATTTGAAATCCCAGAGGAAATAAACAGATAATTCTCACAAAGGGAAATAATTGCTAAACATGAAACACTTCAATTTACTATTCAGTATAAATTTGTAACAACAAGATACATTTTGTCAGCTCTCAGAATAATAATATTTTTATTAACTTTCACCACCTGTAGTTTTTATTTTATGTTTATTTTAAAAGCTTTGTTAGACTTCAGAAGACTTTTTTTTTTTTTTTACTGTATTGCTCTTATGTATACATGAAAAGAAAAACATGGGCAAAATACATTGGTAAAGGTATTTCTTAAATTTCATCACTTTCAAAAATCTAACTCTTCTGAATTACTTTTTGATTCAGAAGTTATCTGGGTTTTTCCATATAATTACTCTTTACAACACTGAAAACACTGGCAATAAGCCTTTCCTTAAAGCATCCATAAAAGAACTAGCTTTGTAATTCTTTAAAGACAGCTTGCTTTGGACCATCTTTGGGAATGTTGTGCAATGGATCTGATCAATCGCTTCTCTCTATACTCCTCTGTGCCGACTTTGGTACCTTGGGTTTAAAAAAATGCTCCTCCATTGTTTTGGTTTGCACCACCACCACCACCACCACCACCACCACAGCCCACCCCCACCCCCACCCCCACCCCCGCAAGCTGGTGTTCTTCTCGGCCCCCCCGCCCTGGGCTCTACTGAGATAAAATTGACATATAACATCATGTAAGTTTAAGGTGTACACTTTGTTGATTTAATACACTTACTTGTTGCAAAATGATTACCACGATAGTGTTAGCTAACATGTCACCTAATTGCGATTTCTTTTTTTGTGGTGAGGACATTTAAGATTTCTACATACTTAGCAACTTTCAAGTTTATAATACAATATCATTAGCTACGATCACCATACTGTACATAGGTCCCCAGAACATACTCATCATATAACTGGAAGTTTGTATGCTTTGATCAACACAATACTTTTAAATGGTATAAACTCAGGACTGGCAAGTATTTACATACTTTGTGAATAGGAATATAAACTAGTCCAAAGCTTCCAGAAAGCAGTTAGGCAGCAGTTTTTAAGCACGTTATAAAGTCCCCATACCCTTTGATACCATTATCCCAGTTCTAGGATTCTGTTCTTAAGAAAATCTGAATGTGAACAAAGCTTTATGCATAGAGTTGCTCATTACAGTCAAAACTGAACAAAACTAAACTTCCCAAAAATCTGGAAAAAAATTAACTGATTGTGTGAAAGGATTGTGAATAATTGTTACCTCTGTTTTCCAAAACATCTCAATGAGATGGTGCTATTTAAAAAAAAATTTTTTTTCTTAAGTTATTATAAGTCTGCTCAGTTGTCTGAACCTAGACACAACTTGGGTGTACAAAAGCAGATTGTCCCTTGCCTCTCTTCTTGGTTTATCCCTGTTTAGTTTGGTTTCCATGGAGAATATAGTCTGGAGGGGACCCAGATATATGGGGTAGACCGACAACGTTGCCATTTTCCCACTGGTCAAGATTGCGGGGTAGTGGGTGGGATGGTCACCAATATGGAATCACAGTGGACCTGGAGATCCGACTTAGGTAAGTTCTTAACATGCTTCCAAAGAGACATGCCTAGATTCAGGGATGTTGTCTTGGGAACTTTGGTCTGTTGCTCCACAGATGCATTCCAAACACCTCGAATGGTGCTGGACACAGCATAGGCATTCAGTAAATATTTTTTGAATATAAGAGTAACTGTTGCTTGAGCTTTTCATGATGGCAAGTTTTTTTTGTTTTGTTTTGTTTTTCTTTTACTTTTTTGATTGTTGTTTTTCATGCCTCTATGCCAGTAATGACCTGAGAAGCTGACCTGTGGTTCCAAGGGTTATGAAAACCAGTGTTGGGGCTGAGATCCACTTTGGATAACCAATGTGTAATCAGTGTTTCTACGTCCAAAAGTTCCCTGAGAGCCTCTTTTGTGTCGGGGCTGGGGGAGCTGTGTGCGTGGGGTGGTGGGGGTCACAGGCAGAGGGCTGGTGCCCACATCATCCAGTGGAGGACTTAGTCTTTCTTGCTAACGTGATCACCTCAGAGACTCACGCCTTGGTCCTTACTTGGAGCGGGGGGGGGGGGGGGGGGCGGCGGGGTCTTGTGGCCTTTTGCGTCAAGAAGCCAGAACCCAGCCATGGTGGAGAGGTGGCTGGGGACCAGCAGCTCCACCAGATGAGCTCTGATGGATCACTTTTCACCTATTTCCGCAGCTTCGCAACAACAAGGCAAAAGACGTCTGCTTGGACCAGGGGCCGCTGGAGAACCACACAGCAATCCTGTACCCGTGCCATGGCTGGGGACCCCAGGTAGGACCCCGTCTCTGGCCAGGAAGGGAGTAAGTTCACCGGGCCCACAGGGAACACGTGGGACTTCTGGGACTTCTGCTGTCCTCTGCTTTGGTAGTTGTCACCTGTTCTGAGCGGTGAGGAGCTTTCTGATTGTTTCCCTGGAGGGGCTGGGGGAAAAGAGTCACAAGTGGTGACATCAGCACAAATATTAAGAGGATCAAGGGGCACATTTCGTACTGAAAGGAAACTGTGCATAACCCTCAGAGTCATTTGCTAGTAGGCAAATACATGCCATGAGTACAGATGTTGAATGATCACCAAGTGTGCCTCTTACAACTTCAGAGGACGAGTTAGCAGATCCCCTCGTGAGAAGCTGATTGGCGTGTCCATTTTGAAAGGGCATCATCAGTTTGGCGGTACGTGTGACAGTCTGTAAGCCCTGGTACAAGTGCCAGGCACTGGGTGGGAAGGAGGAATGTGTTTGCAGTCACACTTCAAAGAATACGTGTGTCCTCTGGTCTCCCAGGAGGTACCAAATATAGCCAAAAGGGCAGAACAATGAAGCAACGAAGTAAAAGTAGAGCCTGGTAAATGAATTCCCTTTGACAGCTCTGTGCCAGCTCACAGCGTGTGTGCAAATATGGGTGCGTGCACCAAGAGCTTAGCAGAAATCCTCTAGAATTGGGAGAAAACAGATCCACAAATGTCATTAGACTTGACATGCATAAAAATTGAAGACATTTTTATGTCAACCAAAAGTAATAAAAGGCAAGCTGCAAACTGGGAAAACATTTATATTCCATTTCAGAGGAACACGAGATGGTTGGTTCTAAGCCAGACTCAGATTTCTCTCTCCGGGTGTCAATTTGTTCATCTGTAAAAGGAAGACAGTGGACAAAATGCCCTGTAAGCTCCCTTTGTCTCTCTCGTGTTCCATGAACACACACAATCACATACATGTTCACGTGCATCAGTCATACACACATGCTCGCACATGCATTCATGGTTCGTGGGTTTTCTCTGCTCGTAGCACTTTTGCTTTCCCGTTAAGCCCGTATCTGGAAGGGGAGAGCTGTGTTTCTTCTACTATCACAGCAGGTAGTGCTCACAGTCCAGGTTCTCAGTGCCCTTCGGTGTGTGATGGGTCCTCTGAAAGTGAACAAGTCATGGCCAGGCAGGTGAATCCTGAGTCCTCCGCTCCTTGCGGTCACCCTGGGAGATAAGCAGGCAGCGTGAGGAAACTGAGGCACAGAGGAGTGCATGCCTGTGAGCAAAGTAGACTGGAACCCAGGCTCTCCAGTCAAACCCAAGCTTTTTTTTTTTTTTTTTGGTGAAGCATATTTGATTTACAATGTTGTGTTAGTTTCTGGTGTACAGCATAGTGATCCAGTTATACAAACATATATGCTCTTTTTCATATTCTTTTCACTATAAGTTATTACCAATATTGAATATAGTTCCTTGCATTATAGAGTAGGACCTTGTTTATCTGTTTTATATATAGTAGTTTGTATCTGCTAATCCCAAACTCCTAATTTGGTAACCCTAAGTTTGTTTTCTTTCCGTGAGTCTGTTTCTTGTAAATAGTTCATTTGTATCATTTTTTTACATTCCACATATAAGTGATATCATCTAATATTTGTCTTTGTCTGACTTATTTCACCTAGTATGATAATCTATGTCTATCCCTGTTGCTGCAAATAACATTATTTAATTCTTTTTTGTGGCTGAGTAGTATTCCATTGTGTGTCTATATACCACATCGTCTTTATCCAGTCATCTGTTGTTGACATTTCGGTTGCTTTCATGTCTTGGCTGTTGTAGATAGTGCCGCTATAAATGTTACAAGCCCAAGCATTTAATTTATTTTTTATTTTTTTATTTCTTTTTATTTATTTGTTGTTGTTGTTTTTTAATTTTATTTTACTGAGTTATAGTCAGTTTACAATGTTGTGTCAAATTCCAGTGTAGAGCACAATTTTTCAGTCATACATGAACATACATATGTTCATTGTCACATTCTTTTTCACCATGAGCTACTACAAGATCTTATATGTATTTCCCTGTGCTATACAGTGTAAACTTGTTTATCTATTCTATATATACCTGTCAGTATCTACAAATTTCAAACTCCCAGTTTGTCCCTCCCACCCCCATGGCAACAAGTTTGTATTCTATGTCTATGAGTCTGTATATTTAAGTTCATTTGTCGTCTTTTTCTTTTTTTTTTTAGATTCCACATATGAGTGATCTCATATGGTATTTTTCTTTCTCTTTCTGGCTTACTTCACTTAGAATGACATCCTCCAGGGACATCCATGTTGCTGCAAATGGCATTATGTTGTCAGTTTTTATGGCCGAATAGTATTCCATTGTATAAATATACCACAACTTCTTTATCCAGTCATCTGTCAATGGACATTTAGGCTGTTTCCATGTCTTAGCTATTGTAAATAGTGCTGCTATGAACATTGGGGTGCAGGTGTCTTACCATATGACCCAGTAATCCGACTCCTGGGCATATATCCAGAACCCAAGCATTTTAAATTCAAATCCATTCCATTTAATTCAAGATTATTTCCTGATCCCTACCACCACCACCAACTGGCTAAAAGTGCCCATGGGGAACAGAAGAATGACCAGGAAGCCTAGACTTGCTTTTTTCCCTGGAGAAACACAGCTTTAGCATCAAAGGCAACACAGGCAAAAGAACCCAGTGAGTGTCCTCATCCTGTCATTTACTCACTCACTCGACTGATAGGTCTTGGGCACCTACCGCAGGCGCTAGTCACAAGTGTTGGTAAGATGCAGTCCCTGCTCTCAAGTGGTTTACCCTTCAGGGGGAAAGACCAGGAAACCTACAGTGCAGAAGATGTGGAAAGAGCAAGACAGCCGGGGCTGCCGGGCGCTAGGAGGCAGAAGGCGGTCCAGGGCTGGGGGCCAAGGATGCAAGAGGGAAGGCAGTGCTGAGAGATGAGGCAGAAGAGAGGTGGGGAGGCAGATCTCCAATGGCCTGATAAGGCCTGCTCCAAGGCACTGGTTCTCACACTTCAGGATACAGCAGAATCACCTGGAAGGCTTGTGAAAGCTCTGGTTACTGGGCCCCATCCCCAGAATTTCTGAGTTAGGGGTGGAGGGTGGCTGAAATTTTGCGTTTCTATCAAGTCCCCAGGCAATGTGATGATTCTGGCTTGGGGGTTTGGGGACTTGATTCTAAGGGCACTGGGGAGCCATCGAAGGTTCACCTCAGGGGCAGGGGTGGGGAGAAATGATACATTTAAATAAGGCACAGCTGGTCCCAGAGGAGTTGCAAGAGGGATGGTCGCTGTGGAGACATCCTGGCCTTCAGCCCCTACTGACTCTGCAGGTTTTCCCTCCCAGGGTCTGGAGGAGTGAAGTACCTGGAAGCCTTGGTGGCAGGGGAAATGGAGGGGGGGGGAGTTGTGGCCTGCAGGGGATGGACAGGTCAGCCTTTTAAGAGGCTGCATCTTGGGAGAGGCCAGATGACAAGCTAGTGATCCACCCCAACTAGTCTCAGGCGAGATGGCTGGGAGAGGAGATGGGACACGGTGGTACTGGGCCAGGAGGGCAGCAGAAGCCTGGACTGAGCCCTGGGGATGTCCACTCTGGGTCACTGGGCTGTACGTGACCATCATTTTGGGAAATGCCAGGAGTCGCTTGTAGAACACAGAACTCGCGGGCTTCCTTGTCCAGTCTTCTGAATAGGTCACACTTGAACTGAGCTCTTACTGTCATATAATAGACACTATCACCTGGGGATCTTTGCATAATCAAAAACTGGCTTGTGAAGCCAACTTCCGTGAATGGGAAAGGGAGTAAAGACGCTCTAATGTCTCCTGGAGATCTGAGCGCTTCGTCACAGGGCTCCAAGCTGTGCATCTTAACTTGGGTGTTTCGGGGGAAGGTTTTCTGAGCCACTCAAGGAGCTCACTGAGGCAGCTGCCTCTGTCTCTGCATCTGTGGCACCTACCGCCAAGGCCCCCTGCCCTCCCCGTGGGCCCTGGCTGCTCAGAACCCCCTCTAACACCCTTGTGATGTCCAGAGCTCCAAATAGTCTGGGACAGACCCCCTGAGAACTTGACCTTCCTTATCCTTCTATCCAGAGCCTTAACTCCTGTTGCGTCCCCTCCCTCAAGGTCCCACCAGGTCACCTGCTAAACAGATCCAGCTCGAACGCCCAGGGAGCCACCTCCCAGATGACAGGGTCGAAGTGTAATGACAGTCTTTGCCCTGAAGGTGGCCACCTGCCTACTCCCTGCCCAGACAGGAGCCTGGCACCAAGTTCTCTCCTGCTGGGAGCTTGGTGGCCTCCCACAGCCCAGTACTGGGGTCTTTGTTGAAAAATCTAGAATTCCTCTTTCACACGTTCCAACCGCATACAAAACCTTTCATAATGAGTGCCCCTGCCGTTTGGTTGATGATGAGATGGCGAACCAGATTAGGCCGTTCCTCGCTGCCCCTACCTCTGGGATGAGTGCCTCTAAGTGTGGGTCATGGTTATTTCCATCAGCTGATTTTTTTGAAAGCAAATTTAATGTTGTTTTCTTTCCCACCACGTGTTCTGAATTAGAGCGCACCCTGGGTACCGCGCTCCAGCTGCCAGGTGTCCCTCCCTCGCCCATCAAGCTTCCCTCCCCCTCCTTCTCAAACCCACTCCCTCTAGGCTAGGAGATGCCTTGGCATCTTTTTAAACCGCTTCGTAAAGTGCTGTGGGCAAACAGACTGCATCAAAGCTCCTGTAACAAGGCAACTCCCAGAAGAAGGAATTGGTGTTCCACAGACCTTGTTGGCTTAATTAATGGACTCTGTGTTGTAATTTATTACCAAACAGCAATTAAGCAGAGATAAAACAGGCACTGAGGAGGGTAATTTCCTGTCTTGCAGCATGTGTTTGTCAACAAGATGGAAAGGGTTCCCAGCCACTCAGAGAGCCTGCTCAGTCGCAAGCTAGCGACCAGCCTTCCTCTCGTCTCGTTACTAATTTGCATTAGACAAACCTCTGTTTCTTTTCTGAGCCTGTTTTGTTTAAAAATAGATGTCAAGGATGCAGCAGCAGCCTTTGGTGTCAGCTTGAACCCATTTAGAGCAGGAGGTCCTGTCTAAGGAGGCCCAGGAATCCCCCACCCCCTCCAGGCTTTTGCCGCCCTGGGCCCAGGTCCAGACGGGGCCCTTCCTTGGAGCAGCCAAGGTCTCCCCTCGAGGTATCAGCTGTGAGATTGTCCTCCTGACAGCCCCTTCCTGCTCTCTGTCCCAGCCCAATGGGGCATCCTGCCAACCTCCCTCATTCCGATTTCCCTGAGGACGAAGGTCAAGGAGAGAGAACAGGGTGGCCAGTGCTGGGCTCGGGGCATCATTCTTTAATTCCCCTCCGATGGCTCTGAGGCTGCTCTCAAGTTACTGCAGCGGAGCCTGAGGTCCCAATGGTGCAGCTTCGTAGGACAGCACTTGGGCCAGAGCCACGGCTTGGGGTCGAGACAGGGAACAAAATGCTGATGATAAACCCATTTCTGATTTTGGTAACGTTCAGCCTGTCAGGTAGGCAGTGACCACCCCCTGCCCACAGCTCCTTTTACTATTGAGAAAACTGAGATTCAGGTAATGCCGCTTTTCAAGCCATCCTGTGACCCCTGGTCTTGGATGCTGGGCTGTGCTATCTGGTGCACTCCTCGGGGCAGGGTACGGCTCACATCCTTGAGTCTCCCAGCAGAGCATGGAAGGAAGACTTGAAGTGCCCGCAGAGGCAATGCTAAGCAAGTGCATTGCAGAGGCGGGGGCACATGGCATGTTTGGGGGACATAAAGGCAGTTGATAAGGCACGGGGTCCAGAGTAGCTGATAGGGACAGAGTATCAAGACCCAGGATGAAGGGCTGGGCTCCCCGCCCAGCATCTCAGGTGTGATCCACGTGACTGCAAGCCATCAGCAACTGATCCCCAAGTCCAAGCCCAGACCTCCTGAAGGTGGGGCCTGGGGAGCTGAGTGTTAACAGGCATCTCCAAATGCTTTCTCTTTCCAATCCGCACAATTTACTAAGCATGAATCATGGGCAAGGTTATGTGTTAAATGTACAGGTAGTGATCAAATGTCCTTTGCCCAGGAAAGGCCTAGGTTATGCCTCGTATTCCAGCCTAAATTTTTTAAATTTATAATACTATTTCAGTTTTTAGATATTGGTATTTTTTTTCCCTTTTAAGGTAAATTTACTCTTTTTAAAGTAGTTTTGCAAGTCTTGCCACACACATACGGTCAAGTAACCCCACCACCATCAAGATTCTGCCACCCCTCGACATTCCCCTGGACCCCTTCAGGGCCAGTCCCTCTCTTCAGTCCCTCCCTTTGCCCCCAGGTGCTTTTAGACAAATCCAAGTTGAGGACCAGCTTAACTGGGAGTGTTCGTGGGAGCCACCTGCATGGCCCCACCCATGCTGATACCGGCTGCTCCCAAGCCGAGGACCACACCGCCCGGCAGCCACGCCGAGGACGGGGCGCGACCAGCAAGGGTTCTGAGTGCAGTGGCCCTGGGGACTTCACAGAGCACCCTCTGAAAGAGCTACTGGCTGGAGTGAGATGTTCTTAAGATGAGATGCGCGCTCTGGAGAGGAACTGAGAGGAGTCAGGCTCTGTTCCAGGGACCTTTCTGGTTCAGTGGGCTCCAGGGAGGGTATCACATGCCTGCCCTCTGTCTGTCCTTCTGTAATACCTTTAGTCTTCCTCTCCCCTCTTTTCTGATCTTTTTCTGATCACATTCCTTCCCTCTGTTAATTCATCACCAGAATGACAGATGAGAATTCTTTTATCCCATAATTAAATTTAATCTGATCTTGGACTTAGTCTTTGATGGCTTCATCATTTAAACGATACATCATCCAAACACCTTGTCACAATGATGCATTTTGCCAATAAGGTACTAGGGCCCCACGGAGTGACAAGGCTCCAGCGGGCTATTAACGTGTGGGAGGCACTGGAAAACGCAGAAGTTAATGACATCCAGCAGCCTCTTGGCTTCCAGATAAAGTCGTGTTAAGTGTTGAGGCTCAGGGGACAGAGCCATGGAGAGCACACTGGAGTTAGCACCCCAGGAAAGATGTCTCTGCCCCAGAAAACAGGCCCATTTTCTGGGAGCCAGCCTCTCCAGCATTTAATAAGAAGCAAGCCCTGTGATCCCTCAATTCCTGGAAACCACCATGAGGCTGAAGCAGGGGAACCTGAGACCTTGTGGGATAACAGGGCTGGAGGAGGGAGGCAGGTACTGGTTATGTTTGGGAAACGGACACACACAAAAGAGAGATGATGGAGAGCAGGACAGACAACATTGGAGCTGCTTAACATCTGAAGTGGGTACCACGGATTCTGTGCCGCAGTATTTCCATTTCCCATCTCTTATGCAATATATTTTTTTAAAACCCTCCCCTTCATTCCAGTGCAACACGTAAATCCATTTTGCCTCGTTGCAGATTTTTTGTTGTTGTTGTTTCTCTGACTCATCTTCTCTCAAAATATTCAAGACATTTCTGATGCTATTATTTCAGGAGCTTTTCGCTCCCGCCTCCCATGCCGCGCCCCCATCCAGCCTGCGGGGCACCCCTCAACACCCACCCTCTCCACAGACCTCAAAGGGGTGCAGGGCTACTTGCTTTCTGCTCCCTGAGACTTTTCCGAGGCTTGGAGGGGGACCTGAGCCTCCTTCTCTGCCATCTGCTTTGCTTCCCTTTTCTATTTCCAATCCCTGCTTCTCTCTTTCTAACCATCCCTGAAAAGTGGATCTCACAGTCCATGTACAGGGAACGAGAACATTTAATGTCCTAAACGGCGGAAAGAACTAAAGGCGCATGTATTTGATCTTGCTTAAGGAGGACTCCGGGTTAAGGAGGAATTCCTGTACTGCTTCCTTCTTGCCAGAATGGGTTGATGAGCTTTTCTTTCCAGAAAATCAGACTTACAATCTTCAGTTGTTTTTTAGTGGAGATTCTCAGTTAGAAGTTTTACCTCTGATTGGAAGTTTAGTTGATTTTTTTTTTCTCTAGCCACAAAAAGTGATCCAGGAAGATTTTGTGTTAATGTGAGGCTTGGAATAAGGAACTCAGACTGAACAATAGGATGGTGGGCACATTATCAACCAAACCTTCCTACCTTGCCCAGAGCTATTGAATTTCTAAGAAAGTCGCTGCTAATCTTTTTCTCTTTTACTGAAGATGCAACAGCATTATGGTGAATTTAAAAAAGGCAAATTTAAATCATCTATAATCCCACCACCCTCAAACAATCATTATGATGTCTGAGGCTTGCTTTCAGACTTTTTTGTTTTTTAAAGAAATATGGTGATTGCTTAGGTTGTTTTCACATCACTGAGTTCATAAGCAACATCCCTGCTTCTGAAGGACGACAAGGGGGAAGGTGAAACCACCAGTAAAAAGCCATTTGTGGTCTTAGCACCGTGAGATGCAGCAAAGCAAGTACCAGATATTCGAATAGCCTCGTCCCCTAACCGTTTAGTTCAGAGAGTTTTCTCTTTGGAGCAGCAGCGTCTATTGAATGATTATTTTCAAAGACGTTGCTGGTTTGAAATGGGGACGGTCTGAGAATACGGCCGATCAGAATGAAGGGAGGATGCTGAAGGGTTTGGGGCTAGTGGAGTTTGGGCCTCTGGAGTCTGGGTTTCTACTAGATGAGGCCAAAAGAAGACCAGATGTGGGTGGCAGAATGTTCTAGACTGTCCTCGTGGTACCTCCTGCCTGGCTCAGGAGCTAGGGGTTGTACAAAGTGCCACATATGAGACACCTCAGTGGAATTCACCCACACAGGGCCACACAGGGTGCCGTGCACCCTGACATAGGTTCTAGGAAGGTGTGATGAAGGCCTTCTTCAGGTGGCTCACGACATGGTGGCACCATCGCTGGCCTCCCTGCTGGGAGTCCACTGTGTGGACTCCTCATGGCTTCCTCTGCAGCTTCCGTGGCTGAGTGTCACAGGTGACAGGACCTGCATCCAAGGGACTCCTATCAGACATCTAGACTGTTCCCCCAAAAAATTAATAAAGAGAAAAGATAGTTTTGCCCAGACCAAAGATGGTAATGTTTATGAATCAAGGGTTATGATTAACCAGATTTTATATATATGAGGTCCCCCCAGGCCTCCAAAAGAGAAATGGGTAAGATTAAAACTAGTTTCAACAAAATAAACAAAAAAGAGAGAGAGAGAGACTGAGGAGCTGTCCCATATCAAAGGAGTCCCAGAGTCATGACAGCAAAATACAACATGTATCCAGGATTGGATCCCAAGAGGAAACGGGCATCATGGGAAAACTGGAAATCCCCGTGAGGTCTGTAGATTAGTTAGTGGGATGGTACCAATGTCAGTTCCCTGGCTTTGCTAATTGTTTAATGATTATAGAAGATGTTAACTTTAGGATAAGCTGAGTGTCGGGCATACAGGGACCTCTCTGTGTTATTTATAGAAATTTTTGTAAGACTAAAGCTATTTTGACCTAAAAAGTTTTTAAAAACTGTTCAGGAGGTCAAGTTGGCTGGAGTTGATGGTTGAGAGGTGGAGGGAAGGGATAAGGGAGGCGGAGGTGACACTCAAGTCCCTGGCTTGATGGGTAGAGTGGTGACTTTCCTGAGACTGGGGTCCCGGGATGATGAGTTCTGCGTGGGGCAGTGTGAGTTTGGAGGAGGTGGGCTCAGGGACTCCCGGGAGTGACGTTCTCCCCAGGCAGCTGAACATCCCAGCTTGGTGCTGAAGGCAGAGCTGCAGAGGCCAGGGGGGCTCAGAAAGTAGATGTTCTGTCATCTGAATTCGAATAAAACTCTACCAAAAACTTCATTTCACCTGGGTCAAATTAGGGGATATTGGAGCAGAAACATAGGCACTTTGGTTTTGGTTTTTTTTTTTTTTTTTCCCAAGAGGAATTTATGAATTCATCTCAACAGAGACATGGAAATCCACTGACCTGCCAGCCAGGGTTACCTCTCCAAGACCTTCAGTTTCTAGCTCACTGAGCATAGCTCACAATGTTGAAGGCTCCAAATTCCAGGGAAAGGCATTCTTCCAGAGGATTCCAGGGCAATATTCTCTCCAGATGAAGAGGCGTCTTGGTGGGCAATCTACAGATGTTTAACGATGGGTGAAGTGTGCACAAACAGCATGTCAGTGTCTGGGTAGTGGGGAGAGGACCAGATGCTTTGGCCAAGCCTGTGTGGCGGCCCTGAGGTGAGCCCAGGTTGGCTGCAGGGTACACTGATGGGCTCAGCTGGGAGGGTGAAGACTGATAGCGTGGGAGGAACCACTGTGCCAGTGGGAGTTTGGGCTTCTAGAATTGAGAGAAAAAAATATATATAGACGCTTCAAGTTGTGGTATATTTATACAATGCAATATTACTCAACCATAAAAAAGAATAAAATAATACCATTTGCAGCAACATGGATGGACCTGGAGTTTGTTATTCTAAATGAGTAAGCCAGAAAGAGAAAGAAAAATGCCATATATCATTCATATGTAGAATCTAAAAAAAAAGAAAAAGACAAATGAATTTATATATAAAACAGAAACAGACTCACAGACATAGAGAACACATAGTTCTGGGGCCGGGGGATGGGGAGGAAGGGGTGGGAAGGGATAAATTGGAGGTTGGAGATCTGCAGATACCGACCACTATATATAATATAGATAAGCAACAAGTTTATACTGTGTAGCCTAGGGAACTATATTCAGTATCTTGTAGTAACCTGTAATGAAAAAGAATATGGAAAGGAATATATGTATGTATGTATATGACTGAGCTATTATGCTGTACACCAGAAACTGACACAGCATTGTAAACTGACTATACTTCAATTTTAAAAAACAGTATATGACACTTATTAAAAAGAAAAAGAGAAAATACAGAATCTTCAGTGGAAGGAAAAAGGGAGGGAAGTGCCCTGACTTTTGTAGGGCACCGTCATGGATGAAATGACTCCTGCCAGTGAAGGAGTGAACAGCCCCGGATCGGCTCCTGGAGTCGAGCGCGTGTTGAGTGGCGGGGCAACCCGCAACCTCAGGGGCGGCTTCCATAGCAGAGCGTCTGCGCATGCGCGCTCACGCCTGCCCGTCGTAACCAGGCGCCCGTCTAACTCCTCTGTTAAGGCTCTGAATTCCTGGGCGGTCAAGGCTGGCTTCCAGTCCGCGGTTTCCCTGGGTTCGTCATGGAACGTGCCAGGAGCAGAAGACAGGCCAGCATCATCGGGGCGTGAGGAGGGGCCGAGAAGGAGACGTGAGGGCGTGAGCTAAGGACCCGGGGACATCCGTGGAACACGGGGTGGCTTTGGGGGTGCGGCGCTGAGTACCAAGAGTCCGACTCAAGACCCAGTGCTTGAATCTGGCCCATTCCAGGCAAGGGCATGAAGGATCTGGACCAAAGCAGGGCAGTGGCGTGGTGCTGGGGTGGGGAAAGACAGGAGAAGAGCCGTGGGGGCGTCCCGGGCGAGGGGACAGCCTTCCCTGTGTCAGGCGGCCATCCCAAGAAACACACTCCAGACGCACCCAGCCCAGGAGAGCCTGATGGGCCGGGTAGCTGCCTGGAGGTGGTCGGCTGCCCAGCAGTACTGCTGAAGCAATGGGGGCAACCATCCCTTGGACCAATGGATCCGGGGAGAGCAGGACGCCTGGAGTGGCTGAGCGCCAGGAAATGCTGGCCCCGTGAGGCCACACGGAACCTCGAGGGAGGCAGAGGACTCTGTAGTGAAGCAGAAACAAGGCCCCCGTTCTCCACCGGTGCGTGAGGTCAGAGGAAATGAGCATACCATTGAGGGTACAGGGCTGCCTATGTGCCACGTCCTCCTCTCACTCATTTAATTCCATCAGTGCCCTCTGAGAAAAATCCTAAAGTCATCCCCATTTTGAAGAGGAGGAAACTGTCCCAGAGGGCTGCAGTAACTGGCCTGGGGTCATAAAAGCATTTAGTGACAGAGCTTGAATTTCTTAAGCAGGCTCCAGAGTTACGTTGGACCCGTACAGTGTAGTGTGTCCTTTGATGACTCAGCACTAAGCCGGGAATGCTGCTGTGTCAAGTGGCAGAATGAGAAGGTGAGACAGATTTAACTAAGATCAGCTAAAAAGGGAGAAAAACGTTTACCAGCACTTCCACGCTCCACCAGGATGTAATCCTACCTTCCTGTTTTACACACAGAGGCAAGAAAGAAATGCATCTGTTTACTGAGAAATAGTCTTTGTTGCTCCTCTCAGCGATTTAGCAGTCAGGGCGGGAGTGGCAGGCATGCTTAGGGATTTGCTCCCGATCCTTGGGAAGCTGGAGAGGGCTGCACTGTCCACCAACCCCTCTCCCACTTGGCTCTTTTGACCCTCATCCCGGTGCTCTCCACACTCAGGGCCCCTCTCCCAGTGGCC